>NC_135576.1:87667264-88293514 GCF_965152235.1 Eretmochelys imbricata
GCATTTCTCCAAGCAAATACTTCAGTACTACCTTTACTGGCCTGCACATATGGGCAACAAATACAAATCTACATAAAGAGAAGAAAATATTCCAATAAATTCACAGGTTTCTATTTCAAGCTTCCAAAGGTCTATCACATTTTTTGATCAGGCCACTTCCTCAAATATTTACTTTTTCACCCATCCCTTGTCCCACTGAGGAACAAATATTTAAAATCCCATAGGATGGGCATTCCAGATTAGACAATTAATCCATATGGACCAGAATCTAACCTTCATCCTTCAGTGACCATTACTCAATGTTTCAGAAGACTGAAATCCTGTTGTACAATTCTGTACATGTTAAACATTTTTTTTGGACAAGGGCTGTGATCAGTTCCACTCCTGAAGCATGATATTTGATTACCTTTATTTTAACAACCATAGTTAAAAATGCTGTTCATGGTCATAAACTAAGTTCTAAGACCATCTATCACCATGGCCTTGAGTTGTTTGCCACCAAGTCTATTCTTGATCCCATCCATTCTGATTTCCATCTTCTCAACTTCACTGAAATTACTTTCACCTAGGCCATAAAGGATCTTCTGCAAAAGTTTCAGGGCCTCTAACACCATTCTTACCTTCCTTGTTCTCTCTCTGCATTTTGACACTGTCAATGTACCATCCCTTCTTGATATCTTGTCATCCCATGGCTTTCACAACTCTGTTCTCTACCTAGTTCTGACTATTCCTTCAGCACCTCTTTCACTGGATCTCTCTCCTCCCCCATTCTTCCACTTTATTTTTCTCCCTTAATAGCCAATACAATCGCAAATCAACTAATATATCTTTGACTATAGAAGGCATAAAATATTAAGCCTCCTATCTGTATTAAGCAATTTGTGGTACTGGAGAAACAAACTGTGTGGTTGTCTCAAACTCTTCTGTGTGAGCTAAACTATTGTGTCTCAAAAAATTTTGCTTAAGCAAGATCTTTTTATGCACAATTCTTTTCTGCTCTCCTTTCCCCTCTACTGGCCAGGAAAACATTTTTTTAAAATTTCCTTTAGTAAAGACTTTTCAGTTTCCTTACCTCCAAGGTCCAAGATAAGCTGTCTTACAGTAGGTGAAAGTATAGCCTGATGCCACAGCCAAAACCAGCACGTAGGTAAATGCAACGTCTGACAAATCCAATCCACCAGTGGGAAATATAATGTTTTGAAATATGTTAGTCTTGTGCCTAGCTAACTTCTCTGAAGAGAAAGTGATTGAAAATGAGAAGGGGCATTAAGTCACACCAGGAAGTACTATTTCTATATGAGAACATTTTCTGTGGGTCTGATGAAAAACCTCTTGCCCTGATTTTAAAGAACTGTTTGAAAATGCATTCTCAGTTGCTTGACATGTACCTTTGTTAGACTAGCTGTGACATCAGTAATAGAGCTGGATGAATAATTCATTATTAATCATGTAGTCTACAAATTTAGTCTCTTGTTCATGAAATTCTCTGTATTCTTTAGGTAAAGTTATTCATGAATCTCTTCAGTGAAAAATTCTTGGTTTGCAGATTATTATTTACTCATTCAGAAATTCTCACAATTACTGTTGTGTTGGTTAATTACATAGCTCAAGTAATACTGATTGACAACTAACCAACAGAGGGAAAACTGAGTTTTATAATGAAGTTATAAATTTGCTTTTGGCAAAAAACTATTCAAGCTTAAAATTGAATTTCATGAATATTGACACAGATAAAGCTCAGTGTCAAATATTGTGAGGGTGTTTCTGAAAGGATAAGGCTATAGGGCAAATGGTGGGGCCCCATTACTTCTTCCAGGTCACATAAATCCTAGCTGCAGTGCTGGAATCCCCTCTGAGACAATTACCACCCAAGGGACTTAACGCCTACAATATCTAGAGGATGAACAGGCAATTCTTCCTTTAATTTCTCAGACACAGCTTGCAATATCATTGGAGGACAGCCAAAAAAATTTTACCTACTCCTATTATTTAATTTTATGAGCTTTGTCTCCATCCTCCCCATATTAGACAATCAAAACGGAGGTTCCCTTCAGTACAACAGCCAATTCGTTACCCAAAACCTACCATATTTTCCTCACACACAGCACCTTTTCCCCAGTTTTCCCCCTTGATAGGGCTTTTATAGGCACCTGTCCCCACATGGCAATAGTCTGGCCATGATGGGTTAGAGGCCAACAAAGAAGGCAATGGGTTTTGCCAGATGTAACTGAGGGCAGAGCCTGAAGACCACAGAAGTGCACAAGATTTGGCAGGGTAAATTGTGCTACCATTAATCTTTATTACTGATCATGCATGAGGCAAAGAGAACCCAGCTTGACTTTCAGATCTTAGGTTGAGTTTGCTGGTGTCATAAAAATAAAGGAAAGGGTAACCACCTTTCTGTATACAGTACTGTAAAACCCTTTCACCTTAAGAAGGTGAGATAACCTTGCTGGCACCTGACCCAAAGTGACCAATGAGGGGACAATTTACTTTCAAAGCTGGAGGGGAGGGAGAGAAGATAACAAAGGGTTTGTCTGTCTGTGTGATGCTTTTGCTGGGAATAGATCAGGAATGCAGACTTACAACTCCTGTTAAGTTAGTAAGTAATCTAGCTAGAAATGCATTAGATTTCCTTTTGTTTAATGGCTGGTAAAATAAGCTGTGCTGGAGGGAATGTGCATTTCTGTTTGTGTCTTTGTAATTTAGGATTCTGCCTAGAGGGATTCTCTATGTTTTGAATTGGATTACCCCATGGGCATTTACCATCCTGATTTTACAGAGGTGATTCTTTTACCTTTTTGTTAATTAAACTTCTTCTTTTAAGAACCGGACAGATTTTTGATTGTTCTTAAGATCCAAGGGTTGGGTCTGTGTTCACCTGTACCAACCGGTGAGGATTCTTAACAAGCCTTCCCCAGGAAACAGCATGTAGGGCTTGGGTGGATATTTTGGGGGAAGACATCTCCAAGTGGGCTCTTTCCCTGTTCTTTGTTTAAAATGTGGTGGTGGCAGCATACTGTTCAAGGACAAGGCAAAGTTTGTACCTTGGGGAAGTTTTTAACCTAAGCTGGTAAGAATAAGCTTAGGGGGTCTTTCATGCAGGTCCCCACATCTGTACCCTAGAGTTCAGAGTGGGGAAGGAACCTTGACAGTTGGGTTGACATAAAATCAGACTATATCTTCAGATGGTGTTAATTAGTATAGCTCCATTGAAATCAACAAACCTATTCTGTTTATATCAGCTGAGATTCTGGCCATATGTTTCTATTTCTTTGACAAAGTATTCCTGAGACAGTTAAACATGGAACACCACACTGTCACACAGCAGAACCCCTCTTTAAGGGCCCAATCCTCTTCCAACTTGCATAATTTGCAAACTGTGTAAAACATTACTGAATCAGAATAACACTGTCATGGGGACCACTCACCTCTCATAAGCACCCCATCTCAGGGCACGTGCCTGCACACTGTGTGTTTAAGATGGGTCTTTACTGACTCCCCCTTCAGCCAAGTCACACACAGTCCATATGGGGGTGGAAACCAAGCCCCTTCTGGGATACAAGTCCAACCAGGCCTCTCTCTCTTGATCTGCATCCCTATCCCTGGGCTTGCTCCTCAATCACAGTACCCTGGTTTGAACTGTCTTAGCCCCTTCTGGATTCTCTCAAATTGTTCCTGCTTTTCAAGCAATTCCAGCCCTGATGTGGGGCCATATTCCCCAGGGCTCAGTCCCTGGAGACTCTTCACCTTTCAGGGCATTTCTGGCCCCAGCTCTTCAGCTGGGCCACTAAGAGACTCCAGTTCCCCTTCTGAGGCATATCAAAGTCCAGACCACTTTCCCAGTGGCTAATGGAGGGGAACCCAGGCCTGCCCTCTACTCTGGGTCCCAGCCCAGGGATCCTAGTCATAGCAGCTGTTCAGCATATACCTTTAAATAAACTGCATCACTGCTACAATTCCCTGGACCACTTCCCCATGGCCCCAGGACATTCTTTGCCCTTACCTTGGTGCCTTGTCCTTGTTGATTTCCAGCAGCCAGTCCAAAACTCCTTTGCATTCCCCCAGCCTTTGCCACCACTGCTCTGTCCAAGGCACTGTCACGCCCTCAGCCAGCCAGCCGCACCATTCATTCTCCTCCAGCTCTAGCAAAGAACTGATCTTACCCTAGCCCACCAGCTCTTCTTATACTAGCCTGTTGGGCCCCGATTGGCTGCTCCCTGCGGCCTCTGATTGGTTGCTTCCCACACAGCCACTCTGGACCGCCTGGAGGACCTCTCTACTGCCCTCTTCTGGGTCAGGGTGTGGCAGGGCCATGAGGCCTTCAATAGGGGGGCTCCGGAACTAGTCCACCCCATCACACACACCAACATTAGATTCAGTTTGCACAGGTGTAAATAATGACACAAACGTACATGGTAGTGAAGAATCAGGCCCTACATTTTGTAAAATAATTAAGGCTGGAACTGCAGGTTATAAAGGCTTCCTGGCAAGATCACATGCCTGTGCATTCATTTCTCTAAAAAAAAATAAGTCTTTAAAATTATGCAGCCACATTACACGCATTTTTAATCACCAACCTACATTACATTTGACAGGATACATTCTTAACTCATTTAATGTTAGTTACATGGCTAAAGGCCTATACATTCAGCTCAGATTACATGCAGATTTTTATGAAGCCATTTCACAGGTCCTATTTAGCACCACTATAATCATAATTGCTTAAGAAAACTGAGAAGCATTTAAAAATAATTGTTCATTAATTCATTGCTAAATTGTGAAATTAACTTTTATTATGTTTTGAGGTAATATACAACATACAATAGGTAATAAACCTCATTAGTTTGCAGTGCACATTTCAACAACTGTATTCCTAGTTTGACTGAATATTTGTGATTAGTGATTTTGGCATAAATTATAACATGAATTTACAGGACAAATCTATATTAAACTAGGACAGATAGGACACTAAAATATTGGTTAGGGCTGATTTGTATCTTGCTTATACCAGTTTTGCACTAGTGAAACTCTACAGATGCTAGTGGTAAATGAGAGGAGAATCTGATGCCAAGTACATGTTATCTGTAGGGGAAAATAGTAAATATCTGAGGAGGAGCTAAGGTACAGTAAACACAGGACTGGAGGAAAGAATCCTTGAGTTTTAATTCCTACTTGATGTGAGATCTTGGATACGTCACTTTACGTGTCTGCCTTGGGTTCCCCATCTGTAAATGGGGATGATACTACTTATCACCTGTTTCACAGGGAAGTTGTGAACTTGAAAGGGGGAGGATTATCCAAAGTGTTCAGTGTTGACTTAACCCTGCTCGGATGAAGGCAATGGAAGTTTTACCATTGATTTTTAGGTCAATGCTGAACACTTTTATAAATTCCACCCTAAATAATGAATGGACCTGATTCTCCTCTCACGCAGGTTTACAATGGTGTATCTCCATTGAGTCAGTGGAGACAATTTTCTTCTACAAATGGTGTCAGCAAAGGTCCAATTGAGCTGCATATGTCCACGTGAAGCACTACAGAGGTGATATTACTAGTAATCATTTTTATTCCAGTAAAAGGACATTTCATCAAAAGTTTGTATTTTTAGGGTCAGACAATGTGGGTGGGAAAGCTGAGCATTCCAGTCCAGTTTGGTTTTTGTCACTCAGTGCAACTGTCCATAACTTTCAGAACTACTGTGCTCCCCTGACATCAGGGACTGCTCCTGCTTTGCATAAGATTTAATTCAGCACACAATTCACCACTACCACTTTTTTAAAAATATGCAGAACATAGATGTAGCTTGTGTTACTAAAATCCTCATGTGCAAGCCAATTGATTTCAATAGGGAATTCCCAGACACTTGGCTAAACCAGTTTTAAACAGATTGAATCTTCAGAAAGGGGAAAAGCAGTTGGATCATAGGGGACAATTGGGTCCACTGGGCCTGCCTCACATACAGTTCCTTTCAGGAACATCAGACCTCAATGAGCAATGGCTTAGAAACTACAACAAAGGCTTAAACTGATTGAAGGTAGTTAAAATGGGATTTATAAATGCATTGGAATCCTTGTCACTGGAAATTTTCTATTTCATTACTTCCGGGATGAGTCTGTCAGTCCAAAAAGCGGACTTTAAAGGACATTGTTCAGAACCGTGGAAGAAAAGCAGAGAGTGAAGACAGCCACATACAAGCAATGCAAAGGACAGTCAGCTCCCCAGATGCTCTACCTTTTCCCTCGGAACAAAAAGAACTGCGTTTTTAAGAGATTTAATCCCCCTTAGGCCCTGGAGAAATCCACCAAGAAAGGTTGTGCAATTACTTTCACTGGAGATATTCCTGGCTGGACTACAGACGTGATGCTGCCTATTAGGGCTGGTTTACAGATAATGAACTGAACCCTGCCATGTTGCAGAAAGATGGACCAATTAGAGTTCCTTTTTATTCCAACTGATTCTATGATTTAATGAGCACATGAAACTCCCATTAACATTAATGGAAGTTCTGTGCATGTACTGAGGGGAGAATAAAGCCCTGTAGTTTATTTTTTTAATAAACAGCATGAAGCAAACAAAGAATGTGAATCTCTAAGTGAAGTCGCACAAATTGCATATTCTGAATGAGGGATAATATTTGAGAGACCAATCCTGGGGCACAGAAAGTAGAAACATGAGAGAGAGAGAGAGAAAGAACCAGGTATTACTCAACACTGACACAGGCAATTTAGTCTGGGCTTATCCTGTAATGCCTGTAAAATAAATAGTAGGAAAAAGCTTTCACGACCAGATAAAATGAAACACCTGAGAAGACAATAAGGCTTAGTATTGACAAAAATGATGCCCTTTGATGTTTTGCTCTGAATGCTGACACTAGTCAAGTATAATTTTTCCCTTTTATTTTCTAAGTACTCGGATTACTGTAAGTACACAACAGTTTGTATTGCTGAGAAAAGCCATCCCACTATGAATGCCATCCTGAGACTAGAACAGATCTCCTTTTATTACAGGCAACATTCTGGGCCCCAGTCATGTCCCCATGATCTGTATGCAAGTAGGACCCTCACTGCAGACTCCCTCTCACATGGAAACAAGGGTCAGAAGCATCAGTGGAATTCCCCATCCCTTGTCCTGGACCCTGTAGAGAGCACTCAACAGGCCTGAAGAGTGAAAATGTCATAATCCTCTAAGATTCCTTGGGAAACTTAATACAGACTGTTAGTTTTCTGAAACCCTCATTCTATAGGGGGTAACCACTATACACAGGGAGTCCTGGGACAGCCACTGGTTTCTATGTGAGACAGTAGGCTGTTACTGCTTCCCTGTGTAAATTAACAGCTAATCTGGCAACATATTACAGCCACTTTTCTCAGCTGTAACACAACACACTCAATACAAATCAATAGAGAATCAGGTCCAGTACATATATAGCCGTTGGCCTGATTCTCATCTTATGTAAAGCAGGTTTTATGCTGGTTTAATTGAATGGAGATGACATTCACAATTATCAGGAAATGTGTATATTCTCCTAACCTAATTCATCTGCTTTGAGACCCAAATAACATACTCAATAGATACAGTATAATTGACATACAATTATCTGAACACTTTTTCTAAGGAATTTCCATTTTGATGTGCTTTCTCATACATTACGTTTTTTTAAAAAAACTAGACGATTTATAGCTATAGCATCAAGATTATACTGGATAGTTTATCCTTAATGGCTCTCAGAAATGGTCTGTGCAAAGGTCTTTCATACTTGGCATTATTTTTTTTTCTTTCCACAATTTTGGTTTTGTGATGATTCCTGGAACTAGAATTGATTAGTACATGACTCTATATAATATTGCCTTTGCCAAAGAGATAATGCTACTGCGGCATTTGTGGTGTTCCGTTAAAAGAATATAGGAAATACTGTATTGGTATTAATTAACTGAAAAGTCACTTATAAATTTTATTGGTATAAGTTATTCTTTCAAAATTCATTGGCAACTCATGCATCTAAAACACGGCTAAAAAATCCTCTTGAAAGAGATAACATATGGAGAACTTCAGCATTTTTGTTGGGAACTGTTGCCTTTGTTTTCTTGACACCCTCTCTCTCATGTATGGTCTAGAACAGTGGTTCCCAAACTCGTTCCGCTGCTTGTGCAGGGAAAGTTCCTGGCGGGCCGGGCCAGCTTGTTTATCTGCCGCGTCAGCAGGTTCGGCCGATCGCGGCTCCCAGTGGCCGCGGTTCACTGCTCCAGGCCAATGGGAGCTGCTGGAAGTGACGCGGGCCAAGGGATGTACTGGTCGCCGCTTCCATGAGCTCCTATTGGCCTGGAGTAGCAAACCGCGGCCACTGGGAGCTGCGATCGGCCGAACCTGCGGACGCGGCAGGTAAACAAACTGGCTGGTCTGCCAGGGGCTTTCCCTGCACAAGCGGCAGAACAAGTTTGGGAATCACTGGTCTAGAAGCCTCATTACAGCTACACTCATTACACTATTAAGTTTCTGTACTTAAATAACAAACAGTTTCAGATTTGAGAGTATTCTGGTGTCATCTAGTATATTCTGATTGACTTAAAATGGCAAATTCCATAATATTGTAATGTAACTTGAACTAAATCTGTTTTTATTTAGAATATGTTCAGATGTGGAAGCTAAAATTAACAACCTGACTGCCAGTGCCTTCATTTAGCCATCCAGGTATGGGAAGTTGACTTTAATGTACTCTAACATTGCCTGTATACCCATCTCAAAATAGCAGTATGTGTAGGGAGAGAGAAAGATAGAAGGTGGATTGTGAGGAGTGGATTCCACCTTTGAAATCTTTCATACCCTGGGAATAATGTTTGATCTTAATGAGCTTCCTACTTTGGAATTAATTTTGTAATTAGCATTAATACATGCAACAGAATTATTTCTTTTCCCTTCACTGCAAATAATAAATGCATTCAAAACTTATTGGCAGATTGATGTTAATTTATCAATAAATTTATTTAATACAGATTATTATATAATATAAAGTTGGAGGGGAATTATGAGATAACATGATCCCTACCTCTTTAGTGGAAGGAAGTGAATTGGATTTAGGTTAACACCAATACCCAGGACAGGTGCCATGCAAAAGCATGGTTGTTGAGCTAGAAGAAAAAGTAAAAGTGCTTGGGAAAAGAGAATGCACAGATAGGGCTAGAAGATCACTACTATCTGAATACATTTTCAAAGGAAACATTTTACATTGTAGAAGTGATACTGGTAAAACAGGAACCACAAAGTGTTTCTGTAGTGCAGCAAGTACAGCCTGAATGGATATAAAAAGATACGATTTACATTTCATAATGGACTGTTGTATTATATCTACATTGGTCGAAATAATATCGAGAAGGAAGTCATGAGACAATGGATCAGAGTAACCTGATTCTGAAAAGTATTGTTGGTGGAGCCCACGAAGACAAGAATGAAGGTGAAATACTTCTTTGGCAAAATGTCTGGCTAAAGGGTTTTAGGAAAAGGTGAAACAGGAGAAAGGATGCACTATTGAGAAACTTAATATATTGTTTATTCCCCACAACAAGACAGAATGTACCTATTTTAGTTTAAATACGTTATGCAGACATTTTGTTTTAATCTGATTTTCTATCTCTATTAAAAATTATTCTTTACTACAACCCACATGGGTTTGGACTGTTTATGAATTTTATGCAGACCGTCCAAAAGAACTGACACAAGCATCAGCTTCTAAGAAGAGGGTATGAAGGATGGGTGTTTTGATCCAACCTGCTTATGATTCTTAATTAAAAGGCCATAGACTGAGAGAGACTTTTCCACAAGGGGTATTGCTCGTAAGACTGTGGTCCAAATGATGCACAGGAAATAGGATAGGTTCTGCTACCATTTGGGCCCTACAAGCCCACAGACAGGTAAGTCTGAAAACATGTTTTGACCTTCTTCTAATAAAATGAATCTTGTCTATACAATTTTATTATGAGTAGTTTTTGGATATCCGAACATTTATATATGTCAGATGGAACAAAACCACAAACCCATTCATAAAATGGACTGAATTCTGCTCCATTTCCATGAAATTACTTCAGATTTATCCCAGTGAAATGGAGCAAAATTTGGACCAATAAAACTCTCACAGTCAGAAACTGAAAATAGGCATTATCTGATAGTTTGGCACAGTATGACTTAGAAAATAGAGATTACATTTAAAAAAAAACATTTTTTTTACTTGATGTTTATATGGTAGACTGAGAAGATGACAGATGGGGTACTGGATTACAATTTTGAAGGTGTTACCAACACAGAAGGGAAAAAATATGGTTTTATCACAAGTAGCATGTCTGTTAAAGATGAAGTAATAGAAATGTTCAGTTTCTATTGAAAAAGATTAAGATCTGCATATGGCTCAAGTATGCCAACAGTCAACATACCTGTATCCACCCACCAACTGAGTCATGGAAATCAGAGATGGAAAAGGCCTATTACCTAAAGGCAAACTTTTGTTTAACTGCTAGTTACTAGTATAAACTCACTAAAAGCTAGGGCATCATACTGCCCTAGATCACTTTAAAGGTTCCCCTTGTGAAGACAAGAGTGATTAGTGGCTAAGTAACTGCAGGTTCAGAGCAGAAGGACTTAAGAGGGAGTGGGGTAAAATGTGTTCCCCTGTACTCTGCACTGCTGTTCAAAAAAAGAGCAGTTTGCATTGTGTCTAGCACCACGCGCTTTCTCCAGCATGAACCGAAGAGGATTGGTGCCCTGGTTACTTCATTCATCCAGCGTTCCTTGAGATTTAGGTGCCCCAAAAGGCACGTTAACCCAACTCCTCTCTCCACTTCAGGCAGTAGTAGGTGTCTACCCTGCACTGCTGCTGCCCAATTTCACTGAAAAAATGAGACTCCCAATGCTGTCTGCCCCTGGCCTTGTTCCCTCACAGAACAAAGAGGAGAATATAGCCTGCAGCAGCTTAGAGATTTCTCTCTTCTTCTAAAGCACAACTCTTTACTGTTAGCTCCTATTAATTAATACTCCTGTATTTATAAATAAGAGCAACATTTACATGAATACCCCATTAATTCATTTGGAGTAACAAAGTGCAAGTGACAAAGTGACACACAGAGGCAGCTCATAGGAAGTCTTAACAAATAAAGTATCACTTCCAGATCTGAGTTTGGAAAGGAGTTCGCTGTACTTCAAGGTCATGTCTGTAACAGAAGCTCCATATAATTTGTCATCATAAGCAAGTCCGTTGGCATGATGTTATTACTGATATTTTGGGATTTTTCCCTGTACTGTCTCATCTGCTGAAGAATCATTATCTTCTTCAGAGTTAGTGCAATGTTAAACAACTGTATTGCACACCTTGCCCTACTTTCTATGTCACAAAGCAGAGACACCTGAGTATCTACAACAGGTGCCTTGGGAGATATAGTCAGCAGGTAATTCATCACTGAAAGGAGCCATTGGCTTACAGGATTTAATATTTTTGAGAGTCCAGGTGAAGCTGTAACATTCACTGTGACTTTGTTCTGCTATTCCCTACAATATATGGATTCATTAAAAAACAAACAGGCAGACAAAAACACCTTTTAAAAAGGTCATCTGAAAAAAGATCTTAAAATGAACATATATTGTTGGGCTAAGTTTGTTTATTTGAGTAAAAATCCCAGTACCTTCAAGAGAATCCCTCTGGGAACTGCTGTGGGAATGTGCCATCTTTTCAACAATAAACAAGGGAAGAGGGACATAAGACTAGAGATTATTTACCAGCTGGAAGTGAGAAAAATGCAGTAGCCAAGTGCAAAATAGCCACTTCAGGGCTGCAGCTACTTCCCAATGCCCAATTTAAAGGCCCAGCCCCAAAAAGGGCTGTTGGGGGAAAAAAGGTTCTAATAGAGGGTAATCCTGAGTTGAGGAGAGTTGAACAACATTTAGGTTGTGATTCATAACCTACTTCACACAACTTGCTTAGAAAGTAACTCATGATAATTATACAAAAACTAGACTACATTTCAGCCAATAAAATAAAATTGCACTTAGCAGGGTGGGATATGAAGTGTGTTCTGGGTAGAATCAAATTACAAAGTTTAGATATGAGAATTGAACCCTTAGTCCAGTTGTTCATTGGTGCAACCAGACTGAAGTACTGTGTATACTGCTCCCTACACCTTTTGTAAGGAGCAATAGGCCAGATGCTAAGTGGGCTCTTAATCTTTCCCCTCAAGCCCTCTCATTTCTCCTTCACCCACGGACATCACTATCAGCATCTGAAGCTAATAATCTGAATGCAGGGGTTTATGTCTGACGTGGCTCTGGGTGGGGAGGGAGCGTGATGGCAGTGGGGACAGAACACAAGACTCCTCACCAATCCCTAGCCAGCAGGCTCATCCGTAGGGCATTGTTCTAGCTAGTGACAAGTTAGCATAACCAATGGTTGCGCACACAGAGTGGATGCCAGGCCCCACTAAAAGAAAAATGATTCCTTTTTGAACACTTCACAATGAAAACAAGTTTGCAATTTCAATTATTTGTTTATTTATTTATTTATTTAGTGAAAACTCTTTGGGATTTTTTTTTATTTGACCAGCTCTAATGGGCAGAGAGGAGAGGACATTACAATGATGACATGATGAGAGACAAGGCTGGAGAAGCAGGTAGAACTGAACATATGGAGGTGCTTGAAGGAGAAGACAGGAAGCTTAAATTTGAAGTGATAGAGCAGGAAGATCCATGGGAGAGATGCAAAGAAGGGTCTGACGTGGATACAGTTACAGTACATGTATCTATTGTCCCTTTAATAGTTCTGACTGGGACAAGTCTAGTTATGTAGAAGTCGGTAGAGGCATCGTCTTTGTATTTAAATCACTGTCTTCACTTGCCGATGGCTCAGGGAGAGGCATTTTTTTCTGTGAAAGGCAGGCTCCACATATTAGCTACGTAGGCAAAGTGAGATGATAGCTATAGAGCCCTTTCAATCACCAGAGATGAGCCCATCAGTGCTACAGCATATCTGGGAGATTCGGGAATACTCCTCTCTGGATGGGCGTACCTCATTCCAGTTTTTCTAAGTCTGCCCATAACATATTTGCATCCCCTCAAAACAGACACTTAACCAAATGCAGGAATGATTGTTGGGGAAAGAATATTGATTTTGCATGGGAGCCTAACTGTCCTTTGTGTCTTTGAAAATCATCTTCTTTATCTCCAAACTGCTAAATGGATATTACAAACAATGGAAAGCTAAAATTAAAATGCAAAAATGTAAGTACTGCACTTGACCTTTAGCAAAATAAACATTAATTTAACAAGATTTCACAGTGGCTTTGTGTTTACATAGCACTAGAACTGAAGTGAACAATCTGTTTACAGGCGATTCTTTAAAGGACAGATTCTGATACATTTACTCATGTTGCGTGCGGCCTGACTACACAAGTAGTCACACTGATACAGGGGTGATTTCAATGGAGTAAGGTACCATTCATCTTGACTGAGAATATCAGAATCTGGCCCTCACCACTTACTAACCAACTTTTGGCTACACTGTTTGGGGGCGGGGGGGAATAGAGGGTATGGGGGAAGGGTGGAAGGAGGGATAGGTTGGGTGTTGAGAATTGCTTCCCGTAAATGCTGCAGTTTTGACAATTACAATAAAGTCTGAATAGCTCTTGTATGCTGTAAAACTACATCAGATGATTCACACTTTAAAAGCACGAATATGCAGAATTACACTTTATATAATGCTCCTGTAACACTTGAAAACTAGGAAGGAAGCAATTTAGAGCTGTTATCCTCTGTAACCTGCAAATTTTGCAGGAATAGAGTCCCTCTCAGTCCTTCCTGTGTAGCCTATGAACTCCATTGAGTTAGAGAGTGCACATCTGTCATCACTTCAATATGATGATATAATAAGTGACCCCTGGAGGATCTAATTAATGACCTCAGTGGCTACTTAGCTGCATATCTGCATCATTGTTATCACTTGCCCATGGCTCAGAAAGAGGCATCTTGTAAGGTAAAAACAAAATAAAACTGTTCAAGGTCTTTCCCTACCTCTCCACTCTGCCGATTAGAACTGGTCAAAGAATAAAAATCCAAAAGAGTTTTTAAAAAAAACTGAAATGGCAAACTTGTTTTCATTGTGAAATGTTGAAAAAGGAACCATTTTTCTCTCAGTGGGGCCTGACATCCACTCTGTATGCACAATCATTGATTGCACTAACTTGTCATTAAATAGAACAATCCCCTATGGATGAGCCTGCAAGCTAGCGATCGGTGGGGAGTCTTGTGTTCTGTCCCCACCCCAATACACCCCCTGCCTACCCATAGCCATGACAGATATACACCCCTGCATTCAGATTATTGGCTTGAGAAGCTGAGGGGATAGTGATTGTCATAAATATAAAGGGAAGGGTAAACCCCTTTAAAATCCTTCCTGGCCAGAGGAAAAATCCTCTTACCTGTAAAGGGTTAAGAAGCTAGCATAACCTCGCTGGCACCTGACCAAAATGACCAATGAGGAGACAAGATACTTTCAAAAGCTGGGGGGAGGGAAAAACAAAGAGTCTGTCTGTGTGATGCTTTTGCCGGGAACAGAACAGGAATGGAGTCTTAGAATTCAGTAAGTAATCTAGCTAGATATGCGTTAGATTATGATTTGTTTAAATGGCTGAGAAATTAAGCTGTGCTGAATAGAATGGATATTTCTGTCTGTGTGTCTTTTTGTAACTTAAGGTTTTGCCTAGAGGGATTCTCTATGTTTTGAATCTAATTACCCTGTAAGGTATTTACCATCCTGATTTTACAGAGGTGATTCTTTTTTACTTTTTACTTCTATTAAAATCCTTCTTTTCAGAAACTGAATGCTTTTTCATTGTTATTAAGATCCAAAGGTTTGGGTCTGTGGTCACCTATGCAAATTGGTGAGGATTTTTACGAAACCTTCCCCAGGAAGTGGGGTGCAAGGGTTGGGAGGATTTTGGGGGAAAAGATGTTTCCAAATGGGCTCTTTCCTAATAAAATAAACCCAGATAAATGTTTGGTGGTGGCAGTGGAAGTCCAAGGGCAAAGGTTAAATAGTTTGTACCTTGGGGAAGTTTAACCTAAACTGGTAAAAGTAAGCTTAGGAGGTTTTCATGCAGGTCCCCACACCTGTAACCTAGAATTCAGAGTGGGGAAGGACCCTTGACAGTGATGTTCAAAGCTAAGGATCCAATTTACAAGAAAAAAACCAAAAACACAAACCCCCAAAACATTCAAAGATATTGAAGTGCCCAAGTCAAGGTCACTCAAACAACTAGAACTCTGCCATGGTAACAACATCCTGAAAACAATTAAAATTTCTGAAACAACCTTATCTAGGTATCACACATGTCCACCTCATCAGTGACCACAAAAACTAAAATACTTTATTCCTAACTCACAGACTCCAGTACACATTCCATGGAAAACATGTACTTTTAACAATGCTACAATTAGACTAATAACATACCGAGGGCATTTCTCACTTTTCACAAAGATTCTGTATGCAACCAATTATACAAATGTCATATGACACCGGGCTCTTGACATATGACATATAGGGCCAATTCATAAGGTGGGCTTAGGCATCTAGCTTCTCCATTAGGTGCTTAAATCCAATATTTAGGCACCACTGGCATACACAAACCCCTGTTCAGCTGCCACCTAAACCTGTAGGCACCTAAATTCCCTAGACACTTAAGTTTCTGCTGATGGGCATGTGGCTAGCCGCCTCAGTCTTGACACCACTGAGCAGCTTGGTGCCAAACCTGTGCAAGGAACCAGTGGGATTCACAAAGTAGAGTTTTCCCCCTCCTATCTCACCTCTGAGACCCAATCCAGTAGGCATCCTATATAGATATACAGACATCCTATATAGATATCACTTTGACCTTGTGGCTTAGGTTCTCAAGCCCTGCGTAAATAGGCTGTGCTTGAGAGCCCAAGCTCCAGCCAAAGCTACAATACCTACAGAACTATTTTTCAGGGCTTTGGAGCTGTGTTCCGGCTCCGCTCCAGCTCCAGGCAAAATCCTGCAGCTCCACTGCTCCGGAGCTTCTCCGCACTCCAGCTCCAGGCTCCACTCCAAAGCCCTGCTATTTTTAGCACGCTAATATGAGCCCCACTAGCACAGGTCTGTTGACACCCAGATGAACTGTACACATAACCAATGACTTGGATACGTGGAAGCCAAGTTCCAACATTGAGGCTCTTCTGAGCTGTCAGTGCAGTGGGAGCTCCAAGAGTATCAGAAATAAGACTAGTACCCCATACAATCACTGTAATGACATTAGATACTGATGCCATCAAAACACTTGCTCTTCATAGTCTACTCCAGCAGTTTCAATGCTCACACCTCCTGCAATTATATCACATTCTGCAAAGTCTGCAGAGAGAAGAGGGATAGCCCAGAGAAAAAATGATCAGAAGGGCTAAGTGGACAGAGAGGAAGTGAGGGATTCCTCTACAAATAAAGCATTTCTTCACTATACAAGAGGGGATACCCAACACTTCCCTCCATCTCAGAGGATCTGAGCTTCAGTCTTTTTGTATAAAAGACTACTTAGACCAATGTACTTGGAAGTGGCTCTCTTGTCCACCTTGTTAAGGAAGTTTGGTAATATTCTAATACCAATCCAATTATTCAAATGCTGGTACATAGGAACTATCTATTATGTAGGGACACCATTGTTACTCCCACTCCACCCACAACAGCCTAATGCTGGAGGCTGTTATTTTCAGAGACAAGACTGGCTAGACTCAAACACCTGATCATGACCTGAAATGCTGGGAAGCCCTTAGAAGATGAGTTAACCAGTAAAAATGTTCTCAAACTCACACTGGGAACAATTTGTTTGATGAGGCTCCTGATTGCAGCCTGTGTCTATATGTCATTATCATCACCATATATATCTTTGGGTTACTGAACCATACCTGGAGCCTTTTAGTCTCCAAGAGGGGAATCTGACAAATCTATATCTTTGGAGAAGAACAGATTACTTAACTGTAATTGCTCTTCTCTGAAGATATATGTTATGACAGACCATTATTACCCTCCTCTCCTCAGAACTGAGGGTTCTGAAATCCTTTTGTCGTTATACTTTTCAAATTATTTTGTACATATGAGAGTATTTCCACCTCTCATGAGATATGAGCTGGTAGCTGGAAGCATTAAGGGCTTCTAAGTTCTACAGCGGGCCTGAGTCATGATGCCTCCTGCTTGAAACGATGGCTTAAAGTTTTTATTTGAGGAGTTCCTATCTTGCTTTTGTACTGGAGCATCACCCAGGAGTGGGGGTCTATAACAGCTTATATATTCAGAAAATGGTAGTCTGAATAAGTTCTCCCCTGACAGCTAGTAATGAGCTGGGGAGGGGGAAAGGCTTCAGGACCAGACTGTGTTTACATGAACACACCTACTCTGCCTAGTTATCTAGCAGACAGAGCTGTGTTGCCAGTTTTAGCTGGCGTTGGGTTACAAATCACTTTTGAATGCAAAGATAATGAAATATTATTGTATGAATAAAGGGCAGCAGGATTGTACTAACCTGTCCTAATTGAGGGGTCATCCTCATCTGAACTGAACTTGCTAAGCAGGGGACTTGGATGCCAGACCCCTGAAAAGGGTCAATGGGGGGTGGGGACAGGTGTTCCTGCCTGGAGGTGTGGGCTCTGTTTAACCTGTAGGCATGGTTTAACCTGCCCCTCCCCACTATTCAAATATAGATCTAATTAAGGCTTCATTAGGAGTGTTTTTGTTTTGTTAAGTGATCACTAGAGCTAAAACCATCTGTTGTAGGACGGCGTTTCTGCACTGTCTGCTTCAGCAGTGAAGTTCCCCTCTTAGACCTGAAAGTCATTGGGAGTTGTGTAGAACCTTAAGAAACCAACCTGCAGAGGACACAGTAGAGAGGTAGATGGTAGCAGAAAGTTGATGGTGGCTGGCAGAGAAGAGAAGCGAATGGCCAGCAGAGCAGTTGATGCCAGAGCAAGCACCTGGATGGCGGACCGAACCAGGTGTATTCCTACTGTGACGGGGCAAGGCCAGATAGCTATAGAAAAGTAGTGGGAGATAGATATATTAGCTCCAGGCTAAACAAATCCCTAGTACCAGGATAAGTGAAATGGCAGCTGCTCCAGGTCAATTAAGACACCTGGGGCCAAATAAGAACTTTCCAGAAGGCTGGGAGAATGCTAGGTTGATTGGGACACCAATTGGGAAGCCAGTCAGGGGCTGGCTGAAACTAGTTAAAAGCCTCCAAGTTAGTCAGGTGGGCATGCATGTCAGGAGCTGTGGGAGGAAGTTGTGCTGTTGGAGAGACTGAGTAGTACACACCATACCAGGCACAAGGAAGGAGGCCCTGAGGTAAGGGTGAAGCGGAGCTTGAGGAAGTGAGGGCTGCTGTGGGGGAAGTAGCCCAGGGAATTGTACATGTCATGTTTCTAAAAGGTCAGCTACCATAGCTGATACTATTAGGGTCCCTGTGCTGGGCTCCTCCCCCGCACCTTTGCCCCATGATTAATCACTGAGACTGGGAGACAACAGAGACTGTGCAAGGAAGGATAACTTCTCGTTACCTCCTTTTCTGGCTTATGATGAAAATGGCTCAGTAGACTGTGACCCTTGTCTCTAGAGAAAGAAGGGTTACGTGGAGGGTCACAGTGAGCCTCTGAGGCTAGCGAAATCCACCAGGAAACATGGGACCCACGGAGGCAAGGACAGAGCTTTGTCACACCACACACACACACCAGCGTGGGAGGTGAACTCACGCAGATGCACTTCTGAACTCTGGGTCTTGAACTGACCAAGGACAACACCTGTGAGTGGGGTGCAGTGGAGTGGGAAGGGCACGTTAAAAGAACTTTTGATTGTTGGACTCGAGTACCTCAGGCAAAAGATAGTGCCTAGCATATTCTGGAGTGGGTGTTTTGCTCAGAGTTTTCTGTTTATGAATCGTGCTTGTGGTGTTTTCCCCAAATGAATGCCTAGTTACTGCACTCCTGCTGTTAAAAGTTTCCTTTTTACACTCAGACGGTGCTTGCAAGAGGAGAAGTATTGCCTCTGAGAGGCGCCCAGGGGATGATGTGTAACTTTCCCAGATTACTGGGTGAGGGCTCGAGCCAGTTCTCTATTGTATTGTTATCGTAGTTAAAGATAATGTAGAAGACAAATGAAGATTATGTGGACTTGTTGAGATGTGGTTGTAATGTGAGTTGCCAGTGCTGCCGAGATTTGCTGACAGACTATTTGAAATGTTATAATCACCCACACTGAGCATCATAGAATATGTTTCAATGACTGGGAAGCTGATGTATCATTACCCTTACATTACTATTAATATAGTACATTATTAATGTGAAATTTTAAAGGCAGGCCAAATAATATTTTAATATACATTGGTCTGGATATACAAAATGACTTAGGTGCCTAACTGCCACTATGGGGGATAACATCCAAAATTCAAATCTTCAAAACCCCTGCTCAGCTGCCACCTAACCCTGTAGGCATGCAAATTCTCTAGTTGATGTGTTTCCACCAATAAAGTCCCCTAAAAATCTGCCAGTCAGCATGAGCACTCCCCTGTATCACATGCCTAAGCCCCACTGGGAATGTAACATGGGGTGTCCCCCCACATATTTCACCTGTGATCTGGTAGGCATGCTTGCCTAAGTGGTTGGTTATATCACCACCTTTTGGAAGAAAGGACTTAGGTGTCCAACTCCAAGAGAGGATTTATGGATGTGAATCCTAAGCAGAGATAGGTGCCTCCTTTTAGACTTTAGGTGCCTAACTCCCACTGAGAGGCGGGGCTTAGGACCCATACCCCTCCTCAGCATTTACTATTGGATAGCGTCAGCTGGTCCCCCACTCAGCATGTTGGCTTTCGTGGATGCCATTCCTAGGCACCGAGGGTTAGAGTCACAAAAGGAATTTAAGCATTGCCATGCCAACCTTTTAGATGCCTCGACAATCAATGAGATTAACAAAGCCTGAGTCAGGCACCTAGGCTCCCTATACTACGAATGGGGAAACATAGGCACCTCCGAATGGGATTCACAAAAGCCAGCACACTGAGTAGTTCCTTACCTAAGCTAACCAATGGAGATGCTAAACCTCACCCCCCTCTCAGAGATGGAGATGTCCAGGCAGCAGGGAGGTGCCTCCCTCCACTTGGGATTCTCAGCTGCAACTCTTCTCTTGGGATTACATGTCTATGGTGTTTTTGGTGGTGGCCGGAGGAGGCCCACCCACACAATTTCTAGCCTACTGAATATGGCACTCGCCTGGGATATGGGAGAGGTCCAGATCAAGTCCCCACCCTCTGCCTGAGGGGGAGAAGGGATCTGAACATGGATCTGCCACCTCTCAGGTGAGTTTGGATAAATATTTTTAAAATTACTAGAGAAGGAGCCTGGACCCTGAGTCTCCCACCTCCTAAATGAATTCTCTAACCACCCAGCTACAGAGTCATTCTCATGCTTTCTTTCTCTCTAGCCCAATGACTCTCTCATTATTTATTCATAGTGGCACAGATCCAACAGGAGAGACAGAGCCCCACATCAGAATATCCTATAGTCCAGTGGTTACAGCATTCACTTAAGAAATGGTAGATCCCTGATCTTCAGGAAGAAGATGGAATTGAATAGAGGGTCTTGCATGTTCCCTCCCCAGCCATTTTGTGTATGCTCACCTATAGGGAATCAATCCAATAGCTGAGGTCTGAGCACGCTCAGCGGATCGGGCCACACCCACAAGTCAGTTGCAGAACAACTATCTTTCTTTGGTTCATGCATCGCTCTGGGGCTTAGGTACCTGTACGCCCAGCCTGGGGCTACAGTGTGCATGGCCACAGGCAGAAAAATAGGTGCTGAAGAAACTCTTGCTGCAAAAATTTTGGTGCCAAGTGAGTTTGAGGCACCTACAGGGCTTGGAGGCAGCTGAGCAGGGGCTTTATGAATCTCAGCGGGGCCTGATTCTGGGATTTAGGTGCCTGAAGTGGCAGTGAGGCACGGAAGTCCTTTTGTGAATACAGACCGTAATTCTCCCCATGTATTGTATAGGTCACCTGTGCACACAACTTTAGGCTGTGGATTCCATTAAGGTAAGCACTGAAACCTAAGTGCCCCTTGTGGCTCTTGCCAACTGTATTAATAATCTCTCTTAGATACTATTTTTGCCCTGATAGTTATAGACATCTTGAAAATCATCACTTTTGAGCATGTTATTTCAAATTCTCTGACAATTTAAAGGAAGATTTGAATTTCAATTTTGGGTAATACTTGTCTCAGCCATTCCACATTGTTCTCTCTCTCTGCCTTCTTCATCTTTTGCTTCCCACATACTAACTCATAACACCTTTAAAATTTCTGCTGTGATAAGATATGCATAAACATATGTTAAGTACTAGAAGCAATGAGCTGGAACCTCTGGCTTCATCTGATGTTGTTGCAAGCTGCTTTCTCTGAGGAAGTTCAGTCAGCAATGTCACTAGTCTTGACAAGAAGGCTGTAATGAATAGGTTCATATTTTATGGATCACTTCTGAACATACAGTGTTTTGAATATAGCAGAGAAATATGTTTCATGGTTGGGGGTGCTGTGTTGATCATACATTGATCCCAAAATGTTTTATTGGACTAAGGAAAATCAGTCATATTTCTGTTTTAGATTTCCATTAGAACCCTTCCACTGATACAGGGACTGTTTACAAAATTAAAAAGTATTGATATTCCATCAGCTAACGAGGAGTGCTGGGTGAGGAAGGTTTGGAGATTTGGTATAGCTCTGTTTTTTTTCTGCTTTCAGTTGAGTCTGAATGTCATAAGAAGAGTTGTTGGATTTTTTTTTCCTTACTCATAATTATTTTATTTATTAAGCACTAATGTGCTTGGCTCTGTACAGGGCATAAAATGAGATGGTCTCTATTTTTAAAAACAATTATTTCAGTGCTTCTGTTACTGGATTTGGCTAAAAGGGATCAGAAAATGCGGAGCCATCAAAATGAAAAATAAAAGTTACCCAGACTGTTTAAAAGCTATCAGAAGCTTTCATTGGGGTTCTGAACAAATTTTGGGCAAAGATTTGGGCTATCTTCTTCTTTTTTATCCAAATCACTTTGCCAATGCGAACAATAAATTCTTCCAGTACATTTAAACCTTGAATATGACATCCATCACATTATCTAACCTTTCAAGTACAGCAGGACAGACCATATGTAAGTGCTAGATGCTCCATCCTACAGTTTTTAAAGGTTTAAAGGTTAAAGTTTTAACATGTTGCAAGTTGAAAAATTCCAATGGAATACATTATGGGATAACTTAAAGGTGACTTTCAAAGGGGAAAAATGTACTGTTCCCTTTGCTCTTCTTTATGATTTATACAGATAACCTTAAAAGCTTTCTTCCACTACTCAATCCCCCAAATGCCTAACTACAGAAGGGAGCTTAGATTGACCAGAGCATGAGCATCCCAGTAATATTTTAAACAGAGATGAGCCAAAGTGCAAAATTTAGATCCAGATCAAATTTTGCTGAATTTCAGCAATGCTCAGATCCAGGGTTTTGGTTTGGATCTCTCTCTTATTTTAAAGACATAGTCTGCTTTGACCTAAGATTGCAAGGACCACTTTAGCACAGTTTAATTCCCTGGCAGTCTTCACTCTAGATATTCTAAAATAAGACAACTGATCCAAAGAGCACACAAGGATAAGGGGCAGGAGTATTATGAAAGCCCACAATAGCTTGCCCTAAAATAACTCCCTCCTCTTTTTCCACCAAATCCTTACATACATACTGAATTTCTTTCTTCAGAGTAGTTCATTAATGATTTCACCAGAAATAGGCAGAAACTCCAAGTTACCACACTGAACAGATATTGAGGGGATAGAGAAACTAAAGTTTTGTGAGCATCTCAGATTCTCTCCTCTGCGGATAATTGAGAACATTGCATAGTAAAGTTTTGTGACATTTCCTACACACCCCTTACTTAAATAAACATGACTTAAGATATAAAATCACATGAAATACTAATCACATGAAATACTAACATGCACACAATCTGTTGTCAACCTAAATGTTAATAAAATGTTGGGGCTTTCTAGGATCACACACAGATGTCCTGATTTCAAGCTTGAACCTTCAAGTACAAAGAAATACGTACAAATAACAAAATAAAAATAAAGCATGTTGAACTCCATCTACATTTAGGATCAAGACAATCAACTAATTATTCCTTTTTCTGGAGGACTTAAATAAAATGGTCTGTCATCCATTGTAAATTCAATGCCATGCTCATCTTATTCAGATGCATTGTGTCTAAATTTCCTGTCATTTAAAAGAAAGAGAAAACGTGAAGCTTTTCTTCAGGGAAAGTGAAAATGTTTCTCAGAGTTCTCTGTATAATCAATGAAACAATAAAAATACAAACAATTATATGTTAAAACAAAAACTGCAGCACAATCTCACCAATTTTCCATTTTAATTAGGTTTCCATTTGAGGGTTGCAAAAATGTTAATAGCAATCAAAGATTCATAAAACAATTATTTGGGCCTAGGTTTATATGTTGTTCTTCAGACAGTGAAAGGAAGACTACCACTCTCACTTTTTTCTTTTTTCCTCCCCTCCCCACTTTTTTCCATTATACTACATGTCTTTTTGTCCTCTCATCCAAGTTTCAGTGTATTAACCATTGAAAGAGAAGAATGGGGAAAAAGCCACTAGGGACATGAAGAAAAAAAATCCTGACTACTTTTCTTGTACTGCAACTGACTTTTAATAAGAAAGAAGGAAGACCACATGAAGAACATTGTAACACATTGTACATCCACCTTATAAAGCTCCTGATCCAAAGTCCATTGACATCAATGGGCTTTGGAATCAGTCCCAGATAGGTCATGCTATTTTGGCACTACGCTGGGTAGGAACTGTGCAGATATGATATTGTAAGGATTACGTTTTTGTTAGTCTCTAAGGTGCCACAAGTACTCCTTTTATTTTTGTATGTTGTAATTTTAAATGACCCTTTCACTATATTCTTACTCCCACAGTAGTTTGAATGTGGGGTTTTGTTGCCAGGCATTTGGTTTTGCTTGTTGTACATATTTTTGTCATTAAATACAGATAAGAAGTAAAGGAGGTGAGGAGGAGCAATTAGTTAAAGGACTAGTTACTCATCTGATGTATCCAGAGTGATTCTGTGGAAGTCAACTGAAAATCTGGCACAACACATTTAAAATCAAACTTAAAAAAAGCAAATAAACATCCCTATTGTTTCTTGATTTGTATAGAGTTTCTGAGAGAGTAAACCCTTGCTTAGCATGTATAACATGGCTTTCTTGTAGAAAGGGGGAATCAGTATTAGGTGTTAGCACTTAGAACAAACCCTAAAGATAGAAAAATTGATCTACTCCCTAGGGTTTCTGAGCCTGCAAAGAGATATTACAGCTGGAGCCAGATAATTGGGGGGGAGGGGCAGTAATTTGGGGAGAGAAAAATAGACGTTAAATATCAAGAGCCCATCTGTCAAGTAGCTGATGATTTCGTCAAGGTAGTTAATATCTTTCTGGCCTTAGAAAATGAGTGATTTCTCATGGTAGTTTGTCTTGAAATGACTGTCATGTTAAAGTAGACATGTTATATTCTGCTATGCACAAGCTCAGTGCTCAGGTTCTGAGCTCCACCAACAGGCACAGCCTGAGAGTACTTGTCAAGGCTGATTCCTCACTCTGGCACTTTGAGTGCAGAACATGGGGGCCCGCAAGGATTCTAAAAATTAATACTTGCCACTCCAGGCCTGTATTAAACTCCCCAGGTTACAGCTATTCTCTGACCTTGGCTTGGTAAATGCTGCCACCACCCAAATCCCAGAAAGGAGCACTTGGGAATTCCTCCCTGTGGGGTACCCTCAAGCCCTTTCATCCCCCTCCGGGGAAGAGCAGAGAAAGAAAACCAAGGAAATTATCTGTTGCCACCAGCTAATTAAACAACATGTGCACAAACCTCTTAGGACACAAAATCCAATCCTGTTCTTAAAAAAGATAAAATTTATTTAAAACAAAAAGAAAGGAAATACATTTGGAACTTAGGCTTTTTGCCAGATCTTAAAAGAAACAATTACAAAAATTAAGCATCAAGATAGCTCTCTTGAGGTTCAGGTTACAAGCAAAACAAAAGCATCTGGGGTTAGCACAGAGTAGATCAACAAGCCAAAATAAAGAAATAAACCGGATCACATCTATTTAAACATTTTCTGTCCAATGTTTTCTTCTAGGTATGAAGATGAATTTTCATACCTGGTTCAAACCTTCAACATTCCTGCTTATAGCATTGCTGCTCCGTGTCTTCTCCAGAGAACAACAGACAAAGGGGAAGTTTTTTTTTTCCCATTTTAAAAAGTTCTAGCCTTCCCATTGGCTCTTTTGGTCAGGTGCCCACTCCTTTTCCTTTATCTGGGGAACTTTGTTAACCCTTTACAGGTAAAGCAAGCAGAGAACAGCCACCAAGAGGGACTTTATAGCTAACTGGCTGGCTGGCTGATCATAAAAAGGGAGCTACACCCCCCCCCCTTCATCTATTACAGTACTACAGAATCATTGGAGAAGCTCTTTCAGTGGCTAAATGAAGGGATAGAGGTGTCTATGGCATAGAGCTTTTGCAGGAATGGAGGAGATAAAAAAGGAAGAAGATAAGAAGTATCCTTAAAGAACCTCTGAAAATAAAAAGTGAAGAAACAACTATTTACTAGTAAAGATTGAGGCAAGTAAGGAAGTTCTCTAAGACCACTAATGTATAGGAAGGAGCAGTGAAGTGCTGAATCTGTGGTTAGGGAGAAAAAGAGTAAAAAATCTGCTGGATCCTTCTGTAATTTGAATATCACCACTTAAGATTAGAAGAAGGATAAAAGCTGAATTGCAAGTTCCCAGCTGAGTATAAAGCCAGTTATGGGGGCACAGTAAGATTTTATTACCACACTACAAGGATCACAGAACAGGGAGAAGTGTTCAAAGTCTGGTAGGTCATTTGGAAGTTGTATACGAGTGAAGATTTATTTCTTTTAACCATTTTATTTTCCTTTCAAAGTTGGTAGGAGCTAGATGAGGCTGAAGAACTACTAAAAATATTATTTAAATCAAGAACTAGCAAAAGTCAACAGGTCTAGATGACAGGTTTCAGAGTAACAGCCGTGTTAGTCTGTCTTTGCAAAAAGAAAAGGAGTACTTGTGGCACCTTAGAGACTAACCGATTTATTTGAGCATGAGCTTTCATGAGCTACAGCTCACTTCATCGGATGCATACCATGGAAACTGCAGTAGACATTATATACACACAGAGACCATGAAACAATACCCCCTTCAACCCCACTGCTATTACCAGCAGGACAGTGGGGTGGGAGGGGGTATTGTTTCATGGTCTCTGTGTGTATATAATGTCTACTGCAGTTTCCACGGTATGCATCCGATGAAGTGAGCTGTAGCTCACGAAAGCTCATGCTCAAATAAATTGGTTAGTCTCTAAGGTGCCACAAGTACTCCTTTTATTTTTGCAGGTCTAGATGGATTCCTGCCCTTACCACTCCCCCACACCACCAGAAAAAGAAATATCATTTAACCTATTAAATTGTTGTGGATATAAAACTCACTTTATGTCAATGTTTATTAATGTATCTTACCATGAAATCTGCAAGCACTTTGATAAAAGAGCTGAAAGATTCTCAGACTTCACTCTAAGATCTCACTTTGTGTATTTCACATACGTATTTTTATACTGTCTTATAGCAATACTTTCTAGTGAATCACTGGACATATTCCTACACCTCTTGCAGCAAAAATACATTAGGGGATACTATTGTTTTACCTTCTTCAGAAGCACAGGCAAGAACTTGTGAAAACCCCAAAATGACATATTTCTCACCAAATCAATCTTCTTGTAAGTGTCCGCTTTAACTCTTCATTGTGGGAGGACTGAGAAGGTAAATTTGAAAGAACATATTTTAGAATGTTTTAATATTTTTCCATTATAAATTGAATTTGAATTGTTTTAACCCAAGCAATCTGTTATTATTTCTTCTTTATATTGCACGGTGGCACCTGGAACTGTGCAATAGGTGAACTGAGCCAAGAGCTTCTGGGAATAAGGCCTTGAAATGAAACCCACAGAAACCTATTAATAGTCATGATGTGACTATTAACATCCATATTATACAATATAATTAACATCTCATGCCTCAAGATGAAAATGAAAGAAAACCAGGACCAAGACATTAAAAGGGAATTAAGAAATTGAAAAAATGTTAACATTTATACACTTCATTTAATGCTGGTGTCTAGCATATTTCCACCATCTCCTAAACCGCCATTGCTCATACCCATCTGCTTCTGAAACTTCACCCAGGATCTTTTCATAGTTGATAGTTTTGCCACTTGAAATTCAGAGTACTAGGGAAATGTAACTCAATTTCAAATAGCTTTTTTTTGTTATGATTCACCTGAATGATCAGCCTACCTAAATAATACTTTTAAGATACTGAATCACAGACGTAGTCACAAGATGGGAATCATATTTATCTGCAGCAGAGAGAGACAAACTGGTATCATTAGTCGTAGTCAGAATAAATATCCACTGCCCTGAAAGAAAAGTGATTTCCTCTGCCTGAGTTTTGAAAAGATACCATGAATGCACTAATTCAAGGAAGCTTAGCATTAAACTGCCAGCCAAATATCTGTTTTACCAGATAGACACATACAGTAATGTTGTGGATATTTATTGTATCATTAGAAAAGTGGCCTCATTTGTAGACCAGTTTAGTATGTTTACATCACTTTGAGTAAAATTTCTCTCTCAATTCTTTAGTTACACTTTAATTTCCTTATTGCAGGGTAATTCTTTGGCCCAGTACCAAAGCAAAGCAGCCTAAAGTCCATCTTCAATACACAACTCATATAAATGAAATGGTGAGACTTTATCCAAAATGATCAGGCATGATCTATCTGTTGCCTCATATATACATTAGCTGGGCAGTGGTGACTTTAAAAGTTGGGGCCAGATTTTCAAAGTTAGGTACATATAATTCCATGTAGACACACATCAATACCTGATCTGCAAGTATACATTCCATATTTGCATCTAGAATCTAGATATACAAAAATATATGCAATTGCACATAGTTGATGAGAGAGAGAGAGAGAGAGAAAAAGAAACCTGGGTATATGAGTTGATCACAAGATGTCTATTATCCACCAATGTGATGCAGTTGCAAAAAAAGGCATGCGTCAGGCAATCTATTTCTAGTATGGATGGAGAAGTATTAATGCCATTATACAAGGCACTGTTAAGACCTCATCTGGAATACTGTGTACAATTCTGGTCACCCATGTTCAAGGACAATGCACTTAAACTAGAACAAGCACAGAGAAGAGTTACTAAGATGATCAGGGGAATGGAGGACTTATCTTAGGAGAGGAGCCTAGAAGATCTTGGCTTGTTTAGCCTAGGGGGGAAAAAAGGGATGTGAGGGGATACGACTGCTGTACATAAACAGATGGGGGGGGGGCAGGCTAGAAATTAGATGAAGGTTTCTATCTGTGAGAGAAGTCAGGTTCTGGAACCAGCCTCCCAATATGAAGTGTGGGAGAAAACAACTGAATTAGTTTTGAAAGAGATGAGGAAAAAATATGAGAATGTCTGATAGAGTTGCCTGTGATGAGGGCAGGGCAGGGCAGGGCAGGGCTCAGCCATCCTGTAAGTCTCTTCCTTCTTATTGCTTATGTTCCTAAAAGCTCATGCTTCAGGGCTTCAGCCGGTCTCCTGCGGGGTCAGGAAGGGATTTCCTTCCCCTATGTATTTCTTCCCCTCCTTCCTCTGACGCATCAGAGAAGGCCACAGTTGGAGATGGGACACTAGACAGGGTGGATCAGAGCTCTGAGTTGGCACAGAGCATTGTCTCCCCCAGGTGCTTAGCGAGCTTGCCCCCAACACAGGAAAGTGCCCTAGCCACTGGGCTATAGGATATTCTAAGGCAGGTCACTCTCAGGGTCTCCTGCTGAAACTGTTCCACTTTATATAAATAATTAAACATGCACGGGAGCAAGGGAACTGGAGTCTCCCTCTCCCAAGTGAAACCTCCAACTATTGTGCTGTAGAGTCATCTCACTCTGTTTTGGACCCATCAATCATTTGCACACTGTGAAATATCTTCAAATAGGAGAGATTGAAAGACCTGCCCCCCAAATACTCTATTACCCATGGTTGGAGCATTCTCCTGGAAATGGGGAGAGGACAGTGGCAGCATCAGCACCACCTCCTCCTTCTTCTTGAAAAAGGGTTGACCTTTTTAGGTGACTACCTACAGAAGAATCATAGAATCATAGAATATCAGGGTTGGAAGGGACCCCTGAAGGTCATCTAGTCCAACCCCCTGCTCGAAGCAGGACCAATTCCCAGTTAAATCATCCCAGCCAGGGCTTTGTCAAGCCTGACCTTAAAAACCTCTAAGGAAGGAGATTCTACCACCTCCCTAGGTAACGCATTCCAGTGGTTCACCACCCTCTTAGTGAAAAAGTTTTTCCTAATATCCAATCTAAACCTCCCCCACTGCAACTTGAATGTTTAACAGTCATGAATCCTGAGTGGAACAACAGACACCTAACTCCAGGTCAGAAGGAGATGCCTAACTCCTTTGAAAGGAGGGGCTTAGGCTGCACTTCTCTTCTCCCCTCTTTCTAGTGGCACCCTGTTCAGCTTGCTGGATTTTGTGGATCCCTTTTTAGGTGCCTAATTATCACCCCCACATGGCATATGAAGCCCCAATGCCTAACTTCTGTGGATTCCACTGAGTGACAGAGCCTCTTAACGTTAGATGTTGAAAAGCTGAGTGTTGCAATGGGTAAGTCCCTTTGGGTATGTAGCCCAATGTGAATATAATGTAAGGGACAATCCAAATTAATTCTTCTAATCAGGAGAGGTTTGTTTGGATTTTTAAAACATGGTCTGAAAATAAACTTCTTTTTACAAACAAACACCAAGGTTTCCTGAATGGAATAGTTTTAGGAAAGCTAGCTAAAGAAATGTCAGTCAAATCCACTTCATCCTGAACTTCAGTATTGATTGATTGCCAGTAGGAAAAGAAGAAAACTAAAAAAATGAAAAAGGGCTATTCTCCCTTCAACAAAATAAAAGGCTCCACAGTGGAATACATAAACACAATAGCCAAAAAAGTAATGTGTCATAAGATTAACTCCTGAAACTATTGTGAGAGACCCAGGCCAGTTGGGTACAACAAAGTAGTCTTATTGGGATCCAGGAAGTGGGCGGGCAAAGCTTAGGGGGGGGGGGGGTCCACAGGACCTGGAAAACCAAATAATTACGGGGGACAACTAATGAACAACAGGGACAGGAGTGTGGTCAAAGGGTCAAACGAAGAAAACCTGACGGGGACACCGAGCAGAGAACCCCGGACAAGGCCCACTGCTCCTCAAAGGCGTCAAGGGAATCAGTGGATGCCACCCAGAGGAACTCCGCCCGGAGGGGTGAACGGACAGAGGATCGTAAATAGGCCCCACAGTCACAGGAGGCTCCATCAGCCAACCTCCTCACCCTGGTTTTATAGATGGCCACTTTAGCCAGGGCCTACAACAAAGTAGTGTTTTTTGTTTTTTGGGGGTTTTTTGAAGCAGAAAAGAATTTTATTTGCATAACACTTACAAAGAATCACCAGAAAGGATAAAGCAAAACTATGCAACAAAACAAAAGCAAACACAAGTTATAACACAGCAGCCTTCAGGAGGGAGAAGTGTTTAGGCTAGCCTGGGCCCAGAGCGGGGGGGCTTCCTCGACACTCGTGGTCTTCCACCCTCCTGAGTTACATAGTGCCACACCCAGTGTCACCGATTATTCCTCTCCTGAGAGTGCCCGACAAGATGGGCATGGCTGCGGGGTGGGCGGGTTGGAGGTGGGGGTGGGATGTACACCACGTGTGATAGGACCCCTCCTAGGTGACAGTAATGATGGTATCCACAGCGGCAACGGCTGGGGCTGGGATCTCTCGCTCTTCCCCTCAATCAAAGGGTCAGACAGAGGGAACCAGTCGGGGTCACCGAGCAGAGAACCTCAGACAGTGCCCACCGCTCCTCGAAGGCGTCAAGGGAGTCGGTGGACGCCGCTCAGAGGAACTCTGCCCGGATATGTGAATGTACTGAGGATCGGAAAACGGCCCCACAGTTACAGGAGGCTCCATCGACCAACCTCCTCACCCTGGTTTTATAGATGGCCACTTTAGCCAGGGCCTACAACAAAGTAGTAGAAGGCAGATCTAATGGCCACTGGATTAGCAGTTTTCTGTTCCCTGACTGACCAGAGCAGGGGCTGCTCCAGGCTAATGAGAACACCTGTCTCCAATTACCCTGCAAAGAGTCAGGGGAGGTCATTAAGGTAATGTGAACACCTGACTCTAGTTAAGGCCCTTCTGATACTATAAAAGCGCTCACTCCAGTCAGGCTGAGGAGAGCCAGGGAGCCAGAAGAGAGGAAGTGCAGCTGAAGGTCTAGTGAATGAAGACACCCTCAAGCCATAAGTAAGGGAGCCCTAAGGTAAGGGTGAAGAAGGGAGAAGCGGGAGAGCTGTGGGGAAGTGGCCCAGGAAAATGTAGCGACTCTGGCAGTGAAAGGTCGGCTGCCAACAGCTGCTACTATTATGGTCCCTGGGCCGGAAACCAGGGTAGAGGGCGGGCCCAGGTTTCCCCCAACCTGCCACTACAGAAACACCTCCTGGGAGGGGAAGACAGGCCCCTGTCAGGACAGGAGGCTAAACTGTTCTGAAATAAGCCCCTAGGGACCACAGAGACTGTGGGAGTTCTCTCACCAACCTCCTTGCTGGCTTATGATGAAAAGGGCTCAGTAGACTGTAACCCTGGCCCTAGAGAGAGAAGGGCTACATGGAGGGTCGCAGTGTGCCACTGATGCTAGCATAAACTGCCTAGAAGCGTCGGACCCACAGGGTCAAGGTCGGAGCTCTGCCACACTATGTATAATGAGAAGAAATAGAAAATTAATTTTATAGAATGAAGTTTGAATAATTTTTCCACTAAGGAGAAAATACTGTTTCCCCTTTTCCGCCTCCCCCACACACTAAATTTTATCATGCAGCAGAGCTGGTGCAATGTTCCTGCATGGGGGGCCAGGGAGAGAATTTGGGGAGCTCATGCAGAAGAGCAGGTGCATATCCTCTGAGCAAGCAGAGCTCTGACCAGCCCTGCCATTCCAATGCAAGCTGAGGCACTTCACCCTACCTACTGTGTAGTCTAGCTACTCCGGTTCCATATTAGCCTCTTAATTCATCACGTTCATTTAACTTGTAGACATTTTTCTGACATATTTCAGACACTATGGATCAAATTCCACTCTTATTTGTATCCATTGAACTGAGTGGTTTAGTATTGTATGGAGAACATAATTTGGCCTAATATTTATTAGTTAGTAATTACGGTAAATATTTTTCAGAGGCATGGAAAGAAGTGTTGTTCGCAGGCAAACCCATAAAATTCCTATTGTGTGGATGGGTATTACTGTGGTTGAAAATGTCTGAAAACAGTAGCTGCCAAACGCATATTTTTTCCTGCTCATATGATTTTGTGTGTGTGTGTGTTTCCAATAGGGGATAAGATAAGTGGATACAAATAATCTGATCTAAAATTATTACTAGTGGGTAAAATGCTATGTGAATATTAAATCTGTCCTATTTGCATAGTGGCAGATAATTTGGATAGTCAGGCCTACTAGGTTATTTTTAAATAGCTTAGTGTAACACAGGGGACGACAGTAACACCTGTCTTGATAAAAAGGGGATCCTGAGGGCTTTTTCATCATTACATTTCAATTTCAGTTGGAGGGAGAGCAAATGCAACCAGAATTAAGCCCTTTTACAAATGCATAAGTTTGTAGCACTTCCCCAGATGTTCATTACATTTTAATGACCTGTCATATTTCCAAGCTTATATAGCAGTAATGTATGTCTAGATGTATTAGCTCAGGAAAAATATATTACGAATTAATTAAACCCTGAAATTTACAGAATACAAAAGCAACATTTTTCATATGCCAGGTATGCTATGTTGGCACATTTCACATTGCAGGTTTTGTTTGGTGCACTTTTCAGTTTGTAGGACTTTACACACAGTACATTCTCAGCACATTATAAAATATGCAGCACAACACTCTTCGTGATGTCATGTGCCAATAAAGCCAATAGGAGAGTACACTAAAATGTTTGTTTTAGACATAAACTACCATTTTACTAGCTTCTAACATGACTAACATAAGTACATTTTATAAAGCTATGTCTACACTGCCTGCAGTTCAGACTACAGGAGTGTGAATTACAGCGCACATCAAAGTGCTTCACTGTTACTCCCCCATGTGGATGCTGCAGGCACAAACTAAAAGGTACCTAGTTTTCATTAACATGGACCTCTTGAAACAGGACTACATTAATACAAACTAGGTACCTATTAATTTGCGCCTGTGGTACAGTGCAGCACTTCGGTGTGCACAGGAACTCACAATCCTATAATCCAAACTGCGGAGTAAGGTAGACAAGCCCTAAGAATACATGGCAATGACTACCTTCTCTCTGGGGCTCAGTGTTATTTTCTCTCTTCCTATAAACTCACTGAAAGTGCTATGAAAATAAAACTATGTTGAATATACGTTTTGGATTCAGTAAGTAGAATAAAAGATAAGATCTTGAACACAGTAGAGTAAATACACATACAGGAATGAAGAATACTTCAGGGTTATTTTTCTCACCTTTCTATTAGTACCTTGAAAATGTGGCATGTTCGTATTGCTTATTAAATTTTACCTTAAGTACACAAATGAAATTCCTATTGAAATCAATTCAAGCTGTGCCTGTATATCTAGGGCAGAATTTGACCCATAGTGTTTTACATAAACATAAAAAACCAAAGTTGATTCTAGTAAAAATCCTATAGAGTTATCAGAAATACCCAGAATACCAAATGTGTCATGGAAAATGAGCTCATCGGACAGGCGAAAATGAATATTCATTTATTTGAGGTATGGCCCAGCTATCATCTAGGATTTTTTCCTTTAAAAATTCAGAATGGAACAATAATTAATACATTGCTGAACTACTGCACAGTGATAGTGCGTATACACCTTTATATTGCGCCAATCAAATGAGCTATAAAAGGCAGTATACTGCAGTGTTGCTATGCCAACCACAATTCTGATGACTGTTCATGGCAAAAACCCACAATCATCTTTCTTACCCCAAGACGTTACGATTTTAATTAACTAGAAACAGTTTCCCCCTTAGCTCCTTCAAACAATCACTTGGCAAGAGTTGGGCAAGAGATAAAGATATATGCAAAAATATCTTGCTAGTCCACTCCATAGGTCCACAATGCCAATGAATGTTCCACATGCAGCACTCTGTAGAGACATATGAGGTGGACAGGCCGGCAGATGCTTTTCCGACCTCAATTTCAATCACAGATACGTCTCCCAACTGAGTCTGTAGTTCATTACACATTGGCAACACTCAGAAACCCTCAGCTAGCTTTGTAATGAGTTAATAGGAATTCAGTTAATAGAGAAAAGAAATAAACTCTCCCAAATTTCCTTTTGAAAGCCCATGTTGGGACACAAGAAAAAAATTTAGTTTATCACAAGAGAGCAGTGTATGCTCAGCGAAGCTGTTAACACTGTTATTTTTATAGTCATTGCCAATTTGTTTTCCTTGTTGCTGCATTTCTGTCAAAATACAAGGTTCAACATGCCAATCTCCACAGGAACTGAATGCAGTACAGAGCCAGCAGCTCTCCATCGGTGCAGCCACATACTGAGCATAAATCTAATGCACAGGTAATGGCTGGTATAAAATATGAAAGGAGAAGCTTCCAACTGAGACAAGCTTAACTCAGCCCCATATGGTATCTCTATTCACTGTTAATAAACTGGCAAGATTGCTTGAGCTGGACAGGAGGGCTGGGATACCCAAGAAGATTACTTTGCACAAACTACAAGCTTGACCATCTTAAATTTTACATGCTCAGGATGGTATTTTGCACTTGGCAGTCAGCTGCCTTCCCAGTCATGATGAGATCCAATTTATTATTAAGGGCAAATTAAGATATGGAGGATTTATTGTGTGTTAGACAATCCCTTAACCAGTGCAATAGGGTTTCCCTGAAGAGAAACTTGGATGCCAGAATTGGACCTGAGTTTATTTGAATGCATTGAGAGTGGGGAATCACATCTCATGCTTCCACCAATGCTTGGATCAGCAGGCACTGGGCATATGGGCAGGCAGTGAATTCTCCTGGAAGTTCACAGCAAGGCCTTTGCGGCAAGGTGATTCCAAGGGGCATGGTAGATCCCTGCTAACACTCTGGCAGCCAGGAAGCACCCACCTGAAATTATTGTTGTACCTCTGGATGAAAGCTATTCAGTATTTTGTAAAGGGGTTGATTTAATCATCTGGGCATGTCCAGAAGTTCTTCCCAGGTATGACTGTAAACTGGTCTGAAATGCTGCAGCTGAGGCTATGGCAGGGTGACAAGGCCAGAAGATGTGTGCATCATTGAGAATGGGAAGGATGGGTAATTTCTTGTCAAAAGTATCGTATTTGGTATCTGAATCATTCAGGGATTATGGGATACAATTCTGTGACTGAGGAACAGCTGATATTTGAGAGGGAATTTTTATCCAGCTGGGTGTGAGGTGAAGGCAGCTAAGCTAAATGCTGGGGCCTACTTGTGGCAAGTGTCCAGTGGGGGCCCATAGAGGGTCACTCGAGAGAGGGTTCTGGTTTCCTGATACACTGGAATTAGAAGTAAGATTTAAGGAAGACATCCCTAAAGAAGCTGAGGAATGGGGTGAAGTTCCTAAATAGAGGACAGCCTCTCCCACTGCTGCCATCCTCATGGCTGAATTCTATTTTTTAGCACACTAGCTCAATCCGAAGGAACAAGAGTATGCCTCCTCAAGTGGGGAATTACACTCCCAGCTCGAAGTGTAGCCATACACTAAGGAAGGAATGTTGTATGAGCCAGATAGTTCGCAGATGAGTTCATAATGTTGCAGCTAATTAAACCACATACCTTGTCTTTCTTCTCATGGACAATGCACAAGTAATGGCGGGTGTAAGCTATGAAAATACCAGCTGCCCTGTGAGACCAGCTTAACAAGCTCCATCAGATTCAGTGAAAGGCAGGCTCCATTTTAATCCTGAAGGAAGAGCCTCTATCTACGAACCAAAAAGATCCTACATACGTGAATGTGTGCTTACTCTCTCACATCCATGACTCCTACCACACGATGACTAGCACTCCATGAATTTTTAAGTTCATACTAGCATCCTGTCTACAGATTGGTAGATGACAAATGGACTCCAGAGGCCATTCTACCAACCCTCAAAAGGAAGTGAGACTGCAAATCACACACCTTGAGAATTGTATATTTAGCTTATCTGAACTCAGGCCTGTGAGAATTGGGGCCTGATTTTCAAAGGTTCTAGACACTCACACGTCCCATTAAAGTCGATGGAAGTTATAGATGTAAGGCAGCACAGAAAACCAAAGCTTTAAGAGAGATATATTTTTTCCTCTGAGTAAGAAAAGGAGTTGTGAATTGTGAAAAAGGATAGCAAACTTCACAACCAAAACAAAAAAATTAATGAAAAAGGCCAAAAATGTAGTGGTTTCACTCTACACTTCACACTTCAAAATGTTTTGCACAGCTTTAGGTATAAATCCATGATCAGTCTTGACATTGCACTTGTATGGGCCTGTTAGTTTACTCTTTTGAATTTCTATACACTCAGTCTCCTGGAGAGTTCCATCATTACAAATATGTGTACACAGCTTTTTCTTTTCCGTTGGTGGCAGAGGGTGGAGAAATACAGGAGGGTTATAATATATTATCACCAAAAATAATTCTAACTGTATTTCTAGTTAATCCTTTCACTGGGAATGATTTACTTTGAGCTGTGTACCCACCTCCAGCAGTTTTTAACTGACGGATTGTACTAGACTCATACAGGAAATACAGAGTAAGGGGTGGATTAACAAAATTTTTACATTGCTGCCTTAAATTGGTAACAGACATGACAATTTATTTGTTATTATCGTCCATGTTTACTAGTTTTGAATGTATTTACTTTAAAACACCAAGCTCTCTAGCACCTCTGAATACAAAAGCATTTTGTAATTTAATCTAAAGACATAAGAGGCTGAGGGGAGGTCTGGTACTATTAATTGCAGACACATTGTGTTACCAACAATGGCAGCCTCATTTCTGTAAGTTTTACAGCAAAGCTGAGTTCTTTATGTAGTCTGTATAGGAATTCATGTCAGATTGTGTATTTTTCTTTAAAAATGAAAGATGGACAGCTCTTGTAGTATCTCAGACTACAGATGAAGATGGTCTTGTGGTCAGGACACACAGGAGAGCTGAGTTCAATTCCTGATTTTCTATCGTACCCTTTCTATGTGATCTTCGAAAAGTCACTTAGTTCCGTCCCCATCTGTAAATAGACACAAAAAAACTCCCTTCCTCCTACCCTTATCTGTTTAATCTGTAAGATATTTAGGGCAGAGAATGTCTCTTTTTATGTATTTGATGGTGCTTCGCTCATTGGGACTTTAGGTAGTAATACAAATAATATAAAGTACTCAGAGGTTAGAAATTAATAAACATGGGTATTACTACTTTTGAAGTGTCATAATTATATTATCATTTTTTACCATAGCTCTATTTTCAACACCATTCCCTCTTTCCTTCACGCCATTTTATGGACATGGGAGGAAGCAGCAGCATGATCCAGCTAACCAGATCCATTTGTTTTGAATTTAAGATAACTAGTAACAAAGAAGGAAGCAGCATAGCCCAGACAAAACTCAGGATACTCAGTGGTCCACTGAAATTTCATTAGCCTGATTTTTAAAATGCTGTCAGGGCTGGGATGTAGGTGGCCATGTCTATTTCTTAGCTTGAGGTTGGGGGCTGAGTCCATGCACAAGCCAAGGTTCAGAACCAGAAGGTCAAAAGTTGAGATCAGGAACTGAAAGTCTGATGCCAGGAATCAGAGTGAGTCATGAAACCAGGAGGTTGGAATCAGGAGACAAGAGCAGTTAGCGCTGAGTGGGCATTCCAAAACAGGGTGGAGCCCAGTTATACAGACAACTTCTTGTGTCTCCTTCTGGCTTAAGTAGGGGGAGCAGACCAACCAAGAGCTCAGGTATTCCACCAGTAGGGGCCAGTGGAGGAGCCTCCTGTCTGAGCTGGAGTCCTGGTTCTAGCTGATGCCAGTAAGCTGTCAGTGGGTAGGCTGGAGCATGAGAACGCCCAGGAACCATGTGCACCTGTGTTTGGGACCCAGACTGTTATAACAAACACATGCACACCCTCAACCCCAGTCAGTGTGTGAAATTAGTGATTGTTCACACAAATGGCTAGCAATTTGTATATGCAATTACCTGGTTTGCAAACATACTCGGGTGATTTCATGTGCAAGGTAGACAGAGATGTGTGTGAGAGAAATTGTGCAAGGGCATTTTTAAGATCAAGCCCTATATTTTCTTCTTTCGTTTGAAGACAAATTAAATTATGGTATGGTTTAAGTACCCATGTCCAAAGCCCATTGATATATATTTTAATGGTTTTCGTATATTGTATTATAAAAGACATATTGTTAACTGTATATTTTATATTATAATTTGAAAATATTATATAATATAAACTATATTGGCCATAATCTCTTCTATGCCAAATTCATCTTACTGTAGAAGAAGGGTGTGGCAGGGAACCAGCTCTGGCCCAGACACAACTTTACAGCTGCTGTTGGCATTGACCAGCGGTAAAGCATTGAGATAGGGTCTGTGATAGATATGCCAATTACCTGCAATATCCTTGAAGAAACCCTATTAAATTAAGTGGAGGTAGCTTTGGAGTCCACTGTATTAAATATATAAAGTTTATGTACTATTGTGTGTCACATCTATAGAGGGGAGACATGACTGATTCATCATTGTTCTTGTTCTGAGCTAAAGCTGTTATGAGCTTTTAACTATAGAAAAAACCCTGTGTGGGGTTTGATCATCCCATGTTGGGGGTTGAGGGTGATCTCTCACGAGCTATTAGCATGTGTGTACATTCTTTTACTGTTTTAATATGTTTTCTCTGTAACGCTTTCACCTTAAGAATAAATGTTCTTGCTTAGAAAGGGCTGTGTGGTAACTTATACCTGTGGGTTATTACACTGTTCACAGCCTCTGGAGAGAAAGCAAAGTGCAGATACTGACTATTTAGGCAGTCAGGCTTGCTGGGGATGTCACAGTGAAAGCAGGGAACAGTGCAGTCTGGACAAACCCCAGTCAGGAGGGAGAAAGAGATGTGAGTCTCTGCCCAAGAGAGGTAACAGCTGGGGAATCAGAAACCTAAAAGTGGGTGCTCTTACTGGGCCACAGAGGGGAATACAGGTACAGTTGACCTGAATTGGGACAGAGTCCCTACACCTTCTCCCCACCCCTGACATATCCCCTACCCTGGGAGAATAAGGGCAGAAGTTCAAGGCCCAGATTCAGCACAGATGCACCATCAGGCAATTTCCTTCTGAACAAAGAATTCCCTAATGGGCATTAGTACCTGCAATGCAGCACCTTTACACTACTTGAGTGATGCAAAAGGGCCATAATTTGGCCCTAAATTTTTATGTTATAGTTGCATTAAAAGCACATCAAAATGATTTATGAAACTTTTGATGTAGATGTCCGCACTATACCATGACTTAATTGTTGTCGCTTGTCAACAAACTATATCTATCTCCCTAGAAATTCTACTGGAGAAAATGGAAGCAACAAAGCAAATACTGTAATAGACCAGTCCAGATTATCACAGCTGCAAATCTAGAGGGCGAGCATGTGTGTAAGATTTTTTTTAAAACTACATATTGCAAGAGGAAACATGGCACAACTGAAATGTTTCCAAGCCAGGGATTTCTAGGTCCATAGTTGGAGCTGGATCTAGCTTCCACTGAAGTCTATAAGGAGTTTTTTAATTGATCTCAATGACAGTTTGATCAGGTCGTACATGCTGTAAAAGGGTAATAATCATTGGCTTGACAATTCTGGATAGGATGTCAGGTGCTTCAAAAGATGAATTCCTCTACACCCATGAATAGTGGAAGTGGTGGACAGAAATCTAAAGCGCTGAAATTTGATGTAAAAGCACTGAACTAAATTCTGTACTGAATTTACACCATTGTGCAACTGTGTTGCAATATATGGAGTAGTATTTTAGCAAATAATTGAGCCCTGTGTGTGCCTGTGACCCCAATGGATAACTAGAAAATCTCAGATCTGAATAGATAAGGAATAAAAAAGGGGGAGTAAAAAGTTTTCCTTGGGCAACTCCCCCTTGATTCACCACTGAAATCTATCCTTTACAAAACTCATATCATGCAATTTTCTTTACCTACCATTTTAACAGAGGAAAATCACTAATTTAAAAAGTAGACATATATATTTCCTGAGAGAGTTATTTAATAGCCTTTGAAAGAGAGGTGGGCCTCTCAGAGGTCAAACAGGGCTTCATTCTCCATTTACACGGGTTTTTATGCCTTTTACATTCCTGTAAATTTAGTATTATGGTTCCTGGTTTATACCAATGTAAAGGAGAGGAGAATCTGGTCTATAATGGATATAACCTTTTGGCTTGTGATGGCTTTTCTTATTTATGCTACCAGCCGGAATGCTGCTGATGTGATGGAATGTTGTTGTTGTCTTGAATATGTGTCATTATTCGCAATTTTGCTGTTGTCAAACACTGGTCTCTGTGAATGTTATACATATGTTAACTCTTTTTTTTTGGGGGGGGGGGGGTGTATGTATGTGTGTATTCCTTCTGAAGCTTCTGGTCAGAAAATTTCCAGAGAATTTGTGACATGGTACTAATCAAAATAAATAAATAAATGCTAAGCAACAAAGAGGGTAGAATCAGGCAACATAAAATACTCAACTGTATACCATTTAACAACTCTGAAGTTTTACACTTTGCCTCATTTTGAGCCCATGCTCAAAATCAACAAGAATTTTTCTATACAAAACAATAATACAACTTGTTATATAGGCCCAGATCATCAATTAATTAATTAGGTGCTTAATTCCCATGGAAATCAATACCTTTGAACATCTGGTCCAGTGTTCCTTCCAGCTAAATATCTTTACTCTACAGAACTGTGAGAAAGGTGCCCCATTAGCCCTATTTTACAGAACTAAGGCACATAGTTCCAGATTCTATCTCCAGTTAAGTCAGTGGTTAAACAGAAGAGTCACGACCAGAGAGGTTAAGTGACAGAGGTTGACAAAAGTTATATAGAGACTCAATAACAAGGTCAGGAATAAAACTCACAAGTTATGACTCCCAGTTGCCTGATCTATAATGTATTAAACTATTACTGTACAGTACTAAGTAAGACAATGACAATGACACCCAGCCTTACAAAGTTATATTCCCAAATTAAATCCCTTATACAAAGTCAAAGAGAATTTTTCTCTTAATTATTTATTCAAGATTGTTTTATATATTAAAACAAAATGTTAGGTGAATATGTCCTTTATTGTTACTTAATTAAACTAACATATTTAGACTGCAGACCAAATTTTCAAAAACTGGATGCTAGCAGGACTGGCCTTACCATGAGGTGAACTGAGGCAGCTGCCTCAGGTGCCACAGTGTGCGGGGGCACCACTAGGACCCAGTGTGTAGAAAATTGTGTCTGCTGCTGGTGCATATGTATTCTCTCTGCTCTGGATGCACAGAGATGGTGGAGTGCTGTGCTGGAGGAAGGAGGGCACAGGAGACATAACTGGCAGGTAGGCGAAAAGGTGAGAGGGAATAAGAGAAAGCAGCAGGAGCTGCAGGGAGAGAGAGGAGGAGGAGCCTCTTAGGTACCTCTCTAGCACCCCCAGGAACCTGGACTGTTTAACACCAGCTTCTCAGGGAGCTTCCTGTTTCCTGCTGCTTTCCTGAACCCACTTGAGGAGAACAGGCAGTCAGCTGAAGTAGTAGGAGCCAGTTAGGTCCTTAAGACACTGATATCTTCCCTCACTCAGGCCCTGCTACCAGCCTGCTTATTTGTCCCCTTCAACTGAGTGTTGAGAACCACTATAGCTGGCACAGAACAGCAGTCATGAGTGAAAGAAGAAAACACCCCTCTGGGGCAGCATTCAGAAAAAGAAAGAAAGCAAAGGAAGCTTTTCTATCTAAGCAGGAAGGTGGTCTACTGAGATACATAGACACAAATGTTCACGGTGAGCCTTCTGGCCCCAGTGAAGATGTGAGTGGTGAGGAGATGCCTGATCTTCCAGTTAGTCAGAGTGCAGGTGACCTGGCAGCTACTACAGCATCCATATCTCCATCTCAATTGGATGTCACCATGCACATTCCTGAAGAAAAGTGTAGATTAGAGAAGAGTGTGTTGGAGGTGCAAGAAACAGCTGCTGCTGAGTTTAGTTCCTTAAGTCTAGATGATCCAGGACTGTGGACCCACTTGAGCAGTAGCCTGAGGGATTTCCTTGTACTGCATGGGCCACAGCAAGTGAAAAACTTCATATTCCCCAAAGACAATGAAAATAGAAGTTTCCATCCAACACATTACTGGCGTGAAATCCCCAGTGATGAGAAAGTGGAGAGGCCATGGCTTATGTACTCAAAAACCCAGGATGCTGTATACTATTTTTGTTGCAAACTCTTCCAGTCTAATGTTCCAGCCACATTGGGTTCTACAGGAAAAAAGGACTGGAAAAATCTGGCTAGAAATCTGGTATGCCATGAGAAGGCAGCAATTACTAGAGAGCATTCCATAGGTGGAAAGAGCTTGAGATGAGTCTAAGGTTAAAGGCCACCATAGATGATCAGCATCAAGAGAAGATTGCATCAGAGTCTCTTTACTGGCAAAATGTTCTGAAAAGGCTCATTGCCATTGTGAGAATGCTTACTATCCAAAACCTAGCATTGCGTGGCACTTCAGATCAGCTGTATGTGCCCAATGATGGAAACTTCCTTAAAATTATGGAGCTGATGGCTGAGTTTGATGCTGTCCTCCAGGAGCATCTAAGAAGAGTCACCACTCAAGAAATGTACACACACCACTACCTTGGAAAAACAATTCAAAATGAGATCATACAGTTACTGGCAACAAAAGTCAAACAGAAGATTGTGGCAGATCTGAAGTCAGCAAGATATTACTCTGTTATTCTGGACTGCACGCCTGACATCAGCCATATGGAACAAATGACTTTAATGGTGTGTTTTGTAACAACAACAGAACCTAGTGAAAATGTCCCTGCAGTGGTGACTGTCAGAGCATTTTCTAGAATTTATTGACATTTATGATACTACAGGAGCTGGTATGACAAATGTGCTTCTTAAAAAGCTGTAAAATACAGGAATTGCGATAGCTGATATGAAAGGTCAAGGCTACGATAATGGTGCCAACATGAGCGGAAAGAACAGGAGTGCAGACCTGGATCCGAGAGTTAAACCCTTGAGCTTTTTTTGTCTCATGCAGTTCTCATTCATTGAACTTGGTGGTCAGTGATGCAGCATCAGCTTTTAGTGAGGCTGCTGAATGTTTAATTTCAGGTTTCAGAGTAGCAGCCATGTTAGTCTGTATTCACAAAAAGAAAAGAAGTACTAGTAACGCCTTACAGACTAACCAATTTATTTGAGCATAAGCTTTTGAGCTACAGCTCACTTCATTGGATGAAGTGAGCTGTAGCTCACGAAAGCTTATGCTCAAATAAATTGAATGTTTAATGTAATTCAAAGCATCTATGTATTTTTCTCTGCATCAACTCATCGATGGCAAATTTTGAAGCAACATCTGGGAACATCCTCTCTGACACTGAAACCACTGAGTGCCACATGATGGGAAAGTCAAGTGGAGGCGATAAAGCCTATCAGACACCAAATTAGGATGACAGATGATGCCATAGTTGTCATTATGGAGGATAATGCTATGACAGGAACTGTTCGTGGGAGAACAGTGGCAGAGGGAAATGGAATCACCAGAAACATACATAATTTCAAATTTCTGTGTGGCATAATTTGTGGCATGACATACTGTTTGAAATAAATGTTGTAAGCAAGAGACTCCAAGGTATTGACCTTGATGTATCTGGAGCAATGCAACAACTGGACAAAGCAAAGTCATACCTACAGTCTTACCAGTCAGATGACACAATGACACAGAAGAGGCTGGTCAGCCTTGCAACCATCTCAATAGAGCATGAGCTGGCCCAGACTGTGAACCTTCAGGAAGCAGTTCAAATCTTTGCAAGGAAGAAGGCACAGAAAGCACCACTTTGATTATTCAAACAGATTAAAATGCCAGTGTTTATTATGCAGACAAGAAAAGTTAACTTTTACATTTGGTATTCAGGCATTTGAGTGTTACTTAAAATTTTTGAACAAGGCATTTTAAGTTGTTGGTTCTCCTTTATTGGGGTAGGTAGCAGAGCAGTACCATGAGAGGAATAGAACAGGAAGAAGGCAGAATTGAGACCTTTCAAAGTTTTGGCCCAAGCAGGCATGGGGGCATCATTTGAGCTCCCCGCCTCAGGTGCCAAAATGTTGTGGGCCAGTCCTGGATGCTAGTTTTGCTTATGGAGTTCAAGTGGTTAAATTTCCAATTATTTTATACATACAATTACCCATCTGGAAATGCAAGTGGCTAAAACAGAGCGCCAATAGAAGTTGGTTGCAACCTTATCCATGGAGAAGGTCTTTAATGTTAATGAAAGTTCCACAAGTAAACTGGGAAGAATACATCTCAGTTAACTATTACTGAACTGAACTGTGCCTTATTTGCACTGGCCTATATTAGGGATCATACAGAACCATCCTGCCGTGTGGGGAGATCTGGAAGGATTTAATCCTCAAGGTTGTATACTCCCTCCCAGAGTTACACAGATCCCTCCCATAGCTCTTCAGCACACTCTCTGTTAGATCCTTTCATCATATGATCCTCTGCATGCACAGCCAGCTTCACTACCACCCACTCTGGAAAATAGAAGGAAGTCACCCCAGCAAGCCAAGAGCAGATAGAATGAATAGTACACTAGCACCTAGTTTGTTAGAATACTTTATAAATAACAGTGTTGCAGTGCCTATGCAATAATATTTAATTGCTCCAAAAACAAATGGTACATTGGAGAGGTCTAAAGAAAATATTATATTTGTGTGTTAGCCTTATGTGGATTGCGGTTTGCTGTTCTTTAAAACAAATTTCTGAGAGAAAATATGTTTCAACAATAAGTGAGCTGTACTTTTTCCATTCTGTTTGCTGTGAGAGACACACAAAAAGATAATGTGAGTGAATACTAAGCAGATACATGTTTCAGCGTAGATACATAAATTGTTTTGATTGATTACACTTTTCAAGCTCCCCCCCCCACCCAACACAATCTTGTAAACTGTGATGAAAAGAATGCTGTTAAATATCTTCTCCAGTAGACCCTATGATAAAATTCAGGGTGCCTTTCATAGGACCATTATTTTCAACCCTTAAAATAACTCATTCTAAACCTAATCCTTATACCATACATACTCTAGCTGTAAAGGAAACCTTGGCAGTTCACCCCATCAGTCTATCCAAATTGCCTCTATAATATGTACATGCTCTGAATGCTTTATTCGTTATTTGGACACTGAAACACATGTTCATATATAAAAACTGTGCTTTTAAAAGCTGCATTGTACTCTACCACCACGATTAGCTTTTTGTTGGCAGCTCCAGCAGGGAGATCTGGACACACTCTGAATCAGCCTCTCATCGCTAGAATCGTGGGGCTAAATTCTGGCCCCATGTCACCCATGCCACCCCCCTGGTTTCAGGTCAGCAGTGGCGTGTGTGGGTACAGAGCGTATAAGAGCAGTTTCTGTATCTATTCACAAAAAAGGGGATTCAGCACTGGTCTCTGTGAATCTAGCACCTTGTACAGCACTAAATTAGTTTTAAAATGTTATAAAGCAAATACCCTCTTGTCATAAATATAAAGGGAAGGGTAATGACCTTTCTGTGTACAGCGCTATAAAATCCCTCCTGGCCAGAGGCAAAACCCTTTCACCTGTAAAGGGTTAAGAAGCTAAGGTAACCTTGCTGGCACCTGACCCAAAATGACCAGTGAGGGGACAAGATACTTTAAGTATTGGGGGCCGGAGGGGGGACAAAGAGTTTTGTCTGTCTGTGTGATGCTTTTGCTGGGAACAGATCAGGAATGCAAGCCTTACAACTCCTGTAAAGTTAGTAAGTAATCTAGCTAGAAATGTGTTAGATTTTCTTTTGTTTAATGGCTTGTGAAATAAGCTGTGCTGGAGGGAATGTGTATTTTTGTAACTTAAGGTTTTGCCTAGAGGGATTCTCTATGTTTGGGATCTGATCACCCTGTAAGGTATTTACCATCCTGATTTTACAGAGGTGATTCTTTTACCTTTTTCTTTAATTAAAATTCTTCTTTTAAGAACCGGATTGATTTTTCTTTGTTAAGATCCAAGGGTTTGTGATTGTGTTCACCAATGCAAATTGATGAGGATTTTTATCAAGCCTTCCCCAGGAAAGGGGGTGTAGGGTTTGGGGGGATATTTTGGGGGAAGACGTCTCCAAGTGGGCTCTTTCCCTGTTCTTTGTTTAAAACGCTTGGTGGTGGCAGCATACTGTTCAAGGACAAGGCAAAGTTTGTACCTTGGGGAAGTTTTTAACCTAAGCTGGTAAGAATAAGCTTAGGGGGTCTTTCATGTGGGTCCCCACATCTGTATCCTAGAGTTCAGAGTGGGGAAGGAAACTTGACTCCTCTTTTCTGAGAACCACTTCGAATGGTTGGACAAGTTCTGCTTTCAATTACATCCATGCAACCTACCTGACTGTCTCCAAGGGTTGCCTGAATATAACTAACAGCAGAATTTGACCCCCTCTGTTGATATTCTGTTGAAATATATTTTTACTACAATGTTACTGTATCAGTTATTACAAGTCTAACTACAATGCATTCAAGCCCCAGTGCAGAGCCGCATCCTGCATGAGCCCTCTGGGTACAGAGCGCCTGAGATGTCGGGAAGGCCCCAGAGGCAATAAAACCAGTGTGGTTGTGCACAGGACAGGAATGTGGCCCTGGATCAGTATGAATTAGGGATGTCCTGTAGCACTCTGTTTTTGTGTCTATCTCCCATTTAAACTCTACACCACTGCATGATCACCTTTCCACCAGGTGATCCTTAAGTTCATGACCAGATTACTCCAGTGGTACAGCACAACCTGGTTGTGTTTCATCCAAGGACTTGATCCTCTGTTTGTAACACTAATCAACAAATATGCTCCTAATATGGATGCAGCTGCCTTCTTTGGATTTCTTTGTTTTGTTGTTTGTTTGCTCTGATAGCTAAAATTTGTAAGATGTTGCAATGGCTGAAGATTTTAATTGTACTCTAACTGAAAATGACTATACCGCACCCTAAGGTAGGGGGACGGTTGTCTTCCTTGCCAGGGGAAGGGGTACATCGCTTTTTTGAGGGGATGGGAAGAGAGAGGCTTGGCTGCTGCTGCAGAAGCAGAGTGGATCAGTGTGGTGATTATGACTCATCCCCCAGGGATCAGAAGGGCAGGGAGTTGATAAAAGGCAAGCCCAGTGGGAGAAGCCCCTTTTTCCCAGTCCGGGCAGAGCAGCACCCACCCTTGGAATCATATGCTAACTTGTGATATTGGACATCTTAATTAGGTGCTTGGTGAAAGTGCACTGCAATGCCACACTATGCAGGAGATCGGCTTTAAAATGAGCTCAGTACTCCTCTTCTAGCCAGTAGTGGGTATTTCACTCATCACAGCTGGGAGACCCAGTTGGTGGAGTCACTGATCTACACTGATTGTAGTTCCACACAACAATTAATTAGATAATCATATCTGTGTCCCTGATTACATATTTGTAGAGATGCGTATAGAAGCTTACATAGCACCTGACTCCTTTCCAGGCAAATATGTGTTTTACTTCATTCATTCAATTTAAGGCACACCACTTTCTCTCCATATTTACCATCTCGAGTACCTTCCTAAAACATTCTTCCAGCCTGAGTGTCCAGATGTGTGGTAGTCTTGTCTCTTAATCCTTTTCAGAACAACAGTCAAAGAAGATCAGTGAGAGCTTCAACTCTGCCATGTGTTAAGGGCCCACTGTTAAGCAGATGATCATTAAGTATGTTCTTTGGAAATGACTACACCTGCTATGAAATCATTTCTCAATTGATTGTATTGATATTTTAATTGTAAAACACTCTTTCCTCTCTAAACTAAGCAAAACATGCACTCCTCAAAGATGACTGGTTCATTTTCAAATGGATTTGCCTTCTGTGCCCTATGGGACCACTCATGCATTAAAGTTAAGCATGTTAGTATATTTTTCTCAGATTTGGGTCTAAAAATCTAGTCCATCTGCCTGTAAGTGGGGTTATTTTACATTAATCAAACAATATTTGGCTATTTCAGGCCCCAGAGTAGTACTACTATTATTTTTGAAGCCATGGCCTGAAGAGTTGTCATCTTTCAACACCTGATATTTTCTTCTACTTTTGCTTTTTCCCCCCACTCTTCTCCCATGGGTACTCCCTCATGTATTACAAAAAGGATGTTGGGACAAAAGATCAAAGTAATCTCTGTATTGAGATTGACACGCTCTCAGGATCATTCAGTGATTATGTTTGAGATCTCGATTTGGACTCTCACTCTGTTGTCTCCTATTTTAGGATACAGAGAATTGTTTTTTGCCTTTTTGACTCCATCTTTCTTATTTTTCCCAATATAGAAGCATACAGACTTGCTAGATGAAAACTTATCAGAGGTAACAGGGATATGCACTGGGATTTCCTTTGTCTCTTGTCTGTCTTTCTTCTACATTAGTGGTGTGTTCGGTTATCTTTTAATTTTTTATTTTTGTTTCCTTGCTAATAATTTACTATATACAGGTGTGTTCTAAAAAGTAATTACCAAAATTCCACTGTATTTCAAAGCATTTTTGCCATAGATTTTAAGTGTATTTCTCTCTCTAAGCTCCATTCTACTCTTTATTTACTTTTCTGATTATTTATTTCTACACTTTGTTCTGTAGTCACTTTTTAGATATGCCAGAGATTTTTTGTTTGTTTGTTAAAATATTGATTGTTTTCTTTATTTACAATGAGCATTTGTCCACAGCTGCTGTTTCTACAGTCAGTAGCAGAGTTGGCTACAATTTTAGTTTTTGGCACTGCTCCTTTATGAAGTAAATAATGAAACAAGGAATTTTTTTCGCATTTATGACATTGCATGTGTACTTAATACATGTGAAAGTGAAGGAGGACTAATGAAATCTGATTGATCCAGGAGTGGGCAAGAGCTGTGTGAAGAATTCACCTCAATCCTGACCTACAACACCTCTTCTTTTTCAGCTCAGATATGAGACCCTCTTGTACGCTGTCTGCCAGTCATGCTGAATTGTGCCAACCTAGGTGACAGTGGCATGACTGAGAGCCCTCATGTGTGGATGCAATACTACAGAGCCATAAGGCAGTGTCCCAAACTGAGTGACAAGTGCAAAAAAAAGAACAACTAGAACTGGCCTCCAGTAGTGGACCACTAAAACTACCTGCAAGAAGTAAACCAGGAGTTTATTTAGGAAAGAATGTTACAGCTTAATGAGAAAAGCATAATTACAGTAGTGATGATATTTTTCCTCACAGATCTGAATCAGCTCTAATTTTGTGGGACTTGAGGTAAAGCAGGAAAAGCTGGGTCCCATATAGTAATAATACAAATAATAAATAATGAGCGTTCTTTCTTGTTAACAACCCATATGCCCATGACCCAAATATCTAGGTCACTAATCAAGTCCAAAGGCTGAGGTGCAGATTAAAATTTAGGACCTCAGCAATCAAAAAGGACGGGGTACTGTCCTTATATATAAATATAAAGGGAAGGGTAACCACCTTTCTGTATACAGTGCTATAAAATCCCTCCTGGCCAGAGGTAACATCCTGTTACCTGTAAAGGGTTAAGAAGCTCAGCAAACCTGGCTGGCACCTGACCCAAAGGACCAATAAGGGGACAAGATACTTTCAAATCTTGGGAGGGGGGGAAGGCTTTTGTTTGTGCTCTTTGTTTATGTGTGTGTTCTCTCTTGGGACTGAGAGAGGCCAGACAGAAATCCATCTTCTCCAACCCATCCTAATCCAAGTCTCCAATATTGCAACCAGCATAGGTAAATCAGGCAATGCGGATTAGTTTATCTTTTGTTTTATGTGAATTTTCCCTGTGTTAAGAGGGAGGTTTATTCCTGTTTTCTGTAACTTTAAGGTTTTGCCCAGAGGGGGATCCTCTGTGTTTTGAATCTGAACACCCTGTAAAGTATTTTCTATCTTGATTTTACAGAGGTGATTTTTACCTTTCTTAAAAAAAAAACAACAACCCTCCTTTTAAAAACCTGACTGATTTTTCCATTGTTCCAAGATCCAGGGGTTTGGGTCTTTGATTTTGTAACCACTTGGTTAGGATATTATTCTCAAGCCTCCCCAGGAAAGTGGGTGTGTAGGGCTTGAGGGGATATTTTGGGGGAAGACATCTCCAGGTGGTCTCTTTCCCTGTTCTTTGTTTAAAATGCTTGGTGGTGGCAGCATACTGTTCAAGGACAAGGCAAAGTTTGTACCTTGGGGAAGTTTTTAACCTAAGCTGGTAAGAATAAGCTTAGGGGGTCTTTCATGTGGGTCCCCACATCTGTACCCTAGAGTTCAGAGTGGGGAAGGAACCCTGACAGGTACTTTACTAAACTACTTCTTTAACAGCTGGGCCACAGGTATGTATGGTTGTACATGGCCATATGTAATCATACAGATTACACAGGCCTAAAGCTGCAACTTGATTACGTCATACAGGTCTGGATTGGGAACAAAGCATATGTCACCCTAACAGGAAAGCATGGCTGCTGTATCCCCTTCAGAGAGGACACGGTCACTACTCTTCCCTTCATTGCTAACCAGAGCAAAAGAGGGGCTTGCTACAGCCCCACATCTTTTGGAGAGACAAGTGCTGGCCATGTGATGTCATTGAGCTCCAAGTGAAATCATTTCATTGTGCCCAGCCCCTGTGCGTGTGGATCCAAAAGTGGGGTTAGACTCGTTTCTTTCCTTTCACACCCATGCAGGGATCAGGAAGAATAAGTACATTAACCATATGCTGCTTTTTATTGTAACAATATATTCTAAATCAATTCATTTTCTTAGTGCTGTAAGAGTGTGTGTGTGTGTAGATATACATACACAAACACACATTATATATTGTGTGCATTATAGGCAGGATTGGTAGCACTTCCCAGAATAAGACCCTGATTTCAGTTGCTTATGACTTTGCCAAATTTTAACTATTTCAGCTGAAAATTTGCATGCCAGGTGTCTGCTTCAGGCTGAATGTTTCTGGAAAATTTCAGCCAAAATTGTTCAACCATTTCCAAGAACAAGACTATGGCAAAATATGTTGTTTTGTCCTTGTTAAAAAAAAATGGTGACCTTTTATTTGAAAAACTTTAGCACACCAACTCTTTAAATGTGTCAGGAGGACAAGAAGGACTTTATGTCAGACATGTACCTTTTGCCATTCCTGTGAAAATCCACCAAAGTCTGGCCAATTTATAAGCCTTTATTGAAAAAACAAAACCAAAAAACCCTACCATTCATACATGCTCAGTAGAGATTTAGATTTTAGCAGCTAAAGTTCCCAGAGATTCTGTCCACACTGGGCATGCTCCAGCCAAGGACTGAGCAGGACTTTCCCTACAATTGAAGCTCTGAGCTTCTGTGGTCCACATCCAGGCAGCTGAAATGAGAGCAGGGAGATTGTCTTTCCTGTGTTTCTTGGCCCACACATTCTGAATTTATAGCTGGGTTTGAATAGTGTGCAGTAAATAAAGCCTAGAGCCATGTACTGAACAAAATACTAAATAGTTGCTCATTAACTGAGCAACTTTCTTCCTGTTCACAGAATGAGGCGGAGTTCTGTGGAAAAATAGTAAGGATCATGTAATTAAAGATTGTATCAGAACCTGTATACAAAAGGAGGCCAAATTAAGGTAGCAAAAGTCACTTTAATTCTGGTATTTCCTAACTTTTTAGTGCTTGATTTTGCAACCCAATTAACGCTGTTTTAATGTAGTTTGTGTGTATATAATATGTATTTCTATGGGCTTCAGGCATAAGTCCAGAGAGCATTTAAGCAATCTGAGAAACTTTGCAATATCATACAAAGATAAATATAGAGTTTAAGCAACCTAAAACTTCTCTGGTATTATGCCTGAAGACTATAGATTTGGGGTTTATCCAGTAAAAGACAAGGCTGGCTCTGCATCCTAGAAATCTGTGCAAGAAAGAGCAGATCACCTATGCCCAGATTGTGGGTTGCTTTGAGAGTGGTCTGTAGTGTGGAAGTGAGTTTTTGCAAATAAAGCTTTCTTGAGCAAAACTGAAGATATTTTCTACAAAAGTGAAAGAGTATTTTACAATGCCCTGAAATTTAGAAAGACAATCTGTTAATTTCAGTTGTTTTGCCCCATAGTTCACTGAAGTGACTCATACAATGTTCCAACCACAGTCACGGCAAATTGCCTGGGCAGAAAATGGGAGTTTTAACATTTCATTTTATAACAGTTTTTAACCTCAGGGGAGCTAAATGTTACTCCATACAGAAATGCAATTGAAAAGGAAAACAGTAATAAATAATGAGACTATTGATTAAATCCACAGCAGAACAGATTAATATTGTGAATCCTAGATAAGTAATGAAATACTTACCTTTAAATATTGACAAACTCAGAGAAAGCCAAATACAAGCCCCTGAAAATCAAACAATCCTCTCACTCAATAAGAGAGGAATCCAGGCATAGTAAAAATAAATCCTCTTTATTATGGGGAGATGTTATATTATAGCTAAACAAATCGGAAAAAAAAAGTGGGAGGAGGGGACACTAGACAACAGAATAAATTCAAACTCCTGCAACTCTGAAGCATGTTTCTGGATTCTTCCCATCTCAACCAGTGAATGGGCACCTCAGTACAACATATCATATGTCTGATCCTCAGCTGGTGTAAACTAGTGTAACTTCAGTGAAGTCAATGCAATTATGACAATTTAAAGCAGTTGAGGATCAGGCTCCATGTTTATAATTAAGCACTAATGTACAAAGTGGCGTATATTTGCTGGACATTAGTATCTACATAGCCTAAAGTAAAGCAGAAGGCCATTAACCCTAGGTCATGTTAATGTACCAGTAAATGCCCGAATGCAAGCTTGTCAGTAATGTTATAAATAGACATTTTTAAAAGGTATAGTATTACATCTTGCATTACATTTTAAAGGCACAGTATTACATTTGCCTACCATGGGGTGTTTATAACTCCCTCTGAAAAATGTGGCACTAGCTACTGTCAGAGACAGCATACTAGATTAGATGAACTGATCCACGATGGCAATTTCTACACTCCTATGAGGGCAGGGTGTCTTCAATTTCTAATGAAATAATTTATTATCCATTATTTGTTTCCAGTAGGTTAAGTTCCATACAACAAAAGGAAGGCATGGTCTGCGCCCCAGATTGTTTACAATATAAAGAAGTGGAGAGGTGGGCTGAGGGCATTAGATCTAGATTTTAAATACCCCAAAGCATGAAAATGGTCAGATCTTGAGTTTTGGTTCAGGCCAATCTCTAGTAGAGCTATTGCCTTTACTAACTTGCCAGTTTTGTCTTTAATAAATATACATGGGAATATCATTTTTAGTCTTCCCTATTCTTAGAGCAAAAATTTTAGTTATTTGAGATGAAGTGTAAATGGAGCCTGGACAATTTATTTGCTGGGTTTATGTTTCTTGCTTTGTCTGGCTTATTTGTGTCTTATGTTATGCACAATGATTTCTTAATAGTGACACTGTGGGCCAGACACTCAGGAGCAGTTGAGCTACACATGTAGAAGGTCCTAAGAAGGGGAGGAAAGATGGCTTGTAAGTCACCTTCCTATTCTCCAGATCCTGGGGCAGGTTGGGGAGGGGTTTGGCCTGTGTTACATAACTTAGAGCAGCCTACCCCTCTCCATATTAGAGAAATATGCACTGATATTATTAGATCAATGTAATTACTAGAGCTGGTCAAAGTTGGAATTTCCATTCCACAGGAAATTCTGGGGGCAGTGCGGGTGAGAAATTTTTTTGGAACAAAAAAAATGGAATTTGAGATTTCCTGAGGAAGGGAAAATAAAAAAAATAAAAAATATTTTGAAACAAATGTTTTGTTTAGAAAATTGTGAAAGAAATTGAGCCTGGAAAACTGAGACCTGAGGCTCCCAGGGTCTCCCATCTACCTCAGGGGACTGACAGGGAGCCAGGAGTCTAGAAGTCCTGGAAATCATGCTGGGAGCCTTTGAGCTGAGGGTTCCCATCTTCAAGGCAGGGATCCTGGAAGCCCTGAGAGCCTGCCTGCTGTGGAGTTGGAAGCTAGGTCCTGAACTATAGTCAGGAAGACTTGGGAGCCTTGTGGTACGTGATCCTGGGGCAGTCCCAGAGCCACAGATCCTGGAAGCCCAGGCCGACCATAGAAGCTGGCAGTAAGCCAGGAAAGGAACTCACCTGTGATTTTTCAGAAGTTCATCAAACCAGACACATTTCCATAGTTTTTCGGTTTAAACAAATTGGCATTTTCCAACAAAACTCCTGTTTTTTCAGAAAATTCCTGACCAGCTCTAGTAATCACACAACTCCAAATTCCTCTAGTTTAATTAGGACTTTAGTTAAGCCAGCAGTGATGTTCCCCTAGGGAACATTCCACCAGTTTGGAACTACAAGAACATTAGTAGCTCTAGCTACATCTCCTGCCACTACTGCTACCCAAGGAACAGGTGGTCTAATACTAGACAGAGCTAGGTCAATTGGAGGGCTTCTCTCATTGATATAGCTACTGCCTCTTGGGGAGATGATTACCTGTGCTGATGGGAGAAGCCCTCCCATCAGTGTACATGGCATCTTCACTGAAGCACTACAGCAATGCAGCTGCACTGAGGCAATATTTTAAATGTAGACAAGCCCTGAGTAGCACAAAGCTGCGAGTCAGACTGCTAGGGATCTGGCACTACGGTCTATGAATCTTTAAGGGCAGGGATGGATATAATTGGTTGTAACAAAAATCACCATTTTATTGGCTTACAAAGCAACTCCAGCCTTTGTCCCACTTGTCTTGAGGCCTAGGTGTCTGAGTGTGCGTATCCAACAAGTGAGAGGGTTCAGTGACAAATTAAGTGAAATGAATGTTATGAGGCAGGGCTCATTAATTTCTCATTCTGTTTTTGAAAATATTTAGAAACAAGTGTCCAGTTCTTGAATTTACCCCTTGGCCACTTTATAGTTAGTAGCCTATTAATTTTCTTAATTAATTATTCAGTAGCTTAAAGTACTATTAATTTAAAATCTTGTGACATGTTTCAGAGTGATAGCCGTGTTAGTCTGTATCAGCAAAAACAACAAGGAGTACTTGTGGCACCTTAAAGACTAAGGTTCGTCCCTAAGGTGCCACAAGTACTCCTCGTTTTTTTAAAAAATCTTGTGGGGATTTTAATTTTCATTCACCTTTATTTCTTATTATAGCAGATTGCTAGCTCTGCTAGAGTTTCGCTTGAGCATGGCTTTCTGCTTAAAGGTGGACTGTTGTAAGTACTCTAACATCCACATGCTTACTCAGCATTTTTTTTTAACTCTGCCCTGCCTTGTGGTGGTGGGCTGTGCGTTAGTGGTCCAGATTTGGGTATGAGGTTCCTGAGGTATAGGTCCCCCACTTACACACACACACTCACTTTTAACTTGGAGCTCGAACCATGGCTCTGATCCTCCCCAGTCTCATCTCAGTCATTTGGGTTTTATCTAGCCAATGCATAGCACCCACTGCCCCTTTTGAAAGGAAGCGGGTCATATTGAAGTTATTCAGGGTTAAGTTAGAAACTCTGAGCATCAGTAGCTGTAGCCAAAGAGAATGAAATTTGCATGTGCAGCAAGACTAATGTCTTGTGTACACTTACAGAGCTGCAGCAGTAGAGCATAAGGCCTGGTCTGCACTAGAAAATTTGATTGGTTTAACTAGGTCATTGGGGGAATCCACACCTTGAGCAGCAATGTTAAGACAACCTAAGCCCCCAGGTTGATTCTTTCATCAACCTAGCTACCACCTCTCAGGGAGCTGGATTACCTATGGTGATGTACGGGCGGGGGGGTCTTGTCATCTGGATTATCAACAGTGAGGTGGGATATGAAAGTGGTCTGTGGGTTTAAAGACGGGTAAATGAAAGCAGAGTGTTAGATGGAATTCTGTGGGTGGAGGGGTTGTAAAATTTATCAAGTATGGGGTTGTTTCTGTGGAGTAAGCTCAGTGTTTGAGTGTAGGGCAGGATCAATGGAAGAAGAGCTAACTAGGGTCCATCTTACAGAGTCCAACAGTAGCCCTTCATAGAGGAGCTACCTCCAGCTGGTTGGCTTGTAGACATCTTTTCTGATGTCCCCTCAGAGAAGCTGAGGAGAACTCCTGCAGGGGATGAAGACACATTCTGAAAAGGAATCACTGCTTCTTATGAGGGAGCACCATAATCAGGCACATCTACTCTCAAGACTCTTTTAATCACTTTAGATCAGTCTTAGTATGGGTTATTTTCTACAGGGGGATGTTACATTTTGTTTAGTCTTTATCACAGAACTATTATCTACTCCAGGTTATGTCATGGGGCGTTAGGGGTTAGTGGTGTGCCTGGAGAGTCTCCTCTGAATGCCCCCATTTTCCTTTCAAAAATATTGCCATCTCTCTTCTTTCCTTAAGTTCGTTGGGTGGGGGAGTGATTCCTATATACAGATAGGCAGTTTTATGAACAGGCAAAATATAGTCCAACACAACAGCATAAAACTTTATCCATCAGCATAAAAGGTGCTATCGCAATATACAATATTGGTAATTATTGGTAATGAGTAGAGTACAAGGTTATGATCCTGCTAACACTGCTGAAGTAAACAGAACTCACATGTGCATATGTTTGCAGGATTGGGCCTTAGTTTACTCCTATGGCTTGGATTGAAGTTGAGCCCTGAACTGATACAAAACATACTACAGTGAGCTATTTTATTCCACTCAAAAAATCAAAAGCAATAATGTTAACTGTATTTTATGTTCTTCGCTATAACAAAAGCAAGGAGCATTTGATTATTTAGTACAATTAGAAGCAAAAGCAATTCATCCAACAATATAATTCCATTCAGCAATGTTTAAGATTCTAAAAACAAAAATCAATCAATCAATCCTAATGCTATTCCCTCCAAAAAGGGCAAATTCATTCACTAATTTCATTCTTATTTGCAATAAAAACAAATTAATTAGCACAAGCTCCTTTGGAAGAGATCAAAAGCAATTCCTTCAATAATTCCATTCTGATTTGCAGTATAGAATTCATTAACTTCAGTTTCATTTGGAAATTCCGCAGCAATTTATTCAATAACTTCATTCTGATTCACAAACAAATTAATTAGCCTAGGTCCATTCCATAAAGTTTTTTAAAGCAACTGCTTCCCTTAACTGGACACAATATGTCTTCCTATATCTTGGAAAACTAAGTCAGCCTCCCATACCATTTGTGATGTTAACCCTGAATCAGAGGGCTAGAGCTTGAATGTGTTAAGCACTTGCAGTACCCGATGGGGCTTAACAAGTGCCTAGTACCTCACAGGATCAGTGTAAAACTTTGGGGCTCTTTCAAAGCATGTTCCTCAGCTATTGGCTCAAAAGCAAAGTTTGCACATGTTTTCAGCAGCTCACAATTGCAGATACAGAAGTCAGTGTTCCTGGCTGAATGAATTAACAGCAAAACTAGACGCAGGGATTCGATCTGCCATTATCTCACACTACAGAGCAGATGTGCTGCAGGGTCAATACTGCAATTCACCTTGCACTCTGTCATCTGCCACCACTGAGAACAGCCAAGCTCCATCTTCTTTGGAAACCCCCTTCAGGTAGTTGAAGGCTGCTATCAAATCCCCCCTCATTCTTCTCTTCTGCAGACTAAATAACCCCAGTTCCCTCAGCCTCTCCTCGAAAGTCATGTGCCCCAGCCCCCTAATCATTTTCGTTGCCCTCCGCTGGACTCTCTCCAATTTGTCCACAACCCTTCTGTAGTGGGGGGCCCAAAACTGGATGCAATACTCCAGATGTGGCCTCACCAGTGCCAAATAGAGGGGAATAATCAGTGATGAAGGGCCAAATCTTAACAACGGGTTCCCTCCTCACCCCACGAGGGGGTCGTTGCCCACCCCCGCCCCCTGGAACTCCCACCCCATCCACCCCCTCCCCTGTCCCCTGACTGCCCCCAGAACCGGGCAGGAGGGTCTCATGGTCCACCGTAGTGGGTGCCCACCCCACCCCTAAGAGTCAGAGGCACCTGCCAGGGGGCGAGGTGGGGAGTCCCGGTGGTGCTTACCTGGGGCAGTTCCCAGGAAGCATCAGGCAGGTCCCTCTGGCTCCTAAGGGTGGGGGAGCATAGCTGGGGGAGAGCAGGGGGAGCGGCCGCTCCCCCACTGATCACATCAAAAGTGGCACCTTAGGTGCCGACTCCATGGGTGCTCCGGGGCTGGAGCACCCACAGGGAAAATTGGTGGGTGCAGAGCCCCCACCGGCAGCTCCCCGCCCCGCGCCCGGCCCCAGCTCACCTCTGCTCCACCTCCGCCCCTGAATGCACTGCCCTGCTCTGCTTCTCCGTCCCCCACCCCGGCTTCCCGTGAATCAGCTGTTTGGTGGGAACCGGGGAGGGCTGAGGAACAGGCCACGGCTTCCCGCTCAGGCCGAGGGTAGCAGAGGTGAGCTGGGGCAGAGAGTGGTTCCCCTGTGCACCTCCCTCCCCCCCGGGTTACCTGCTGTGGAGTGGGCCGCCCTCCTCGCGACCCCCCCCCCCCGCCCGAGCTCACCTCTGCTCTGCCTCCCTGGGCTGAGTGCGAAGCTGCCGCTTGCTTCTCAGCCCGCCCCGAACAGCTGATTCCCGTGCAAACAGCTGATTCGCGAGAAGCCGGGGGGGTGGAGAAGCAGAGCGGGGTGGCGCGTTCAGGGGAGGAGGTGGAGGCAGAGCAGAGGTGAGCTGGGGCCGGAGGTGGGGCGGGGAGCTGCTGGTGCGTGCTCTGCACCCACCAGATTTTCCCCTTGGGTGCTCCAGGGCTGGAGCACCCATGGAGTCGGTGCCTAAGACGCCACTTTTGGCTGATTAAATTTAGAAGCCCTTTTAGAACCGGTTGTCCCTCATGGAACAACTGGTTCTAAAAGGGCTTCTAAATTTAACAATCGGTTCTAGCGAACTGGCTCCAGCTCACCACTGGGAATAATCACTTCCCCATCACTGTTGTCAATGCTCCTACTAATACAGCCCAATATGGTGTTGGCCTTCTTGGCAACAAGGGCACATTACTGATCATATCCAGCTTCTCATCCACTGTAATCCCCAGGTCCTTTTCTGCAGAACTGCTGCGTAGCCAGTCAGTCCCCAGCCTGTAGCAGTGCATGGGATTCTTCCTTCCTAAGTGCAGGACTCTGCACTTGTCCTTGTTAAACCACATCAGATTTCTTTTGGCCCAATCCTCCAATTTGTCTAGGTCACTCTGGACCTTATCCCTAAACCCTCCAGCGTATCTACTTCTCCCCCCAGTTTAGTGTCATCTGCGAACTTGCTGAGGGTGCAATTAATCCCATCATTCCATGATAAAATAAAACTTATTTTTATTCAGTCTCCACAGTAAATCATAACCTAGAACTAGGGTCATGTCTAACATTATACATCTTATAAATCTTAAATAATGAGTGTGAGTCAGCTACTATGGTAGCAAAGGTTGGCCACTGGGAGTATATTGCTAAAGTGTGGGAGTGTGAACTTTTTTATTGCTATCTTATGGTATCTTTTTAATTTCAAATACTTTGCCAGTGGACAGTGGCAAAAGGTATTTTATTTTATGTTAATTTTGTACTGGGGTATATTTCAGGATATTCGTTCACTATCACTTTGTCTTCTCTCATCTTCAGCTCACCAGGATACTCATTCTTGTCTCCCAGACAAAGACCTAGCCATAACGATCCATTTATTTGTCACCTCCATGCTAAATTATTGTACTTCTCTGTATCTGAAACCGAATGTGAAGACAACGCACAGGATCCAGCTGGTCTATAATTCGGTTCTCAGCTTCTCAATCGATTATAGCCACCATGAGCACATCAGGTTTCTTCTAAAGTCCTTCCACTGTCTCCCAGTCAGCTTCTGATGCCAGTTTAAGGCTTTGGTCCTAATATTTAAAGCAATTAATGGCTCAAGCTGCAGCTACATTAAAGCCCAAATTTCAGTCTATGACCTACCAAGACTGCTGTGCTCCTCTGAGACAACGCAGATCACAAAGACAAAGATGAAGTACATCAAAGCTGGGGACAAAACATTCTTTGTCAAGGGGATCCAAATAGGGAACAATTACCAGAGCAGATTAGGTGAATCAAGAGTCCGAATCCTTCCCCCACCATCAAATGTCACACAGGGGAAGAGCTGGGTGGGAATTTGACATGTTTTTTTTCTCAGAAAATTCCTTTGAAAACAAAACTTTTCACAGACACAAAGTGGCTTCAGTTAAGTTTTCATTGGGAAGGTTTCTAATGTCCTGCATGGAATTTCTGTGTGTGTAGAACACTGACCTGAACCTGGGTCTCCCACATCCCAAGTGAGTAGAGTGCCCTCACCCCTGGTCTATTGGCTATTCAGAGCACTTTCTCTTGCTGTCTTGAAAATTTTTTGAAAAATCATATTTTTGTTCTGATGTGGAATGAAAACCAATGCCAAAACCTCCACATTTTTCACAAAACAGAATTCTGGTTTTCTGGTCAGCCCTGCTCAGGGTACAATCAAGGTTCAGCTATCCCTGTCTCTCCTGAATCACTCTTTGCATGTCCTCTATATTGTCAGGTCTCTGAAGTCTTCCTTCTCTAAGTACTGTTTGAGGGAGGAATTCTTTCAGTTGACCCCTTTTACCTGTTCCTCCAGCAGGTGAATTCAGAGGATGACTATCTAGGAAATGCTGCAAAACCTTCTTCCTTTAAAATGTCTTTCCAACATATGAATGACACTCTCAACACTTTAATCCCCTTTTACCTGAAAAACCCAACCAAAAGACCTTGAAAATAAATCCACCAAAAAGACAAAAATCTCATGGCAAGTAAATACATACAATTTTAATAAAACAAAAACCTTACCCCAAGTGGAGTTTTGCTCCCAAAAGGGAGACATGCCAGAGACTCCATGACATCCACTAGGGACTTTATTCTTGCTATCAATTTTATATGGAAGGAGTACAAGTACAGTACTATGGTGATGGGTGGCTGTATAAAATGGCGGGATTGATATTCATACCACAGTTTCCACTGAAAGGGCATCATTCCTATTCAGAAATGCAGATTCAGGTTGGAATCAGGTGGGTAGGATAATTAAGGATCACAGCTTCGGAACATTTTGCAGCCATGCTTAAAATTCAGTGAAATAATATTAATGTGGCATCCCCACTGTATTTGCAATAACAGTGTGGATATTTTTTGTTATGCATTTACATTTACTTGTTCATTTAAGACACAGCCTTAACATCCTTTTAAAACTTTACATAAATACATTTAAAAAAGGAAAAGATGAGGTGTAATTCTATATTTCTGTGAAAGACAGGATGAAAGTACTGGTTTCCTAGGACAAAAAGCTGAGGGGAAAAAAACCGTGAACACATGGACATAATGATTGATGGAAACAACATAATCTAACTGAGAATACTAAAAACTAATGTGTTGAAGAATCAAGTTGATGACCTATAAAACAAGTTCTGCTGTAGAAATGGCAGCTTGTTAGAGGTTCCTGGAGACACGGGGGAAAAAAAGAAGGCCAGTTTCTAGGCTGACTCACACTTCATAAAGTCCCCCTCAAATCACTGGGGCTGCGAAGGGTGTAAACTGGCATAGAATTTTATCTTGAGATACTATGGGGAAGTATTGTGGGTAAACAGTCTTCCAAACCAAACTTTATTTACAGGAGCACATGTGAATGAAGTTTCCCGGTGCAAACAACAACAAACATAAATAATGAACAGAGGAAAACACCACAGAATCCACAAGGACACAGTGCATTCCTACATCATATCACTGCATACTAAATAAGTCACCCAAGTCTTTACTGAAACTCCTAAGAAAACATGAATAACCCCCCAGTAGTGCTGATGATCCTTTGGAGTCTCATTTGCTTCTGACCAGGATTTCAGAGATGTTTCTGATTCCAGGCTAAGCAAGCGTTCAAATTTCTTCTTCTAAACACTTTCACATTCCGTATATAAGCTGAAGAGTCCAGATTCACTGAACCTAATGAAAGAAGGTGTAATATATGCCTCCATGAGGCAGCTAATAGCCTTTCCAGCTCAAGAGGCTGGGAAGAAGTGGTGTAGCCAATGTCTTAACTCCCAACATTCTATGACAGGTGAGAGCAGCTTTAAAAAACAACAACAAAAACTATCAAGGGCTCCAAAGTCAGTAGAAGCAGCTGAGGGGATATAATCTCTCCTCCCAGCCCTGCTTGAGATATGGTGCCCCTTGTTGAACTCTCCTGAATCAGACTACAGATTTCCACCACCTCTCCTGGCTCTTTCCACTGGTGAGTCCTTCACCTATAGTTGCTAAGTTTTATTCAGATCCAGGTGTGACACATTTTATGCAAACTTAATGAGATCACATTTGCAACTAATTTGTATAATAATAATAATAATAATAAATTTAAGCTTATGACCAACACACACTCTGCCCAAGCAGCGTTGGAGTAGGACACAGCTGTACATAACTTGGCAGCTGTGGCTTGGTGTGCAAGAGCTTGCTTGTGTCTGGCTAGGTGAGAGGAGTCTGAGAGGGAAACAGGAATAACTGGTTGTGTGGCCCCTGGAGCTGTTGTTACTGCTAGGGGCAAAAGGGATACTGGGAGACAGATCTCCTGGGTGGCAGGTGGGTGCTGGGTGTTGGCAGGAGGTAGAGTGGCTGTGTCTTTGTGCTGGGGGAGCCTGGTGCTGCATGTGAGGGGGTAGGGTGTGGGGACAGCAGTGGGCCTCTAACCTTGTACTGTTTCCTCAGCCGCCTTCTCCAGCCTTCCATTGACTCCCAGTGGCTGGCTCCTGTGGAGAAGGGACAGAAGTGCTGGCTAATCTAGCTCAACAGCATCCCCTAAAGGCTAAAACCAGAACTGCAGACAAAGGTCTACAGCCTTCCTGCAGCTCAGCCAAAGTGTGAGACTCCAGTTGAGATGAAGCAAAGTGTGACATGGCTGCCAAATGCTTGATAGATGTCATGCATTTGGCCCCCTGTCTGCCATAGTCTATACTAGCAGAAGATAGTGTAGAGTCGGGGGTGAATTTATCCCAATGGAAACCTATTAATAAAGTTCTCTGTCATTCACTCTTTATCATAATAAAATAGGTTCCAAATGCTACTTTGTTGTATATTTTGTCAGCGATGTCTAGCTGTAGTGATATGTAGCTATGTTACACTTCCTCACATGGGGCCTCTGTTACATCCGTGCAAATCCAAATTACTGGCTTCAGTAGCATAATTTCTGGATTTACACTGGTGTAACTGTGATAATAATCATATTGTTGTTTCACTGGCAACAATATGTCTATCATTATTATTAAAGGTGCATTGATTTACAGTTTCTTACTACAAACCATACAGGTAGTAATAGGGATGAAATATTGTGCAAAGAGAATTAAAGCTACTATCACCACTGAAAGGCTTATGACAAGGTAACTGTATTCCCCCGAACGTGAAGGAGTGATCCCCACAGAAAGTGAATGAGCCATTTAAACACGGTTGATTAAACCACTGCTTGCTGTGATCATTAAAACTTATCACCGTCAGCTACTGTGTCTCTTTGGTCAGAAAATGGCCAAGGCACCTCTTCATGCTTTTTTTGAGGCTTATCTGAATTCTGCATGTACTGCAGCTGTCAGTCACTGTAATGACATGACATTTAAATCTATGAACAACTTGGGGTAGTGGTTCTCATAGTCTACTGACAGTAAAAGAGGAGCTTGGCTGGGGCATAATTTGCAGTGGGCCACAGGGGTGCAGTTGCCATGCGTCGTTGCCCCCCAGGCCTTGGTTTGCTTCCCCAATAGTTGTCATAGATCTCTATGCTCCACTATGTCTTCCATTCCTCCCCTCCACCCTCAGACTTAGGATGTGGTCATTCATTAGGAAAGCAATAATTGCCTAGTTTCTCATTCGTGAGGCTATTTTGAACAGAAACTGTTCTATATGCAGATACAACTTTGGCTCCCCAAAACTTCTTTCCCTGAAATTATGCCCCTGGAACTTGGAATTTAACCCAATTAAATCAACATTCAGCAACAGTATTTCCTACATTCTGATATTTACTCTCACTGCATATTCAGTGCTGACAAGCCCATTTTTCATTCCTATGTTGAATGATTAGTATTTAGGAAAATGAACATGTAAAGTACACAGGTTATTTGTACCTGACCTCATTTGTCAGGAGATGAGATCATTCAAAGCAATTAGGATGATGACAGAGACAGATGGTAAACTATCATACCAGAGGATTGTTATAGATTCTTCTGAGTAGTGGCACACATTATGCAGTAAGATGTCTTTGGGAATTACAATAATAAAATGTCAGTTATAAGGTCTTCAACATAAACCTAGTTTTCTTATTACCAGACAAATATTCCTACTACAAACTGTCAACAAAGAATAACATTTGGGCAACTCTCAAAGGAGATTCATGCTTGAAGGTTTAGAAACACTGAAGATCCAAATTATCATTTACCTGTGACTCTGCATAGTGCTTCATTTTAAACATTTTCAGCAAGCATTTCAACCCCCTTCCCTTATTATTTCTTACTAGTATCTTCTCTAGTGGTGCTAAAAGCCAGGCCCAGGATGGAAAATGGACACAAAGACTGTGTTTGGAGGATTCAAAGTGGGATTAAGCAAAAAGTTACCTGTTTACCAGGCAAATTAAAGGCTCACAGTGGCAAGTTTGTTTTTTTTTAAAATGTACAAGTACGATACACATTTGGTTAAAGTTTCTAAGAAGCAATAAAATTGCTATTTGAAGGAGCCAACAATGGAGTTCAATGAGTGACTACTTATCCACAATCAGGAACTTTCTCATTCCTGCTTATGTTGTCTCTCATTTCTTCTGACCCCAAAAGACATCTTATAATTCATTATCAGGGGTTCTGCTTAGGTCATTGAGGAAAAAACAATCACAGCAGCCAACATTCACTGCACCGAAGTTAGTAGGAGGAGTGGGAAAAAATTGTGAATTTGAAAGTTGAACTCAAAATCAAATGTTATTGGGTTCATGTTCTGTTTAAGACAGATCCTAGCAGTGGGAGGGGGGAAGCAAAGGGGGGACAGAGAGAGAGAGAGAGAAAAAGAGAAAGAAAAATCCAATAAAAAAATAGGATGAATGATAGGGTAAAGAGTAAACAAAACAGAGTGAAAAGCAAATATAGGCAGGATGTATCAGAAGAGATTGAGAAAAGGAATAATTCTAATTAAAAAATATATACAGAATATATGCCCCACACACAGTCCCACAGTTTTGGCCAGGTCCCCTTATTTAGGCCCACGTAGTATATTGGGCCATGTCTTTCTATCCCTACTACATAGTACAGGCTTTTCCCATAGCCACTTCCCCTCAATTCTTTTGTGGTTGGATTCAATGGTTTTAGAGCTACTTGGCACCCTTAAAATGGCAGAAAGTAACGTACATCCTGTTATATTGGGGTCATAGTCTTTACATCAGAGGATTGCCAAAGCTAATTGACCTGACTATAGTCCATCTTTTGGATGAACTTTTTCCTGACTTCACGATCGTGGAAAGTGTCACCAGGCCAACTGATACCACGCAGATCTGGATGCTGGATGTGGATCTTGGACCACAAGCAAAAATCTCTATTCCGCCCCCCCCCCCCCCCCCAAAAAAAAAGAGTCGCCACTGACTCAATCTCCAGCAATCTCTAACATTGCATATCACTGTCCCATGGAAACAGCTGGGTCTGGTCCCCACAGTTAATGCTTAAACCCTTCACTGAACTTTTCACCAAAAACTGGGCTAAATATTCCTCCTTGTAAAGACTGCAGAACACTTATCAGTTGTCATAGTGTGATTGACGCAATTTATAAACCCCAACACGATCTTGAACAAACAGAAAGTAAATTCAGAAGTTAGTGGCAAGAAAATAGAAGTTACAAGAATTCACTGAAACAGCCCCTCCACTTGTTGACTGGGAAGAATACACCTACTGCAACTGCAGGAGAGGCAAGAAGTCACCCCAAGTTCTCTCAGATAGTTGCTTCAATATCCTGGTCCTAGGCCCACGTATCACACTACCTAACACAAATCAGACCCGAAACTGTAGGGAGGGTTAAGGATGCCTCTGTTTCTTCCCTTCGGAGACTCTGGCAAAAAAACATTTGCCTAGTGACTACTCTTATCGGGGAAGGGAACAGGGCGCACTGGCCTGGGACAGTTTATAAAACTACACTGGAAGTTTCAGAGTTAAAACACATCACATAGTAATGCACTGAAAAGTATTAATATCCTTATCTTCTCTTGCAGTCAGGTCACAAATACTTACTCTGTCTTGTTGAACTAAGTCTTAACCTTGTTTTTGCTTAATCTGTTGCAGACTATGTATAGCCACTTCCCCATTCTTTCACAATTCAAAGAAAAAGAAAATTACTTAAGATAGACAGGGACGTGGTAATAATCGTACTGAGCTTCATGGCGTATTCAGTTATCAATGTCACCAGCAGTTTAATGGAAAAATCAATCTAATACAGGTCTTTCTGGTTTGCTAAGAATAGTGGATAGCTAAGTAGGCATGCTGGCTTTCAATCTAACATGTCCTGCAGTTTCAAGTGAAGGGGAGCCCTTTTATTGTTGATGATGATGTTTCTTCACAGTCTAACAGATTACAAAAAAAAATTGACAATGGTTAGGCAGCTGGTGAGCTATGACCACTACCTGTCACATTTTCCAGCATTGTCTCTTTGTGCTCCCTTATCTGTCAGTATCCACCTGTTCTCTCTTTTCTTATACCTAGAATGTAAGCGGTTTGTGATAGGGTCCATCTTTTTATTCTATGTTTTCACAGCACTTAGGACAAAGGGGTTCTGGTCCATCACTAGGTCTCTGAGTTGCTACTGCCATACAATAATAAAGAAAAGAATGCTGCTTGTCATTATTGATTAAATTCAACTTTTAACAACTGTTTACATGATAAATATAAAGAAAATGACAGCCGTTACAGATATTGTAGAGGCAACTCTCCTTTGGGCCCTAATTCAGCAAAATACTGTGATAGAGTTCCTCCTCTGCCTTGGTGGGTCCTGCACTTATTGGCAGATGTTCTCACCTCAGAGGTTCACGGCAGCCCTCAGTTTGGCCACTTTCGTGGCTCAAATCTGCCATTCACTCAGTTAGCCTCATCACTGGCCAGCATGGGGAAAGGAAGAACAATCCCCACAGTCTCTGCTGATCTACCTAGTGGATCGGGGAACAGGTCAGAGACCTTCCCCTCTGGTGGAACCCACAGTCCAGTTCAACTCCTCCGGTACCAAGTAGGGAGTTGTGGGGATGGAGGGAACCCTGGCCCGCCTTCTACTCCGGGTTCCAGCCCAGTGCCCTGTGGATTGCAGCTGTCTACAGTGGCTCCTGTAACAGATGCATGACGGCTACAACTCCCTGGGCTACTTCCCCATGGCCTCCTCCCAACACCTTCTTTATTCTCACCACAGGACCTTCCTCCTGATGTCTGATAGTGCTTGTACTTCTCAGTCTTCCAGCAGTATGCCTTCTCAGCTTCTTGTGCCACTTGCTCCCACCTCCTTGCACACACACCACAAACTGAAGTGAGCCCCTTTTTAAACCCAGGTGCCCTGATTAACCTGCCTTAATTGATTCTAGCAGCTTCTTGATTGGTTGCAGGTGTTCTAATCAGCCTGTCTGCTTTAATTGTTTCCAGAAAGTTCCTGATTGTTCTGGAACCTTCTCTGTTACCTTACCCAAGGAAAAGGGACCTACTTAACCTGGGGCTGATATATCTGCCTTCTATCACTCTCCTATAATCCTGACGCTCGCTCAACGTATGGAGCTCTCCAGGCCTTGTACTCCCTGGCGCGTACTTCAGGAGGTGAAGGACGCTTTGCCACCTGCTGCTCAGGTGTACCTCGACTGGGTCCTGCATGAGGGCGTGCCCCACCTTACCCTCCACCCCAAGCCCTCCAGACCTTTTCATCGGGCCCCTACCCCGTGGACCCAACCGACCCCCCCACCCCATCCCTTCACCGTGAGCCGGCTGCACGAGCTGCAACCAGTCTGCTTCCAGACCGCGCCAAGGAAACATCTATACATGCTCATGCTCCACACCCTTCACGCCCTCACCCTGGTGTCCCGCCCCGATACAAAGTGGCGGGATCTCCTGCCACCTTTGGAGGGTGAGCAACCTCGGTGGGCCAGCCTGTATTCCACCTTGGTCCCAAGGCCCGTCGGGGACATCAGTTGGCGGCTCCTTCACGGAGCTGTGAGCACGGGCGTGTTTCTGACACGGTTTACCCCAATTCCGGATACTTGTCCTTTTTGTAATGTGAGGGAAACCCTGGCGCACGTGTATTTAGAGTGTGCCAGATTGCAGCCCCTTTTCCGGCTCCTCACAAATCTTCTGTTACGCTTTTGGCTTCATTTCTCCCCTCACCTTTTTATCTATACACTTCCCATCCGTGGCCCCACAAAGTCGCGGGATCTTCTGGTCAACCTCCTCCTAGCTTTGGCTAAAACAGCCATTTATAAAACCAGAGAGAGGAGGTTGGCCCATGAAACGTCCTGCGATTGTGGGGCCGTTTTCCGATCCTCAGTACATTCACGTATCCGGGCGGAGTTCCTCTGGGCAGCGTCCACCGACTCCCTTGACGCCTTCGAGGAGCGGTGGGCGCTGTCTGGGGTTCTCTGCTCGGTGACCCCGTCCGGTTCCCTCCGTCTGACCCTTTGATTGAGGGGAAGAGCGAGAGACGCCAGCCCCAGCCGTTGCTGCTGTGGATACCATCCTTTCTGTCATCTAGGAGGGGTCCTATAATACGTGGGTGTCTACCCCCCCCACCCCTAAACCGCCCACCCCGCAGCCGTGCCCATCTTACCGGGCACTCTCAGGAGAGGGAGGATCGGTGACACTGGGCGCGGCCCTGGGTAACTCGAGGGGGTGGAAGACCACGAGTGTCGAGGAAGCCCCCCCGCTCTAGGCCACCAGGTAACTCAGGAGGGTGGAAGACCACGAGTGTCGAGGAAGCCCCCCCGCTCTGGGCCCAGGCTAGCCTGAACACTTCTCCCTCCTGAAAGCTGCTGTGTTATACCTTCTGATTGCGTTGTTTTGTTGCATAGTTGTTTTGTTTTCTTTGGTAATTCTGTAAGCGTTACCAATAAACTTTCTTTCTGTTTCAAAAAAAAAAAAAAACCTTCTCTGTTACCTTACCCAAGGAAAAGGGACCTACTTAACCTGGGGCTGATATATCTGCCTTCTATCACTCTCCTATAATCCTGACGCTCGCTCAACGTATGGAGCTCTCCAGGCCTTGTACTCCCTGGCGCGTACTTCAGGAGGTGAAGGACGCTTTGCCACCTGCTGCTCAGGTGTACCTCGACTGGGTCCTGCATGAGGGCGTGCCCCACCTTACCCTCCACCCCAAGCCCTCCAGACCTTTTCATCGGGCCCCTACCCCGTGGACCCAACCGACCCCCCCACCCCATCCCTTCACCGTGAGCCGGCTGCACGAGCTGCAACCAGTCTGCTTCCAGACCGCGCCAAGGAAACATCTATACATGCTCATGCTCCACACCCTTCACGCCCTCACCCTGGTGTCCCGCCCCGATACAAAGTGGCGGGATCTCCTGCCACCTTTGGAGGGTGAGCAACCTCGGTGGGCCAGCCTGTATTCCACCTTGGTCCCAAGGCCCGTCGGGGACATCAGTTGGCGGCTCCTTCACGGAGCTGTGAGCACGGGCGTGTTTCTGACACGGTTTACCCCAATTCCGGATACTTGTCCTTTTTGTAATGTGAGGGAAACCCTGGCGCACGTGTATTTAGAGTGTGCCAGATTGCAGCCCCTTTTCCGGCTCCTCACAAATCTTCTGTTACGCTTTTGGCTTCATTTCTCCCCTCACCTTTTTATCTATACACTTCCCATCCGTGGCCCCACAAAGTCGCGGGATCTTCTGGTCAACCTCCTCCTAGCTTTGGCTAAAACAGCCATTTATAAAACCAGAGAGAGGAGGTTGGCCCATGAAACGTCCTGCGATTGTGGGGCCGTTTTCCGATCCTCAGTACATTCACGTATCCGGGCGGAGTTCCTCTGGGCAGCGTCCACCGACTCCCTTGACGCCTTCGAGGAGCGGTGGGCGCTGTCTGGGGTTCTCTGCTCGGTGACCCCGTCCGGTTCCCTCCGTCTGACCCTTTGATTGAGGGGAAGAGCGAGAGACGCCAGCCCCAGCCGTTGCTGCTGTGGATACCATCCTTTCTGTCATCTAGGAGGGGTCCTATAATACGTGGGTGTCTACCCCCCCCACCCCTAAACCGCCCACCCCGCAGCCGTGCCCATCTTACCGGGCACTCTCAGGAGAGGGAGGATCGGTGACACTGGGCGCGGCACTGGGTAACTCGAGGGGGTGGAAGACCACGAGTGTCGAGGAAGCCCCCCCGCTCTAGGCCACCAGGTAACTCAGGAGGGTGGAAGACCACGAGTGTCGAGGAAGCCCCCCCGCTCTGGGCCCAGGCTAGCCTGAACACTTCTCCCTCCTGAAAGCTGCTGTGTTATACCTTCTGATTGCGTTGTTTTGTTGCATAGTTGTTTTGTTTTCTTTGGTAATTCTGTAAGCGTTACCAATAAACTTTCTTTCTGTTTCAAAAAAAAAAAAAAACCTTCTCTGTTACCTTACCCAAGGAAAAGGGACCTACTTAACCTGGGGCTGATATATCTGCCTTCTATCACTCTCCTATAATCCTGACGCTCGCTCAACGTATGGAGCTCTCCAGGCCTTGTACTCCCTGGCGCGTACTTCAGGAGGTGAAGGACGCTTTGCCACCCGCTGCTCAGGTGTACCTCGACTGGGTCCTGCATGAGGGCGTGCCCCACCTTACCCTCCACCCCAAGCCCTCCAGACCTTTTCATCGGGCCCCTACCCCGTGGACCCAACCGACCCCCCCACCCCATCCCTTCACCGTGAGCCGGCTGCACGAGCTGCAACCAGTCTGCTTCCAGACCGCGCCAAGGAAACATCTATACATGCTCATGCTCCACACCCTTCACGCCCTCACCCTGGTGTCCCGCCCCGATACAAAGTGGCGGGATCTCCTGCCACCTTTGGAGGGTGAGCAACCTCGGTGGGCCAGCCTGTATTCCACCTTGGTCCCAAGGCCCGTCGGGGACATCAGTTGGCGGCTCCTTCACGGAGCTGTGAGCACGGGCGTGTTTCTGACACGGTTTACCCCAATTCCGGATACTTGTCCTTTTTGTAATGTGAGGGAAACCCTGGCGCACGTGTATTTAGAAAAAAGAAAAGGAGTACTTGTGGCACCTTAGAGACTAACCAATTTATTTGAGCATGAGCTTTCGTGAGCTACAGCTCACTTCATCAGATGCATACCGTGGAAACTGCAGCAGACTTTATTTATACACAGAGAATATGAAACAATACCTCCTCCCACCCCACTGTCCTGCTGGTAACCAGAAAGGACAGTGGGGTGGGAGGAGGTATTGTTTCATATTCTCTGTGTATAAATAAAGTCTGCTGCAGTTTCCACGGTATGCATCTGATGAAGTGAGCTGTAGCTCACGAAAGCTCATGCTCAAATAAATTGGTTAGTCTCTAAGGTGCCACAAGTACTCCTTTTCTTTTTGCGAATACAGACTAACACGGCTGTTACTCTGGAACCGTGTATTTAGAGTGTGCCAGATTGCAGCCCCTTTTCCGGCTCCTCACAAATATTCTATTACGCTTCTGGCTTCATTTCTCCCCTCACCTTTTTATCTATACACTTCCCATCAGTGGCCCCACAAAGTCGCGGGATCTTCTGGTCAACCTCCTCCTAGCTTTGGCTAAAACAGCCATTTATAAAACCAGAGAGAGGAGGTTGGCCCATGAAACGTCCTGCGATTGTGGGGCCGTTTTCCGATCCTCAGTACATTCACGTATCCGGGCAGAGTTCCTCTGGGCGGCGTCCGCCGACTCCCTTGACGCCTTCGAGGAGCGGTGGGCGCTGTCTGGGGTTCTCTGCTCGGTGACCCCGTCCGGTTCCCTCCGTCTGACCCTTTGATTGAGGGGAAGAGCGAGAGACGCCAGCCCCAGCCGTTGCCGCTGTGGATACCATCATTTCTGTCATCTAGGAGGGGTCCTATAATACATGGGTGTCTACCCCCCCCACCCCTAAACCGCCCACCCCGCAGCCGTGCCCATCTTACCGGGCACTCTCAGGAGAGGGAGGATCGGTGACACTGGGTGCGGCACTGGGTAACTCGAGGGGGTGGAAGACCACGAGTGTCGAGGAAGCCCCCCCGCTCTAGGCCACCAGGTGACTCAGGAGGGTGGAAGACCACGAGTGTCGAGGAAGCCCCCCCGCTCTGGGCCCAGGCTAGCCTGAACACTTCTCCCTCCTGAAAGCTGCTGTGTTATACCTTCTGATTGCGTTGTTTTGTTGCATAGTTGTTTTGTTTTCTTTGGTAATTCTGTAAGCGTTACCAATAAACTTTCTTTCTGTTTCAAAAAAAAAAAAAAAACCTTCTCTGTTACCTTACCCAAGGAAAAGGGACCTACTTAACCTGGGGCTGATATATCTGCCTTCTATCACTCTCCTATAATCCTGACGCTCGCTCAGCATATGGAGCTCTCCAGGCCTTGTACTCCCTGGTGCGTACTTCAGGAGGTGAAGGACGCTTTGCCACCCGCTGCTCAGGTGTACCTCGACCGGGTCCTGCATGAGGGCGTGCCCCACCTTACCCTCCACCCCAAGCCCTCCAGACCTTTTCATCGGGCCCCTACCCCGTGGACCCAACCGACCCCCCCACCCCATCCCTTCACCGTGAGCCGGCTGCACGAGCTGCAACCAGTCTGCTTCCAGACCGCGCCAAGGAAACATCTATACATGCTCATGCTCCACACCCTTCACGCCCTCACCTTTGTGTCCCACCCCGATACAAAATGGCGGGACCTCCTGCCACCTTTGGAGGGTGAGGAGCCGCGGTGGGCCAGCCTATATTTCACCTTGGTCCCGAGGCCCGCCGGGGATATCATTTGGCTGCTCCTTCATGGAGCCGTGAGCACGGGCATGTAGTTGGTGCGGTTCATCCCTATCCCAGACACCTGCCCCTTTTGTGGCGTGCGGGAAACCCTGGCACACATATATTTGGAGTGTGCCAGGCTTCAGCTCCTATTCTAGCTCCTCACCAATATTTTATTATGTTTTTGGTTGCACTTTTCCCCTCACCTTCTTATTTATGCACTCCCTATCTGTGGCCCCACAAAGTCACAGGATCTCCTGGTTAACCTCCTCCTGGCCCTAGCTAAAATGGCCATCTATAAAACCAGAGAGAGGAGGTTGACTGATGTGGGGCTGTCACTGTGGAGCCTATTTCTGATCCTCCATCCATTCACGGATCCGGTCAGAGTTCCTCTGGGCGCCGTACACTGACTCCCTCGATGCCTTTGAGGAGCAGTGGGCGCTGTCCGGGGTTCTCTGCTCGGTGTCCCCGTCCGGTTCCCTTCGTTTGATCCTTTGACCACACTCCTGTCCTTGTTATTTCATTTGTTGGCCCCCATACTTATTTGGTTTCCAGGTCATGTGGATCCCCCTCTTAGGCTTGGGGGGGATCCTTTAGCACTTCCCAGATCCCAATAGGATCACTCTCCTATAGCCATCTGGCCCTACCCTGTCACAATACTTACACAAATTCTCAGTTTTAAGCATGTGCATAAATGCTTTGCTGAATAGGGATAGATTTAAGCATATGCTTAAGGGCTTTGCTGAATCAGGTCCTTGAAGAACACATATGACATGACTGAGGAGGACTCAGAAGATTTTTTAAATAGATGAAAATAAACAAAAAAGGCAAAAAAGGATGAGAATTAGAAGAGAGAGAGATGGAGGGAGAGGGAGTAATGTCAAGAATTGTTCACAGGCTCGGTGTTACTCCACTACTCCACATCCAAGCCATAGCAGCACATTTTCAAAAGGTTTGACTTTCATTGCCCTTTGGGTCTGCCATAACAGATACACATGGTATTTATGCCCACTGCGCATTTTCAAAGGAGGACACACATGGCATACGACATCAAAAATGGCATCTGGTAGGAGAGGCCTGGCCAAAACCTGCATCCAATAAAGAATTTTCAAGCAAGCACAACTGATCACACAGGTGCAAGTCCATTGTGCCAAAATTTGCACTCAGTTGTCTGCAAGGGATGAGTAGCCAGCACTCCAGCTGTATTGTACCACCTCATAAACCCATCAGTTAACATAGGGCAGCAGAGGTGAACATACACACGGATGCCCAATTTGTTGTGAGGTGAGAGTTGTATTAGGCATTGGGAAATGTCCTCGCAAACTGAAGGGTTGAATTTGGTCTAGAGTAATTTGGCCAATATCACACATCACAGTTACAGAGCTAGCATTAAAATTACATATTTCTGGCTTCTCAGACTATGCTCGGTTCACTAGAGCACACCAGCCACTGATATATTAGCGATTGTATAACCAGTCAAACTTTCTTAAAGTGTTTATGCAATGCAACTTCTGTATTACTTTTGGGTTCCATTAATATATAGTATCTAGGCAGAATGCTTTCTTAAATTGTCTAATGTTGAAGTTGGTATTGTGTTTATATACTTTAATTGGATTTTGCTCTAAATAGTTTCTTCCTATTGTTATTTGATTATCATCCACTATATTATTTTCATGTACACTCTTCCCACATTTATATTGCCTGGCAGGAAAATTTGAAAGGGGTATTTCAATACCATGTAGGGATTTCAAAATAGAGTAGAAGTCTTAAATGAACATACTTGTGTCTGCCAGTTTCAAATCAGTTTAATGTTTGTATGCAGTTTTTTTGTTTTGTTTTGATTTTTAGTATATTGATCAAAGTAGCCCAGATAATAAAAAGTTAGAAATTTTTATATATTTGGGAGCTAAATATGATTCAAATATTTAAAAAAACCATAAAACTCCTTCTTAGGTTATAGAGTACATTTGCTGTTTAAAAGGATGCAGCTGTTCCATATCAGATGTTTCTATTGATTCCTAGGATCTTGCCCATACACAGACTTACACTTCATTAATTAAACCACTTCAGTTTAAACTGATGTAAAATTCATCGAGACACTATAATTTCATTTAAAGAATGGTTTATTTTACACCTGTACCTAATTGATTGAAATAAGATTGGTTTAAAGTAGTGTCCACATAGTCTTTCCCACCAATTTAACTAAATTGGTTTTAAAATAAGACCTTAATTTAAATCAGCACAACTCTGCATAGACAGCCCCTCAGATAAATGATACCACATTCACTGTGTTAGAGAAAACATTAAGAAGACTGAATTGCATTTCAAGCCTCAAATCAGAGAAGTTACTGATTTTAACTAAATTAATATAAGCAAGGGTTACACTGATTTAAGTACGATAATATTAGGGGTTTCCACTGGGATAACTAGACTGATTTATTGGTGCACTGGTCCAGTTTAGATAAGGCTTTAGGCACCAATGCACGTGTGAGCAGTTGTGCATCTTAAAAAGGTATCTATGCATTCTACATATTGATTCTGTTTCTTTAACTGTATTGCACACATTTAGGGCCAGACTGTGGCACTGTCCCAGGAAAAGTACCGTGAAGACTGCTTTCCTGCATACCAAGGAAGTGCATTTTGTTCCAGCCATTAGGTTGGCACAGAATGGTCTTTCCCCAGAGTACCAGTCATATTCAAAGGGCTCATGCAGCAGAGTTTGGTGGCTTATGTGTCAGAGTGCCCAGAGCATGCGGTATTCCAGATTAGAGCTGGGTGAATAATGGAATTTTTTGGACTGTTGGCAATTTTGAAGTCAAAAGAAAAAAAGGCATTTTGGTCACAGAGCAAACAAAAATTTGAAGGTTTCAGAGAATCACGAAGTCTGAAGATTTTTTTTATTTTGGGTCAAATGAAAAGCCATTTTTAAATGTGTCTGGATTTTAAAAATTAAAATTAAGGGGAATTCTTAATGAAAAGTCAAAAGAAATAAAAATGAGCATTTTCAAAATAAAACAAGTTGCTCTAACTTCTGCTGCAGAAAGGGGTGAGAATCAGGGAACTCTACTTCCTGGCAGCCTCCCCTGCATTATGCTGTAGCCAGCAGCTGGTCACAGCAGTGAATCTGGCCCTTCTCTTGCCATTCCATCAGTCACTTTGCCATATGGCAAAAGCAGACTGGAGTGATCAGAATTTCTTGGAGTTCTTGTATTCAATTTAGATCCTCAGTTTTTCATAGTTTACAAAATGCCGAGCACCTTAGTTTAAGAGGGGTTTTTTTTTCCCTTCTAAGGTAAGCTCACTGATTATTCCTATGATTTGCTTTAGTGTATTTTATAAACACATACCTGTATGAATAATCATATATATATATATAGACACACACACACACACACACACGTGTGTGTATGTATGTGTATACACACTTATTATTCCAAAATGATTCCAAGATCTAATATGGGCTATCGTGCAGTTCCATAATGTATTTTTAAAGTGGACTAATGGCTTCTGTAGAACAAATTTAAGACTGACTTTTTACTGATGAAATCAATTTTTTTGGAAGCTGAGAATCTCAAATGATGCCTACCTAGATTCCAGAGATTCCACCAGTATGATTATAATCATAGAAAGGGCAGATAGAAGTGCAATTTTAAAATGTCCACCTGGAGAAAATGTCATGATGCAATCTTATGACAGCTGTGAATAGCAGCGAGATGAAAGGCATGCTGTTGACATGGCCTGTTTTAAAGAGAATGTGCTCAAGAATTCAGACAATCTACTTTGCATAAGAGACATTTTTGCACCAAGCTTTGCGTGATCACGCAAGCTTGTAGAAAACAACCATTCTGTTATATGAAGGACGGGGCACTGAGAGGAAGAAGTCTGATATCACTACTGCAACTCTATGCTAGAAGGGATGAATGAGAATGAGGAAGACTCAGAGAGAAAAGAAATAGGCAAAGCTTAGGAAGAGAAAAATCAGTGAAATAAAGGACACAGATATGTAACACATTTTTTAAGAAAGATTTTATCATTACAGTGCTGTCCTTTACCACTCTCCTAAGTCCCGAAGGCCCCAATGCCACAATTTGACTAGAACCCTGCTAGTGTGATTGTAGGGCTATCAGGCTTCTAGAAATGTTTCACTGACCAACGTGGACAGGTAGTGTACCTAGAGTAGGGACAGCATTCAGAAAACAAATTCTTCCCACACTGGCCAAGCAAAGACCGCTAGAATCTTGTTTGCTCAGCCTCAATGGCAGGGCTAAACCTTGATGGATATGCCCTATACCTCTTTATGTCTCTCTTCCTGTTAATCACCTTACGATTAAATGCTTTGTTTTTGTAATGATAAAACGTGTGCCTATATTTGCTGTATCACTTACCCACCCCCCACAAGTCTGGTAGGTGGAGAACGGTGGGGGGGAAGGGGGAGGTCTCTGTGAGCCACACTTTAACTGTAAAAGAGCTGCATGTGGCCCATGTGCCAGAGTTTGGCCACCCCTGTTGGATTACTTTCCGCAGAGGAATTATTCCTAAATAAATATCAGATATAAGTAATGAGCCCATAGTTCTGTTTCTATAGAATTCCTGCCTACAGATCTGCATTAAACACTTTTATTTCCATCCTCTTTTCTCTGCTCTAGTTAGGCTTTTTTCCTCACTGTTCCCTTTAGAGTCAATGCAACCCCCATTAGTATGAATGGGAGTATTTCCACTGACTTCAGTGAGACAGAAATATCACACTCGAGCTCCATCACTTATTTCCGATATTAACCTTCCTGTCACACAATATAGGACAGGGACTAGTTATTTGTTTGGCACTGTTCAGCTATGGCAAAAGTACAATCATATTTACAGCACCATATTAATAATTAATAATAATCCATGGGAGACAAATGCATAATCATTCTAAAAGTTACCAGGTTTCAGCTAGTGCTCTTTGGAAGGGTTCAAACATTTTTTTAAAATGGGTTTTAAAGTTAAAAAGTTTTCTTTGCTTTTTTCTTAAGCCTCTCCATTTTTTTTAAGCTATGATTCAGAAGGGATGAAACAGAATTAAAAAGGTAAAAATCATGAGAATGTGTGCTCTCTGATCTCTATGGTCGTAGGGCCACTGGTACCACTAAAGGAGGAAAGGAGTAATTAAACAAGGCCCCCTATGTATGTGAAATTATTTCTATTCCCTTTTAATTCTGATATTCATACATAACAAGAGTTATTAACTGAAGCAATATATTTGTTTTAAAGAACTTGAAGGAACAGTCACTGATTTTAATGTAACCTGAGGTCCTCATCTTGCATTCGGAACAAACTTGGAACTTTTTTTTTTTTAACTGAATTTCTTCTCTTGCCGGCAAAAAGCAGCGCTGTTCAAATGTTGCCAATAAAACAACTCTTTCACACTTTTTAAAAGGTAAGGTACTCTAAGTAACTTTCAATTCTCTACTGTCTCTCATTTGGTATATGTGTTATAGCTTGTGTCCACATTAAAAAAAATGATGACTGATTGTTCTATCTGGGTATCATTTGCGTTATTTTAATGCAGTGATATTTTGTTGCCTAATTATTAGAGCTGCTCAAATTATACAGTGAAAATAATTTATTCAATTAATTTTGGTGAATAAACTAGAAAATTAGTTTTATCATTCACCATTATAAAATTTACAAATATATCTTCACATTATTTGACCACTTCTATTAATGAGGGACCAAGTGCAAGAGGTAGAGTCAAGCTAGAGACAGAGATGCAGGTTCCCAACAGAACTCTGGAATAGAGCTGGTTGGGAAAAATTTCCCAATCCTGTGAGAATTTTCCAAGATTTCAAAACATTTTCCCATCCCAAATTGGGACAAAAAGTCAATCTCAAATTTTCCCAGCCAAAAATAATTTGGATCAGATCAAAATGTCTCATGTTTTTGAAAAAAAAATTGATTTTGATCTTTTTTTATTTTTACTTTATTACATTGTACGTTACATTTCAAAATAATTTTTCATTTTGAACTGAAAAATGGAACTCATCAACATGTAGGACTTTAATGGAATCTTCCTTTCCCCTCAAACTTCACAGGAATCAGGATTGAGACTTAATTATGTAAAGAAAGACAGTGGGTGAGGTCATATCTTCTACTGGACCAACTTCTGTTGGTGAGAAAGACAAGCTTTCGAGCTACACAGAACTCTTCTTAATTACATAGTTGTCGGTTTTATTCCATAATTCTTTTAAAGCAAATTAAGATGAAAAACATACTTGTGATTCAAAACCAGTTACAGTGAAATTAGTGCAATTCACAAATGAATCCTGATCAAAGGGACTAGATCTATTGTAAATTTATAACGAATCTCTTTACAACAGATTCCATTTACTTTGACAATGTTAAACCACAAACCTGTTAAATTAAACAGTAGCTACTGGGAATGTACATTAGCTACAATTAAAAACTCAGCATTTCCTAATGGTTACCATAACTTTGAAGTGTCTGAGATGCAAAAGTATTTCCTTATTTAGTGTACAGAAATATTGTGGTATCTTAGTTACTGCCATGTGCTTTTTTTTTTTTTTTTTTATAATGCTGACTACTGTAGAGTAAGAACTTTTCTAATGTCAATTTCTCATTCACTTTAAAAGAGTTTCTTCAATTTAGCAAAAAAGTCAGAAATGCAGATTAAAAACTGGATGCCAAATTCTGAGCCTCATTCCTCTCTCTCCCCTTTCAAAAGTATGAGAATCATGTGGACTGAACTAATCTGCAAATCCTCTATCATCTCCTCACATAAATCTGTTTTAAGAACAATTCCTTCAGAATGCTTACAAGAAACTGTCCAATAAAGCTACTGAATTTATTAAAATATACACTTACTCCATCATACTGTATTCTTGCCTTTGATGAATAACCACATCATCTTATTGATATTATCCCTGTCCCTCTTTCACTACTCGTCTCTGCTGCCTTATTAGTCAATTATTTGCATCAAGTCTGTAATTAGTCCGTAAACAGCTTAGTAGGCAGGGATCATGTTTTTTTATTTGTATAGCACACTGTTGGACATTATTAGTATTGTATAGTAAATACAAACAGTGTATATTAAATGCAGCACATAGGAGATTGCAACTCCATGACATCAATAATTCCTGCTGCTTCTTCCTGAAGAGAAGATCTCTTGGGCTGCATTATGAGCTCAGTTACACTGATGTGAATCTACACTAACTCTGTGGAAGTCAAAGTTACACCAGTGTAATTGAGATCAGAATCCTGGATGCTTGTTATGGGTAGATTTCTCCTCAACAGCTTGAGTAACTCCATTGCTGCAGGTCTTCATTTCACCTGATACTTCACCTATCCTATTCTAGACTTCAAGAGTGGATTCAGATTCGGTCCTGTAATTGAAACTGAATAGGGGTGAGCACTTAAGCTTTGCAATCATGCAGAGGTGATAGACTACCTATAGCAACAAAAAGTATTATCTATAAAAAAAAAAGTAATGGCAGTTAAATGGCAAATGAAAAATTGGCAGATGAGAGTAATTTATTTTTTCATAGATTCTGTGTGACTAGCCTGATAACAAGGGTCCAGATGCATCATATATTTTTGTAGGAAACATGTACAGCAGGTGAAGTTGTTGTGAAATGTCATCAACTAGTGTCATTATCTGGGATTGTCATGGACTAATAGCACAATTTTTTACATCATTCCTTGTTTGTCTGTTATATTTTAAAGTTTCTTGCACAGCATTTGTACCTCACCACTGTGAGATAGTCAGAAAATAGGAATATAAAAATGTTGATGAACCTGTTGAATGATATTCTGTTCTAAAAGTAAAGTGATATCAAACTCTGTTACTTATACAGGGACATACTAGAAAATATCTAGATAAGACGTTAAAAGAATGTCTTATTAAATCTAATTCTTAACATTATTTCATCACTGATTGGCTAGACAGAAATCAGTTGTACATACGTTTTCAATACTAAATCTCTAGTTCATCAGGTAAAAAGAGTTCTGACAAAATGGAGTAACCTCCAACTTTCCCCAATAGGAGGAATAATCAATGTGCCCTGGCACTGGAATAGAAGGGAATGTCCATAAGCATATCTCACCATAATAGGATTAGTTACTGTACTGGATCTACAAATTTATGATTAGAGAGATTAAAATATTCCAACCTTTCAGATACACCAAAAGTACCTATAATACTGTTCTCTTGATGGTAACAAACATCCTGTTGTTCTGAGGGCTTGAAATCTTTCTAAAACCATGTGATACATATCTTGACATGAATAAATTGTTGAAGACATGATATAAAGCCAGAGCCAGAGATTGGGGAAAAGTTTTTGTGGCATGAGAATACCACAACTATGGTATTCAAATACCAGAATCTAGTTTCAGGCTGAAATTTAAAAAAAAAAAATACAGTTTATCAGCACTTCTGTAAACTAGTTCATAAAATGTTTTTGATTAGAAGATTAACCAGGACTATCTCCATTACTATGGATACTTGGTTATTAAGATTACCACCAAACCTGTAAAATTGTATGGCCTTCCATGACATACTTGATAACTCAGAAGGACAGTAGGAAACTACAATTCTAGGATTTAAAGAACATGATTATCCTTCTTCAACCACGACTTATACATTCACCTTACATTGTATTATGCTGCATTTTTAAGATGCCTGCCCATAACTTTGAAAAGGGAATGAAGTTATAGGATGCATTTATCTCTAAATTCTTGGAAAACTCCCGCTGATTAGTAAGTGCCTATCCATTTAAAAACAGAAACAAAAACAAAAAAACCAAACAAACCCCACAAAAAACACACACAAAAAGTTCCTGGAAACATCCTAGTCTGAAACCATAAAGGTCTCCAGTTCCCACTGAGTCTCCTAGGAGTGCCAAGTACCAGAATTGATTACTTTCCTGTAACTAACAGCTCTAGAGAAGTAAAGGAAACCTGTGCAAGAAACTTCCCCAACTATATGCCACTTCATAGAAGAAGACTTCAGTCCATCATTGGTCATTTGGCTAAAAAGTATCCTCCAACATCCTTTTCTCTTATGAAACAAAAGTTGTGGGACAAATACAGTACATACATTAGGACTGAAAAATATTGTCCTGTAAGGAGGCTAACTTCTTATAAACAAAGTCCTGAATTCATCTAATCTACTATAATAGGAAGAGTTATGACCAGGTGGCAGGAGATTAATCCTGTTGGGAGGGCTGTGTTTTCATTGCCATTTGCTCATAGTTTGTACCAGAATAAGCTTTAAGTTCTGTCCAGGAATTCATAAGACCTTCATCTGTGGAGGATGCCTTAAGAATGTACTTGAGGAATGAAGAATCCTCCACCAGCTCTGCCCCATTTTGGGCTGCATCCCTCAGTTCTAGGTCCCCATATATGGATATTTTTACCCATGAACACATAACCCAGAGAGTGAATAGATCCCAAGACTTCCAGTTCAATCTACTACAACTGCAAAAGGTTTGTTAAGAAAGTTCTCTTGCAAACTCTAAACCAACTTCCTGACCCCTCGTGTTAATTAAAAGGATATCTTAGGTACTTGAACCTTTCAACTTGTGCCAGTTTATAGTTTTACAGGAAATCCATGTGAAAATCATGACTTTTCATGGTTTTGACATGATAGTTAATGGTGCCATTTCAGATTTGGGAGTGTGTTAACCCTCATTGAAAAAGACCAAAGAAAAGCTTCATAAATATCCTGTGAAAAGAGCCATGAAGTTTCACATAGTCCTATAGCTTACCACAGTTGATCAAAGCCTACCATGAAAAAAAAGTGATACTGAACTAGGTTACCTTTCCTTCTCCCTTCAGGGGCCTCCTATACAATGGAATTCAAAAGTCTTGTCAGATTCCTGCAGGAAAAGAAAAAACAATCACTCCTGAAGTATCTTTGTTTGAACTTCAACTATTTAAATTGTTCATTTTAAGGGATCCTTTATATATTCAGAGAAAATATAAGGTCAATTTATCAAAGTGAGTTAGAATGCATTAAATATTCTTAATCATAATTAAGCCCTAAATGACATGTGAGATCAATGTGATTGCTAAGAAAACATGATGAATTACTTTATGCTACCATCTAGATATTTAAGAACTGGGATATTGTAGCCTGTGAAATATTTTATGGAGCATTGAGGATTATTTTTCTAGAACAATAGGTATAATATAGCCATGCTAATAAGTGTATAGAAAGAAAAAGGTAGAAGGGCAATTACTCCTCTTTTTACAAATTCTGGACTAAATAGTGTATGCTGTCAGTAGAAGGCTGGAATTGAACATTCAAGTAATGAACCTGTCAATGGAAAAACAAAATTTTATACTATGTGATTACGCTGTAAAAATAATCTGCAGTGATTGAATTTTAATGCTCCAGATGATGAGAAGAATTTCAGCATGCATACGGCCTGTCTGAAGCAGTGCTCCAGAGCATAAAGTCTTCTCTTCTTATTTCAGACAAGAAAAGAATTAGGGAGATAATGTTGTGGAGTGGATAGAGCTGGTTGGGAATTTTCTACCAAAAAAACTTTTTTCCACAGGAAAATGCCAGTTTGTCAAAAATCAAACTGTGCTTGGAATAGTGCTGCTTTTGACAAAACTCCCAATTAAAAAAACAACATCCAAAAGAGAACTTTGAATCTGTTCAAACATCCCTTTCGGATATCTTTTAAATAAAAAGTTTCATTTTCAATCTGAAACAAGTTTATTTGAAGTGTTAATTTACACACAAAAAAAGTTAAAATGTTTTAAAGTGTCAAAAATTGAAACAAAACAGAATGATTGACCTGATTTTTTTTTGTTGTTGTTGTTGTTCTGGAGGGGAAAGATTTTCAGTATCTCAAATTCTTGCATGATGGGAAAACCATTTCTCCCAGCTGTAGTAGTAGATAGGGCACTGAGACAGAAGTCCAGAGAACTATTCTATTCCCAGATATGCTAGAAGCCTACTCTGTGACTTTAGACAAGCCACTCTCTGTGCCTCTGTTTCCACTCCTGCCCGCTGCCTGTTTATCTATAATCAGCTCGGGGTGGTTATTATCTCTGTGTTTGTATTGCACTTAATGCAATGAAGTCCCCATCTTAGTTGGGGCCTTGTCACAAGGAGAACTCCTTTGCCCCAGATTTCTCTTTGCAAGGAGTCCTCACACACACACACTTATGTAAGTTCACCAGAGTACTTTAGTTACAGAGTCTTATGCAGCTTCATATCCCACCACCACAGGACTTTTCCCAAGTAACACTGTACCCTCATGTCACAGGGTCCAGAGAAGAGTAGTCTCAACTCTGTTAAATAAGAGACAGGAAGGAAGAGGGGAAGGCAGGAAAGAAAGGCAACGCAGCTCAGGTTCTCAGTTTGCAGCTGATGAGCCGAATCCCCTTGTTAACTGGTTAGTCAGCCAGCCATAATCAATTATCTCTTAATTTGGTCCATGCAGACACTCTTACAAAGTGTAGTGTAGTGAACAGGCCCTAGGCTACTTCCACTCTGTCACAGGTTTCTTGATACTACTGTAATAATAATTTGTTTTCAAAATTCGCAAAATACTCTTCCTTTGCATTCAGAGTACATCTGATGATTTTCAGGCCAAGCCAATTTTCCAGCGTGAACTTAGAAGAATCAAGAGGAGACTAGGAGATGAGCAGCCAGTAATAAAAGTGGGTTGTAGTCATAACATCTGAAGGTAAGTGTCTAAGCTAGAGACAAAGTGCTACTCTGCCCAGATCATCTCTCCACTCCTCAAGAAAAGATGCTTGGGGGTTGGTTTTGGTTTTTCTTGGCCCAGGTATCAGTGTAGATCTGTGGTAGTTGTGAGGAAGAGGGTGGTAAAACCTGCTTAGAAGAAACCCTTTCCTCTCTATACCAGATTTAACAAAAGGCTCTGCCTTTAGCACGTTGCTATTTCATACTGTGTTTTCCTATAAACAGCATGTGCATTTTTAAAATAAATGGTTTCATTTATAAAATATTCATTGCAATCTAGAGCAGTTACGTATTTCAGAAAGCCACAAACTTATTTCCAATCTGATCCTTATAATACAGTTCTTGTCAGTTGTCCCTAGAAGAAGATTTTTCAGATAGGAACATATTTAAATATGACATGCACAAATCTACATTCTTTGATCTATGTACATCAGAAGCAGTTTTGGTTTTTCAAACCAGTCAAATGGTAATCAGCTAGCATGATTGAATGATCACATAATTTCTCATTTGGAAGGAACTCTGGTAACTCATGCAACTTGCTTGAACACAAGTTTCCTTAGCAAAGCCAAAGAGGGTGTTTAAGTGGTATTCATTTATGCACTAACTTACTTTCTCATTTCATTTAGATATTTCCATAGTTGAGAGTCTAGGAGCTTTGGAGGGGAGGGGCGGTTAAGCCAATCACACATAACCATTGATCATTAAACACTCCACTGTGCACTAGTTCCCCATTTGTAAAATGTGTTTACTAATACTTTACTCCTTTAAAACATTGAGATCTATCGATGAAGAGTGCTATGCAAGAGCAAGCTATTAATTATGCTTAGAAAACTTTCATTTGTCAATAATAAATAACCTACCAAATTTATGGGAATAGTCTAAGAAACATTTTTAACTCCATTTTAACTGCATCCAGGATAGCAAGATGGGTTACTCAGCACTGGCTTGTGGCTGTGAAAATTAACTCGTATTTCAAAATATCCAATCATCACAGACATCAGATTTGTAACTATTTTATTTAAACTGGAAAACATTTATAACTTCGGGATTTTTGAACTAAATCAGAGTTAATGCTTTGGCGTTGGAAAGAAGTGACATCTCGACATGCCACACCTCGTGCACTATAAATTAACAACATTTAAATTACAGAAGTAGTTTACAGTGCTCTGCAAAATATTATTAGCAAAATAGAACACATTGTGATTTGCCAAATATCCCAGTTACACTTAGATAACACAACCTACTTTTGTTTGGTCAGCAACTGTTGTGCTGTTGACTGTCCTCTAAGCATAAGTAAATTCTGAATATCTAACATTTACCATGGAACATCCTTGAAGCAACTGTTTCACGTGCAAAATGATTCTATTTAAAAATAATTATAAACCTACAAACATATGGCAATATAAACACAAGCACAAAACAAGTCCATAAGGAAAAAAAATCTTGCACTCAAATATCTACATTGAAAAGGCAATTATATACGATTGCTGTAATTCTATAAGCAGAGAGGAGTGAATACTCATCAGCATTTTCCATAGCCATCTCTACTCACTGGATGGAAACAAAGGCAAAAGATGTATTCTAGGGGAGAGATTTTCAACAGTGCAAAGATTTATCTACATGACTGAATACAGGCTAGGGGTGTGATTCCCCTGCTCGTACACGCATATTTGCACTAGCTTCCTCAAACTAGCATGAGAATAAATAGCAGAGTAGCCATAGAAACCAGTGGGTATGTACCTGGCACACCTTAATCATGCCTCTTGCGACTGCTACAAGTATGATCACAGCTGCACTACTATTTATGCTCACACTAAATAGTACCACTCAATGATATTTGAAATACTGCAGTATTTCCCTCCCTTATTGTGACTGAACAACCTTAATTTAATCCACTTACATGTATGCATTATGATACAGTCTTTAATCATTTTATATTTTTATCACAAGATCCCTGCTTCATTCATTAATAGCAATCACTGTATTTTCAGAATAGCCTATAATCAGCCTCTCATTTGTATGTTCTTTGCTAAACAAGTGAATTATCTCTAAATCATTCAAAGTATCCAGTTATCAGATACCATCTGGAAGAGCTGATCATTGAAGTCCAAACTCAGCATGCAGGTACTAACGTAGTTGATGCGGATTTCCTATTGTAACCAAGCTGATGGGGTATAACCTCAGTTTCTTTCATTGGGATCCAAACCCTCAAAAATTAAATCTCCTAACATTGCATTACAACAGAATAGTGTTATGGCTTCTAAAATTATTTACAGTTGCTTGATAAATTTTGGACTGTGTCATCTCAATAGTCTAACTGTTATACTGATTCTTTCTCCTCCTTCCCCCCCCCCCTTTGCCCTTTAGTGGCACATGTATAATGTGCAGGAAATTCATTTTGCACACAACTTATTCCAGTAGAAAATACAATACAAATCACCTTAATAATATGACCCACTTTTCTGTTTAATCCTTGGATGGGGAGCTCCATTAACTTTATGTATAAAGCTTGAAATGCAGAAATATCAATGCCAATGGCATGAAACTAGCAACCATCAAATTATGCCTAAGTATTTGTTAAAATATTGCATTCTATACTGTTATCTTTTTAAACAAAGTCCCAAAATAGGTGTGTACGAATGTTTTCATACTTTGAAATAGTGCAGTAGTAATTCTAATAGTTCTTGAGCCATGAACTCATAGAGCTGGGACTTTCAAAGTATGAAATTAAAAAATGATGGAAAAACAATATTAATGAGAATTAGAATTATTTTGGGGCCTCTATAGACTATTACTTTGAGATTACATGGAGAAGCTATTCCAACGTGAGTCTGTGGAGGCCCAATTCTGAGTCAAAATGAAATTAATATAATATCAATAGAAGTTTTGCTACCAATAAAAATAAATTAAACACAAAAACTAGATACTATATAAAATCTGACTAATACAAAACTAAGGAGATAAATCTCACCTAATCTCCATTTTAAGACTCCTCTCCTCTCACCTTGTCCCAATTTAGGATCTGATTCTGTAAAGTACTTTAAGCACATGTAAAGTCCATTGCTATTCAGACTATTATGCCTAAACATGAACTTAAATCCCATTATTTCAATGATATTTAAGCATGGAATTAAAACTAAAAACTTGCTTAAGTGCTCTCCTGAATAGGGATGCTTCCTGAATGGAGGTCCCAATCCTTTTATTCTTATACCTATAAAATTTGCTTCTGAGACAGTACTGTCAAAATGAAAAATGCTCTACTTCCAATATTGTTTATTATAGTGTGCAGCCAATCCAGGCATATAAATACATATTTATCTTAGGAGGACTTAGAACAATGTGGTATTTTAGATGCTATGGCTTCTTTCTGCCCTTGGATATATGTTCTATTTCCATTGACGTAACTGGTGGCCACATGCACATCCATGCAAACAGCCAATTATGTATTAATAAATCTTAATTTCCATAATGCATGCAACAGAGCTATAGTGATGAATAATAAGATACATAACAGAACAATTTTAAATGAAATATAAATATAAATACTGTATGATCTTGAACCACACTTTCCTAGTCATAAAATCCTTTTAATTAAAAAAAAAAGCCTGTCCTGGAATGTCTGTTTTTTTAAAAAAAAAAACCTTCAGGAACGTCCCAGGTTTCTAACTACATTGGTGTGAAGTGTGCTGTGCTAATGCACAGCATCCTTTTCCAAAAAAACATTATCTTCCATCATGAACAGTATTATAGCACTTCCAGCAGGTACATGCTGAACCTGGGTGTCTGAGCAGATCTCCAAAATTAGTTTCATAGTTAGCCTACAGCACACACAAATGCTGCAGAGACAGACACAAGCTGAAGGATTTGAAAAGACTAAAATTCCGTGACTGACAAAAAGGCAAACCCAAGCTCTAATTGTATAATTTTTAAATGAAAACATGCTTATTTCTTCTTTTTCACTGAGTAGTGATTTAAAGAGTCTATTACATAATCCAGAATCAGCAGGATGATAGACAGTCCTCTAGTATATATAATAAATTACAAACGCAAAGCTAATTATAATCACTCCAGATGGTATCATTTGACAAAATTCACATGGAATTACAAGATTTAGTATTTGGAAAAAAGTTTCAAAGAAAACCCTTAAAGGCAGTCAAAACTTTCAATTATTCTTTCATTTGTTTTAAAGGTTTTTTTGATTAAAATAATAATCAAGAATTGAATCCTGAAGTTCTTATTTGGCCGAATTGGTTCACAAGTTGAATTTCATTGGTATCTCTGCCTGAACAAGGCTGGAGAAAATACTGAAGAATTTGGCCTGAATTGGCATGCAAGCAATGTCCAAAGAACAATATACAGACAATACATGGCAGTATTTATCAAACAATAATAAAATGATTTGGCCTTGTTAACCTTTGACCAATGACCTGATCTCAGGTGATCAGGTAAATAATAATTTATATCTTAGAGTTGAGATGCTTGCCAAATTAGTGAAAATGAAACTAAATCTATAATACAAGGAGTAAGCAAAGAAACGGAAAGATTTATTTTACAATAGGCCTAGCATTTAGCCTGAAGCTTAGTAATAGATTGTAAAAGGCCACATTAGGTCTAATATACATTAGCATAAGTAACCGGCTTTGAATCAGAAGATTTAGCCATATATATTTTGTGTCAGGCTGTTTAAACCACAAAGGCTTTATTTAGCTAGACTACTTTAAACACATTGTCTAGAGAATCAGCTATCTGTCCAAATACTTATGAAAATAGTCAAGTATGGACAAGAGGCCATAACATAATCAAATATAATCTCAGAAATAGGTGGGTGGAAGGAACAGGTGCATAAAAGGGAACTTAATCCATCCCTCTGAGGGATCTCAGGCTGGCTGGATGGTGAATTTATGTTTGTCTCTCCTTAAGGGGAACCCATGGTCCTGCAGATTTGTGAGTATTCACGATGCAGATTTTGCTGTTTTTCTGATCTTTTTCTAGTTCCGTAATTTTGTTTATATTGCTTGTGGTATTAATAAAACTCATGCAGTCTTTGTGTGTCTTACCAATCATCTTCTTCATTATTAATCTCTGGGTACCCACCAAAGAATGAAACTTATTAGTAACAAGTGCATTTTCCTGTCCAAAGTAATCATAAGGCTACAGACTTTGCTAATGAACCTTTCAAAATTTTAATTAGCACTCACTAAATTGAAAGTGGGGCAAGGATTGGATTGTTCCATAACATAATGAAATAAGACAAGAAGTCTAACTTTAAAAAAATACCATAAAATACTAGGGGTTTAGTTGTAGACTGTTTTGTACCCTGATAAACAATCTAAAACAAGATTCAAGCAAGGGAGTACTCTATCTCTGATAATGTCTTTGCTCATTTGCATACTACGGGTACTGAAAAAGTACTAAAAGAGATAAGCATTGCTAAATGATAGCTGATGATATAAATCCAGTTCTTAGTGAATAGGTATCCAAATTACAGTTATACTGTGGACTAGTGCACAAAATCCACCACAGTGCTTGTCACTAATTAGCATCCTGTTGGTAGCCTCACAGAAGCCAAGGACTGAATAGGAATGGAGATTTAACAATTCTGTACCTAAAGATGGTCTGTCTGCTTCAGGCTTAAAGCATAATGACAGAGGATTGTGAGGAACTTTCGATTCCAAAAGCCAGCATCATACCTATTCTGTAGATAAATTGAGGGCTTCAAGGCCCAGAACTGTCAACATAGCACCTTTCATTAGTGCAGCGTTCACTTTAAAGAATTAAAATATATTTTCAATTTCAACTTTAGAATTTGTTTTGTATTAGATCTTAAGTACATTACATCTGTCTGAGATAAGCCTGCTGTTATTGGAATCAAAACAGCTTCAGCAGATAGAAAGATATAATGGTCACCTAATAATGTGCATTGTCTGATATTATATGATAGACCGTAGTATTTTCAGTCATGTTTCTGTAGGTAAATGTTACATTTAAAAATCAATTACATGATGTAAAACTCAACACTAAACGCTGGATTTTGGTAAATGTATTAACTCAAATATTACCATTGACTTCTAAGGAACAACAATACCAGAGGCAACCTTATGGCTCTGTGAAGTCTGTAGCTTTAGAGCTCCTGTTTTGTACCCCATATGATCTCAGCTTTCATCTTTAGCTTACAGTCAAGTTTCTAGCCCTTTTCTGGATGAAGATTTGTTTACATTTATCAAGACTATCTCTACTTAGGAAGGTTTTTCACTATCATCCTTAAAGACCATTGGTTATTCAGGACTTGCCTTTGGGACCTACAAAATCCATAGTCATAAATACACTCGAACCAATTTGCTGGGCTGCCACTAATAGTGCCAGAGTTACCACAGCTTCCCTCCTGGCCACTGCCTGCCTGCCTGCAGCTGAACTGGCTCTTGTGTTTGATGGATAACATTACTTAGGTCTAGCCACAAGGAGGAAGAGATTATAGCATGAAATGCAGTATGTCCTAGTGGATGAAATGTTGGACTGAACACGATATCCATGTATTTTAATCCCAGCTCTCTCACTCACTTCCTCTGTGGTTTTAATTAGGTTATTTAACTTCTGTCTCAAAATATCCATCTTTTAAATGACAATAATACTTAACCTATAGTACCTTATTGACGAGGGGTTTACAGCTAGCTAATATTTGATCAAGAGCTACAATACACAAATAAACAAACATTCTCCAGAACACACACTGTCCATGCTTATCAGGAGAACTGCTCCTTGAAATTTTTTTCAAAATGTCAGTAACTCTTCAGTGATCTCAGAGCAAGCAGCTGAGCTTCAGGTTTCCTGTAGCAGCAAGATGATGATGACATGAAGATCCTTCCATACCCCATTTCTATACAACATAAAGAACATAAACATAAAAATGGCTATACTGGGTCAGACCAAAGGTCCATCCAGCCCAATATCCAATGCCAGGTGCCCCAGAGAGAGTGAACCTAACAGGTAATCAACAAGGGATCAAATTGCATTAGTTAAGTTTTGAGGTGCCCCCAAAGAATCGTTTCACTGCTCTGTCCCCAGAGCCTAAGCTTGTCACTGTTCACCGTGGGGAACATCGTGGTGAACAGGAGTTAGTGAATTATGGGAGGGCAGGATTTTTCTGTTGGTTTGTTTTTAACAGACCTGCTCAGAGATGCTAAGCTAAGTTCTGCTATGAGCATAAACACAGTGAACAGTATTTGGCCCTATATAAAGAGTTACTTTGGGCCAGACCTTTAAAAGGTATTTAAATGCCTAAAGGTGAAGATGGCACCTACCGGGATTTTCAAAAGCACTTGGCACCTAACTCCCAAATCAAATGGGCATTAGGTGCCTAGGCACTTCTGAAAATCCGCCTTCACACGTATCTTCATCTTTAAGTACCTAAATATCTTTGAAAAATCTGATTCTTTGTGCCTGCCTAATTGGAATGTTAAAACCAAACCTCCTGAAACAGAAAGTACAGACCACCAGGAGAATTTCTTTAAATCCTTAAAGGAAAATATTTAGATTTTAAATATAAAAATACTCAAAACTCTACATGTGTGTAAACCAAAGTGTAAAATCTACTAGTATATTATGTTATGTAATGGGGAAACCAATATATAGTTAATGAAGAAGTGAAGTAACATGGTCTTTTTCTCCAAACCAGTTAATATTTCAGCAACATAATTTCCAATATTTGAAAAAGATGCACTTTCAAGTGTGGTGACTCAGCAATGACTAATTTGAAATAGGTTTCAGAGTAGCAGCCGTGTTAGTCTGTATCAGCAAAAAGAATGAGGAGTACTTGTGACACCTTAGAGACTAACAAATTTATTTGAGCATAAGCTTTCATGGGCTAAAACCCACTTCATTGGATGCACGCAGTGGAAAATACAGTAGGAAGATACAGAGAGAGAGAGAGAGAGAGAGAACATGAAAAAATGGGTGTTGCCATACACACTATAATGAGAGTGATCAATTAAGGTGAGCGATTATCAGCAGGAGAAAAAACCTTTTGGCCATCCTGATTATCACTACAAAGGGTTTTTTTCACCTGCTGATAATTGCTCACCTTAATTGATCGCTCTAGTTATAGTGTGTATGGCAACACCCATTTTTTCATGTTGTCTGGGTGTATATATCTTCCTACTGTATTTTCCACTGCATGCATCTGATGAAGTGGGTTCTAGCCCACGAAAGCTTATGCTCAAATAAATTTGTTAGTCTCTAAGGTGTCACAAGTACTCCTCGTTCTTTTTAATTTGAAATAGTGACCCTGTTGTGGTGTTACCATCTCAGTTTGTTTCCTTTCTCAGGAGCTAGATCTGCGTCCATATTCTCCACCAAGTTGTGGAAAGGTAGGGGCAATGTAGAGGCCTTTGTGGCCTGTCAGGGAACTATTCACCCTACCTCCATTGCCCCCATCCCCAGGAAGTCTTTTTTGCACTACTCACCCAGGCACTGGTAACAAGCTTAAACTATGTCAACACTAGAAACATACAGCAGCAAAACTGCACTGTGCCTACTGTACCAATGTAATGTAGACACTTACTACAGTGACAGAAGAGGTTCATCTGTCACTGTAATAAATCCACCTCCCTGCGAAGTGGTAGCTAGGTCCATGGTTGAATTCTTCCATCAACCTAGTGCTGTCTACAAAAGGGCTTAAATTGGGTTAAGACTGAATCTCTCAGGAGTTTGAATTTTTCATATCTCTTAGTGACATAGCTGGGTCGACCTAACTTTCTAGTGTTGTCCAATCCTTAGACAATAGTCCCAAGTGCAACATAACAAAAGGGTCTTCTGTCCCTCCCAGGCTCAGCTCTCAGTTCTTTCCCAATGTCTTTTCCCTTCTGGGAGTCTCTCTTCTTCCAGGGCTAGTCACAGCAGTCAGCCTTGCTCCTGAAACTCTCCTCATCCTCCTTGAGGCCATCTGCCTGAGACTACCCTGCTCCAGGGTCTCTCCTCTCCTACCTGAGCTCTGGCAGTCCTTTCTAGGCAGTCTGTGATCCCTTCTCAGCTGGGTATAGTAAATAAACAGGACCATCTGATCCATAGCCAATCAGGATCATCTGAGAGGGTAGCTGATCCATCACAGGCAAAGCTGGTCCCAACTGCCTTTAAGGGATCAGTCAGCCTGTAACAGACCCATCCAAAACAAAGCATTTTGTGTTGTAATAGGTTCCTGGGTCAACAAGTTGATGATCTGTAGGAAAATCATTGAAATGAAAAAAAAATTATATAAAAATAAATGTCCAAGCCTGAAATTTCTAAATCAGTGATGTTGGATTATAGTACTTTGATTAATCTGTTGTAGGCATTTCTAATGTGTGCATCACATTAATGCCTATGCTCTAGTTCTTGGCACTGAGGTGAAATATGTTGTTAATAATGATTTAACCAAAAAGAATCCTATAAAGAATCACTCCAAAGAGTATATGTGGTGGTTTATTTCTCCATAACAGGTTTAAACGTAAGTGGTCATAGTTTTGGTCAGTCTTAGTACATAGTAAATTCTTGATACAGTGTATAAATCAGCCTTTTCACTAGGAAAATACTGAATAATGCATTTCTGGTTCAACTATTTAGACAAACACTGAGTTGTGTTAAAATTTTTGAAACTTGGAATTTACAAATGTTTTAATTAATGTTGTTACATTGTCTAAATATTTTTGATCCGATTATAATAGGACTACTTGTAGGACCAAATTTCACGAAAGGAAGTTGGTTGTCCACATGCAATTATCACAATTATGTACAAAATAAAAAAAGGTGGTTGTGCATCTAAATCAGTGATACTCAGACTGAAGCTTGACAGTTGCAAGTGGCTTTTAAATGTCTCTCCTGCGGCCCTTTGCAGCACATGATATTAAAGTTATTAACCAGTCAAGATGCTTTTACTAGGTTATTATCCAAGTTATCAACTTGCACTCAGTTATTAACTTATTTGCTGTGAGAATAATACATACATATATATCTATCCCATCATACTGTTTAACTATGAATAGTACTATAGTTAATGAAACAATGAATTCACACTGCTGTGGCTCTTTTTGGGTAATCTTGGTCGCTAATTTGGCTCCTGAACCACAGAGGTCTGAGTATCACTGATCTAAATAGTTATTTATATATTGAGCTCTTTGCACATGCAGTTACTGTAATTGCAGTGCAAATGTAGGCATGAATGCACGCTACCTTCCTTTACGAAAAATTTCCCTTGAATGGTTGAATGATTCCATAAATACTTAAATAGTTGCTCGTGTGAACTAAAATCCATAAATGTGCAGCGTTTCACACATATCCTCATTTTTAAATAGCATATATCTGTGGGATTGTGTAGATTTTGGTGAATCTCAGCAGTATTTGTTAAAATATGTTTGTATTTTAGATCACCTTGGGAGGACACACTCTTCTCAAATCATCATCATCTGATTCTAGAGTCAGTGGAAATTTTGAGGGAGAAAATTAGGCAACACTATTTGCATACCTCTAATTTTACCTACATAGTAAATTAGGTCTCATGTTCTCAGGGAATGAAAAGAAGACATGTAAACAATAGTTTTCTGAAAGGTGAGTAATTGCTGTTTTGAAAAATCACCCTTTTGTTGGTTGCAGATCGCATTTGTATAGCTGGGTGGTAAACAGTTTTCCCAGTCTGCATTGTGACAAAACCAAGACTTGTCAACACTGGGGGGGGCGGGAGGGGGAGAGAGAGAGAATAGTCAATAGCCTGTTGTGGTGAGGGCACTTACCTAGGATTGGGGAGACCCATGTGTAGGTCTCTGCACTGAATTGGTATATAGCCTGCATGAGTGTCTCAGATGTGTGGCAAAGCTGTTATCATTGTCTAAAGTTGTGGCTGGTACAGTGAACCGTTCTGTCTCAGGTTTCAAGCAATGTCACTTCCCCCATTTCCGAGAGAGGCTGGTACATAATCTAATACAATCTTATTGATATTAAACCCAAATTTTCCCTTCTTGATTTCAGCCCATTATTCCTAATTATACTCCATCTATGACAGTCAATAATTCCTCTCCCTTTTGGCTCATTGGCCTTTATATTTGTAAATTTCTATCATAATACCCTTTATTCATTAGGCTTTAACATATTACAGAACTATAAAGAAAATAAAAGTTTGGGGTTCTGTTCCATTTGTTACATGTAATTTTGAAAGGCAGCTTTGATAGAAAAGTGAATTTTCTGAGCATCACTAGGTTTTGGCCTTCAAAACAGAGATTTGATTTTGAAATGTAGCCACCTTCTCCATACATGCAAGTTCTTTTGATAATTATTGTTAATATGCATTTTTATCATACACAGTCCTGATCTGAATTATATATCTGTGGAGAACAAACTTACAATATTCCTTTGTAACAGCCAGTAATTCAACAGTCCTCCTTTTCTCTTTTTACTTTGGTTCTTCTACAAAGATCACACATTCCGAATAAATATATGACCCAAGAAATGCAACAGTAGGGTCCCCTAGAAGCCATTAGTCTATTAAGTAAATAATATGCATTTCAAAATGTCCTTAAATAAAAATTTGCCTGATGCAGTGCAGTGGCTCTGAGACAGCTGCACTAAATCAGAACTTACACATTATGATTTAGTTGCTTGAATTTTCTATAAACATTTCTCTCCAATTTACATGGCAGCTCATATGTAAGCTGTACAACCTACTCCAAGCACATGGTAGATTTCCTAGAGGATATGCTGCTGCATGTTATCAAACTGGTATCCTTTGCTGGCATGTTTAAGGCATCATTGATGCTGGTGAATAACAGTGAAATGACAAGACAATATAGATATTAAGGGGTTTGGGTGAAACAAACCGTAATGAGCCATGACAGCAAAGTATGAGTGGTTCATACGTCTCTACAACTCTAACACCAGAGACATACAGATTTGATAATTTTTCTACTTTTTATTTGCTATAGATCTGATAACATCCCATTCATTTTATCTGCCTCTTCTCTCTCTGCCCTCATGATCTATTTTTAAAGCTTTTTTGCCATTGCTCAGCTAGTCTGTCCTCTCCCTTCCCATTTGCATGCCTGTGGGTTTTGTTTCATTGTCTGCCAGATGATAGCCTAAGTGCCTTAACCAGTTAAAAGTGTTCCCATCTGGTGGTTGCACATAGCGTGTGCTATGTGTCCCGCAGACAGGCAGGAATTGAACCAGAACTCTTCTTGTCCCAGGGGCAAGAGACTAGGGTTACTAATCTAATAAACAGAGATTCTCCTTCACTGAGAGCTCTGGTAAGCTTGCCTCATTTGGCAAGTGCCCGATAGCAGGTTTCAGTAGTGCACATCTCTGTGGCTTGGCTGAATTTTAATGTATTTTGAAAAGCTGAATAAGATTTTCTCAATCAAGGTTTTAGTTCAGCTGTTTTCTTACATGAAAATCTTTTTCAAAAGCTTAAATGTTGGCACTGGGAAGCCTTGCTGAAAATTCTGGGTAACCAATAAATTTGGTTTTGCAACATTTAGGGCCAAATTTTCCAGAGTGTGCATGAACTGTTGCTCAGAAACTGATGCACACAGACCCTGATTTGAGCATGCAAATACCTAAATGTGTGCACAGATCAGGATTTCTATGCCTGTACTGGAGAACCCTCACACAATTTTGGGAGAACTCTTTTGAAAATACAGTTCATGATTAGATTGCTTTAACATACGTTTGCTATTCGGATTGTGTAACTGATTTAGCCATCTAAATAGGTGCAGCTATTGAAAACCAGGTTCCAGATCATTCCTTATGTATTTTTAATGAAGGGGGTCTGGACTGGAAAATGCAAGGTTTCCCTTAGTGAGTTTCAATCAGATTTTCTCCCCAGGGATTCCCCACAGGAAACAGAAGATCAGCTCCCATGCCCATCAAATTACCTAGTGTCCTTGTAGACCTTGGTACTACTCCAGAGATGAGGGCCACTGCCCTGGAATATTCACCAAGTTCCCCTTGCCCCATCATCTTCCTGACAATTAGCTTCAGCAGAGCTGCTCTGCCTGGGCTTTCATCGTTGTCTGCTGTCCCGAAAATGTCCTTCTAGTGATGGAGGGTGGATTCCACAGGGGAGTAAAGTATCTCATTAATACTGACATGAGGACTACCAGAGGCTCCTGGGGAAATGGGAATGAAAATACAGAGGAAGCACTTCCCCGACTTGTGTCCTTTCTGCCAGGTTTTCATTCCCTCTCCCTGCAGGACCAGATGGAATAATCACACACTGTATTATGTTATCCATTATGGGTTTATAAACAGCATACAGGGTTTCTGTAATATATTTTGCCTGAAGCATGCGAAGTATAGTATAATATATAGCAGTACAGAACAAACAAACATTCTGTTTTTCAGCGAGAATTCTGGACGTATTTTGACAAAGCAGATGAAATGGATACACTTCAGCATAGGGAGGAGTGTGTTATTTAGGCTAAGTGGTGTGAACAGGGGCTGCTAACAGGGAGTTTCAAGAGGGAGTTTGGAAGAGGACAAGGTACATTTGCCATTCTTTAAAACCTTTAAACTAAACTATATATAACTAAACTAAACTTGATTTAAACAGAAACCCTATCATTAACCTATGTAGCTGTAGGAGAGAATGCACGCAGAAGCCCAGCAGCAGAGTGGGGGCTATCCTGTTTATTGTGCTCAGTGTAGCATGTGTGATTACCTGCCCTGTGGGCAGGTGGCGTATGTGTGCATTCGGTGCAAGGAGCTCCTGGCCCTCAGAGACCGCATACAGGTTTTGGAGGCCAGGGTGGCGGAACTGGAGGAGCTAAGGGAGGCAGAGAGGTATGTTGAGGCTTTCCGGGACACTGTAGATTTGTCCCACCTCCGCTCAGACAGTCCCTGTGCTGTTAAGGAGGATGAAAGGCTCAGGGAAGGAGAGTAGTCAATAGAAGCAAAGGGAAACCTTCCCATAGTTGGGACCCTCCCTCCAGATGATGTTGGAGTATCCTCTCACACTGAGGTTACCTTTCTCGGGGAGGGAACTCCAGTCATTAGGAAAAGGCAGGTGTTAGTAATGGGAGATTCAAACATTCAAAACATAGATAGCTGGGTTTGTAATGACCGGCAGAACCGTATGGTGACTTGCCTGCCTGGTGCGAAGGTTGCAGATCTCTTGAGGCATCTAGATAGACTTTGTGTAGTGCTGGGGAGGAGCCGGTGGTTGTGGTACATGCATGTACCAATGACATAGGGAAGAGTAGGAGAGACGTCCTGGAGGCCAAATTTAGGCTGCTAGGAAAGAGACTGAAATCCAGGACCTCTATGGTGGCATTCTCAGAAATGCTTCCACTTCCACGCGCAGGGCCAGGTAGGCAGGCAGAGCTTCAGAGTCTCAATGCGTGGATGATAGGGTGGTGTAAGGAGGAGGGGTTTAGATTTATTAGGAACTGGGGAAACTTTTGGGATGGGGGAGCCTATACAGGAAGGATGAGCTCCACTTAAACCAAAGTGGATCCAGACTGCTGGCACTTAACATTAAAAAAGTTGCAGAGCAGTTTTTAAACTAAGGGATGGGGGAAAGCCGATTGCTGCAGAGGCGCACATGAATCAGACAGACTTCTCTTAGAGGAGAGTCGATTGATAGAGATTCTCTAGGTTTTAGTCAGGAGGAGAGGTGGAAGAGGATAAAGTATGGGCCAGATCAGACGAGAAACATTCACATAAAAAAGAATCTGACACATCAGAAAAGGGCAGACAAATAAACAGTGATAAGTTTTTTAAGTTATGCTAGAAATGCTAGAAGTCTAAATAATAAGATGGGTGAACTAGAGTTCCTCGTGTTAAAGGAGGATATTGATATCATAGGCATCACAGAAACCTGATGGAGTGAGGACAATCAATGGGACACAATCATTCCAGGGTACAAAATATATCGGAAGGACAGAACAGGTCCGGCGGGCGGGGGGAGGGTGTGGCACTATATGTGAAAAAAAATGTAGAATCAAATAAAGTAAAAATTTTAAATGAATCCACATGTTCCATAGAATCACTATGGATAGTAATTCTATGCTGTAAGAAGAATATAACAGTAGGAATCTATTGACAACCATCTGACCAGGACAGTGATAGCGACGAAGAAATGTTAAAGGAGATTAGAGAGGCTATCAAAATAAAGAACTCAATAATTGTGGGGGATTTCAATTATCCCCATATTGACTGTGTACATGTCACCTTAGGATGAAATGCAGATACAAAATTCTCAATACTTTAAATGACTGCTTTTTGGAGCAGCTGGTACAGGAACCCACAAGGGGAGAGGCAACTCTCGATCTAGTCCTGAGTGGAGTGCAGGATCTGGTCCAAGAGGTAACTATAACAGGACCGCTTGGAAATAGTGACCATAACATAACAACATTTAACATTCCTGTGGTGGGAAGAACACCTCAGCAGCCCAACACAGTGGCATTTAATTTCAGAAAGGGGAACTATGCAAAAATGAGGAGGTTAGTTAAACAGAAATTAAAAGGCACAGTGACTAGAGTGAAATCCCTGCAAGCTGCATGGACACTTTTCAAAGACACCATAATAGAGGCTCAACTTAAATGTATACCCCAAATTAAAAAACACAGTAAAAGAACTAAAAAAGAGCCACCTTGGCTTAACAACCACGTAAAAGAAGCAGTGAGAGATAAAAAGGCATCTTTTAAAAAGTGGAAGTCAAATCCTAGTGAGGTAAATAGAAAGGAGCATAAACACTGCCAAATTAAATGTAAAAATGTAATAAGAAAAGCCAAAAAGAAGTTTGAAGAACAGCTAGCCAAAAACTCAAAAGGTAATAACAAAATGTTTTTTAAGTACATCAGAAGCAGGAAGCCTGCTAAACAACCAGTGGGGCTCCTGGACGACCGAGATACAAAAGGAGCACTTAAAGATGATAAAGTCATTGCAGAGAAACTAAATGAATTCTTTACTTCAGTCTTCACGGCTGAGGACGTTAGGGAGATTCCCAAACCTGAGCCGTTTTTTGTAGGTGAAAAATCTAAGGAATTGTCACAGACTGAAGTGTCACTAGAGGAGGTTTTGGAATTAATTGAGAAACTTAACAGTAACAAGACACCGGGACCAGATGGCATTCACCCAGGAGTTCTGAAAGAACTCAAATATGAAATTGCGGAACTATTAACTATGGTTTGTGACCTGTCCTTTAGATCAGCTACTGTACCCAATGACTGGAAGATAGCTAATGTAATGCCAATATTCAAGAAGGGCTCTAGAGGTAATCCCAGCAATTACAGCCGCGTAAGTCTAAAGTCAGTACCGGGCAAGGTAATTGAAACAATAGTAAAGAATAAAATTGTCAGACACATAAAAGAACATAAATTGTTGGGCAAAAGTCAACATGTTTTCTGTAAAGGGAAATCATGTCTTGCTAATCTATTAGAGTTCTCTAAGGGGTCAAACAAACATGTGGACAAGGGGGATCCAGTGGACATAGTGTACTTAGATTTCCAGAAAGCCTTTGACAAGGTCCCTCACCAAAGGCTCTTATGTAAATTAAGTTGTCTTGGGATAAAAGGGAAGATCCTTTCATGGATTGAGAACTGGTTAAAAGACAGGGAACAAAAGGTAGGAATCAATGGTAAATTTTCAGAACGGAGCGGGGTAACTAATGGTGTTCCCCAAGGGTCAGTCCTCGGACCAATCCTATTCAACTTATCCATAAAATGATCTGGAGAAAGGGGTAAACAGTGAGGTGGCAAAGTCTGCAGATACTAAACTGCTCAAGATAGTTTTGTGAGATCTTTTTGAAGTTCTTCACAGACTGCTTTGGTCTTGACTAAGTGATTGGGCAACAAAATGGTAAATGAAATTTAATGTGGATAAATGTAAAGTAATGCACATTGGAAAAAAATAACCCCAACTATACATACAATTTGATGGGGGCTAATTTAGCTACAACTAATCAGAAGAAAGATCTTGGAGTCATCATGGATAGTTCTCTGAAGGCGTCCACGCCGTGTGCAGTGGCAGTCAAAAAACCAAACGGGATGTTAGGAATCATTAAAAAAAGAGATAGAGAATAAGACGGAGAATATCTTATTGCCCTTATATAAATCTGTGGTACGCCCACATCTTCAATACTGCGTACAGATGTGGTCTCCTCATCTCAAAAAAATATACTGGCATTAGAAAAGGTTCAGAAAAGGGCTACTAAAATTATTAGGGGTTTGGAATGGGTCCTATATGAGGAGAGATTAAAGAGGCTACGACTTTTCAGCTTGGAAAAGAGGAGACTAAAAGGGGATATGATAGAGGTATATAGAATCAGGAGTGGTGTGCAGAAAGTGAATAAGGAAGAGTTATTTACTTGTTCCCATAATATAAGAACTGGGGGCCACCAAATGAAATTAATGGGCAGCAGGTTTAAAACAAATAAAAGGAAGTTCTTCTTCACTCAGCGCACAGTCAACCTGTGGAACTCCTTGCCTGAGGAGGTTGTGAAGGCTAGGACTATAACAGGGTTTAAAAAAGAGAACTGGATAAATTCATGGAGGTTAAGTCCATTAATGGCTATTAGCCAGGATGGGTAAGGAATGGTGTCCCTCGCCTCTGTTTGTCAGAGGGTGGAGATGGATGGCAGGAGAGAGATCACTTGATCATTACCTGTTAGGTTCACTCCCTCTGGGGCACCTGCCACTGTCGGTAGACAGGATACTGGGCTGGATGGACCTTTGGTCTGACCCAGTATGGCCATTCTTATATGTGTAGTATTGCCCATAAAGAATGGAAAAAAGTGCTTAGCAAAATGTTAAAAGGTGAATGACAGCTTAATTTATCCTTGATCTGCCCAACTTAACACAATTTACTTTCCTTGTAGCCACTGGCTTTAGCAATGACAGATGGGTGTAGGCTAAATCATTGTTCTGCCAACAGTTCCAAAAGCCATGAAGGAAGTTGTCATTTTGTCCTTGCTCGTGAATTAACTGAGTTGACAAAGTATGGAGCATTATTGGTGGTTTATTCCCTTTTCTCATCCAAATAATTAATCATATTGTGTTTTAGTAATGCTTAATTATGACATGTGGGTTCTTAAATTAATATTTCACATGCAATTTGGATTCTTTGTAAGGCCATCTTCTGCTTTATTATACATGATGATCAGATATCATCTACTAGTTTCGCCCTTCCCCTATATACCTTTAAAAGCCTGGGAAATTATTTCAAACACTGCACAACTCTCCATATGATCACATTTTGCTCTTTGCTAACAAAACCATATTTTATATGTTCATTTTTGTTGTATACTGTAACAGATTTTAACTGCTTTCAGTTCAAGGAAATCTTTCCTTTACTCTCCTCAAAGCAACCCCAAAATAAATTCTCCAAGCTCTCAACAAATTCAAAAAAATGCTCCAGAGGATTAGTAATAGTGCAGAAAGATGCCTAAATTTATAGTTAATAATAAAGATTAAGATAAAGAGTTCAATTTCCCCTTTGTTCTGCTGCTCTGAACCCAGTAAGTAATTACTTTGATTTAACAGGGGTGGGCAAATTGCAAATGATAACACAGCTATTCATAACATGATACAATTTGATTTTGCATAACACTTTCTGACAACAGTGCAGAATTTGACAGCATAAGCCATCAAAACACAAAAACAGATACAAAGCTGAGAAACCCTATAATGACTATGATAACTTACATTTAATGTGCACTATTGAATACTAATAGCCAGTATTGCCTCTGAAAGCATATCGACGCATGGAATGTTGAATAAGGTCACAACAGAAATTGTGAAGGAGAAATTAGAGAAACATAAGCCGCACTCCCTCTTCCCCCATTTATTTGGTTTTGAATTTATTATACCTTATGACCATCATATCATCAGTTAATTACCTAATAAGGTAAGATGGGAAATCTCATTCCCTCCTCTATCCCAAACACACAATAAATTCCAAGAACAATACCTCTTCAGTTTTATGTTGACATTGCACAGGGATCAGTATATGACTCACAGAGCTTAAACCTTCAAATCTTTCTAAAGAGTTTGCATTCTTACCGGCCATGCACAATCATTGCATGCACAACTGTGCTCTGGCAAACATGTGTGTACACCTTTGCAAATCCAGCCCCTAAAACAAAAAGTTAGTAGTTCTAGCCTATTTGACAGCACATTAACTTTGCTCTAAGTAAAAAAGGATTTTTTTACATGATACACAAAGCATTTTCTACAAAGTCTGAGTAGTTCTTATTAGAAAAGAGAATCTACTGAAATAACATGCTCAAAACTACTGAGGGAGTCTGATTCTGTAAATCTGCAGTCACTCCAAAGAAATCATAGAGTTACTCCAGAGTAAATCTGATAAAGTCCAGGGAGTTCAATATCATGTTAAATAGAAAAATATTAGTAAATGAGAATTTAGGAATGGACAGTTGGAAAGGACCTCTTGGGTCATTGAATCCAATCCTCTGTTATCACAGGCAACACAATCATATAATCCCATGTATAAATATATCTAGATGCATTTTTAAACTAATTAGGTTGTCTGCCCTCACTGTTCCTAGGAAGACTATCCCAGAACTGAGTCTTCTGATGGTTAGAACCTTGTGATTTTCAACCTAAATTTTCTCATGGCCAGTATTAACCATGTGCTCTTGAGCCAACATTGTCCTTTATCTTAAATCACTCTTTCCTCTAGCAGCTGTTTAACCTTCCCCTCAATGTATTTATAAAGAGCAATCATATCCCTTCTCTGCCTTTGCTTTGCCAGGTGAAATAAGCCAATGAATTGTATTCTCTTCTTGTAAAATAGGTCTTCCATTTCCTGATCATCCTAGGATTGCATTTGCCTTTTTCATGGCCACACCACTTCAGTGGTTCATAATCGTCCTGTAGTCAACTTACACATCCTGGTCTTTCTCCTCCTCCAACAAGAAGGTAGGGTATCCACTACATACACACCTCGTACTGTTCATTTACTGCTGATTTTTCTTACTATTCATTCAAAAGCAAAATAATAGGTGAAAAAGCCACTGTTTCAAGGACATTATTAAAACTGGGCAACAAATGGATTTTCAGTTTGCTGGCAAGTCTGAAAAACTGAAAAAAGTTTTGTTTCAGATTGAACTGAAAATATATTTTTTTAACGTCTGTCAAATTGAAAAGTCAAACAAATTCTGAGTCAGGTGAAACAAAGTGATCCTCTGCCTTATACATGCTTTATAGAGTGTGCCTCTGTCTGAAGCATCTTTTTAAATCATGCATCAGTCTGTGTACTTTTAAAACTATGAAAGGACTGCATAGACTTTACTATGTGAGGGCACCCATGTTTAGGTTAAAAAATGAAAAGATTAGAATGTCTCATTTCCTCAGGCAACTTTATATTTTGGGGACTATATGGCCCTTTTGAGTTACGCAGCTGCACGTAAATGTGGTGTTGAACCTGCCCACCCATACTTATACACAAGGTGGAGTCCCTGTACTCCCTGTGAAGAAGGGAAAGAAGTGTGCCCTAATTTCACTAATTATGCATATATTCTACATTCATTATTTTCTGTATACAGATGAATGGCAAAGTGTTCCTACTGCATACAGAAACGTCTCCTCCTCTTTCCTGAATAGGGGAAGCTGCAGGGAAAAATCACAGCTCAAAATCTTCCAAGAGGGAAGGGGGTGGGAGGAAGGTTTGTTGTGATATTTTAAGCAGCCAATAGTTTTGACAGCATTTTTTATAGCATTTTGGCATTTTTGCTCCTAGTCCTGGACAACAGAGCAAAATTCAAAACATGGTTCATGTTTTAGGCATAGGCTTGACAAAGTATTTTACATTCACTATTCTGCAGAATCCACTAGAGCTGGACATGTGCTTAAAGTCTAATGTATTTAATTTGGATTGTGGCAACATGGCATCAAAAATAAGGATAAGAAAAACAACTAAAAGATGGCATATCTGCCTTGAAGACTGAGAGCCTGCAATGTGCCCAGAAAATAAGGAAATAAAAAGGCCCTCTTTTCTGTCCAGAACACTGTATTTGAACATGCATTCAGATTTTCTCCTCATGATTTTCTGAACTACTTGCTCACCCCATAACAACAACTCTGGGCAAAACTGTTTCAGGAAAACCATTGCTCTTCTAAGCGGTTTGCAAATGTGCAGTTATTCCCTCCGCTATTATCTTTCCTTTTTGAATGTTTCCCCATTCCCAAATTCTGCCTGGGTCTGAAGCTAAAGGTGAAAAACACCATGTAAATAGTATTTCCCTCCCACCTGGAAGCAGGAATGACTAGAAATCTCTCAAGAAAGCCCATTCTCATTAGATTTCCAGCCGCATTTTCCAGATAGACTTTCAGTAAGCTCTCGGATTTGGGGTATTTACCCAGGTGCCAAGGTTTTGGCAGTTCCTCTACACTAGCAACATTTTTCTTCAGTGATTGATAACAGTGAGCATATAAGGGGCTTGATCCAAAGCCAACTGAAGCCATTGGGAGTCTTTTCATCAACTTCAATGAGCTTCATATGAGGTCAATATCCATACCCAACTGGGTTCTAACCAAATCCATTCCAAGGTGTTTATTTTAAAAGCATTTACTACCAGTATTCTGTTATCCAGCATGAAAAGTCATATCAAAGTTATATTATTGATTCATGGCCAGTTGCCTGCAGCTGAGGAAATCCTAAAATCCTGCAGATTCATCCTATTGCTTAGGAGACTGAAAATTCAACCTATATAAGTAACATAAAAAGAAGAGGAAAAATCAATAGTTTGACTAATGTGTTTGTCATTTATGAACAGAGAGAGCCCATGCGATCACTGTAAATTATTTAGCACTTAATTAGAAGGAGTAACAAGTACCATCATTTTCTCAGGTAGTCAAACTAATATGCAAGGTTTCAATGAAACTACAGTGAGAAAGGTCAGCATTGACTGAGACCCAGTTTCAAATTCAAAATGAGTTAAGGAGTCCCAGGTATTACTCTAACATTAAAAGTTAATTAAGGGAGTAAAAACAGGATGAGGAAAAAACCCATATTTATTTCAAGATGTTCCAGTGGTAAATGGATTTGATGAAAAATGCTGTTGCTTTGATTGATTCACTTGCTGCTTTATCATCTGTGTAAAACTTTTTTTCGGCACTTCACGAGTATATTTTCTTTCTAACTCCTAGTTCTAGAATCTGATGTTTCATTCTGAACAAAAGAGTACAATGGAAGCAGTGTAGGAATCTTGGCTACTAAGAAAAAGATTTTCAGGTTGCAATTGAGTTTAAACCCTGTCACACTATTCCATTGCTTTCCAGCTGACAGTTTTAAGAAACTGATTTAAAATTAACTTCTTTGCCTATGAGGACAACTGAAGACACTTCTGCTGAATAAATTATCTTATTCTGGGAACAATGTAATGCATTTCTGCTGCTATGTTGGCAATACCATAGGCAAATTACAGTTTGCCCCTGTCATAAATATAAGGGGAAGGGTAAACCCCTTTGAAATTCCTCCTGGCCAGGGGAAAGCTCCTCTCACCTGTAAAGGGTTAAGAAGCTAAAGGTAACCTCGCTGGCACCTGACCAAAATGACCAATGAGGAGACAAGATACTTTCAAAAGCTGGGAGGAGGGAGAGAAACAAAGGGTCTGTGTCTGTCGGTATGCTGGTCTTGGCCAGGGATAGACCAGGAATGGAGTCTTAGAACTTTTAGTAAGTAATCTAGCTAGGTATGTGTTAGATTATGATTTCTTTAAATGGCTGAGAAAAGAATTGTGCTGAATAGAATAACTATTTCTGTCTGTGTATCTTTTTTGTAACTTAAGGTTTTGCCTAGAGGGGTTCTCTATGTTTTTGAATCTAATTACCCTGTAAGATATCTACCATCCTGATTTTACAGGGGGGATTTCTTTATTTCTATTTACTTCTATTTTCTATTAAAAGTCTTCTTGTAAAAAACTGAATGCTTTTTCATTGTTCTCAGATCCAAGGGTTTGGGTCTGTGGTCACCTATGCAAATTGGTGAGGCTTTTTACCAAACCTTGTCCAGGAAGTGGGGTGCAGGGTTTTGGGAAGTATTTTGGGGGGAAGGACGCGTCCAAACAGCTCTTCCCCAGTAACCAGTATTAGTTTGGTGGTGGTAGCGGCCATTCCAAGGACAACGGGTGGAATACTTTGTACCTTGGGGAAGTTTTGACCTAAGCTGGTAAAGATAAGCTTAGGAGGTTTTTCATGCAGGTCCCCACATCTGTACCCTAGAGTTCAGAGTGGGGGAGGAACCTTGACAGCCCCACTGACCCTATATTTTAAAATCAGATTTTTTTTATATGATATAAAAGATATTCAAAATGCAATCTTTGTTTTAAACTTAGTTCTGTTACAATATCTAAAATGTGAAATATGTCAGTTTCTATGCAATCACAGATACACACTTTGGTATGCTGAAATTTGTATCTGATGACCTTTCCAGGTGAATCAGAAAAACACTTGTGAACATATTTAAAATAGTTACAAAAGTGGAAGGAACGAAATGAGACCAATTTGTATTTCAGAACTGGAAATTCACCATGCCAACCTACCCTATAATATAACAGAACATTACAGGCAGTGACTAAATGTTATGAAATACTGACCATCTCTCCTTCTATAGCATTAAAATTTAAAGAGGGATATATTTATCTTTTTCTGATTTACAACATATGAAAAAAAGTGCCAAAAAGGTATATGGGTGATAGTGGACAAGAACCTGGATATCAGCTTGTACTGCAGTAAACAAACAAAACAAAGCCAATGTAATTTGTGTGCTGCATGCACCTCATGGACTAGTGAGAAAACAGACCATGTCTACTGCACTAGAATATTACTTACATTTTGCAGTGCCTCACTACCTGAATAGAGTGGACAAACTGGAGGAAAATCAGAAGAATGAAATGAAAATGATTAAGAAGCTGAAAGGATTTTATTAATGAGGAAAGTTTAACAGAACTAAGCATTCAGGTTTGGGTAAATGATGATTACAGGGTATATAACTGGCTACATACATTTGAAGAGTGTAAACACCAAGAAAAGAGAATAACGGTTTAGTGTGGTTGAAGAGGTTATAAAAAGGAGTAATCAAATTAAGTTAAGCAACAAAAATTGTAGCCTGAATATCAGAGAAAATTACCTAGCTTTGCAGTAGTCTCCCAAGGGAAGTGGTGGAAGCGTCATGAATATTTTAAAGTAAATCCTACAGAGCGCTCAAGATCATACTGCAGGGAACATTCGGCGTTGTTAAGGGGTTGATAATCTAATAAAATCTTCCCCAGTATTATCCTCTCTCCTTCCAAAAAAAGTATGTAACTGTATAAGCATAAAAGAGGAGCATGGAAATAAACTTGTGGGAATGCTCCACTTTAAAAAGTGACTGACTGAGGCACAAAAATTAGTATCCTCTAAAGCCATCAAAGTTCAAGTCCCCTCTCTGTAGGTTTGATCCTGTACCATTATGGGATCAGGGCAAATCCTCTCTCCAGCAAGCAGCTTGAAGAACTGTGCACTGGAGAGGTCCTATAACAATGACTAAACAGTAGTAGGAAAACCATGAGGATGTCCTACCCATAGCTAGATCTAACTTAGAGTCTTGAGTTTGAACAACTGCAAAGGATATCCATACCTACGTTCGATAACATTAAGAACAGGCTCCTCTGCCTTCTCCAACAATAAGGCACTAGGACTTTCAGTGATAAATTCCTGCAGTGGCATCAGAAAGACCCACTTATTCATCCACGCTGAAGGGGAAATGGGATTATGGAACTGAATATACACTAGAGCTGGTTGAAAACTAAAGTTTATATCTCCATCAACATTTGCACTGGAAAAGAATCACATTTCATCAGCAAAATTTTCAAACACGGTCTAGTACTGATAGACTTGATAATTTAAAATGTCATAAGTCCTAGCCATGGAAGACCTCACTTTCCATTCTCTGAGGGGGAGGAGGGCTTAATGTAATATGTACCCAAATCACAGGGCAGAACCCAACCTACTCCTGCCCTTGGGGCAACAACCCATCACTTTGTTCTTTACTACACATCCCAGGTCTTTAATTATAAAAATATATTTTCTCAATTTTTGTATAACATGACATCTTAGTCTACTTCAAGCACTTGTTTGGGGCCCATTTACCATGTTACCACTGTAGTTTATAAAAATTACCATAGTCTACATCTATTTTATTTAATTTTCTGGCTCCATATTAAATAAGTAAAATTGTTTTAGCAAAATTATATTCATAGCGAGGACATTTTTTCCCCTTTTCCTTTTAACAACCACAAATATAAATAGAGCCAGACCATTACCCCCAAAAAGGGCAATCAAGTCAGTACTCCCAGAGCTACCACCATACACTAAACAGAAGGAGTATCAATGAATTTCATTTCATACACATTTGGACAAATTGCGTAATGTCATTTCTGAGGAATGCCCATATATTGTGACAAAAAGACTGTTCCAACAATCCATACTACTTTCTTATTCCTTCTTTGCATCTGTTTTGGAAAAACACGAAATTAATTTGACCTAGCTTTTCTTTAACACATTGCTTGTGGATAAGAATAATTATTTGTCCTATGAGAGCTACAGCATTTTGTCTAAATCTGTGTAATATTACTTTAATTCCAGAGAATAATTTTCACTCTCCATCTTTAATAAAAAATTAGTAATTGAATTTGCATTAGAGCAAACCTAGCAGTGAAGCCAAGAAGACCATTCCATTCCTAAAGGACTATGTACAATAATTTAGTCAAACCTGCTCAAACTGAAATGGATACAATTTAAAGTTCTTAACTAAGAACACACAAAGAAAAAAAATACCTTCTGTGAAATATATTCATCTATAAGCAGAGAGAGAGAGAATCTGCTCTGGACAATATAGAGATTCATAGCTCTTGAGTGGATGAACTCTGACACGTTTCTTTTTTCCTTTGGCCTATCTTCACATAATGAGCACTGCATTTTTTAAACTGAATTTCTGATTGCTGTCACTACCAGCTGAAATCCACTTACCCACCGGACAGATACAGTATAGCATGATGCAAACTTCATGGTGTCTTGTCAGTGTGCCTCACCCCAGACCTGTATAAAACACCTTTAAGGCTTTATCTACACTTACAGCAATCTGTAGAGTACATATGCCCCCCCCCCCGCCGCCACCCCGCACCCGCCGGGTATAAATAGCAGTGTAGATGGTGAGGCATTGCTTAGGTAAGCAGAGTAAAGACACGCCAGAACCACAGGCTACTCGGCTCTCTATATGCCCAAGCAAAGTGCCTCCCACATTTAGACTGCTATGCAGAGGCTGATTACAGGTTTGTGGGGCCCTGGGCCAAAGCAACTGGGGGTCCCTCCCTACCCCTTTGCCCTACAGTCCCCCCGCCCACTCCCATCCCACTCCTGCCAGGGAGCAGGGTTGACCATTTTTCAAGGGGCCCCTGGACACAGGGCCCTCTTAGCCCAGTGGCTAATCTGCTACTGCTGCTATGTTTATCAGTGTAGTGTCCTGCCAGATCCCTGCTACCAGATCCTTTTCCCGTTGCCTCCTTCCTGCCAGAGACTTTCACTGCCACTTGTAGCTATACATTGCAGTGTGGATGCAGCCACTGCTTTTCACAGCAGCATGTAGCTACTCGTACCCTACATTCCGTCAACACCATAGACAAGGCCCATGTTAAGAGAGGCTGGTTTCATAATCAGTGGGTGTATGTTCTGCCTTTTGTTACTTAAAGACAAGACAGCTTAAACTAATGTTCCATTTAAATCAGTGTTTGCATTTTATAGAAATCTATGTGAAAAATAACCCATTCAAGAGTAAATAAAATAATGGACTTTAAATAAATGTTTAGTTATCAGTTGACTTTCTAAAGTAGGACTTTAGTTTTTAGGGACCTGGTCATCTTCACATGCACAGAGAAGTATGTCAGAAGGAGGAAAAATGACCTACAAAATGCACAGTCATGGGTAGCCAGGTTAGGCAATAATACAGAGAACAATCAAACAGAAATAAATAACAGTCCTGAGAAGGATCTTCCAGAGTCTGGAATGCAGCAGCGAGTTGGCAAAATGTTAAGCAGATGGACAGATGGAAATTAAATCACACATACAAGGGTCATACACATACGAGTAGCAGTATGCAAATGACCTGAGTCATATACAGATCTCATTAGCCTGGGCAGATGACAGCTGAGATTCATCTGACTGCCTGTGATGCTGCTTACTCCCATCTCCTGTTAGACAAAGGGTTAAGAGCCAATTAGGCAATCAATCGATCATTGGTGCACTCTTGGTCTGGGGAAGGTGGAGGTAGGTGGTAGAGGGTCATTTGGCACCTGGGCCTTAGAAGGAAAGCTGAGGGATCTTGAGGGGTGGGGGAAAGAAGATAGGACTCTCCTATGGAGAGAAACTGACAGGGAGCAGGCTGGCTCAAGTGTCGGGAATAGTTCAGCGGAGAAACCAGGAGGAACTATGGAGAATCCAGAGACCTGAGAATCAAAGGGAGACTGTTTAAGCACAAGTCATGGGGAAGCAGCCCAAAGTTAGTAACTGGCCCAGGAAAACAGTTGTATGTCTGAAGAAGCAGATAGCTGCTTAATACAGGTTCCTGTGCTGGAACCCAGAGTAGAGGTTGGACCTGGATTCCCTACCAGCCCTGGAGGAAGGGGCATGCAAGCCCAGTGGAAAGAACACTGAGCCCAAGATGAGGCTGCAAAATGACCCCAAAGGATGGGCTGAGGAATAGCCTAAGATGGGGGTTGAAGTCTCGTTTGTGTTTGGATGTTTTGTGAATTTTCAAGTTGGACCTTTTTGTTACCCCAGAAGGGGACTGAACTTTATGTGACTGTCACAGAACTGAGCCATGGAAGACCTGTTGGGAGGCAGACTTCCTGCAGGAGTTGCTGGAGACAAGGACCCCTTGCAGCATTGCACCCTGACACAAAAGGGCATGACAGGTTGTGAATACACAATCCTGAAAGCAATTTCTATTAGGCAATACTGTTGAAATGGGTAAGCCAAAGAAAACCCTTTCCTACAGAAATGATAGGCATCGCAATAAACTGAAATCTTACACTCTGCAAAAGCATCTTCACACTGCTTCTGGTCCCTTTAATTTGCACCTTCTTCAATTCTGTGCTACACATTGCACCAAAGGAAGCCCACAGCAGTGCCTTGGCTTATGTAGCCACACACCAACATTTTTCACACTCCTTTTTTGGGTGGTCCATGGCATCGCTGTGCACAGGAGCCGCACCTTCAGGCTGCGCTGGGCTTTGCTTCTGGGCAGCATACCAGCACACAACTCCCTTTTGGGGCAACTAGCATTTTTTAATACCATGTTGGACCTACTGTGCACCATCTGCTCCAGGGAAAAGCCATAAGTTTAAAGTGTCTGGAAAAAAAAAGAAAATGAACTGACTGAAGCAGAAGCTGTCACTTCTGTATAATTAAAAGAGGAATGTTTGTAGGGCTTTTTGGTAAACAGTTTTCCAAGGGCTTGTTGTTCTCTCAAGTTTCTGCCCTTGTCTTTATTATCACTCTTCTTTTCGGATACCATAGGCACTGCAGGTTCAGAGTCCTCAGGCACTGTTTTGTTAATGACACTCAGTGTTCCAGGTACAGATGAAATGATACTTTTAAAAGGTCTAAAGATAACTTGTAAAGGTCAAGAATTAAGGGATGAAGTGTGTGTCGGGGGGAGGAAAATGTTTCTAGATCATATACAGAAATTTTTTACATTTATTTTTCATCCATATCTTATTTTTGAAATAAGAAAAATCACTTTCTACATTTACAGTTTTTTATATCTCGTCAAACAAATAGAACAGCAAAGGGCTTATTTGATATCTATAAATAAAGTGCCAATATCAGCTAGTTAAACTGGTAGCTGCAAACCAGCTGACTCATTTCTTCTAGTAGAAGTGCAAAATACAAACAGCTTTTTGAAGCTTTTGATTAGTTTAATACTGGTCTGACAACCTTGGAGACCAAAATCATCCATCAAAAGAACAGCTATGACTTGGGGAGCTGCTGTATAAAATGCGCCATGCAGCTTCACCTATGTAGTTACAATGGTCACCATTACCTTCTGCATCTGTTGCAGTTACTAAATTATAGTGTCCTAGGTACTGTAGTTTTTTTTCTTATACATAGAATAGGAAATCAATGATCACTCTATGGAACTTACTGATACATATTGGCTTTTTTAATGAAAGCCACTAGAACTATCTGGGTCACCGATGTCTACGCCCATAGCGGCAGAGTACATATACTTTCTCTGTATATATAAAGGCATATACAATGCCTTTCTCTCTGAAACATCTGTCATTGGCCCCTGTCAGAATATAGGGGGCTAGATGGACCTTTGGTTTGACCCAGTATGGCCATTATGTTCTTGTGGCTGTATGGTTTTACTATACTCAGTATGGGTATAACTAGCAGCATAGACAGTGAGGTACTGCTTAGGCAAGTAAGAACAACCCAGAACCTCAGGGTACGTACAATACACCAGAGGTTCTCAAACTGGGAGGTGTGTCCCCCGGGAAGGGATGGAATGTATTCTGGGTGTGTGTGAGAATCTTTGAGGTGGGGGGGGGGAGAGAGAAACTCACTGCATACATTCAGAGCTGGGTGGCTGGAGAGTGGTGGCTGCTAGCCAGGCAAGCAGAATTGAGGGAGGCATGGTATGGCATTGTTGCCCTTACTTCTGCAGTGCTGCTGGAGGTGGGGGTGCCTTCAAAACAGGGCAGCCAAAGAGCGGTGGCCACTGGGCTGGCACCCAGGGTGGGGTGGGGAAAATTACTACGGACACAAAGAAGGGGGGTGTGAGAAAATAAGTTTGAGACCCACTGTCCTGCACAACTCTACACACCCAAGCAGTGTCTTCCTAGTCTACAAGGCTGTTTTTTAGCAGGATAGTGTCCTGCTGCCAGAGCCTTTCCCCGCTGCAGGGGAAAGATTTCTGCAGCAGGGAAAGGCTCTGGCAAGGTTATACTGCCTTCTCCCTGCCAGAACCTTTCACTGCCGCATGTAACTACAGATCATAGCATAGACACAGCCTGCGTTTTTCTGCAGCATATAGCTATTCATACCTCCACACTGCTGCCCATATAAACAAGGCCTTAGAGTGAGAAGGTAGTTCACTCTCCCTGCTCATTCAGTTACAAGCTTCTCCGCTAAACAGACTGACAGTGTTACTGATGTGGATATTTTATCCTCTAGGCACTATAGGCTACAGAGAAGCCTAACTCATGGTCTCTATTTAGCTAAGCTCAATGAAAGCTAAGGAGTTTCCATACTCCATTACAGGTGGAAGCAACATGGTCCACTGGGCACACTGGGGTAATGAATCTAGATTCTCTTCCTGGCTCTTTCATTAACTCAGTGTGTGACATTGGGTGAGTTACTTCACCTGCCAAGTCTCAGCTTCTCCAGCTGTAAAATGGAGATAATACCTCCTTATTTTTGTACCATACTTTGAGATTTATTGATGAAGAATGTACACAAATACTAAGTATTGTTATTACTATTCCTGTTGAATAAGACAATTCATCCCCCTGCAAGAATAAAACTCAATATGTAACTTCTGGTTTCATAGCAAGAAACTGGCTGACCAGAATTGTCCAAGCTCTCAAACCTGCAAGTAGAACCATGTAAGCAGATCTATCCATCGACACAGTTTTCCTCGAAGGACTGAGTTCTGGAAAGTACTCTACAACATTGATTTTTAATGTGTCTAAATTCTGTTATTTTTGCAGCAGTTTAAAATAGCAAAGATTCAAAACAACTTCTGATTCATTCAAAAATACAGCATTTCATTTCCTTTCCTTTCTAAGAAACATTTGGGTAAAAAGTCACTGGGGTGTCTATTTTATGCCTTCAGTGGCTGCCCAGAACACTCATACAGGTGGCTCTCACATGTGAATATTAATTACAAGGGGAATAGTTTCTATCCAAAGGCCAACTTCTCTTGACCTCTAAAAATAAGCTGTTCTGTTGACAAAACTACTACTGACAGGTTTCAGAGTAGCAGCCATGTTACTAAAAGTCCTAAAAGTTACTATTAGTTAGTCTGTTTTAAAAACTGTTGTGAAGACAGCCCCTTATCTTTTAAGACCTTCTTCCCCTAGTTTATACTGACAGAAGCATTAGTAGTTTTCGCAAAAAGAAAAGGAGTACTTTTGGCATCTTAGTTAGTCTCTAAGGTGTTAGTCTCTAAGGTGCCACAAGTACTCCTTTTCTTTTTGCGAAAACTACTAATGCTTCTGTCAGTATAAACTCAGGGAAGGATGTCTTAAAAGATAAGGGGCTGTCTTCACAACAGTTTTTAAAACAGACTAACTGATAGTAACTTTTAGGAAGAGATAGCATAGCCGTCCATTTTAGGAATAAAGACAGTTAGCTAGCCAAATGCTAGCTATATATTTTCTCAACACATTCACTTTCATGAATTCCTTTAAAAAATGGATATATATGAACATTTAAAAATGAATGCACCATATAATACACAAATCCTTCCATGGACTCATGTGGATGGCAATATAAAAAATTCTAATGCTTTAAGGCAAGAGAAGACTTTCAACTGCCTTTTAAATCTTCTGTTTTTATTATTTTACACCTCCAGGCATGCCTAAATGTTCAGTTATTCATTATGTTATGTTCAGTTTCTTGCATCTGTCCAATCCCTTCTCTACCTACATATGTGGATTTTTTTTATTTGAGAATAAAAAGCCCTTGTCTATTTCTTCATGCCATAAGCCTTGTGATGTTGGTTGGCTTTTGAATATTTATTTTAAAGGACAGAAAGACCTAACAAGTTCATTTCTATAGGCCTCCCATCTGTAATAACATGCTATTATTTATTTCTCAAGAACTACACACTATACTAAGCTTATTTTATGTTTCGTGAATGAATATATTTTCCTAGCCCATAGTTATAGACAATTAAGTTAATTCAAAATTAAATTCATGCTGTCTTCCTATGCACTTTACACTCAAATATCAGTAATTGCTCCAAATGTAATTGCTTAGATTCTAATTTTAGATAGTTAAAAAGACAAACTGTATATTGTTTAACCATGTAGCCATTTTAAAAGAATGCTTTACTAATTTCATTATTAATAAGGAGGATATGATAAATTGGCTAATAATAAGTACCAGGAGTGCCGGTTGAAGTTACATATTAATTTGAAACATTGATCATCATGTTACTACTTTTGTTGTTTTTGCAAATTGCCACTTAAGGGAAACCATCAACGGATTCAGCCCTCTGTTTTCTCTGCAGACACAGAAGTCTAAATCCTACCGAGGTTTATATAGAAAGGCCAGGGTGAATAGAAATTTGATACCAATATTTCTTCCTGGCCAATTAAGCTAATTCCTTCCTAACTAATTCAGGATAAAGCTGTTATTTGCTCTATTTTATAGTGTAAACACTGGGTCCAATGGAGCACACTTTAAAGCTGAGCAATTGGTGGAAATAGCAGCCAAGAGCATGAATACATGATGTCCAGCCCAAGTGTCTTAATTTATGCTCCAAAAGAAATCCAAGCCAACTGACAAGGCAGCAAGTGCAAGAAACTGTAAACTGAGACAGAAAAATAGAAAACTGAGAAGTCTGAAATACGTTTACAGCATGTGTTCTTTTTGTGCATTTGAATGTGTTTGGACATTGAAAATGGACAGTTTCTCTTCTGTTTATACTCAGAGCAAAATCCTACAATGACATTAAGGAAGTTGCATGAGATGGAGGATAGCTCCATCCATGGCTATTGGTCAGGAACGCAATCCCATCCTCCAGGTGTCCCTAAACCTCTGACTGCAGAACTGGGACTGGACGACTGGGGCTGGACCATTTGATAATTCCCCTGTTCTGTTCATTCCCTGTGAAGCAACTGCTGGAAGACAGTAAACTGAGCTAGATAGATCATAGGCCTGACCCAGTATGTCCATTCTTAGGTTCTTAGATATAAGTAAGGGGAGAATTTGACTTGGTTTCCAGTCTTCATGCATTAATAAATATCTGGATTCATAATTCTGCAGACACATGTTTGAATCCAATTTTACAAAAATATTTTCATTGCCACTGAAATAAACTTCAAGAAAATATTTCTATTTATGGTTTCTGTAAAACTTCTTTCCCTCCCCCCAACTTAGGCCCCAATCTTGCAAACACTTAGCCACATGCTGGATTTTAAGCACATGAGCAGTCCCATTTAAGAGAATAGGACTGCTCGTGTGCTTCAAGGTAAACACATGGATCAGAGTTTGCAGGAACTGGGCCAAAATGTTGAGCATAAAGCAGTGATGTATTACTTAGAGCTGAGTGAATAATTGATATTGAATAATTTGATTAATTTTACCTTGTTTATGAATTTATCAATTTTTTTCAACATTTATTCATATTTACTAGCCTAATCACATCAATGAATAATTCGTGGTTTGACTTTTATTTTTTTTTTTGCAAGTAGTTCATTATGATTGGACAAACAGCTTATGATACGTTCTGGTCCCTGACCTGATTAACACAACTCCTACAATCAGTTTTTTGTTGTGTGTGGGAAAATATATGCCATAACAAATTAGAATTTCACTTTTGAAATCCTGCAATATTTGCTTGTAATTAATTATTTCAGTGGTCATTTTTGGTCTATTTAGTATTTATTATTCAATAGTTGAGCTGATTGATTGTTTATATGTCGCATCATATTTTTGTTCCATAACAAACCTTTCAAGATGGTTGCCTGAGCACTTCCAAGGCAAATATTCAAAGTAAAACGTTAACATGGGCATTCACAAGACTCACTTTCTACTAATATTCCTCTCACCCTACTTAATAAATGTTCCCAGGTAACAAATGAAAAAGGTCATGAGTACAGACAGACTTTATTTAGATTTCACTGAAATAGTCATGGGAAATCTTCTGTCACATTCTGCCAGCTGTTCTCATATCGCTTCTCTACTATTCTCAGTTCTTTTAGATCAGTCACTCAAATGCCTTACTTAGAGCAAACATGGCTGAACTCAAATTTTGTTTTTCAAATTTTAGACTTTCAGCTCTTGTTCTAACAAACACAACATATCTAAAAATAGAACAAACAAATGAAATTGGCCTGAAAAAAAAACAACAAATAGAACTATTTGAATAGTTTTTCTATATATTTGTATTTGCTTTGCTGGCAATTCCAAAAAATAGTTTCACATCAACTCAAAGACTGAAATTTTTCAAAATATTCAGGAGTATTTGTGGCACCTTAGAGACTAACCAATTTATTTGAGCATAAGCTTTCGTGAGCTACAGCTCACTTCATCAGATGCATACTGTGGAAAGTTTAGAAGATCTTATTATATACACACAAAGCATGAAAAAAGTACCTCCTCCCACCCCACTCTCCTGCTGGTAATAGCTTATCTAAAGTGATCACTCTCCTTACAATGTGTATGATAATCAAGTTGGGCCATTTCCAGCACAAATCCAGGTTTTCTCACCCTCCCCCCCCCCCCACACACACACTCTCCTGCTGGTAATAGCTTATCCAAAGTGACATTGTGTATGATAATCAAGGTGGGCCATTTCCAGCACAAATCCAGGGTTTAACAGGAACGTCTGGGGGTGGGGGGGGTTAGGAAAAAACAAGGGGAAATAGGCTACCTTGCATAATGACTAAGCCACTCCCAGTCTCTATTCAAGCCTCAGTTAATTGTATCCAATTTGCAAATGAATTCCAATTCAGCAGTTTCTCGCTGGAGTCTGGATTTGAAGGTTTTGTGTTGTAAAATAGCGACTTTCATGTCTGTAATCGCGTGACCAGAGAGATTGAAGTGTTCTCCGCCTGGTTTATGAATGTTATAATTCTTGACATCTGATTTGTGTCCATTTACTCTTTTACGTAGAGACTGTCCAGTTTGACCAATGTACATGGCAGAGGGGCATTGCTGGCACATGATGGCATATATCACATTGGTTGATGTGCAGGTAAACGAGCCTCTGATAGTGTGGCTGATGTTATTAGGCCCTGTGATGGTGTCCCCTGAATAGATATGTGGGCACAGTTGGCAACGGGCTTTGTTGCAAGGATAGGTTCCTGGGTTAGTGGTTCTGTTATGTGGTTGCTGGTGAGTATTTGCTTCAGGTTCAGGGGCTGTCTGTAGGCAAGGACTGGCCTGTCTCCCAAGATTTGTGAGAGTGTTGGGTCATCCTTCAGGATAGGTTGTAGATCCTTAATAATGCGTTGGAGGGGTTTTAATTGGGGGCTGAAGGTGACGGCTAGTGGCGTTCTGTTATTTTCTTTGTTAGGCCTGTCCTGTAGTAGGTGACTTCTGGGAACTCCTCTGGCTCTATCAATCTGTTTCTTCACTTCCGCAGATGGGTATTGCAGTTGTAAGAATGCTTGATAGAGATCTTGTAGGTGTCTGTCTCTGTCTGAGGGGTTGGAGCAAATGCGGTTGTATCGCAGAGCTTGGCTGTAGACGATGGATCGTGTGGTGTGGTCAGGGTGAAAGCTGGAGGCATGTAGGTAGGAATAGCGGTCAGTAGGTTTCCGGTATAGGGTGGTGTTTATGTGACCATCGTTTATTAGCACTGTAGTGTCCAGGAAGTGGATCTCTTGTGTGGACTGGACCAGGCTGAGGTTGATAGTGGGATGAAAATTGTTGAAATCATGGTGGAATTCCTCAAGGGCTTCTTTTCCATGGGTCCAGATGATGAAGATGTCATCAATATAGCGCAAGTAGAGTAGGGGCGTTAGGGGACGAGAGCTGAGGAAGTGTTGTTCTAAATCAGCCATAAAAATGTTGGCATACTGTGGGGCCATGCGGGTACCCATAGCAGTGCCGCTGATCTGAAGGTATACATTGTCCCCAAATGTAAAATAATGTAAAAATGTATAAAATGAATTATAACATTCATAAACCAGTCGGAGAACATTTCAATCTCTCTGGTCACGCGATTACAGACATGAAAGTTGCTATTTTACAACCTTCAAATCCAGACTCCAGCGAGAAACTGCTGAATTGGAATTCATTTGCTAATTGGATACAATTAACTTAGGCTTGAATAGAGACTGGGAGTGGCTTAGTCATTATGCAAGGTAGCCTATTTCCCCTTGTTTTTTTCCTACCCCCGCCCCCAGACGTTCTTGTTAAACCCTGCATTTGTGCTGGAAATGGCCCACCTTGATTATCGTACACAATGTAAGGAGAGTGGTCACTTTGGATAAGCTATTACCAGCAGGAGAGTGAGTTTGTGTTGGGGAGGGTGAGAAAACCTGGATTTGTGTTGGAAATGGCTCAACTTGATTATCATACATATTGTAAGGAGAGTGATCACTTTAGATAAGCTATTACCAGCAGGAGAGTGGGGTGGGAGGAGGTATATTTTTCATGCTTTGTGTGTATATAATAAGATCTTCTAAACTTTCCACAGTATGCATCCGATGAAGTGAGCTGTAGCTCATGAAAGCTTATGCTCAGATAAATTGGTTAGTCTCTAAGGTGCCACAAGTACTCCTTTTCTTTTTGCGAATACAGACTAACATGGCTGTTACTCTGAAACCTGTCAAAATATTCAGAGAATTGAATAGACAGAAAATTGTTTGGGGTCAAACTTTTGTATGGATTTTGAGGGGTTATTTTTTACTTTAATAAAATTGAAGGAAATGTCTAAATTAAATTTTTGAATTGAAAAATCAGTGTTTTGTCTCAAATATTGAAATGAAATATTTGTATTTATTTATTTTTAACTAAAACATTTTGCTAACTCAACATGAATTTGCAAAATATTTGTCAACCTGAATCTTTTTGTTGTTGTTGTTTGCCAAGCTTTAGCACCAAAACTTCACAAATGAACATTATTTTGCTTTTTCAGAACAATTTTTGGCACATCTGTAACCAACCATTGTGTAACTGTCACAAACTGTTACTATGTGATTTATCAGTTTTTGGAAGTTTCACTTGTAATATGAGTGCTGAACTCTTTCAACCAGAAATATGGGAGACTTAAACTCAGTTGAAATTGACAACATACCTGAATTTTAGCAATAAGTATTTTATTCCTGTACATGATTGACTCAACTTTTATAAAAGGTTATCCTCAGTATGTATCTCAAACATGTTTTATTCTGCTACTAATCACTATACTAAACTACTTTTCTGTGCATTTCAAGGTAGAAAACGTTGCTCTTAAATGAGCTACATTCATCTATGCATACACCACTGAATAGAAACATATGGTCACATTCTAAACTCTCAGTTGTGTAAATACAGACTAATTCTGTTGCAGTCACTGGTATATAGTCTAGATATGCACAGTTGTGAGAGCAGAATTGATCTTTTCTACATTTGTGTCTGCAGATCATTCAAGCATGAGTGCAAAAGCCTTAACGTATGTTTGCTGCTTATTGTCGTCTTGCTTCTGACTAGTCTAATTTGGGAAGAAGTTAAATTTAGATCACCTTTCAACTCAATTTTGTCTGCCTAAATATGTAGACATAAAATCTTCTAGAATCATATTTAGGCTATGTTGTACTGCAAAACCAAAGCTGGAAAAATAGTGAGACATGCTGCCACTGATATCTACAGGAACTCTATTTATTTATTATTAGCAGGAGCCAATTAAAAGAAAGATACAAAGGCCTAGATTCACAAAGGTACTTGGTTGCCTAAACCACAGATTTAGGCAACTAAGTCCAGTTTAAGGCTCTACGGCAATCCACAAAACTCCCCCGAACCATGTAGTTACCCAAACTCACCTGGCACCTAATTTTCCAGGGTAAAAGTTCCCTGGGCTTCTGCCTCTGGGCATATGCACTGCTGCCTCACTCTAGGTGTATCTGCCACCTCAGTCCCAGAATGATCCACAAACAGGTGGCCAAACTCCTGTCTTCCCCCAGTCTCACAGACAGGACCTGATCCAATAGGCCTTCTCAGATTATACCTACAGGATCAGGACCCATTCAAAATCTGGCCGGCAACAGAGCTGATGATGGCTAACTTTTATCTCAGTCATTAGAGCACTCACCTGGGATGCAGGAGACCTTGATTCAATTCCCCCTCAGGTAGAGGGGGAGAAAGGTGTGGGAGATCTCTTCTGAGAGAATTTAAACAGAGGTGTACCCACCAGACATGCCAAACCCATGGGGGGAGCTGAAATTGGGCTTGTTTTTGTCTTAGTTGGCTTGTGAGTTGCTTGTTGACTAGTAGCTTGTTGGGCTTGTGGCTCTTTTTTGTTTTGATTGGCTCCCAGAAAGCAGGGGCGGGGGGGGGAGAGTCAAGGGTGCACAGCGGGCCCACCACAGTCCCAGATTGCTCGCTGGGGGGGATCTAGTCACAGAGTGTCGGGGTTCTTAGGGCTCGGGTTGTTTTGAAATGGGATTAGCTTGATTTTTGGCTTTGAAAGTCGGGGTGCTTATTTACTGCATGAAAGTTGGCAACTGTGGTTCCACCTGTGTTTAACAAGCAGAGACAGGTGTCTTCCTCCAGCCTGGACTTAGTTCCCTAACTCCATGGAAGTGGGGCTTAGACACAATTCTCATTGGCATCTTGCAGTGGCTAATTTAGACAGCTCCCTGCCAAGTGTGCTGGCTTTTGTGGATTCCATTTTTAGGCACTTCTCTCACCATACATTATATAGGAAGCCTAGGTGCCTAATGCAGGCTTTGTAGGTGTCAGTATTCCAGTGATTTTGCTAGGCATCTAAAAATTTAAGTGTTATGAAGTTAAGCTAACCTCAATGGTCTTATATGGGCTTAAATCCCTCTGTCAGTCTGGCCCAGCCAGCCATTTCCAATCATGTCATTACATCTATAACTCAGAGTCTCTGACTCTGATTTTTATGTTCTTGCCTGGAGAGTGGACGTTGGACTAAACATGGAAGAGTGGAAGAGGTGAGAGTCAGAGCAGGAATTAAGAAACTCAATTAACTTTGCTTACCTGAAGTTCCTACATTACACGCACCTTTCCTTTCCACCAACACTGATCAGCATCCAAAGGGTGCATTTGGATTACTTGAAACTGATCTAGAACATTTTTCTAATAATCATTGATTGTCTATTTGTTTTTCCTCCATAGACAATTTTAAGGTCAATCGACTCTAATTGTACTTACAAGTATTACACGTGGCAAATTTTATACATGTATTCAGAAAACTTACTTTCTAGACAGGAGTTCATTTCATTTCAGGAGTTCATTCAACTGTAACTATGGATTCCTGCATAATCACCGCACCTGTTAAAAAGGGTACTTAGAATTTTAAAAGTGAGGTTCCCTTATCTTGAGATGTCTGCTAGCTCAGCAAGGCTCCCTCTGAAGTCTAAGCTCTTCCTAGCATAATGCAGCAATTAAATATGTATTACTTTTAGATGGGGTATGTGGTTCATTTGTTATTTCAATCTGAAAATCAGACAGAACTAAAAGATTTAAATTATGTTCTGACTCCTGGAAGACCTCCAGGGAAGTAAGCAACAAAGTAATATGAGTAAATAAACACACTAAATGAATTTCCCAATTTATCTGAAAAACAAATTTAAAAGTTGGGGGGGTTTTTTGTTTTTTTTTCCCCTGTTGCTTTTCTTTTAGATTTATAGTCTAGGAGAAGAGAATCAGATTCATCAAGCATTCCTCATTTTAATTCCCAAGCTACCTATGTTCCACACAAATTTTGTGTTATCTCACTTCTATTGTTGAAAAATGTTTATCAAAAATAAAGAATCACAAAACTGAGGCTAAGACAAAAACGGTTATTTAGACATATATATTAAAAAAATATACAACGTGTGTCTTATCTTCATTTGGGGTCTTTGCCATATATTGTGTTATATATTGGAGCCTTGGCCAATTGAGAGGTATGAAGAAAATTCAATAGTAGGCATTAGACGAGAATTTTTGAAAACTACTCAAAAGTAGGCACCTTGGCAAGGCATCAAATGTTGGGTTCCATTGATATTTATAGGAATTTTTGCAGTGGGAAAAAATGGATTCAACTCTGCTTAGAAAATCTTGCCTATGTTTTTTTGAGCACTTCCCTGAATTCCTAGGAGCTCAAAGGAGTTTAAGGCCACCTAAAGGTATTTAGGCACTTGCATACACAAATAGATGCCTACTGGGATTTTCAAAAGCCCACGAGACATCTAAATACCTTTTGAAAATCTGGCCTTATTCCCTGTGCAAAATAGGGGTTTTCAAAAAGGCATCAGTCATCCCCACACTAGTATTACTGTGGCACTTCTAGTTTGCCAGAACATGGAAAAGAGTTGGTGAACTAAGGCAGTTTCCGGAAACAATCAAATATTGAACTTTTTGACCTTCTTTACACTTGGGGTTGTGCGTAGGGTATGCATAGCTGCACACTGCAGTGAAAGGCAGGCTATGGCTGCACTTACCGCAGTACGTAGCTACGTGTGGCAGTGAAAGTCTCCAGCCGCAGAAGGCAATGGGGAACTGCCAAAGCCTTTTGCCACTACTGGAGCCTTTCACTGAAGCAGGGAAAGGCTCTAGCAGTGGGACACTACACAGCTAAAAAGACCAGTGTAGATGTGGGAGTCACTGCTTGGGCAATAGAGAACTGTGGGGGGTATATTTCCTAAGGTTCAACCATGTAGGGCACTCTATTCACCTAAGCCATGCCTCACAATCTACGCTGCTATTTATATTGTGTCATCTGGGCATGCAGTGTCTGTTCTCCACATGCTACCATAAGTGCAGACCTACCCTTAGTCCTCAACTAAGCTGCTAAGTCTATAGGTTGAAGCCCGATCGATTATTACAATTATAAAATTTATTGGGGTGCAACATGCACTTTTCAAAAACAGATTCTTTTCCAGGCATCTACTTAGAGTTCATTAAGAAGATGAAATTGATGAAGTATGAAGAAACTCAGCTTTAGTTAATACAGACAAATAATTGAAGTCATAGGAAAAATATACATAAATATAAAAATAAGATAAATACAGTAAAGTGGTTTCCTGCATTGTTCATACTTGCAATTCCATCCATACATCCAGGATCATAACTGATAAGGATTCAGTCCCTGCCTACGTGTGGTATTCTGTCTCCAGCTAACCATAGTTAAAACTTCTGACCCCTGACGCAAGCCATTTCTGTCAATTAAAGTCTCAATAGTTTTGATACATCAATGCAGTTAGCTCCATGGTTACCTTATCGCAAAAGTACGATATCGCAAAAGTAAGATGCTACTGCATTTTCATTTGTGGTTTACCTATTTATCACACAATGCATTACTAAACTATCACAACATACTGCTAAATTTTATAATGTTAGGTCAAGCACATAATATTCACGTTACCGTACATATGCCAACTCCTACTGGATCTCACACTGAGCCCTTAATGCTTAATACTTAAACTCTATAGCCTAAGACTATTTTTATACATATATTTTGGTTCTTCTACTTTCTATTTCAGTTTCAGTAACTTTCTTTATTATGTCTATATGCATGTATAACAAATAGCTTACATTTTATTGAAAACCATATACCCTCTAAGATCAAGTCAGGGGTCATTAGTCAACAATGTGGTATTATTTATTCTTTATATTGCAGTCGCACCTAGAGACCTCAATCAGTATCTGGGCCCCATAGTACTAGGTGCTGTCTGAACACATAGGAAGACATAATCGTTGCCCAAATAGCACTTACCAGCTAAGGGATATTTTGTGGCCTGGCTTGTGCTTATGTGTAGGGAGGCAAGGAAGCATAAGGCACTCCCTTATATCTTTGGGCAGGCTGCCTATACCATGGATAGCAGCAGAAGGGGATACAGACTCCACAGAGCCACTACATCACTTCCACCATGCATGTGGGCAGGAAAGGTTGGGGACTGAGTGGAGCCTTGGCACCTTTCACAATATGCTAGCGAGAGTCACTAAAATGGCACTCTGGGGGATGTATGCTGTACCAGTTATAGGCCTGGCCCAGGGTACTTCCCCTCCAAGGAAACACACAAGAGGCAAAAAGTGACTTCCAGTCACTTTCTATCTTTCACTCTGCACTGGGGGCAGCACAGGAAGCCCATCCATCTTGCTAAATTGTGGCTTTGCCACAAGACAGATGGAAGTAGACAAGACAGACAAACATACTTCAACTTTCAAACTTGCTAATGTGTAACACAAGCTATTGAAACGTGACAAAGGTCCGAAACGTAGAACACCCGAGTTTTGTTGCACTTCATGCCATAAATAACTGGTTATAGTGGTATAGTGTTTTTAAGAAAGTTTCTCTCACTGTGAGAGTCAAGCCAGTTTCTCAACCCATAACAGATTAAAAGAAAACAGTGGGGGGCCTATCCCTGGGCACACAGGGTTGTTGGGCATCCATAAAGTTCCTTTTGAAAACTGTGCAGTAGAATAGCCCATATAAGACCATTTAAGTCCTTGAATTATTTAAAAACTTCTAGTCTTGGATTTCTATATATCCTTGGGACTATGCTGGAACCTTGGGAAAATTCAGATTCAGATCCCTATCTATCACTGGCCAAACTAGAACACCAAATCCAAACAAACTCAGAATCAAGCAGAAGTTTGCATTTTAATCCATCACTGGTTTGGGCACATTGTCAATTTCTTGTACTTCATTAAATTAGAAAAATAGTATCCACATTAATACTACAAAACACCGGGGAACAAACACTGGGTCCTTCTGTATGTTGTAGTTAATGTTTTTTTCGTAAGATCACAGGTAGGATTGTAAATTGTTGTTTAGACTTCACATGCCATAATAATGAACATTTCACATCTCACTCCTGTCTCAAATTAACTAGTTCTCTTACTGCTTTCACTTCATTACCTTAAAAGAACCTTTTAGAACATTTAGAGCATAATAAGTTTACTATAATACAAATACATCATTAAAATTCCATTTGTTCTGCAGGAAAGGAATGTCTCTTCTATGTTTTAGTTTACTAGAATTCAGTTCACCCAGCAGGGCAGGAAGTATCCCGATTTCAAAGCTTAAAGACTATGTTTGCTTTTGCTTTCTTCAATGCTAGTTGATTGAAATGTTTCAGTTATTAGTCAATGAATCATTACCATTTCCTGAGCTTTCATTTCCTTTTCCTACCACTTGCTGTTTCATTAATATTAAACAGCTTGTCCTTGACAGACTGCCATCAACCTCATTTTGAGCAATTTCTTTTTCACATGGATCATCCTGATTTGCAGCCCTCTAAAAAGAGACCCCTTCAGAGGTGACATTTGGTAAAGATATGCTTTCATTACAGTCCTCATTTTCCAAGTCAAATTATGATAGACTAGTCTCAGGGCTAGAGCTGGTTTTCTAATAGCCCCCAAATAGTTTATTTGATGAATTTTGATACTTTTCTAATAAATTATTCAACTAGTATTTTTTCCCATTACTTGTCCAACTCTACTAAGTTGTCAGTTTCTCCTCTCTGCCTTTCATTAGCTTTTGCAGCTGGACTGATTTATATGTGCTTTCACTCATCTGAATAACTAAATAGATGTCACATATTTCAAATTAAATAAGAACATGTTTTATTTACAAATAGGCCCATTTGGCTGGATTTCATCCTTATATTCAGCAGTACAAATTGCTGAAAGTTAATTTACCACCTTTATTTAAATACACTATGATCCAATATGTATTCTTGATTCTGCAATGAGATCCACATAGATCCCCAAACCCATGCAAAAACCCCACTCAAGTCAATGGGGCTCAACATAGGCACAATGGTCTGCCCAAACACCACTCATTGCAGGATTGTTGCCTTATTGCTTTCAGATGACATTTTGCTTCTGATGCACTAAGGGTTTGTCTACACAGTGAGTTACTGGGCAACAAGCCATGGTGTGAGTCTACAGCACATGAAGTTACTGTGCAGTAACCGCCTGTTTGGACATTACTATAACATTGTGAAGGTCTTAGAGTGCAGCTTGTTGTTACTACATGGTCAATTAAGCTGCACTCCAGGGCTTTCACTGTGCTGTAGCAGAGTCACATGGGAAGTGATTGTGCAGCAAGCTGTTGTGTTATAGATTCACAACCTGGCTTGCCACGCAGTAACTCACCATGTAAATAAACCCTAAGTGATGTGCACTCTGAATGAAGTCAATTGGAGCCACATGTACATGTTTAGTGCAGACTTTTACCTTTTGTACCACATTTTCTAAGGGTTCTCTACATTTTTTTATGTGACCAACATTTCGTGGAAACAAATCACTTCCACGTGAAGTTTTAGGACACTGTCATTTGCATGTGAATGATGAAATACACTTGCATCACGACAACCTCCATTTGGGCTCAGCATGCATACTATTTGCACTCAGTCGTGTGGTTTTGCATTGGCAAATGATGTCATTTATGTACAACAGCAGAAATTATTGCACTCAAAAACCAATGATTCAGTTAAAAATGGTCCAAAGCATGAGACCTGTCAGTCTTCTGCATGGTATGCCCACAGCAATCTTTCTTTGATGTGGTTGCATAGCGTAGTTCTCATTAATCTTAATGAGATATAGACGCCCATCAATCAATTTTCAAAGGGGTTCTAAGTAGGAGCAACTATTGACTCTTCAGGAGTTCAAATTGACTTTCTTGGTTTCCTCAATAGCAATTTACAGCATGTTGACATATTTTCTCTGTTATGCCAGCAATTTTTAAATATTGCCTCATCGGTCATTGTTTCCCATGACATTCCTCTTTCTGGCATGACTTGCCACTTTTTTCCCTCTTTTTATATAGATTTACTTTCAGAGGAAGCGCCTCAGTTATGTAGTTTTCATATTTTAAGACATCTGGGAAGATCACTGTCTCCTTGATGTTCAAGTAAGGTATCTTTTACAGATGGATGTATTCTTTGATTTGAACAAATGATTTTCCTTTTTGGGACAGTGTGATGCATTGTTGTAACAGAGTTCAGGAAGTTACGTATATAGAGTATTACTTGACTGATTTTAGCAATAAATATTCACTCCTAAATCTGCTAGCCCTTCAGAATGAATACACTTCATTGTGTGCACAACTGCTATAGATGTGTATACTTCAGTAGAGTTGAGTAATCAGTGGAAAAATACTCAGCATGCTTGTTCATAACAAAAGCAATTTTTGAACCAAATATGATATTGCTTTTTTGTTTACTCCTCACAGAGGCCTAAAGCATTACTAGCACAAATACTTGCAGAATGCTAATTTTTAGATCAAATGCTCAAATATTCAAAGAAAGCAAATGTCAAATTATATATTTGATTTTAAAATTTACACACCACAATTAACAATTGGCTTTGTCTCAGCACTACATCCTACAATAGGTTCCTTCAATTTAATGGTGTTCTGCATAGGCCCAGGGATAGGCTTGTATGGATCAAGTTGGAACATCTGGCCCTTGGCTAATTACAAAAGTTGCATGGCATTTATCTCTGTTCTCTGATTGGATTTATGCAACTAATCACCACCGTGTAAATTGCACTTCTCGAATATTTTCCACCTGAATACCCATTTCAAAAGCTCAAGTTATTCTGGTCAGTTAATTTATTATCATAAATTACATAAGTTACAAGTACAAAAGTTACATAAAATTATAGTGGAATGTGTAAATTGTATATTTGAGTGTAATATTTGCTGTACACAGTTCAATTGATCTGGAGACCAAGAACTATTTACAGAAGAAATTAGCAAATAATTTACAATAATGAATGCATCTGAGAATTTTGTGAAGTGTTTGCTGACAATTTGCCTGGCATGGGAAGTGGTTTTTCTGGACATCATCTCTGCAAAGCATGGGAAATTAAAGTAGTCCTGAAAAAGCTGACTGAACAACAAATGCATTGGCAGCAAGGAGTTATACAGCACCAGTCAGAAGCCCAAGCTGCAACCAATAGGTCTTATTAAAAAGATATTTTCCCCCCAATACAGAGTAACCATGGGGAGATGGTCTGACTGATGTCTGGCTCCCAAGGGTTGTACTGTGATCATGCATAGGACATGAATAACCAACCAGACAGACTCATGGCATAGCCAAACATTATTACAAGAAGGTTTACTCAGAACTTTAACCTTAACCAAACTTATTCATATCACCTGTTTCATGGGAACATGTAGACATATCCCTCAACTGTTACCTTCTGACTAAGAGTTCAAGTGGACTGACTGCGTGGGACATGTTTCCATACATTATCACAGTGAGTAGTCACTGTGATTAAATTTGGGCATTCCTGGACTCTAGGAGATTTTTGCTCATGGCTGCCCAAAGGCAAATGACACAGGTAAGAAGGAAACCAGATCCTCTGGCAACAACAGAAGTCTTTTCAAATTGAGCCCTGGAAAAGTGTCACAGTTGAAGAAAGGAGAGCATGCTGCATAGGAAGGTATGTGTCGGAGAGGCAGAGTCTTCTGCTAACCACCCCTGTTAGCAGGTATTGGCAAACTTCATGGAAATGATGACTGATTCCAAATTCCCTTTGGCAAGTGTGGTTCATTAGCCCCATCCTGAACATAAAGGAGATGAGTCTGATTCTTTAGTAAGTGGCAACTAAAGTTTGGGACACAAATAGCCCAGATTCATAGGATAAATCAGTTACTTCCCAGCACTATCCAGTTAAAGTTAGCTGATTTACTTATCTAACTTTCAGTATTCTAATATGTTTGAGGACTATATTCAATTACAGTAGTGTTGTTACTGAGACTGAGCTCAAAACCATATTAGATATAAATGAGATACTATACTCCAATATCTGTCTAGGTTTTTATAAAGTGCCCATCAACAAGTAACAAGAATAGGGAGCAGTATCTCTCTTCCTTCTTCTAAATGGGGGAAATTAATTGTTTTGGTTTAAAGTATTTGGTTGGGGTTTTTTTATTTCAAGAGGGTTCAGTCTAGTAGTTTTTCATTTGAATTGTCTGGCATCAAAAACGTGGAACAGAGGTTAAACAAGATGGATATTCTGTATTTAATGCCTGTATATTCTGTGATTGCTTACAGTCCAAAGCAGACACAGACTTTGTTCCAGAGGAGAAAGTTTCAGATAGTTAAATGACTTTCCCCTAGTTTTTCAATGTGCTCAAAGTTTAGGTGGGAACAGAGCCAAATTAATTATTTTATATGGGTGTATGTCTGCCTCTTATAACTAATATTTATATGCACATATATCAAGCATTCCTTGCAAGAGGCAGACAGCATTTTAAATAATATACATAATATATATAGCTGAGTTGCATCTCCAGCATGGGTCTGTCTCTTGCAACTATGTTCTTGGATTGTGATTGTATGTATTAACATCTATAAATATGCAAACAATACACACTATTTTCTGAGTGATGAAGAAAGAAGCAATACATAAAATTACAATCTAAGCACACAAGAGGCAGATTGTAAGTAGTTATCTGTAGAAGTAGAATAAATAAATGTAAAAAATGGTTAAAATGCCTACGTGTTACATATGAAATCAGCATGGTGCAAAGAACTGGATGTCTTAGCAGCTAGATTATTAGGAAGCCAAATGGCGAAGCCTGTTTCATATCCATAAGACTTTCCATGTAAAGAATATCCCACACTTAACTAAACCAGTTACCCAGTACAGCTTGTGAGACTTTAAGGGTTTTGTATAAGAAGTCATGAGCTTTGTCACCCTGACCAGCCTGTAACTCAGTAAGATTCCTCCATGAGTTTTATTTTCAAGTTTAGTATTATGTATGCCCAATGTAGAATAATATTTTAATAGTTTTAAACCATTAAATATTAGTAAATAGCTTGAAATATTATTGTAAAATAAGGGAAGCTTGATTTTCCCCATAATTTTCTCACAAGAATCAACGGCCATAACTTCTCTTTTCCCCCCAACTAAAGACATGACTTCCCCAATTTTTACCATGACAAATAAATATAGTCTTACTCAATATCTACCTTAAATCAAGCATTAGAGATTTTGATTTGTACAGGTAAAGCTAAAATTAAAATGTTATATCTTGTTAATTGTTCCCTAGAGATCTGAGACCTGATTCTCTTCTTACATTGGTAGGAATCAGACTATACTGAAGTCAGGGTGTACAAGGGTGCAAATTTCTATGTAAGAGAAAAATCAGATCCTTGGACTCCAGAGCAATCCAGTCACACATCTGAAAGTACTAATTGCTGATTTGTGTCTGCAGGGCAGGTCTGTATTAATGATTCCCTTTCTGTATAATCGTATCTGTACTCTTAAATAGCTCCCATGTAGGACTTGATACTGTGTGTTAGAACCACTAGTACAAACAGACATATTAGAAGTTTGCCTCTATTCTCCTTTAACTGATCTCTTCAGTTGTGTGCTCAGCTTCCCAATGATCAATTTATCTTTGATTTGCAGTTCTGACTCTTCAAATAAGCTACCAAAGACTTTACATAATCTGCTGTTATCACATTTTAAACAAGTTCAAATAATTATTTTTAGGAAAACAATTAAGCTTGAAAAACTGGAACTGAGTTATTTCTATAAAACAATTGAGGAAGCAATTTTATCATGTGTTGACCCCTGTTTATCCAGAAATTGTGTAAAACGTTCAATGTTATATATCCCAGTCTTCATTCTAGGAGATATAATTCACCTGAGGAATAGTGGATTACTGCAAAATGGGACTAAGGGAAAGGATTGGTCAAACTACTGGAACCATAAATAGGATAGACCAGCTCCATATATCTTTGCTTATACACAGATAATGTTTTCACGTCACAGAAGTTAGTAGACATCCTTCAGAATTCTAATGTGGGGATTTTGTGGCTTTGCAGAATATTGGTGGGGGTGTGTTCTGAACGTCTGGCAACTAAGAAAACAGCATTTTTGTTACGACAGAACAAACCAGGCATGTAGCTTAATCTCATCTGATAAAATTGTACCAGAAGCAGTGATAATTCCCAGATTTCACTGTCTTTGGCAGTCATAGGTGCACATATCTGATCTTAACCCCAAGTGGGTTTTCTTTTTTTAATGGTACGCTTGTCAGCTATACAATCTTTTTCTTTTTTTTTCCTCCACTGCATGCATCCGATTAAGTGAGCTGTAGCTCATGAAAGCTTACGCTCAAATAAATTTGTTAGTCGCTAAGGTGCCACAAGTACTCCTTTTCTTTTTAAGAATGTAAAAATAAGTTTAGACAGCGGAATGACAGATGTATGCATGTATAACAATGCATGCATGTGTAACAGTGTTTTTAAAGGATCTCATCCTAGGGCACAGAGTATTCTTAAGGAGGTTGTTCTTGCTGTTATAAAGGAACCTCAAGTTCTGTTTCTTTCCACACTTTAAATAAGTTTTAAAGTAGTTAATATTGGAGTTCTTTCATTAACCATATACCGGACTCCTGCCAAGAAAGAAACATTCACCTATTACAGGCTTCAGAGTAACAGCCGTGTTAGTCTGTATTCACAAAAAGAAAAGGAGTACTTGTGGCACCTCAGAGACTAACCAATTTATTTGAGCATAAGCTTTAGTGAGCTACAGCTCACTTCATTGGACGCATAAAGTGGAAAATGCAGTGAGGATGTTTTATACACACAGACCATGAAAAAATGGGTGTTTATCACTTTAAAAGGTTTTCTCTCCCCCTACCCCACTCTCCTGCTGGTAATAGCTTATCTAAAGATTTTTTTCATGGTCTGTGTGTATAATACATCCTCACTGCATTTTCCACTTTATGCATCCGATGAAGTGAGCTGTAGCTCACGAAAGCTTATGTTCAAATAAATTGATTAGTCTCTAAGGTGCCACAAGTACTCCTTTTCTATTCACCTATTAGTATTTCACACCTATTTAAAGTTAAGCCTCCTTTTATGCTGATAGTATAGATCGTTTCTTCCTCGGTGGACGAAGAGAAGAAAAAGGAATGTCTTCTTCTTGAGGTCCATGACACAAGAAAGAGCTCTTGAGCATGACTCTGCTACAGAACTTTATCACCTCTGTTGTATGTGTTCCTTTAAAAAATGTATACGTTTCCACTATTATTGTTGTTGACCTTATTGAGTTTATGCTTCCAGATAATTTTCTTATCTCATATGTGCTGAAAAACAGTGTATTTGCATCAGAAAACACAAACAGAGGGTGATTTAAATATATTTCTGTTTCAGGTTCCTTATTTTAATCTGAAGTGGGCCTTCAGGTCTGAAGCCTATAGGAAGTCAATCCGTTTCTTTTCATTGACGTCAATGGAGTTTGGATCAGGAACTTGATGTTGTTTAAGGAAAAAAAAAAAGACATTTTCAGCCTAAGTCCCTTTTGAACTATACATTAGAATGCACTTAAAATTAAAAAAAGGGGAGAGGGAAGGGGGGCTTGAAACAAATTGAGAACTTGGTAAGCAATAAAATCCCTCCAAAGACTGTGTGATCAGAATCAATCACGCCCCCAACAGAGGTAATCAAGATTAAATGTAACATTAATTCAAGAAGAAATACCCAACCCAGGAGCAATTTGTACTCAGTAAGTGTGTCAACAGGGATTCTGCAGTAAAAACCTTATGTATCCTCCTCTAGATTGAGGACTGAAGTTAATTTAATTGTAAAAAGAAGAAATCAAAATGTAATACTGTAGTTAGTCTTGAAATCAGTAATCAGACCTGTTAAAAACTGAAAAAGTAAGTTGCTACATCCTTGCAAGAAAGGGTAGTTTGCTTGAGTGACAGTAAATAAAGCATTCAGAACTGGGACTACCTATCGTAGACTTGATAATAAATTATAGAACTTTAATAAATGAGTATTTTCCTTCCATAAAAGTGAGAGTCAGTATTTTGTATTCTGCAGGTTTTTCTCATGCTTGTGGAAATATGTATGGCAAATCATAAGTAGGCTACAAAACTTGTCTACTAATCTGACAGCTTTGTCTATAGCTCAAAACATGTAAACAAAGTTAGGCCCTGTAAGAGGGCAGTCTATTTGCTGTAGACCTCCCTTTGGCCAGGAGTGGCTCTTGAGTACCCTGCATCAGTCTCCCTTCTTCCTATGCTCCTCAAACTTCACATACAGTATTTTCTCTGTGCCAACATCGCTTCATCTATTAATATCAAAATTGCAAACAAAACTCAAAGTCCAACTCAATTTCCTGCTTCTGGAAAGCCACTTCATGGCCAGAGTCTTGTTCTCCTGGTTTCTCAAACTGTCCTGCAGACATCTGTTCTCTGCAGCTTGCAGGAGCCTTCTAATTCTGCCACAGCTCCTTCCTTCATAAAGGCCCAGATGCCTTCCCTGAAGCCCAGTTGAACAGCAGGTAATCAGTAACAGGTTCATTGGACCCAGCTCCCTCTTAAAGGGGCCAGACACAGCGTGACAGGCCCCAACCCTGCAATAGGAAACATGCAGATGTAGATCCCTGCACCTACATGGAGTCGCATTGTAAAAATGCTACATGTCACCAAACAGTCTTTCCTAGGATTTATGCCATCTGCCAACCAAACCAGCCTTTGGTAAATCTAGGTGTGCTCTCTTTTTACCCCAATCCAAATGCCATTCACTAAAAAAACTGTTCTTGTAACAGGTATATTTGTGTCTGAGAATGACAACTCCAAATTCAATAAGAACTCTGATATTTGGAGAAATCTCTCTCTCTCACACACACACAGACACACAACCACCTATCTATCACAAGATAGTGCCTTCAGTTCTTGCCAATCTTTCAGCTTTATATCAGTCTCAAAACAGCTTGACACAAATGAGTTCAGACTATTGTCATCAATTCCCATGCTTTACATTGGCAACATTCTTGATAACAAAATAGTCCACTTCTTCCCATGATGAAACATGTCAGCCCAGCAGAACCCATCAAAATGAAAGCTACTGTCCAACAGTTAAGGTATTACTAAAATCATATTACTAAATCATAAAAAAATCCACCAGGTTTACAGTCATGACCAGAACAATATCCCCTTTTCAAATCTTTGAAGATTTTTAACATGTAAAACAACTTAACATGTCATCACTTACATCTCTTTTGCTGTTGGACAGCAGAGAGACTGCTAAATGGTTATATACAAATAAGATCAAAGCAAATGGCTCAGTTAAAAGGTAAGCTGTGACTGCTGCATGATAAATCAAGTGTTTTTATTTTTAAATAGCTCTAGAGTTACAAAAAACGACATGCAATCTTTGTTTTAAATGTAGGGCAAGATTTTCTGGCCTCCTCCATTCCCTTGCATTTCTGTGTTGCATGCTTCAGAGATGAACTGCGGTGGAAGTGTGTGTGTGGCTGGATTTAGCTGCATTTTGGCAACCTTTTACTTAGTGGATTTTTCCTTGAAGATCATAGCCAGCTGGTGAACATAAGAGCAGCCCCAGGCTTCTCTATATTCATATGGTAAATTCATAAACTCAGCATTCATATGTTAGGGCTAGTGTACCACCAGCTTCAACATCAGTGAGCAACAACTAGCTCTCCCCTACTTCACCCAAAAGAAATTTAATGGAGTAGAGAATTAAGCCCATGATTTTCTGGCCATTTAATGTGTTTTGGGTATTTTGAAGTTTTAAAATAGTCCAAAAGGCATTTGATGCATCATTTTAATTGTTGACAATACAGCTTCAACACTAAGAGGAATCTGACTGCAAAGTCTACTGATTTGTATGGAACATCATTTGGAAGTTGTAGAGACTAGGAATTATTTTGTATAACAGGAAGTTTGTGTTCTTGACTTCTGTCATAACAGGGAGAATTGAAGCTATTTTTTACAGCAGCATTATAATTTTTTGATGATTACTACAGAAGTTTCTTGTTATCCAGTTCTTGGATATGGTAACCAACACTTAGTTTTTGCTTTCTCCCAGTTAGTCCCTCAAGCTACTCAGGACAAATAGACAAAGAAGGATTCTAGAATGTGCTAAAACGAAGAAAAAGAGAGATGGAGAAATGGTTCTCTTCTCCCCAAACTCGGAAACAGAAGATGTCCCATCCCAGAAATAAAACTTTTAATGCACTTGCGTAGTCTAACAAGGCAAGGACAAAAACAACCTAGGGCTTCTAGTGGCCTACATGCCTCCCACTGAAGACCCTGCTGACTTCTTGGAAGAAGCACAGTAAGGTTCTGATCACCGAAGTTGACCACCATATAGACAATACCGAAGCCATTCTAGCATTTAATCATTTGACCAATATAGAAACCATGAGCATCTCACCTGCAGACCCTCACACTCAGCTGGGGACACGTGCTAAATACCATAACCATCTACTCTCTCGCTTGATTACCTCCGTGTCCAGGAGATCCTCCATCTCATTTAAGGAATGAACTAGACAATGGATCAGTGTCAAATTTCAACAGATTGCTGATGTTCTAAAATCCACTCCAAATCCCTCTATTAACAGCATGACTCCTTACTGGATACTACCAATGCAGTAAAAGAGGCAAATAGAAACTTCTACTCCTCAACCATTACAGTTATAAGTCACAGACAGCAGAATGGTTCTGCATAGTGAAGTGGATAACCTGGACTGGATAATACAAACATCAGATCCAAACACCAACCTCTGCAAAGAGCTCTCCCCCTACTTTGTGGAAGGGATCAATCAAAAACAAGAGTGTCATAAAAATAAAGGAAAGGGTAACCACCTTTCTGTATACAGTGCTATAAAATCCCTCCTGGCCAGAGGCAAAACCCTTTCACCTGAAAAGGATTAAGAAGCTAAGGTAACCTCGCTGGCACCTGACCAAAATGACCAATGAGGAGATAAGAAACTTTCAGATCAGGGGGAGGGAGGGAGGCAAAGAGTTTTGTCTGTCTGTGTGATGCTTTTGCCAGGAACAGATCAGGAATGCAAGCCTTACAACTCCTGTAAAGTTAGTAAGTAATCTGGCTAGAAATGCGTTAGATTTTCTTTTGTTTAATGGCTGGTAAAATAAGCTGTGCTGGAGGGAATGTGTATTCCTGTTTTTGTGTCTTTTTGTAATTTAAGGTTTTGCCTAGGGGGATTCTCTATGTTTGGAATCTGATTACCCTGTAAGGTATTTACCATCCTGATTTTACAGAGGTGATTCTCTTACCTTTTCTTTAATTAAAATTCTTCTTTTAATAACCGGATTGATTTTTCATTGTTCTTAAGATCCAAGGGTTTGGGTCTGTGTTCACCTGTACAAATTGGTGAGGATTTTTATCAAGCCTTCCCCCAGGAAAGGGGGTGTAGGGCTTGGGGGGATATTTTGGGGGAAGACGTCTCCAAGTGGGCTCTTTCCCTGTTCTTTGTTTAACACGCTTGGTGGTGGCAGCATAGGGTTCAAGGACAAGGCAAAGTTTGTACCTTGGGGAAGTTTTTAACCTAAGCTGGTAAGAATAAGCTTAGGGGGTCTTTCATGCAGGTCCCCACATCTGTACCCTAGCATTCAGAGTGGGGAAGGAACCTTGACAAAGTAAAACTAAGACAGAAAGCCAAGGAACTAGACAAGCCCCATCCCTGCTACCCTTGTCAGAGTTTGGCTCCATCACATTCTCTGAGGCCAAAGAACCTTGAGAAATATTTGAGTTGCTACCTGCAAACAGATTTTTGCCCTTTCTAGCTCCTGAAAGTCATCAAAGTCCAACCATGCTCACTGTTAACAGGAATTCTTATGCCTCTTTCAGAGAAGCTAACATGTCAACCCTTTGAAAAAAAGCAAGTTGCCTTAATCGTCAAAGCCACATTCAATGCAGATGACCTTTCAGACACCCAGGCATCTGTGGAGTACTTTGGGGATCATCTACTTCTTGGATTTTCTCACCTCCAGCTTCTAACCCCTAAGCATAGAGTCCCAAACTATATGGCATTTGAGTAGAGGGGCACCTGCAAGAGAAAAAGGGGGAAGCATGCCCCAATTAGACACTGGGCATCTCCAGTCAATTGTTGGGCTCCCTCTGCCACTGATTTCATTCCTTTGTTTTCCTCCGAGGTGCAGAACAGAGGGGAGCACAGACCTATTGTCTATTGCAAAGCCATCTGCTTAACAGGCTTGTACATTGACATGGCATAGTTTAAAAATCATTCAGTTTATTTTTGGCTCATCGAACTTTAACTTTAATTTATTTGATAAATGAGGTGTGTTTAGACTAATTATTCTATAAAAATCATTTTCCCTAATCACAGTTTACAAGCATACCATTAGAACTATAAATGAGAAGTAAATATGAAATGGAGATTCTGCTTTGATTGAGATGTTTACTGCATGTTTTTGAAGGCATTTATACTGCAAACAATCAACATATTAGTCAATAATTTTGTATTCACTTGGCCATATTTTACATAATATGAAAAGCACTTCTGCACTCCAATGAAGACTTTGTTCACCTCAGCTTATGGTGAGCTCTATGACTGGCAGATAAAGGAACATAATGTTGACCCCAGGCTCCACCCCACAAGCCTTGGGAAAGAGAGTAGCAAGTAAAAGCTGTGCCCTGCATTTCCCATCTGGTCATGCCATTTTGGGCATGAACCTATATATAGTCTGAATTTGACATAGAAGTTTATTCATGCATAACAGCTACTCCACTCTTAAGCGAGAAGGATTTGGAAGTTAAAAAAACCTGTTAGCATGGCCCAAAATCTGTTGCAGGGATGGACATATCTCTTCTCCTTCTGACTAAACAGAAGCACCTCCAGTCCATATCTAGGGCTCCACAGGTTTAGGGTAGCTTGATTGTATGGATAGGTGGTAGGGATGAGGACTGGCTACTTTAAGAAGTATTGTTCCCTGGCAAACACACAGGAAAATACCTGAGGTAAAATTAATGCTGAGCCTGGAATCCTCCTCAGTGCTATAAAATCCTGTTGGAAATGATATGATAGGGAGGGTGTGGGCATGGACACAGAGACTTTGACACATGGTTTTTATTGGATCCAGGGAATTGGAGGCAGAGGCTCCAAAGCGTATCCACACGAACACCCTAAGATCCACAGGATTCCACACATGAGCATAATTGCCCAGTCTCACTGACCATTCCAGTCTTTGATTTAGCTTTCTAATGGATTTCCCATATTTAATTAACTCATTTTGTTTAAAATGTGTGTGAGTTGGAGAGGACTTTGGGTCATTCTCAGTCTCTTCCTGCTGAAGAAATAGAGCCCAGCTGCTGATGCTGGGAGTCACTGCAAAGATGCCAACATTTTAAAAGTATTTTAAGGGAAATTCTTCAAATATATGGAGCTATCTGGGTTTTGTCTGTATTTTGGTGCATATGTAGTAGTGCCTAAACACTGACAAATTATCACCCGTGCAGTAGGCAAATGTTATCCACTTCCTGGACACTACAGTGCTAATAAACAATGGTCACATAAACACCACCCTATACCGGTGACCGCTCTTCCTACCTGCATGCCTCCAGCTTTCACCCTGACCACACCACACGATCCATCGTCTACAGCCAAGCTCTGCGATACAACCGCATTTGCTCCAACCCCTCAGACAGAGACAAACACCTACAAGATCTCTGTCAAGCTTTCTTACAACTACAATACCCACCTGCGGAAGTAAAGAAACAGATTGATAGAGCCAGAAGAGTTCCCAGAAGTTACCTACTACAGGACAGGCCTAACAAAGAAAATAACAGAACGCCACTAGCCGTCACCTTCAGCCCCCAACTAAAACCCCTCCAACGCATTATTAAGGATCTACAACCTATCCTAAAGGATGACCCAACACTCTCTCACAAATCTTGGGAGACAGGCCAGTCCTTGCCTACAGACAGCCCCTGAACCTGAAGCAAATACTCACCAACAACCACGTACCACACAACAGAACCACTAACCCAGGAACTTATCCTTGCAACAAAGCCCGTTGCCAATTGTGCCCACATATCTATTCAGGGGACACCATCACAGGGCCTAATAACATCAGCCACACTATCAGAGGCTCGTTCACCTGCCCATCCACCAATGTGATTTATGTCATCATGTGCCAGCAATGCCCCTCTGCCATGTACATTGGTCAAACTGGACAGTCTCTACGTAAAAGAATAAATGGACACAAATCAGATGTCAAGAATTATAACATTCATAAACCAGTCGGAGAACATTTCAATCTCTCTGGTCACGCAATCACAGACATGAAGGTCGCTATCTTAAAACAAAAAAACTTCAAATCCAGACTCCAGCGAGAAACTGCTGAATTGGAATTCATTTGCAAATTGGATACTATTAATTTAGGCTTAAATAGAGACTGGGTGTGGCTAAGTCATTATGCAAGGTAGCCTATTTCCTCTTGTTTTTTCCTACCCCCCCCCCCAGATGTTCTGGTTTAACTTGGATTTAAACTTGGAGAGTGGTCAGTTTGGATGAGCTATTACCAGCAGGAGAGTGAGTTTGTGTGTGTATGGGGGTGGGTTTTTGGAGGGGGGTGAGGGAGTGAGAGAACCTGGATTTGTGCAGGAAATGGCCTAACTTGATTATCATGCACATTGTGTAAAGAGTTGTCACTTTGGATGGGCTATCACCAGCAGGAGAGTGAATTTGTGTGGGGGGGTGGAGGGTGAGAAAACCTGGATTTGTGCTGGAAATGACCTAACCTGATGATTCCTTTAGATAAGCTATTACCAGCAGGACAGTGGAGTGGGAGGAGGTATTGTTTCATATTCTCTGTGTGTATATAAAGTCTGCTGCAGTTTCCACGGTATGCATCTGATGAAGTGAGCTGTAGCTCACGAAAGCTCATGCTCAAATAAATTGGTTAGTCTCTAAGGTGCCACAAGTACTCCTTTTCTTTCTGCGAATACAGACTAACACGGCTGTTACTCTGAAACCTGTCGTTATTCTTCCTGTTAGTTCCACTCCTCACCGTGATCAGCATCCACACAAGAGAATAAATCCTCTGACTCTGAGTAGTTCTTGCTCCCTCTACCCTCAGCAAATATTGTCAGGGCTTTGGGGAAGGCTAGTTAATTTTTAAAAAAAAATCTTCCAAAGGATCCGTTTTTAAGCTGTTTGTGAGTAAAATTCCCTGTGCGGGAATTCTTCTGTGCGGATGGATGGATAGACAAAGACAGACAGCTTCAGCACTACTACCTGGTACCACAGAGTCTACAAGGAATAGTTCCTTTAGTGGAGCACTGCAGTGGAAGAACCAGAGATCCATGTAAGAACTAATATCCATGGTCATAACACAATTTATTTACTTCCAGCTTTTTAATATCTAAATACAAGACCAAGAAGATACTTGATGGAATTAAAAGGCAACAATTTTCAAATGGATAAAAAGACGTTTTCATGTGCAATCTATAAAATAAAACTCATTGCCACAGGATATTATTGGTATTAAATACATTAGTAAGATTTTTTTAAATATTAGGCACTTAATATGAATAAGAATGTCCTCTGCAGCTACAGTAGTTAGGATAAAATTACAAGTACTAGGTACATGTTTGCAATATAGAAATATGAAGGAATTATTGTAATAAAGGGTGTCATGCTTCAGGACGTAAACAAATCAACAGCCTAATCAATAACAAAAATCAATAAATTAATACACCAGTTGACTCTGACACCTCTGAAACTCTGGCTTCCAAGAGAAACTCCACTTACCTGTAACTCCAGTCCAAGCTGCACCTTGCAAGGCCTTCCCTCAACCACAGACTTGCTTCACTCCTGTCATCTGCTGCTGAGCTGGTCAATGGAGTTTACACTGCTCCAATAGGAGGAGACTCCAAAAGAAAATTCTCTTCTCCACAATAGGATTCCAAAAAGATACCTGTATATCTCTTGTGCTTCTTTGGCCTGAATACCCATTCTGAGCCCATGGCCTTTCAGATTGGGGGTGGCTCACTTCACCCATTGAATAAACCCTATGTTAGTTATACTCAGACATATACTTTAAAATTACACAACATATTTATTTTTAAGTGTGGTACACAGGGAAACTCCAGACTGTGCAGTTTTGCAGACTTTATGGAACTCCTGAAACATATGCAAATTAAACCTGACAGCTGCCACTCTGATTTTCCAGTTTACTAACAGGAGCCGCCAGACAGCTGGTAGGAACACTTCTTTAATTCCCCGACTTATCATCTAGAGGGAGGCAAATAACTTATTTCCCTACATTTTATAGGCCTCAGGCTTAAATATGGACCAGTGGTCACTACACATTTATTTTTATATTAGTATTTCAAAACTCAAGGCATGTACATCTCATATTCAAGTGCTTACCTATGGACTGCATATTACCCATCAAAACATTCTATTTTACAAATATACTTGATTAACTATGGCAAAAGTAACAAAACCAACTCCTGCAAAACCAACAGAAATAGCCACTACATTAATTTAACCACACTTCAGGGATTAAATACAGGCTCTGTTGAAGTCAGTGGGAAAACTCATATGAATTTTGGTAAGGCAAGGATTTCACTCAATATTTTAATCTTTAACAAGACAAAAATAACCAGATACTCTCTACTATTAAGTGAGTTGTAAAAATACATTACAAAAAAAGGAAGAGGGAAGAATATATAAAAATGAGATCCAGAAATAGGAACAGTATAATATTATCTACAGTTATTTCAGTTCTTGTCTATATTATAGGATTGGCACAAAACAAAAGCCTGATATTTTACCAAGTAGGTATGTCTAAAATGAAAGTTTAGGTTAATATGAAGAAAAAAACCATATTCTTCCCCACCCCCTCCACACACACACCCTCTTCAAGCTCTGTTCTTCCATCATCTTAGTCACTAATGGTGAAATTCTTCCCTGGCAGAGGAGATCTAGCATAAGTGGTGCATAGACCTTGTGCTGACTCTCTCCACAGGAAAAGATTTAATTTCTTATAAATATTTAATGTCTTAGTAAATAGCTCTGAGTTTTGCAGGATATAGTATGGCTGTTTCAACATTGATTGTATAATGAAGTTCGTATATCAATGAGCGACCTGGAGTATATCCGGGGAGAAATTGTCCTTTTTCCTATTCAAATTAATCTCCCTTTTAGTTGCCTACAGTATCCTTCTAGCACTTAGTGGCAAATCCTGTTCCCAGTGCCCAGACACAGTAGAATAATCTACCAGATTTGGTTTGTCCATCTTTTAAAATGGCTGTAGGTACTTTCAACAAAACTTTGGGCACTCAGCAGGCTTCATTATCACACTGCATGTCTCGCTGAAATAGTAGTAATAGTCAGTATCTCTTCAACTGGAGCACCCAGCAGTTAAGTTACTTATAACTTAACTGCCCATGAAGTAATTGCAGTGGACATTATTACTCCATCAATTCTAATTTTGTCTGAAAAATCAGACAGGAATATTTCTGTGGACAAAAGCTCCATCCATCCTTATTATTTCTCAATGAACAAAAATGTAATGGTCTTCACAACAGGAGTTAGTGGACTCCTAATCCGTGCTTAATACATCATCACAATTTTTGAATGTAAAAAAGGCTTGAGTTCTTTTGAAAACTCCATCACACTTCATAGGAGGTCTTCAGAGTCTTTCAGGAAGCTTTATGACTATTTTAATGTCTAGGTCTTGCATATTCTTCTGCTTACAACCTGCTTACAACCTTCTGCTATCAATGCCTCATTCTCAATGATAGATATTACAAACCATGCAAGTTGTTTTAGCTGAGAAAGGGAGAACACATTTCCAGCAAAGGCCAGTCAAGATTAAAGACAGGCCTGTTTAATATGAATGTGTTGAATTAATTACTGATGAACCCTAGCAAACTCCAACCGTCACTGCAGCCACACCTTGCTGATAATGAATTAGTGTGTGAGGCAAAGCAGTATGGTACAATCAGATTGTCTTCAGTGTTATTAAGACACCTTATTAATTAGAGAACTCACAGGGCTTTAACTCTAATTGCTTTCCTTATCTCTGATAGCGTAAAGAGGATATCTGACTGATCTTCTATATTGCTTATCTTTAGCGAAAAGTCCAATTAAATACTCTATGTAGAGTAAAAGTTCTTGGTAGTTCAATAGACAGCATTCTTGCCTCAAGCAACATGGTTGTATGTGGAAGCTTATGCTGACTTTAAGGAAAGCTTTTGGCATTTAGGATTTTCCGCATAAACTTCCACATACAACCATCTTGCTACTTCATACTTGCCCTTCTCCTTCCCTTCCACCTTGCCCATTTGTTGACCTTTCCTTCAAAGCCTCCAAGGAAAAGTGCAACATTCTTTCATCCTTGAGTTGTCTGTCCACAATGGAACTGTGGTACCTGACAACCACGGGTACTTCCTGAAGCCTTAGTAAACTTAGTTTGAAGATGAAGTGTTTTTAAATAAGAGTGCATTGTAGTTCTGAACTGCTTTGTGCAAGGAGCAGAGCCATTATTATTTTTGTGGTATATGAGTTGCATCCTTGTGTGGTGAGTAGAGTGGAACAAGGAGGGTGTACTTGGTCAGCAATAGTAGAGCAGGCTGGCTGTGATGCCTGGAAAACAGGAAAGAAGCAAGGGGGCAATTTATTTTTTAAGAATGTAATTAATAAGACATGTCCCTCTGACATTGTGCATGTACCCACTATATTATCTATTATTGTTTTTTCTGTGTTTTCTAATTAGATTGTAAGTTTTTCAGATAGGGACTGTTTCTATTTATGAGATTGTTTGCACAATGCCTAATGTAATAGGACACTGAACTAGGCACGAGAATAATTCAAATAACAAAAGTAAACATTTCCACTCAGTACTTTATCTACTATATTTTTCCAGATGGTGATCAGGGTTTTTGCCATAAATTAAAATGACTGTCACGGAAATTATAATTTAAATCCAGTGACATTTAGAATGAGCCCCAGAAACACTGGTCCCCTGCTTTTTTTTTTCCTCCTTCTCTCTCTCTCTCTCTCTCATCCCCCTTAGTTTCCATGGTCTGTTGCTCCATAGCTTGTATTACAATATTGTGAATCAGTGCCAGGGCTGTAGTATTCTCATATCTAAAGATGAGGGTGTTCATTATGTGCTTTTGAATGTTTTTTGTTCTCCTTCTCCACTTTTTCCATTGGTAGTTTTTTGTTCCTCATCAAACATATACTTTTGCTGGTGAAAACCTTCTGTTTTCTCCATAACAAAAATTTGTAAAACTGCATGGTACAAATGGATACGTGTCTTTTCTTGTACATCTTTATTAACTACCAACATACAGTGTGAACATCCACAATATGAAAATAAGTGGCCACAGTGATTGACTTCAATGCAAGAAAACATCCCTATCCACGAGAAAGCACATGTTTCATGTGCTTAGGAGCCATCATGAATAGTGATGGTCATAAGCACATGTTAAAGAGCTTTCCTGGCTCAGGACCAAACTATTGTTATCAACGTTGCCATGCAAATATTTTATACTTCTGTTGCTTGTCCTTACACTAAATGATATTTACAGCATTATGTACAGTATTAAGCACCTAGGAACAGTTATTATTAATATGGAGCAGAGCCCAAGATCCCTGGTCATATTCAGGGCCCTTTTGTTCTAGTCAGTTTACACACACATACTAAGATTCAGTCTCTAACCCAAAGAGACTCTTTTCAGACAATATGTATGATATGAGAGTAACAAGCTATTGACGGGGACAGAGAGGGAGGAGGATGGTAACATTGATAGGAAAATGGATTTACTGAGGCCAGTTACATGCCCCAATAGATTTTTTCAGTCTAACAAAGGCAAGTTGAGTCATGTCTTCTCTGAACCATCACTTCTGACTGAAAAAAAGAAAGGGAGGACTTGTGACACCTTAGAGACTAACAAATTTATTTGAGCATAAGCTTTTGTGAGCTACAGATAGTTTGTCAATACACAAAGCATGCACTTAACTTGTAAAAGTTCCACAGGCCTTACATTAAGACCAGCACCAAACCACAAAAATCTCTCGTAGAAGATCTCAGAGCATGCAGTCTACAATTATGTTGCCATTTGGTTCTGAAGCTAGGATGATCTTCTGCTGGATGACTTTCCCCCTTTCTCTATTTTCTTCATGACTAACTCCTGAAGTCATGGTCTGGCATTAAGCTGGAGAGAATCGGGTCTTCAAAGGTTGAATACAAATTCACTCTAATACTGCACTTGCATGGAGTTATCCTGATTTATGGCTATCAGCAGAAGCAATATATAAAACAAATATTTTTGTGCATTCACTTGATAAAAACTGATATTGCACAGTTTAAATCCAGCTTGATAGGATGAAAGTTTTAAACACATTAGAACACTTTAAAAAAGCTATTGTGAAATGCATGAAAGTCTTATATGCACTAAGTTATAGCACTGCCATTCACATTACTGCAGTTAAGGTGCTGTGAGCCTTTCCATTAAAAAAATTCTATTTTCAGCTTTTTATAACTCAGCTCTAAAATTCACGCTGGACTGAAACTTGGAATAAGAGGTTACAACCTGGAACCATTTCAAGTAAAGATTCTTTTCAAACAATCTATTGGATTAGCTTTGATTGGCAAAAGTAGAACAGAAAGAAAAGTTCATTCTGAAGACTTTTGCAATTCAGAAAAGTCACAAACACCCTTATGTGAATTAACCACAGTTAGTGATTGGAAAAGCACAATTTCACATAGCTGTGTTACTGCATGAAAATTACATTTATGGCCAAATTCATCCCTGGCATTGAGACCTCTTGCTCCAGGGCTGGATTTCATACACACCCTCACACAAACAAACACACACACACACACACACGTAAATTAACAGTAATGTAGAGGATATGTTTACATAAATAAAGTTAATCATCAATTACTTGTGTAGAAATAGTTATTTGATTTCCATTTATTAGCGAGACAACTCCCAAATAAAATGGATCTCCACAGTCAGCTGTTTTTAAACAGGTTTCACTTTGTCTTGTCTTTAACTTTTCCTTGATGGAATGTACAGTCCCTTTCTCGTCTTCTCTTCAGGTGGTTTAAAGATAAGAATTAAGAAGCAATGTAGTGATCCTTTATGTGACAAGTGAGGATCAGCTCAAGTAGTTTAGGTTCCAAAGCAAAATCTTACGCTGCGGATTGTCGTCTGATATTTTTAAGGACAGTTTGTGAAAGCTTTTATTGTTAACACAAAAATTAACATTGGGAAAAATGAATTCCACAATTGACAAAAAAAGTTTAAAGTGACTTCTCTTTCAGAGCTGAGATGTTCTGCTGATGCTTTTCAAGTTTTGAGAACCTCTTTCAAAAATGGAATGACGATGGTAAGAAATCTAGCCAGTAGTCATTTTTAAGATTAAGGTAATAGAACATGGGCAATGCCATATTGGGTGAGACCAGTGGTCCATTCTAGTCCAATACCCAAGGAAGTGCCCTATTGTCTATTATAGGATTTCCTGCAAATTTCTTCCAAACCGCAGACAGTTAGCGATTGGTTTATATCTTGAAACATGAGCATTCACATCCCTTGTCTAATATAACTCCAGATACTTTCCTTATCCACATAAACATCGAGGTGAAATGCTGATCCCCTTGAAGCGAATGTCAAATCTCCCATTGACTTCAGTGCAGACAGGATTTCAATCCATAATTCTTTTAAAAATCCTGCCAAGATCTTGACTGCAGAAATGTTGCGGCAGTGAGTTCCGCAAGTTAATTAGTCATGGTGTAAAAAAAAAAAATACATTTCCTTTCCTCAGGTTTTAAATGTATTGTCCCCTTGTTCTTGTGATGAGAAAGTATAAACGAGAACTCCTGCTTCACTTCATCTTCACAGTCATTCATCTCCTTTCTAAACTTATAATTTCAAACTCTAAGGCTTTAATAAGTTTAGTCAACTGTTTTTGGACCAGTTTAATTCCTGGTGTACCTTTACTGAGATTTTAAAATATCATCATGGGACAGATGCAAAGGTCCAAATTTAGCCACAGCTACTGCCTGTTTTAAACACTCTACTCAGCTACATCTACGCCTTGAGCTTTGCTATTTGTATGAACAGATAATGAAAGTGCCATTTAAAATATATTAAAGATCTGAAGTAGTAGCACCACAACAGGCATGCAATGTGTCCTTAGTTCCAATGTTTGTTACACTCAGAGACCTGTGGCCACTTCCATTCTGGTTCCACGATATGATGATGATGCTATGAAAAGATTCAAGATTGTACTGAAAAGTCTTCATGCAACCTGGAATCAGGATACATCAAGGCAGCCTTAAAGCACGATAAAGCATTTATGAGTGAATGGAAGTGGACAGAACAGTGAAGCAAGTCAGGGATCAGAAGGGATGGAGCAGGGAGGGCAGAAAAAGGGGAGCATGAAACAAATATAACTGAGGCATCACATGTTCACATTGAGTTTTCCAAGAGTACTGTATAACTTAATGACTAACCTGGATTTTGCTTCTGTCACTGCAATAGATGCATCTCTACTTGTATTATCCTGAAGAATATAATGACAAAGTGTTGAGAGGGAAATTGAGTTGAAGTTGTGTGTGTAGGTCAGGTATTTTTCTAGTTGGTCTCTTTTAGGCGATTGTCCATTGTCTTTCCCAATTCACTTATCCAAATCAGGCATTTAGACAGCCTTTTGGCTATTCAGTTATGAACCAGACAGCAAAAATAGTTCTTATGGCTACCAGCACAGTCAATAAAAAGCGGAAGGACTCAAGGAAACAGAAAAAGGAAAGATTTGTGAGATTTGTGTTCTGCAGTAACTCTCCAATTATCAGGAAGACATAATGGGGGGAAAAGAAAAATGCAAAAGAAAATGTAACATGGGTCCATTTATTTTTATTTTGTTGGGTCAGTTTCAGTACAAAGGAATGTTGCTGCCCGCTCTTCCACTGCCGCAATCCCTGCTGCTAGTCTTTCTTCTGTTGTTGAAGAAGGTGTCTCCTGTCTTTTCAATGTTGCCCGTTTTGGTCGTCAGTTATCTACTTACGGTAGAAGGTCTTAAATATTTTGATCATCTCAGCATTAACTGGTTGTAGACAGAAGGTAAAGGTTACTGGAAGTCATTTTAGTTTCACATTCGAAAGATTCATAGCCACCATAGTATTTATAGACAGTGCCTCTAACCCTAAACATGACCAGCTTTCATTTTTAATGGAGATTTTCTTTACAATCACTCATGTCCGATATTATATTGGAGACCATTAAAAAGTCCATGTAAGTAGAGTACTTGGAATGAAAATGGTATGGAAGGCTTTACTTTTCACATCCAGTTAACAGCTGCTTTTCTTTTTCACTTATCATACTACCACACGAGCAGCACATTTTGTGTACTCTTTGGCCAGTTTTTCACCTTCCACCTTCAGCTTTGTTTAACTGCTTCCACAAGCAATTATTTTATAGTCAACTATGGTAAAACTATTTTGTTGAAGCCATATTCTATAAGCAGTTCAACTTTCTGTCTTGAACCATTGTGTTTTGATGCAATGGGCTGCTAAATAACTGCTAGGTTTCCCACTAGGGGTAGCTATATTTCACTGAATGATTATGTGAGCCATTTATATATAGCATTAATATCAGCATTAGTATTTTCTTTTAGGGCCTGTGTGTATTCACACCTTCACCAAGTTTTCTCTTCTGAATTTGCTGACAAAGGAGGTGCTGTCGTCATCATGAATAAGTTGGAATATGAACAAGAGGCTGCTCGGCAGCTCTCTAACTCCACATTCTACAGGCCCTTATCCTCTGATCCCACTGAGGATTTACCAAAAGAAACTACACCATCTGCTCAAGAAACTCCCTGAAAAAGAACAAGAACAAATCCGCACAGACACACCCCCTAGAACCCCGACCAGGGGTATTCTATCTGCTACCCAAGATCCATAAACCTGGGAATCCTGGACGCCCCATCATCTCAGGTATTGGCACCCTGACAGCAGGATTGTTTGGCTATGTGGACTCCCTCGTCAGGTCCTACGCTACCAGCACTCCTAGCTATCTTCGAGACACCACTGACTTCCTGAGGAAACTACAATCCATCGGTGATCTTCCTGAAAACACCATCCTGGCCACTATGGATGTAGAAGCCCTCTACACCAACGTTCCACACAAAGATGGACTTCAAGCTATCAGGAACAGTATCAGATAATGTCAGAGCAAACCTGGTGGCTGACCTTTGTGACTTTGTCCTCACCCACAACTATTTCACATTTGGGGACAATATATACCTTCAAGTCAGGGGCACTGCTATGGGTACCCGCATGACCCCACAGTATGCCAACATTTTTATGGCTGACTTAGAACAACGCTTCCTTAGCTCTCGTCCCCTAACACCCCTACTCTACTTGCGCTACTTTGATGACATCTTCATCATCTGGACCCATGGAAAAGAAGCCCTTGAGGAATTCCACCATGATTTCCACAATTTCCATCCCACCATCAACCTCAGCCTAGACCAATCCACACAAGCGGTCCATTTCCTGGACACTACTGTGCTAATAAGCGACGGTCACATAAATACCATCCTATACCGGAAACCTACCGACCGCTATACTTACCTACACGCCTCCAGCTTCCATCCAGGACACACCACACGATCCATTGTCTACAGCCAAGCTCTAAGATACAACCTCATTTGCCACAATCCCTCAGACAGAGACAAACACCTACAAGATCTCTATCAAGCATTCTTAAAACTACAATACCCACCTGCTGAAGTGAAAAAACAGATTGACAGAGCCAGAAGAGTACCCAGAAGTCACCTACTACAGGACAGGCCCAACAAAGGAAATAACAGAACGCCACTAGCCATCACCTTCAGCCCCCAATTAAAACCTCTCCAGTGCATCATCAAAGATTTACAACCTATCCTGAAGAACGACCCATCACTCTCACAGATCTTGGGAGACAGACCAGTCCTCGCTTACAGACAGCCCCCCAACCTGAAGCAAATACTCTCCAGCAACCACACAACAGAACTACTAACCCAGGAACCTATCCTTGCAACAAAGCCCGATGCCAACTCTGTCCACATATTTATTCAAGTGACACCATCATAGGACCTAATCACATTAGCCACGCCATTAGGGGCTCCTTCACCTGCACATCTACCAATGTGATATATGCCATCACGTGCCAGCAATGTCCCTCTGCCATGTACATTGGCCAAACCGGACAGTCTCTACGCAAAAGAATAAATGGACATAAATCTGACATCAGGAATCATAACATTCAAAAACCAGTAGGAGAACACTTCAACCTCTCTGGCCACTCAGTAAAAGATTTAAGGGTGGCAATTTTGCAGCAGAAAAGCTTCAAAAACAGATTCCAATGGGAAACTGCTGAGCTTGAATTAATATGCAAATTAGATACCATTAACTTGGGTTTGAATAGAGACTGGGAGTAGCTGGGTCATTACACATATTGAATCTATTTCCCTAAATTAAGTATCCTCACACCTTCTTGTCAACTGTCTAAATGGGTCATCTTGATTATCAATACAAAAGTTTTTTTCTCCTGCTGATATGTCATCTTAACTAATTAGCCTCTCACAGTTTGTATGACAACTCCCAACTTATCTGTATGTGTATATATTTCTTCTTACTATATGTTCCATTCTATGCATCTGATGAAGTGGGCTGTAGCCCACGAAAGCTGATGCTCTAATAAATTTGTTAGTCTCTAAGGTGCCACAAGTACTCCTGTTCTTTTTGTGGATACAGACTAACACGGCTGCTACTCTGAAACCTGCTCTGCTTTGTTGCACCTAGTTAGTTTACACACAAAAACAAAAACCTTGAAAGCTATACTCATAAAATGTTCTTTTTCTGGGAGAGGTAGAGAAGTGGAGAAGGGGAAAATAGGATTTACCCTTTTTCAAAAACAGCAAAAAAAACCCTACATTTGGGGGTTTATTTTACCATGCAAGACATTTCACATACTTTACCACACCACACAACTCTATTTCTTGACATAGCTTTAAAGTTTCTTGACTAATGACTAATGTATTTCTTTTTCAGTTACAGGATTGATACTAACTATTCTTGTTGATTTTACACCATGTGTGGAAGTTTTCTATTAAATATATTAGCATTGTCTGAGAGAAAGCATGTGAATGCATTTATGGATTATATTATAGTTGGCTTGCCTGACCTATACAAAATCAAGCTGCATACTTATTGCATTCCAATTTTAAGCACGGAAAAAGCAGTTCAAGATGACTGTATATTTCATTCGGCTACCTAAGTATCGAAAGAAATCAAAGCGGTTTCGGGGCACTACTTATAATGCTCTGCAGTGTGCCTTTGTCAGATGCCGAAATGAAATATACAATCATCTCAAACATGGAAAAGGTTGATTGTAAGCTTTTGCTAGCAACATCAAACCAAATTTATCCCTGTAAGAGCTCTGATCATATCAAAGAAAGATACACCTGTATCTACACAGGCTGAATTCTACGGCAATTACTCTATATACAGGACCTAAATTGTGGTATGCACCTCACATCCAAATAAAATACACAGTACCTGAACGGAGTAGTTTACAATCTAATTTTAGACATTGCACAACAAAAGCAACAATCAATAAGAACAGAAAAGTGGAAAGAGAGACCAAGGGCTACAATAATAAAATAAAATAAAATAAAATGGTTCCTCTTAAGTTCAATGTGAGCACAGAATGGTGCTGAGGTTTCCTTTTTATTTAAGTACTTTACCTATGAGTGGGCTAGTCATTAGGACTGGGTGAAAAATTTTGGTCACATATACATGTATATTTTAAACAAAAAATTGGGGGTTTCAACCCAAAAGACATTTTTAATGCAGAGGGTCTGTTTTCCAAAAAGAGCTAGGAAACCGAAAACCCAAAAGACAAAAAGTGTCATTGAAAACTGAAAATTGTTCAGTTTTCAGCAGAATTGGGATGCCAATTTTTGGGTTTTCATCTTTTTTTAAGAAGAAGAAAAAATCTGACTAGCTCTCCCAATCATATTCTTCATTTGGTAACACTAGACTCCTGCCTGTGAAAAGCCAGTAATTCATCTCCCTTTGGTGACCAAAACACTTAGTTGCCCATTGATTGTTCACATCTGTGGGATGAGTTTAGCCACTCCAGTGTCAGTCAGTTATGTGAAGTAACTCATTTTTCACCGTACTGGCAGTTCTGAAAATTTAAATAAAAAATCATAATTTTTCCTGAATTTTTGTAAGTCAAAAATTTCATGTTGGGTCGAACTAAATGTTTCATTCAACTGGCATGATTTTGTTTCTGAGCATTTTTAAAGGGCTAGATTAACACAATGGAGGGAAAAGGTGCCCCTTCTTATAACTTTTAGCTAGGATGCTCACCTGGGTTGTGAGATACCCATGTTTAAATTGCTGCTCTGGGGAAAGGTTTGAGCCTAGATTTCCCCTCTTCTGGGTCATCTCCAGCCGGCTATACAGTCAAACAGGCTCATGCTGGCTCTCTGACCCAATGACTAGTCAAGTATTTTATATACAGTAGAACAACTTCAACAGGAAAGCTCCAACTCAGAATAACCACTAGCCCAGTGGTTAGGGCTGTCATGTACGAAAGGCCTAAACCCAAGTTCAAGTCCTTACTCCAGAGCAGGAATTCAAACCTGGGTGTCTCATATCACAGATGAGTGCTCTAACCACTGGACTAAATATTATAAATCAGGCAACCACCACCTCTTTTGCAAATTGTACCTACGTGCCCTGGTGAATCTAGACTAAAACTTTTTTTTTTATTGAAATTATTTTGTGTCAAATTCATGAATAGTTTTGGATCAATTGAAACTGTATTTTTCAGCATATACATTATTTAGCACACCACACACCAAGGAACCCCATTCCAATCTGACCAAAACATGATACAATAATCATTTATTATCATATGTATCATTTCTAAGACACCCTTCATTGCAGTGCCTGGGTACCAGGTGACGTAACATGTATTTAAGTCAGGAAGAGGAAGATGACACTAGGCAGACTGCTGTGTCAATTCACAATAATCACACTTTGTTCTATGCAGAAGCAAAAAGTTATTTTTATCTGCACTAAATTACATGGTTTAGCTCTCATTCATATCACCAGAGTAATCTACATAGCCATTGTACTAAGTGAATTAGATTTCTAGCATTTCCCAAATGAATACAAACTAACAATTCCTAAGTAGATCTTTTTGCATAGATGTTTTCTCGCTAATCCTGTTTCAAATAACAATCGCATAAAGCTAAAAGAAAACATCTCACCAGTAATTCTTCAACTGTGTAATTGGCAGGGCTGCTTCTACTATCCAGGAAGAACAGGTGGTTGCCTAGGCCAACAAAACATTCGCGGCAGCAAAACAGTCAGTACCCTGTCTAGAAGTTGGTAGAGAAAGACTTTTGCTTGGGGCAGCAGAGCTACTAGAGCCAACCCTGGTAATAGGTAAGTCTAATTTCATTCATAATTAGAGTTGGGTGGAAACGGTTTCCCCGTCCTGCAAAATGTTTCCCATTCCACACTGGGGGACAAAACCCAGACCTTTCAAAGTGTTTTTTTAATGAAAAATAAAGGAGAGACCCTCCACCCTACCCCAGAATAGCCAAGGGCTTGGTGGTCAGGACACTCACCTAGGATGTAGAAGGCCCAAGCATAAGTCCCTGTTCTGAATCAGACAGAGCAGGACTTAAACCTGGATCTCCCTCAATCTTCATTCAAGCGGGTAGGCATGGTGGTGTCCCAGCAGCAGGTTGGCTGGGACCAGGGTGGAAAAGGGTTGGGGAGAAGCTGATAGAAAGCCCCTGGGATATATATTGAAATGATTATGGAGTTACCTGCACTGTACATTTTTATCTCCTGGGTACTCCCAGACATTTTAGAATAAAGTTGCAGCCTAATTAAACCACATCCACTGCCTCCTTTCCTTCTTCTGGCACAGCCAGACAATGGGATCTAAATATAAATATGATGACTGAAGGAATAAACCATTCAACCATAGTTAAAGGCAGGCTCACTTCTATGTGAAGGTGACGGCTCTCTGGAATGGCAATTTATTTACTATACTATCAAAATCAATTCTGTGTATATTGCCAACTCTTTATGCTAGTGACTAGCCTTTTACAGAACAGAATATATTTAGGCTAATAATAATAAACCAAACACAAAGAAAATCAGTAGCCTATCAGATGCATAAGACGTTGCTTTCAAAATGCAACTGCACTGCTGCTGCCTCCAAAATATTTTCTTACTAAAAACACAAATTCGGATCTGAAACTTGAGTGTATTATATATATATATATACACACACACACACACTATAGTATATATGTATATATATATGCAGCAATAAAAAGGAAAATAAAGTACTATCTCTGCTTTAGTAGCTTCTAATGAAATCAGAGTCTTGTTACAATACCCCAAGGCTATACTTTGTTTCCAATTAATGTTTGCACTCTTGGAATCATATAAAAATAGTTTATATGTGTTCATGCATAGCAAATTTGTCTAATGATTTTTACCATGTTCTAGTCCAGATAAAAGTACTTAATTGCTGTATCATTAACTTTATAAGAAGTCTGTTATTTGCAACTAGATGTTGCTTAAGCTGCACTATCACACGCAGAGAAGAAAATGTAAGCGCTGTAGTAAAAAGACAACATTGCAAAAAATGCACTTTAATTTTAGGTCTATTCATTACATACTGCTAAAACCACTGGGGAAAAATAAAAACAACAAACAGACTTAGGAATCTTATTTGTAACTTTCACTTGAGTTCATAATTATCTCTTGAGGGTAAAACAAGTGAAAAATATATTTCTAACCATTAAGAAAAGGAGTACTTGTGGCACCTTAGAGACTAACAAATATATTTGAGCATAAGCTTTCGTGAGTTACAGCTCACGCCACCAGCCATCACCTTCAGCCCCCAACTAAAACCTCTCCAACGCATCATCAAGGATCTACAACCTATCCTGAAGGACGACCCATCACCCTCACAGATCTTAGGAGACAGGCCAGTCCTTGCTTACAGACAGCCCCCCAACCTGAAGCAAATACTCATCAGCAACCACACAACAGAACTACTAACCCAGGAACCTATCATTGCAACAAAGCCCGTTGCCAACTGTGTCCACATATCTATTCAGGGGACACCATCATAGGGCCTAATCACATCAGCCACACTATCAGAGGCTCGTTCACCTGCACATCTACCAATGTGATATATGCCATCATGTGCCAGCAATACCCCCTGCCATGTACATTGGTCAAACTGGACAGTCTCTACATAAAAGAATAAATGGACACAAATCAGATGTCAAGAATTATAACATTCAAAAACCAGTTGGAGAACACTTCAATCTCTCTGGTCACTCAATTACAGACCTAAAAGTGGAAATACTTGAACAAAAAACCTTCAAAAACAAGACTCCAGCGAGAGACTGCTGAATTGGAATTAATTTGCAAACTGGATACAATTAACTTAGGCTTGAATAGAGACTGGGAGTGGATGGGTCATTACACAAAGTAAAACTATTTCCCCATGTTTATTCCCACCCACCCACTGTTCCTCGGACGGTCTTGTCAACTGCTGGAAATGGCCCACCTTCATTATCACTACAAAAGGTGAGCTATTACCAGCAGGAGAGCGGGGGTGGGGTGGGGTGGGGGGGAAACCTTTAAGTGATCATTCTGGTTACATTGTGTGTGGTAACACCCATTGTTTCATGTTCTCTATGTATATAAATCTCCCCACTGTATTTTCCACTGAATGCATCCGATGAAGTGAGCTGTAGCTCACGAAAGCTTATGCTCAAATATATTTGTTCGTCTCTAAGATGCCACAATCTTTTTGCGAATACAGACTAGCACAGCTGCTACTCTGAAACCTTTCTAACCATTGTACTTCGGGCATTTTTGAATGGGCTTTCCTTCTGTTTATCAACATAATTTTTGTGTTACCTCATGAGAGAAGCTACCCAACTGTCGCCCTTCCACAGGTACCCTAACAGTTCTCAGGAATATCACTGTTAGCTCTGAGCCCTCATTCAGGACTTGCCACCACAGATACCTACTCTATCTCTTTTGGGTGCCTTCCAGCCTGAAGCAGAGATCTTCTCTAAAGAGCCCTTTTTTCTTCCCCACTCCCAGCTAAACAACTTTTTCCTTTCTACTCTTTTAGCAGCCACTTTCTAGCTCAGCTGCTCCATTACTAGTTAGCTAAAGGAGCACCTGATTCCTCCCATGTGTAGCCCACAGTGTCCTTATGGGCAAGTTATACCCTCATTCTCTTGAAGAGCCATTGGCCAATGATCCACTAGAACTCCTCTACATAAACAAAAATGTGTTTCCCACCATACATCTGAAATCCCCATAAAGGACTGTCAGAATGTGTCAAAACTCATGCTCCCATGTCTGAGGGAAGTCAACCATTTTTCTATTTTTCTATCAAAAAGGAGATCTGAGAAACTGAACCTGTAGCCTTTGAAATGAACAGTGGCAAAAGTATTACAAGTCAATCAGTTCCATTCAAGAGCCACAATGTAATAGGCCAGGGTGCCTATTTTATACACTGAAGTTGCGTCTCTGTTACACTCATTTTTCAAAATTAGGTCCATCCAATCAACTGGTAAACACCAACACATTCAGAGAAATGGAATTAGAGACTTGCCTGCTAAAACTGATGAAACAGAAACATAAGCACCTCTTCTGCTACACAAAATCTCCCTTGTTTAACAATTAGTTTGTTTTCAAATTTCTGCACCACTATCCTGACAAGATCAGCATGCATGGGCTTTACTTTCAGCATTTAACAAGAGCATGTTTGTGTCTGCTCAGGAAAAAACACACTCCAGAAGCTCTTATGTAAAAGAATAGCCCCATCATATTTTTAAAATCAAATTCTTCCCATACATGCTAAAGGTCTCTGTTATTATTTATTGCTAAGAGATAGTGAAAGTATGTCTGTGTCTCGTTGTGCAGCATACTTTCTATAGAAAGGATCCAAACCATTTTTAAAAACTTGCAGATGAGAATTGTGAAGTACTATTAGAATATCACCTTATAAAGAATTTCTTTTATGGATACACAGAAGAAGGGTCATTTGTTCTCTAAGTGAAATATCATTGTTCAAAAGAGATGGCTTTAGCCTGAGAATTTTGCATTTTAACATGTATCCTCCCAATTCATTTTCAGAAATTCTATATACAGGCCTGATGTTAGACTTTTGTATATTGATTATCCAGTTCATATTGTTTCTGTTCCCACAAATGGCCTATGAAATCCCTGCATATCTCAAGCACTAAATTCATAGGCCCACTTCTGCCCTGATTTTCCTCAAACAGTCCTTCAAACTCCAAACCGGAGTTTTTCTGTGGTCTCAAGTTCATAACAGCTGTTAGCTTACAAAAAGCACACAAACTGGGCCAAGTCCTTCCAACCCTTCTCCGGAAGAACTGGACCCAGGGCACCCCTTGGACAGAAGGTTCAGTACATTTGTTGGATCAGAAAGAAGGCCCTGAGTCAGTTTTTACTCAGGCTATTTAACCAAGTGCCCTTACTTTGTTGGTTGGTTCCTGGGAAGTCCAGTTTGAACCAGCATACGCTAGCCCCTCGCAGGGGTGGTAGCTCTCCAGAGGTGTTACAACTTGACTGAATTTGCCTAACCATCCCCCTGCCCCCTCCATTCTTTATTCCAGGAGGGCTGTGCTGTCCCTCCCATGGCCCACAGTGAAGCTTAAACTTAATTCAATAAGTCTTGTCTAGTATGTTGAAGGATACTACCATATCTGTCACAAGGGGGGGACGTTCCTGCTAAATAGGCACAGTCTCCACTTGTATTTGCAAAATATATTTGAGGCCAAAGTTCTACAACATTAGTGCTAATCCTCCCTCCTGAAAAAGTTTTTCCAGTGTCAAAATAGTGGTGAGCAAATTAGGCTATGTGTACAAAGGTTGGTGTACAAAGGAGGAAAGAAGGTTGTAGGGGGCTGGCTTGTTCCCAGCCCACAAAGGATCCACTGCCACACCCAGAATCACTTTCCAAGTACAGTTTTATTTCCCAAACACAAAAACTGTTTTCCAGCACATCCAAAGCTATAGCTTCCTTTCCCCCCTTAGTTCCTCCTGCTTCAGGCCCTACTACAGTCTTCCATGTTCTTTTCACTAAGCACCACCTCCCAAGGCTTTCTCCTTAGAGACCGTTTTTCCCCAGCAGGTTCCCACCATCACCTCCTTCCAGGGAACTCTAGCAGCTTCTCCTAAGAAAATCCCTGCTTCTGCTTCCTTACGAACAGCCTCTCTCTTCATAGCCCCAGCAGCTGCCACAGTTTCTTAACTGGAAAAACGGGAAGCACCTGTTCTAGCATAGGTACACTAGATCTGCTTCATTTAAAGTGGCCCTTGTGACAAAGGTGTTATTTTATGTTAGTACCCATAAGATTTCGTCATAATCAGGCCTCTAGTGTGCTAGGTGCTGCACAAACACAAAGGAAAATACAGTTCCTGTCCCCCCCAAAAATGTATGTCAATGTACTCAGATTCCTTTAGACTCACCCCAAATTTGTTCTTTAGAGGTTGATTCTGTCTACCATCAGTTAATACATAAAAAATAAAATTAAAAAAACTAAGATACTAAAACTCATGGGTTTTTTTGTTTGTTTGCAATGGAACATTTAAAATGCACATTCCTTGAAATTCCATGGATTGTTCAGCCAACTCATGTACAGTAAAGGAAGCCAGTTTTTTAATCACTGAAATTTAAGGTACGTGGAAAAACCTCTGCACACAGTAAGAGGACGTGCAAACGTTCACTAGCAGCAAATCTTAAAGCTTTATTGCCTAAAGAAAACTGTGCAGAAGCATGACTACTTTAACATAAGTGGCTTATCACAGAAATTCATTTGTTACTCATGCTAATAAAACTAATTCTGATTAATGTTTTGTTATGCTTAGCAATATAACAAATACTTGATTTAGCATAAGTTAATAAACATGTCAATTAAAAGCAGGGCAAAAAGAATTAGATGTTAGCAGTACTCAGGCTCCTCTGGCATAATATAAATGCACGAGCTTTTAAGTTTGAGAAAATCTGTTTTATACTGCTTCATTCTTGTTGATTATTTTCACTAATACTTCAAAGCACTTATGAACCACCATGGCTCTGAACCAAATTAACACACTTGCATAACCACAACAAGAAAAATGCAATGAAGGGGTGGCTCAGCTATTTACACAGTGCAATTTGAAGAGGCAACATAGCTTTACCTGAACAGCTGATCTGACATAACACTGAACTACTCTGCCAGTAGGTTTGGCTCCATGATCTTCAGAGCTTCACCCTTTATAAGCATCCGTGAATTGACAGTCAGCTAAACAGCCATTATGACTATTCACAACTATTGTGTTCTGAAAGAAAAGGAGTACTTGTGGCACCTTAGAGACTAACCAATTTATTTGAGCATGAGCTTTCGTGAGCTACAGCTCACTTCATCAGATGCATACCGTGGAAACTGCAGCAGACTTTATATATACACAGAGAATATGAAACAATACCTCCTCCCACCCCACTGTCCTGCTGGTAATAGCTTATCTAAAGTAATCATCAGGTTAGGCCATTTCCAGCACAAATCCAGGTTTTCTCACCCTCCACCCCCCCCACACAAATTCACTCTCCTGCTGGTGATAGCCCATCCAAAGTGACAACTCTTTACACAATGTGCATGATAATCAAGTTAGGCCATTTCCTGCACAAATCCAGGTTCTCTCACTCCCTCACCCCCCTCCAAAAACCCACCCCCATACACACACAAACTCACTCTCCTGCTGGTAATAGCTCATCCAAACTGACCACTCTCCAAGTTTAAATCCAAGTTAAACCAGAACATCTGGGGGCGAGGGGGTAGGAAAAAACAAGAGGAAATAGGCTACCTTGCATAATGACTTAGATAAGCTATTACCAGCAGGCCAGTGGGGTGGGAGGAGGTATTGTTTCATATTCTCTGTGTATATATAAAGTCTGCTGCAGTTTCCACGGTATGCATCTGATGAAGTGAGCTGTAGCTCACGAAAGCTCATGCTCAAATAAATTGGTTAGTATAGCCGTATGTTCTGAAAGAGTTACCCGTTGTTCATTTAAAGATACAACAAGAACAAAAAAAAAACCCTGCCCCTGCTATCAACAAGATGTTTATTATTCCAAACAGAACACTAAGTGCAAAGACTGCCGAAGTCCTGAAGTGAAGCACTGAAAAGACAATGTGAGAATGTGCCATCCCGCTCAGCAATAAGAAAGAGATAATATAATAGATGCTTATCTGCTCAAAGAGAAAAGGAGTACTTGTGGCACCTTAGAGACTAACCAATTTATTTGAGCATAAGCTTTCGTGAGCTACAGCTCACTTCATCAGATGCATCAAATAAATTGGTTAGTCTCTAAGGTGCCACAAGTACTCCTTTTCTTTTTGCGAATACAGACTAACACAGCTGCTACTCTGAAACCTGCTCAAAGAGAGAAAGATGTAGCAAGTGGCAATCATTTATTTTTTTTAAAATGGCTACTTTAGTGCTGCAGCTGCCTGGCTCTGCCAAATTTATAGGGCTAGCCACAGAAAAGCAAGCTGGGAGGGGGGAAGTTGCAATAAGAGGACAATAAATAACAATCCTTTACTAGAGGAAGTTAGTAGAGCTCACAAATTAACAAAGGAAGATGATTCTGGGGAAAGATTGATTATATGTGATGTATATCACCGCTGCATCACAGTGAAGAAGTGTCAAAATGAAGGATGCCTGTACAATCTTCATTCTATCCTCTTTGTGTGTATGCATTGAAAAACAGTATATAATCATATGGTTGCCTACTGATGTCTTTGCAAAACCCTGCATCATTCTTTGCACAGGTTAGACAGTACAAAGTTAATGAGATATACTCCTTTTGCTTCATCTTCCTTCACTTCTACCTCTTGTTAAGCCACAATACCCTTTAGTAGAGACTATGCAGTAACAGGTGTAATGTTAGAATAGGTATATATATATATAAATTAAAGGGAATACACTAATGATTCCTATATTAATAATGCTTAATGTTTGTGGTTCTTATTAAATGTCTTTATAGTCCTTTGCACAGAAAGCATATGAAAAATGCAAAGTACCCTGAAAAATCAAGCCCAAAGTGTCTCAGACTGGGCACTCACTCACTAAAGCACCAAAAATGTGTGAGCAATTTTGCAAATGTTGGCCTTAATCCTCCTGTGCCTGAGTTCTCCATCCACAAAATGGAGATAATACTTTCTTATCTCAAAAGAGAGTTGCAAAGACAAGTTCATTAATGTTTGAAACACTTGCATATTATGATGAGTGTCATAGAAAAGCCCAGGAGGAAATTAACAATTCTATAGTCAGTGCAGAGTTCAGAGAATTTGTAATAAATAAGCTACAAGTCCACACACTGAATAATGAGAATCAGACAAAATGCCTCTTTCAGGGAGACCCTCCATCGGATGTCCCGAATGATGTAGGGATCTTGTGGAAAATGCAGTGTGCAATCATGTAATTAAAGACCATGTCATAATGCATACACACACAAAGGACAGAATTCAGGTTGTCTGTACAAATTTCATTCAGCATCTTTTAATTGTGAGTGCTTGATTTTGCACCTTAATAACATTTTAATGCAGCTTACTAGCTTATGTTGTATGTAGTCATATATAGGTAACTCACTCGTGAATGTGTGATACAGGCCTCCCTCTGTGTCAAGCTGCAGAGGATATGAGTTATTACAAGACTACCCCTTTTAGGGTTGCCCCCATTTCCCTCAGCCACAACTAAAGAGCCTGAGCTTTCTAGCTCAATCTTTTAGCAGCTTGTGCTTTGTAGTTCTGGAGGTTTCCCTGTTCAAACCCCTGAGTCTCCCCAGAGATGTCAGCCTCTACTTGAGCTGGGCACAAAAATTTTGATTAATTGTTTATTGGTTGAAAAATGCAATTTCGGTCAACCTGAAACAATTCATGAATTTGACTAAAATTTTCTGAATAATTTTGATGAAAATCTTATCTTGGGCTAAATTCACAAAGAGACTTAGGATCCATTCACAAAATGGCCAAGAGAGAAGATTTCTCCTCCCCTGCCCCACCATCCCTTCCCCTCCAATAACTTTTAGCTGAGTGGTTAGGGCCAAGTTTCAGAGTAACAGCCGTGTTAGTCTGTATTCGCAAAAAGAAAAGGAGTTCTTGTGGCACCTTAGAGACTAACCAATTTATTTGAGCATGAGCTTTCGTGAGATACAGCTCACTTCATCGGATGCATACCGTGGAAACTGCAGCAGACTTTATATACATACAGAGATCATAAAACAATACCTCCTTCCACCCCACTGTCCTGCTGGTAATAGCTTATCTAAAGTGATCAAGTTGGGCCATTTCCAGCACAAATCCAGGTTTTCTCACCCTCCACCCCCCCACACACAAACTCACTCTCCTGCTGGTAATAGCCCATCCAAAGTGACAACTCTCTACACCATGTGCATGATAATCAAGGTGGGCCATTTCCTGCACAAATCCAGGTTCTCTCACCCCCTCACCCCCCTCCAAAAAACACACACACAAACTCACTATCCTGCTGGTAATAGCTCATCCAAAGTGACCACTCTCCAAGTTTAAATCCAAGTTTAACCAGAACGTCTGGGGGCGGGAGAGGGTAGGAAAAAACAAGGGGAAATAGGCTACCTTGCATAATGACTTAGCCACTCCCAGTCTCTATTTAAGCCTAAATTAATAGTATCCAATTTGCAAATGAATTCCAATTCAGCAGTTTCTCGCTGGAGTCTGGATTTGAAGTTTTTTTGTTTTAAGATAGCGACCTTCATGTCTGTGATTGCGTGACCAGAGAGATTGAAGTGTTCTCCGACTGGTTTATGAATGTTATAATTCTTGACATCTGATTTGTGTCCATTTATTCTTTTACGTAGAGACTGTCCAGTTTGACCAATGTAAATGGCAGAGGGGCATTGCTGGCACATGATGGCATATATCACATTGGTGGATGTGCAGGTGAACGAGCCTCTGATAGTGTGGCTGATGTTATTAGGCCCTGTGATGGTGTCCCCTGAATAGATATGTGGGCACAGTTGGCAACGGGCTTTGTTGCAAGGATAAGTTCCTGGGTTAGTGGTTCTGTTGTGTGGTATGTGGTTGTTGGTGAGTATTTGCTTCAGGTTGCGGGGCTGTCTGTAGGCAAGGACTGGCCTGTCTCCCAAGATTTGTGAGAGTGTTGGGTCATCCTTTAGGATAGGTTGTAGATCCTTAATAATGCGTTGGAGGGGTTTTAGTTGGGGGCTGAAGGTGACGGCTAGTGGCGTTCTGTTATTTTCTTTGTTAGGCCTGTCCTGTAGTAGGTAACTTCTGGGAACTCTTCTGGCTCTATGAATCTGTTCCTTCACTTCCGCAGGTGGGTATTGTTGTTGTAAGAAAGCTTGACAGAGATCTTGTAGGTGTTTGACTCTGTCTGAGGGGTTGGAGCAAATGCGGTTGTATCGCAAAGCTTGGCTGTAGACGATGGATCGTGTGGTGTGGTCAGGGTGAAAGCTGGAGGCATGTAGGTAGGAATAGCGGTCAGTAGGTTTCCGGTATAGGGTGGTGTTTACGTGACCATTGTTTATTAGCAGTGTAGTGTCCAGGAAGTGGATCTCTTGTGTGGACTAGACCAGGCTGAGGTTGATGGTGGGATGGAAGTTGTTGAAATCATGGTGGAATTCCTCAAGGGCTTCTTTTCCATGGGTCCAGATGATGAAGATGTCATCAATATAGCGCAAGTAGAGTAGGGGCTTTAGGGGACGAGAGCTGAGGAAGCGTTGTTCTAAATCAGCCATAAAAATGTTGGCATACTGTGGGGCCATGCGGGTACCCATAGCAGTGCCGCTGATCTGATCCTGGGTGACAAGATAGACTGGAGTGCCCTAAGAGGGCTGTCTGTGACTCCATGGTAAGACTGTTACAGTGCTGTAGTGTGCTTGTGACTGGGTGAGTGAAATCTAATTAATTATGGAAAATACTCTGTGATTGCAAAGCCATTGGCCATTATCTTTGAAAACATATGGTGTTCGGGCGAGGTCCCGGATTATTGGAAAAAGGCTAATGTAGTGCCCATCTTTAAAACAGGGAAGAAGGAGAACACTGGGAACTACAGACCAGTCTGTCCCTTGAAAAATCATGGAGCAGGTTGTCAAGGTTCCTTCCCCACTCTGAACGCTAGGGTACAGATGTGGGGACCTGCATGAAAGACCCCCCTAAGCTTATTCTTACCAGCTTAGGTTAAAAACTTCCCCAAGGTACAAACTTTGCCTTGTCCTTGAACCCTATGCTTGCCACCACCAAGCGTGTTAAACAAAGAACAGGGAAAGAGCCCATTTGGAGACGTCTTCCCCCAAAATATCCCCCCAAGCCCTATACCCCCTTTCCTGGGGAAGGCTTGATAAAAATCCTCACCAATTTGTACAGGTGAACACAGACCCAAACCTTTGGATGTTAAGAACAATGAAAAATCAATCCGGTTCTTAAAAGAAGAATTTTAATTAAAGAAAAGGTAAAAGAATCACCTCTGTAAAATCAGGATGGTAAATACCTTACAGGGTGATCAGATTCCAAACATAGAGAATCCCTCTAGGCAAAACCTTAAGTTACAAAAAGTACACAAAAACAGGAATATACATTCCATCCAGCACAGCTTATTTTACCAGCCATTAAACAAAAGGAAATCTAATGCATTTCTAGTTAGATTACTTACTAACTTAACAGGAGTTAGAGAGTAGCAGCCATGTTAGTCTGTATTAGCAAAAAGAAAAGGAGTACTTGTGGCACCTTAGAGAATAACAAATTTATTTGAGCATAAGCTTTCGGGAGCTACAGCTCACTTCATCGGATGCATTCAGTGGAAAATACAGTGGGGAGATTTATATACTTTGAGAACATGAAACAATGGGTGTTACCATACACACTGTAACGAGAGTGATCACTTACGGTGAGCTATTACCAGCAGGAGAGCGGGGGGGCAGGGGGAGAACCTTTTGTAGTGATAATCAAGGTGGGCCATTTCCAGCAGTTGACAAGAACGTCTGAGGAACAGTGTGTGTGTGGGAGGGGGGAAATAAACATGGGGAAAGAGTTTTACTTTGTGTAATGACCCATCCACTCCCAGTCTTTATTCAAGCCTAAGTTAATTGTATCCAGTTTGCAAATTAATTCCAATTCAGCAGTCTCTCGTTGGAGTCTGTTTTTGAAGTTTTTTTGTTGAAGAATTGCCACTTTTAGGTCTGTAATCGAGTGACCAGAGAGATTGAAGTGTTCTCCAGCTGGTTTCTGAATGTTTATAATTCTTGACATCTGATTTGTGTCTATTTATTCTTTTACGTAGAGACTGTCCAGTTTGACCAATGTACATGGCAGAGGGGCTCATGATTGTGAGCCACTCCAGATGGTGTCCAATGTGAAACAAGGATTTGAAATATTCATTAGAACAGGTGAACTGGAACCTGGGTTTCCTTCCTCTCAGGTGAGCACCTGAACCACCAGCCTAAAAATTCATTCTCACTTTCTCTTTCTGGCCCAGTGACTATTCAGGTATTTGATACCAAGTGGAACAGCTTAAATAGGGGCAACTGAGAGAATGCCATGCCAGAATTCCACGTAGCCTAGTGGTTAGGCCACTCAACTAAGACAGAAAAGACATAAATTTAACTCTCTCTTCCTAAACAATTATTCAAACCTGTGTCTCCTACATTCCAGGTGAGTGCTCTAACCACTAGACAAAAGATCGCTAGTGCTACCATCACTGGGCTAAAGGTTGTAAGGAAGGCATCACATCCTCTGGCTGTTTCATTAATCTAGCCCTTTAAAAATGAATCATAGAATCATAGAATATCAGGGTTGGAAGGGACCTCAGGAGGTCATCTAGTCCAACCCCCTGCTCAAAGCAGGACCAATCCCCAACTAAATCATCCCAGCCATGGCTTTGTCAAGCCTGACATTAGAAACTTCTAAGGAAGGAGATTCCACTACCTCCCTAGGTAATGCATTCCAGTGTTTCACCACCCTCCTAGTGAAAAAGCTTTTCCTAATATCCAACCTAAACCTCCCCTACTGCAACTTGAGACCATTACTCCTTGTTCTGTCATCAGCTACCACTGAGAACAGTCTAGATCCATCCTCTTTGGAAGCCCCTTTCAGGCAGTTGAAAGCAGCTATCAAATCCTCCCTCATTCTTCTCTTCCACAGACTAAACATGCTCAGAAATGAACTGTTTCGGCTCAAATGCAATGTTTCATTCAATCCAAAATGGACTTTTTTGATTCATCAAAAATTCTGAAAAATTCTCTGATTTAGTTGATCGAAATCAAATATTTTGGGATTGCTATCAAACTGAAAAAATCAGTTATTTGATTAACTGTAGCCCCTACATGTATACCAATAGAGAATTTATATGGTTAACATGTGTGTGTGTGTGTATTAGCTGAATGTATGAGACAGATATTAATTTCAGTAAATGTGAATAGTCCACTGGCATTTAGAGATGGTTTGCAATACTTGACCAGAGCCTTGTGTCATAGGAGTGGAAAGAAGCAAATTTCCTGGTATACAACAGGACTCAATGAAGTTATATCAGCATAAAAGCAGTGTAACATCAGAAAGCATCAGACTTAGTCTTTAGTTTAATATTGAAGTTCTATTTTTGGTGCATAACCTTCCAAGTTTCATTCCATTTTTGTTTGAAGACTCATGGCTGAGATTATGTTTGGCATGCAGAAACTTTCTTTCTTTTGTTATTCCTTTTTAATTACATTGCCTCTGATTGCCAGTGAAATCGTTGTAAGAATTGAAAAGTAGCTTCCCCCTGCCTCATTTTAATGAACAAAAAACTTGGTGAAAGCCTATATCGTTGTGTTATTGGATCATTACTGCAGTATATGTTCAGCTGATGAACACTGCTTATTCAACGAGAAGATGATTAGACTGGTCCGTGAGCCAGCAATGATTTACTATAGATGGCAGACAGCAGGCAGAGCTGTGTGGCAGCAGATCTTAATTCTCTCATTTGTAAAAAACATCATTAAACTAACAAAGCTGTCCATGAGTGGTGTTGTCAGTACCTTACTAGTAAACTGTATTTTTCTACTTATATTAAAGTATTAATTTCATGCAGTGCACTAATGATGGAGGATGTTCATAACAAACTGTGAATTTCAAGTTCCCATTAAATGCTCTGCCAGTAGCAACAAAGCCAACAAATGCAAGTGAAACTATTCTAATTACACTCTTTTCACTATGCAGCCCATGTCAGATGGCACAGGATCAGGGATTGGAAGCAGATTTGTTGACAAAGCTTCTTGACCCAGGAGAGATCATTGCTTTTGCCCTTGAATGTTCTAGGGATTGATCAATACAACAAATTAAGATCTCCCAAAAGGATGGTTCTTGTCTCTTCTGATTAAATATGATATTGCCATGTAGTCAGCAATCTATTCCATGACTGCTCATTTGGACCAGCTTTTAGAAAGACCCTTTAGCACAAGAATGAGGATGATGGCTGTGAGTTTGAGAGCTAGGGAGCCACACAGTCTGTGTGTGCCCAGCATCCTAAATAAAGAATCTTCTTTCACTTCACTATATTCAGATTGTGTCTCTTTTCCATCAAAGGAGAAACAATTCTGGCAATGAGCCCACAAAGCCCACAGCATGTGGAGACTAACTCCTTCCCCCCAACAACAACAACAAAAAATCAGATACAACACAAAAGCTTCCAAAGTAGTAGGGGAGGGAGAAGAAGGGGGTGAAATTCAAACCAGAAAATCCAGCTTCACAGGATGCAAATAGATATCAAAACAGTAGTAATTGAAAGGGAATAAGGAAAAAAATTAAACTCTAGCCATTGCAAGGAAATTAGTTCAAAACAAAATATAAACTGAACTGGTGACATCCCAGCACTTTACTCACCCCCATGCCCTAAGCCACCTGAAGATAAGTGCTCCCTTGTGTGCCCCTCTGCAATGGAAAAAAGGCTGCAGTCCCACCCAGGCTTCATCTTTGTGATGGTAGAGACCTTGGAGCCTGCACAGGACAACATCAGCCATCTTGAGTTACTACAAACAAGCCAGGAAGGCCCACCACACTTCTGAGTATGGCTTCAAAAGTTATTTTAAACGTAAAGAAATTATATCCTTTAACATGTACATTCTGCAACAGTTAAATAAACAGAAGAAAGGACTCAAAAGATGAGGGGAAAGGAAGAAACTGAAATTCAATTATAATACACTATTATGTTTATACTGTAATATATACACACGATATATATATATATAATACATATATATCATGGGTTTGTTTTTCACTCCATAATACAATGAATATGTTAAAGTGGAAATGATAATTTTAACCAGGTAGAAGCTTTGCCTGGGAACTTCAAATGCTTTGAAATCTTCAAAGACATTTTTTATCTGTGAATTAAAGATCACGACAAGAAGAAACGAGTGGTGTCTGAGTCTTTGAGCAGGGACTTGTCACTGAACTCTCAGTTATTTAGATAGGAAACTCATGAAAAGGAATGCGAACTCTAGAATGGGCTCATCTGGCTCTAAGTGAGAGGTATCCGAAGAAGTGCAGATGTAAATACACATAACTTCAGAAACGTTTTTATTTATCAACTTTTCACTATTGGAGGCTGTGACATACCAGGGCACAATCCAGCCTAGTGGGGGCCTGTGTCACCCCTGACCTGCAACCTTGGGTGTCTTACAATTCTTTGTTGTAGTAGCTCCCACCTGGGCTGCTCACAAACAGCTGCCAGCATGCAAACCACACCCTGAGTGTCTGTGTCTAACTGCAGCCTACCAGCTATACCTTGGTTCTCACCGGCCATAGTTATACTGCAGGATGACCCCCAACACACGCCAGATCTTCCCCCGGAAATGTGGGTCTTGTACTGCCCATTCCTTTCCTGGACAGTGCAAATATATTAAGTCCGTTATTCATTTAAGGAAATAATATGCCAGTTTATTATCTTAAATGGAGTTACCCAGACACTTCAGTTTAAACACAATGGATTAAATAATAAACTTTTTTAACTATAAGGAGATAGATTTTAAGCAAGTACAAGTAATGAGCCATAAAAGTCAGAAATCGTTACAAGAAAAATACAGATAAAATGCTTATTAGTATCTACTTAAGAAATTATCTTATTTGCAAAGAAGACTCTCTCAGCGCATGCTCCAGCAGATTACTGATCAAACTTTCAGGCCAGGACCCCTTCCCCAGAAACCAACAGCTGTTTCCTTTGGTCTTCTGAGGTGCAGACAATGAGGTGGCCAGGGAGAGAAAGAGGGGTGTCTTGGGGTCTTTGGCCCTGCTTTTTATAGGTCTAGATACCTTGAAAAACATTTCCATCTGAGAACCGAGAGACAAAGCGTCTGTGTGGAAGGACATTCCCTGCTGTTTTTCTTCACCTGTTTGAGCTTCCTTTCTTTCCCTTCCTGCTTGATTACTCTGTTTATTGATTAAATGCAAATTAAGGCACGCACACATTCCTTTGTCTAGGACAGAACTGTGTGCTGACTTCTGTTTGGGCAGGGCTGTACTGTTTGAAACATGTTTTTAACATCATACAGGGAAATCTTATAACTTCACATACAGTGTTGCCACACATTTTTTCAGGACAATACTGACCAGCAAATTATGAGTTTTCTACTTGAGGGAATTCTGTGCCAAAAAATTAAAAATTCTGCAAAATTCTGTATATTTTATTTGTCAAAATAAAACAATATAATCACTCTAGTTTCAATTATTCTGGTAATTTATGTCAAAATACTTGTCAACAATACAGACAACAACAAAAAGATTCCTCCAGGAGTAGAGAGTTAAAGAAACGCCTATGAAAGTTGGGGAGTGCTACAGGGGGCTGCGTGGGCCCCCCCAAAGCCCACCTACAGGGCACCCCCAGAGCCCAGACACCGCTCCACCCACCCACTTACCCCAGAGCCTTTACTCCCCCCAGCTTCTTTACTGTCCTTCTGGGGGACATGGTACAGTGCAGCCCAGCCCTTCCTCACCCTTTGCCAGAGCCGGGTTTCTCAGACCCTCTCCTGTTCATGGGTGGGAGAGGATCAAGCTGGTCAGCTAGGGCATGCAGAGCCTCCATCCACACTGGACTGGGAGGTCCGTTCACTGTGAACTGGAGAGCTGGGCTCTGCAGAGTCCAGCAGCCCCTAATGGCCACCAGCTGTTCTGCAGCTCCAGTTCTGAAGGGAAAACATGAAATTCTGCACAGAACATTAATTGTATACAAATTCTGCATTGTGCAGTGGCACAGAATTCCCCCAGGAGTAGTTTTCAAATTATACCTTACGAGGCAAACCTTGTACAAAGATTATTACAATAGCGTGTAAGGTGTGAATACAGGGGTATATTCCGTCACAGAGGCAGCCCAAACTATTGGTATGCTTGGCTACATGCTTCTGTACACTGCTTTGATCAGTGGCTTGAGGGTAGAGTAATTAGGGTACTTTCCCTAACTTATCTGTGTTCCAGATCCATATACCACAGTTTTACATGCCATTCATTAATACATATATAGAGGTGAAAAACTAGTATTGCCTCCCTAAAACCCACACTTCATGTCCTGCTAAGTTCAGAGATGGGTTTTACATTTTCAGGTGGTGATCCCAAATCTCACGTAATCCAAATAGAACAACGTCTGAAAATTACATTATCTACAGAGCATATAAACCTCTTCAGTGTTGCCTACTATTACACAGTGCCTAAAAGACCCTGCCAAATTACGTTTCAAGGAACATGAACATTTATAGGGCACAACAAACTTATCTGGAGGTATGCAGAAATCTTCTAGATAGAGCTCCCAACAATGAGTTATAGGTATTAACATTACATATTTATCTTTGGACTGGAATCTCACTTGCCAACCACATCCTCAACTCTTACTTCATCACTTCAGCCTGCTCTGCAACATGCCACCCCCTTTTCTCCACTAAGCTGCTCGTATCTTTCATAGACCATGCCTCATTTTCAGCTTCCTTAGACCAGGACTTTGATCTTTCTTTGGACGTTTCTTATCAACCCTCTAAATCCTTATCTGTTTAGGAAACATGAATTTCATATCTGTGGCAATTACTGCCAGACAAAAGATGAAGTGAGCTAGCAGCACACATCTTGATTTTTCATTGCAGAGGTCCCATGACGAGAGAACCAGGTGGCTGATCCACTCACAAGCAGAACCTCATCTCCTGCTGTCGGACCGAAGACATTCAAGACACCCTAATTTATTGTCTTAGAGCAAATAATCTACGTGCACTGGCAAATGACTTTCTGCAGTAGATATTTCTTTTACAGAGGCAGAAAGAGAGGTCACACACTCAGGCTCTGAAGCTCATAGCACCTCCTTCTGAGCCATTTGAAATGCTGGAGAACCACAGATTTTGGAATGCACTAGTAAAGAACAGGAATAGTCCAAAGAGAAGCAAGGCAAATTTCCTCTCAATGACCCATAAAAATGCCTCTATCCTGAAAGGGTTACATCAAGAGTGAAAAGGCAATTCAGTCTCCATATTTATCAATTCTCTGGCCCTTTAGTCAGCTTGTGACAGTGATTTTTTTAAATGGACCTCAGGCAATTAGGCTCTAGAATTAGACTAGAGTTGGTTGAAAAATTTCAAACAAAACATTTTCTCATCTCAAAATGGGGTCCCAGCAAAATCAAAATTTTCTGTGGAAAATATTTATTTTGGTGGACTTCTCTGTCATGGAAACTCTAAATGAAAGGTTTTATTTCTGGTCAGGCGGACAATAATCTCACCAGATTATAAGACTGGGGCATAAGGGACCTGGCTCTACATCTCACCTGAGGTAGAGCTGCAACTCAGGCAGACACAGAGATGAACCCTTCCCAAAATGAAACATTTCATTTTGGATCAATAATCAACAAGCCAAAACAATATGTTTCAATTCATCATTCAATAGCACTGAGCATCCTGTGAGTCAGTGGGAGTTGAGAGCACTCCGTGTAATAATAATGGGGTACCCAGGAGTACTGGTTAAAGACAAATGAATTTTATTTCTTGTTCCTAGTCACCTGACCTGAGTCAGGGTTTCTTAGGCTAAATCCCCTGTCACATAACAGGGGTCAGTATCAAGTAACTACAGTGGCTTCTGTCATGCTCAGTACCTCATAGAAGGCACTCAGCACCTTACAAGATTGGGATTGCCCTGTGTACATAACATGAATCTGTATTTTTTAAGCATTCTGAAAGTTTTCAAAAGCTTCCACTGAAACGAGTCATTGCTATTCAAAGCAAGATGCGAATCCTTTCTGTTTGGAGGTATAAGAGAGTCTTTTTTTCCAAATTCCTATGTGACATTTTATCTGCATACTTTACAGTTTCAAAAGTATGTTCAATTTTGAAGCAAAACTCTTCTGAAGGTTTAATTTTTAATGCAGTCATTAAATTTGTATCCACAGTCACAAGATGTGTAATCAGTTTTGTTTTTCTGATTTAGAGTAAAGACCTTTTCATAGCTTATGCTTAACTAAAGCAATGTGAAAGAACCAAAATAATTAAGTTGACAACTGTCCACAAAATTATTTTTGAAACACTCTCTTTTTGCTTTGATAAATAGTCCCAGATGATATTTGATTGACAATATTAAGTCTGCACATCTGGACTAGCATTCTTGCATTAGAATGTTACTTAATGCTGACAAGACAGGATAATTCTATAGCTCTTCAAATAGAACCATTATTTGCACAATCTTGCATAACATCCTTGATTATGATTTACAATTATTGTATAGGGTCAAAACCCGTTTCACCAGCTTCTGGGTCCCAACCAGCTAGACTTCAACAGAAATATAAGCTTTTGCCTTTTTTTTCCTCTCCTGTCAATATTCAGTCCTTGCTATGGAACAAACAAACTTCAGAGAGATTGTAAACAACTTAGCCATGAAATACAAAAACCATGCTAAATGAAAAGCTCTGCAACTGTGAAACCAGCGCTAGATAAGAGTCCTTTTTGGAGAGAAAATCTTTCGTATTAATTTTAGAGCTCTGTAGTATCTTTCATACCTTTTCCCCATGGGCATCTTAAAATTGCCTGACAGCTTTTTATGCTTAATTGTCTTTTCCAGAAGTACTGCATCACCTGCAGAAGGTGACACATGCTTAGCACCAAGAGGACATGTGATCACACTTTCAAAACAAGTGCTTCTACAAACGGTAATTCTGCAGTGAGTCATGAGATCATGTAGACAGCTGAATCCCGGCCCACATGGACATGTCAGTGTTTGAAACAGCACCTGAATCTTAGGAGATGAGTAAAGAAAAAAAATCTCAAACTCATTAGTTATAGGTTTCAGAGTAGCAGCCGTGTTAGTCTGTATTCGCAAAAAGAAAAGGAGGACTTGCGGTACCTTAGAGACTAACCAATTTATTTGAGCATAAGTTTTCATGAGCTACAGCTCACTTCATCGGATGCATTCAGTGGAAAATACAGTGGGGAGATTTATATACATAGAGAACATGAAACAATGGGTGTTACCATACACACTGTAGCTCACCTTAAGTGATCACTCTCGTTACAGTGTGTATGGTAACACCCATTGTTTCATGTTCTCTGTGTATATAAATCTCCCCACTGTATTTTCCACTGAATGCATCCGATGAAGTGAGCTGTAGCTCACGAAAACTTATGCTCAAATAAATGGGTTAGTCTCTAAGGTGCCGCAAGTCCTCCTTTTCATTAGTTACAGTGGTCAGTCCTATAAAGTCAACATTTAATTAACAGCACTGCCACAGTAGCCACCAGGTAAACAGAGCTACATTTCATTGGCACACCCCTTTCGAGTGTTGGGGGGACGCTCTGGAGAAGAGATACATAAGATGACAAGTGTTTGGTTACTAAAAGCACTGTTTAGCATGTAGCACAGAGTTCTCCACAGGGAGGAGTTCGGAGAGAGGGAGCCATTGTAGCCAACTTAACCCCAAGTTAGGGAAAGGTAATATAAAAAATATATTAAAAAAGTTTATTGCAAACTACTGCAATAATTTATTGAAGTAACTGCATGCAAATAGTGGGAGAGACATGGAGGAGAGATGCTGCAGGAAGGCACTGTCAGTTTTAGTTTCTTAATCTGGGAGGGAGGTTTTTTTCTGCCCTGGAGGTTAGAAGGCTGTGTTTAAGGACAGGCAGACAAATGGCTGTGATCAAGAAAACAAATGGACAGTTAAACTACAAGAGTGGTTGGGAGGGTAGCAAGAAAGATGAAAAGGGTGGGAAAGACTTGTGTCAAATTATCCACTCATTCCTTCCTCTGGGAAATGTGAGAAGCCAACTTGCTGCTGGAGAAGTTTAACAGCCCACCTCCTTTTTCCCCCACACTGGTTGATGGGGCTGCAGCACTTTGCAGACAAGTCATGGAGCGTCTCCACAACAGGGAGCTACTGCACCACCGTGCAGTGAGGGTGAGTTTTCCATCCAATACACCGTTTTAGTGCCATCCTTCAAAATAAAAGGAAATTCATAAGGCGCTAGGTTCTTCTTTTAGTATTCCATGTATGGCCCAGTCTACACCAGAGTTCAGACTAAGTGGAATTGGTTTGTGGCAATGTTTGGCCGACCAGCCAGGCAAGGCGAACCTGTACCACAACAACACTTAAACTATGCAACATCAGGACCTAGACTGAAAGAGTTCTAAATGCACTTATATCATGTGAGTGGGCCCCATCCAAACTGGTTAGCAAAACCACATATGTAGGGCAGGTTGAAAGTTTTCTATTTCATTGCAAGAAGTGTCTCCTTTCTGCAGAAAATTACAACTTCCCACCCAATCACCAAAAATCTTCAATCTGGAAATGTTAAAACTCCATTTTTCTGTTTTTGGTTGAAACAACATTTCAACATTCCAAATCAAAATGTTTAGTTTTGTCCCATTTCAACATTAAACCATGTCCTTCTGAGCCGCTGATGCAGTACGTCATGGGAGTTGTTCTCAGTAAATATTTACCATTTAATGGCAACCACTTACATTGGTAAACATTTTAAATCTGCTACATTTGCCTTAGATACAGTTATCTCAGTGTTTACATACTATAGGGAATACTGCAAATACTGGAGTGACATTATTTGAATTTCTAAGGTAATTTGCATGTTAAGGATGACTAGTATCCTTGAGATTAGACCTTTGAATCAGTCTCTGGAAAGTGGAATTCTCACAAATCTTTCCAATCAGGTATTGACTGAGCTATTCACTGCTGGGATTAGCAAGTGAATGTAATAGAAGTTTAAGGTTTAAAATCAAATTGGAATTCCTGGAAAACAGATAGTGCTGCATAATAAAACAAGATAAATCTCTAATAGTGAATTTAAATGCTTCAATCAATGTATATTCCTGACTTCTTGTATATTCAAAGCTCAACCTGAAAGCTTATTTTTCAGAGAACATGCCTGATGTCAATTCTGTGAAAATCATTATTGCAACTTCATTTCAAACTCTTCCTTGTTGAAGCCATAAAATGTGTTAAAGGCTCCTGTGGATATTTAAGTAGAGACATGCAGTCAGTGGAAGGGACATCCCAAGGCAGATGTTTTTACAGCCTATTGTACTTTTCTAAATTCATGGGACCATTATCACATGAGCATCCAGGCAGGTTTTCCAGGACCTATTCAATCAACACTAGTACATTTCCAACAACATCTTTATGATACCAAATTTTAATGGTGTCACCATCCTATTTGGAATTTGGTTGTAACACTGATGGAAAAGTTTTGCATACACCTTCTTCATTACATCATTCAGTGGGAGTGAATACTTTTACGTTTTTCTCTCTCTCCCAAAAATAGGCATATATATTTTCAACACACACACATTCATACAGACTCAGATCATCCATGCAAATAGGTCTGATATACGTTAATAATCAGAAAAGCAGTAAGCATGTATCAGCTTTAGTGGGTTTTTATGCTCTTACAGATGCAAAGAATTAGATGCCTACCTGTACTAGATGTGCGAGTGAGACTGCTTGCTACCTTGTGATAATTGATGTTTAAAATGACCTTGACAAGAAGCATTAATAGCCTTTGCAAGCTCTACAAAGTAGTAAAGCAAACATGTTCTTCCATCTTGATCACTCCTACTATAAGTCATCCAAACACCTGACCTCACATTGCGTGGAGATGTAAGTACACTGCAGAAGAATTATTTATTTGATGGGAATGCAGGGCTATTTTCTTTATATTTCCTTTTTAAAGGAGGACTTTTCTCTGTGGAGTAGTTTTCAAGCTGAACTCAATATAGTTATGGACAAATTTCAGTCATATGATTTGAATTCAGATGCAACAACCTTGGAGGAAACTTTTATATTTGTGTTTCATGACACACTAGAGAATTGTTTTTTCTCTTGTGAACTGGCTACATATAGACAGTGCAAGGAATTTCCATTAATGAGTGAAAACACAGTCTGGAACCACTGATTAGATTTAAGTTCAAAATCTGCAGTACAATTGTCTAGCTATGTGGGCCCTCCATAATTTGGGGCCACAGTCATAATGCATCTTCCCCCAAGGACCTGTACACCCTGTCATGTACAAGTACAATTATTCATGGACACAAATTTGTCCTTGAAAAATAAGAGCACTGGTTGAGGCTTGACCAAGTATCAAGTATCTTAATTCCTTAGCAATTTTTTCCCCAAACACATTGGCTGTGGTACCTGTTGCAAGAAGAGCCTTGTCAAGATCTGATATTTTTTTTAATTGCAAGTTATTTCAAAGTACTGTGCAATTGGCTGGAAACACTGCATGACCTAAAACCATTGACACTCCTGTTTGTTTAAACCCTAGCATGTTGGAGATATTGTATGTAGAGAGAGTAGAAGAGGCTGTGATCCTATTATAGTAAACATCAAAATAAAAGCAATAATGATCTGGTTGATGATAACCTGGGAAGTCTGGACGGTGATGCTGTATCTGATTCAGTGCTTCCAGAATAGGGAAGGAATACACAAGGACAATAATCTGGACTATCTATGTTATTCAAAATAGCTTGGACTACCTGTGTTGCTCATAAAAGATTTAAGTAAAACCAGAATACCTTCTTTTTCTAAAAAGTGGGACTGACACCACTACCTTGATGCTTCTGTAAGGTATTTACAACTGTACTTCATGAGTATAGAGTGGGAGTAAAATGCTACTACATCAGAATTCTATCCACTTAGTTTTCACCCTCCTAGTACTCTGCATGTGTAAATTAGCATAGCTCTATGCTACTCTCCCCACAGTAGTAAACCTCCTAGGCCTTGTCTACTCTGCACTTTCATCATTAAAACATTTGTCGCCCAGGGGTATGAAAAAACACCCCCCTGAACGACAAACGTTTTAACGTCAAAAAGCGCCAGTGTGGACAACACATGGTCGGCTGGAGACACTCTCCGGCCAAGGAAGCTACCACCCCTCATTGGGGGTGATTTTCTTTTGTTGTCAGGAGAGCCCTCTCCTGGTGAGAGAGAGCAGCTACAATGTGTGCCTTACAATGGCGTGGCTGTAGTGCACAGCGTAGACATAGCCCTAGTAAAGCCTGTCAGGACTCCTGGGCATTTAGGCCTAAATCCTCAAAAGGTATTTAGGCAACCAACTCCCATTGATTTCAATAAGAGTTAAGCGTATACATATCAGAAGATCTGGACATTAAGTCCTGCTCCAATTCCCATTAAGATGAAAGGGAGATCGATTAGATGCTTAATATCCCACTAAATGACCAAATTCTCTGCTGGTGTGAACTGGTTAATGGAGCAACAGCCATTTACACCAGTAGATAATCTAACCAAAAGCCTCAAGCATGCGTGAAGCTCTCAGGAGTTATGGTCATATTCTGATTTCACTTACGTGGGTATAAATGAAGTCAGTGTAGTTATTCCAGACTTACGCCAATAAACATAGATCAGAATTTAGTCCATTAATATCAATGGGATTTACAAATACACAAGGAGAAAGAGGAAGACCAAGGACAGGGTAGGTTCATTACTCAACGAGATAGGAAAAACAATAATGGAAAACGCAGGAATGGCCAAAGTGTTAATGTCTTTTTTGTTTCGGGTTTCAATAAAAACCTTAGCAGTGATTGGACGACTAGCATAGTGAATATACGTGTAAATGGGGTAGGGCAAGAATTCAGGGGCACTCATATATGTACTACTGAAGTAGATGTGGGAGAATATAATGAGGATTCTGGAGTTTTTTGCTGGAGGGATTGGTTTTGGTGGCTACCATTAATTTTATACCTTAGGGAACTGGACAATACGCTCTTTAGTGTCCTGTGATTCTTATAATTAAAATGGTATTGACTTCATACACACAGACATACATACCCAATGGTTCGCATAGTTAAGGATGGAAGCAATGGAAATATAATAGAGTGAGAGAAAAAACGCTTTGTCTTCTGAACTCTGATCAGTAATAATCAGCCTGATGTTCTGGAAACAAAGAAGCATGCAAACTCAGGTGAAAAATTTTAAATACTGTAAGACATGCCATAAGTTTTGAAGTCTTAAGAAAAACCCAGCCCATCTGATCTCTGAAATGAACAGAAGGAAACATCCCCCTTGCCTTCTCTAACAGGTTCTATATGTATTACCAGGAGGTGATAATTCAGGAGATATCTTTAATTCTAACAATTGGAAACAACCTGAGGGCTGCAAATACATTATTTTTGGAAACTGCATCCCTGTGTTATAAATAAATCCCATTAATTTATGGTCACATTCCCAGCAGCTGAGGTGCACAGTCAAATGCAGTTAGTGAACTGTTTCACCATAAATCAAGTCTTGGTTTGCAGTGTCAATGGTACTGTTGAAATGGATCATTTTAATGGTTAAAAAACATTTTAGAATATAGCTGCATTTTACAGTAATGATTATTGTTTTGTCTCTGATATTTAAATGGCAAGGATTTATAAACCTTGTTAAATTTCCCAATGCATAAATAGTTTTTAAAAAGATAAATTTTAATGAGACTTTTGACAGAGAATAAAAATTCACTCTCTCAGAAAATTGTTTTCGTACAGAATAAATAGCAGTTGTTATTCTGAATTATAACGATCATTACCATTACATTGCACAAATCCAAGGCTTGTTGGCTTTTACCACATCTGAATGTTACCCCCACATGAAGATAATTGTTCTCTAAGGCACTATCTGTGGTAGGGCCAATGCCGAAATGCACTGTCATAGCGGCACTCTTCTTTTGGATCATACAATGGGACTGATCTAACTCCCTGAGATCAATGGGAGTCTTACCATTGACTTTAATGAAAGCTGAATCAAGCCAAATGCCTGTGTGAATGCAAGAAGAGCCCAGCTGTTGAGCAACTCTACACTTTTGACATGTTGAAGTGTGGGTTTCTCCTGCCCAATGGTGCCAGCACCACTGGCCTGCACAGAATGGGTCCCCATTCTCTTCCACGGAGGGAAGGAGTCCAGCGCTCTGGACTGAGAAGTCTGTGTTCTCCCTGGGCATTAGAACTGACATTGTGCCCAGCCCAGACACAGACACAAGTGGTAGGGAAAGGTTCATTATGCTCTTTTCTCTCTCACCTGGGAAAGGCTGGACTCATTCAACCCCAAAATGTTTTTAAATTTAAATTTTAAATTTGAAGCAAGTGGAATGGCACTGGGCTCAAGGTTTCTTTTTCAGCTTTATTAATTATAAGATCAAAGAAGCTTGTGTATTGTGACCTCTCTTGTAAACCTAATTTTATATTATTGATTAAACACTGAAATCTAGTTAAGTAAATTTTATTAAAGCTGTTTAATTGTGGGATAATTTTCACTTCTATCTTTTAATCGTATAAATTATGTTGTTTTATAATATACCAACTATGCCTGTGCAATGATTTCCAAGAGGACCAGACCAATCTAGCAAAATCTGATCCTTCATTCATTTGAATGGACATTTCCTATGTTGTGCCACCATCATACTTGCTCTTACCTGTGGCCCCGGGATCAAGGGCTATAGACAGGTGCCTTAAAGCAACCTATGCCACCCCCTCTTCAGGTGCATAATACAAGCATACCTGAGGATCTGACCCACAATAAACATTTGTCACTCTTGTGAATTTTAACTAGAAATATGTTACTTTGTATGGAGTGAATCTTTTAAAAAATGTTTTGATTAGTCAGAATGTATTAATGTAAGTATTATAGTTTAAAATATATATTTAAAGACAACTATTGAGCAATCAATTGATTTCATTCTTTGACAGAGGACCCAATCCTGTAATCTTTGCACCTGCAAAAATATCACTATAATCACTGAAGTTTCTAGTATGCCAGGAAGACAGGTTCAGATCCACAGAAAAAAAATCTATGCTTTAATGCCATGTTCAGAAGATATTCTCTTTATTATGACATTTTGAAGACATAGAAGAACAAATATCCTTTTCGTTTTGGTACTAAGATTGGCATTTAGCAAATTTCTCCCCAATCCAGTCCAATTAAAGGGAAAATAGTTATTTTTTATAAAAACTATTATCCTGTGAAATCAGTGTCAGCCTCATTCCTGCTTGCTTTCCACTAATTTGCTTTCCATTATCTTTTATTTTTGGTATCTTACAATGATGCCAAAAATAAAAAAGGAAAGTTACACAAATTTCTGCATGATATGACACAAAAAGTGCATATAAAAATTGTGTGGGTAAAAAGCATATCATATTCTAGGGAAAAAGCAAAAGGATTGGAAGTTTGGTTTGGAATTTAGTGCATTTAGCTAAAGTATCCAAATATCTTAGAGGCTGATGATGTTCTATGAATTGCATGGGCAGGGGGAGAGAGTGCTTTTGGCTAGTGAAATTTCTGTTATTTTCTTCTGGTTAGATAAGAAATGCTACAGACATTCATTTTTTGTATTATGACAACACTTCAGAACCAGAAAATAGAGAAGCAGATAAAAACACATACTTTTTTTTTTTTAAATGAAACCGGAATTTTATCTAGCTTGAGACAGGTTTGTTTCAGGTTTAGGTTGGCTCTTAATTTGTCTGAAACAGCTCACCTCTCCCTTGTTTTATTTGTGTGTCTATGTTTTTCTTCACTCATCTTACAAGATCGTTTTGGTGATTTTTTTTTTTTTTTTGCTTGATTGACTACATTCCATTTGCTGAAACTTGCTTGTAACAGATTCTGGTTTCTGCTTTTCACTCTCCTTTATAACTGGGGATAATTCACAATAGCATGAGTTTCAGCATGATATTGATCTGCCTTCCATTTATACTTTGGCTCATGTTGCATTTCAGTAACAGTGAGGAGTTTGTCAGTGACCAAGCATTGATCTAAGTTATATTTGCTGTTGCCACAACACCTCATAACAAGTTATACTCTGCTTGAAAATGGTTCAGCCAGGATGGGTCAAAATGCATTCAAACTGTCAGATTCTCTAGTTTGTCATACGTTTGCTGAACAATCTTCTGTCAAAGATGAACATTGTTTATAGAAAAAATACTGCCTTCTTCTGCCCCAATGATCCAGACTTCCAGTCACACACCTTTAGTCCATATACACAGTTAAGTGTCATCTGGATCCAGTTTTGTCAGTTTTTATGCTAACATGCAGTGCCAAAACCATTGGACAGCGAAAGATGCACAGTGATGTACTTTGACATCCTGTTACTCAATTTGCATGCTGATAACTGGTTTTCCAAGCTTCACAACTAACCCTTTTTGGAATGTACATTAAACCCTTTCTGGAATGTACAGGAGTTGTGCAGTGGTGTTCTGGGGAGATCTAAAAGCTACAGAACAGTTTTGGTTTCATTTTAGGGAAAGAGAATTAGGATATTTGCTTGTACGACAGTCAGTAGTAATTCTTATCCCAGAAAGCATTTATTAACACTTCAGGGAGTTAAGTGCAAATTGTCAAGTTTTGGCCTCTATTTGTGACTGCAGTTTTTACACATTATTACCTGAGCACACAAATAATAGACTTCACACACACACAACCCATTTCTGGGCATTGATTAAATGCATGTAAGATTTAAATATATAGATTATATTATTTACATAGCTTTTGAGGCCAGAAGAGAACATTATAATGTATATAATTTTTCCTGATACCTGCATAACAAAGGCCTTAGATTTCATTCAGTGATTCCTGCATCTAAACCAAATTGTGTTTGAACTAGAGCATATCTTTTACAAAGATATGCAGCCCTGAATTAAAGATTCCATGGGATGGACAATTTAACATATGTAAGTGATAGTATACAAAAATGCACACACAAAGTTGTGCATGCACTAATTGAAAAAACTTGGCCCTTCAAACAAATGCAGGTGATAATGACTGACCTGGGTAAATGGGTAAGTGTGATGGATGCTAAGGAGCCCCACTACAACAAGGAAGCAAGTGAGCATCTGGTATAGGTGCTTAATGGACAAGGCCTTGTGTTGTAGAAGTGATCCCTGTGGTGTTCCTTACAGAAGTGTTTCTCAAGCTATGATGCTGGACTCCTTGTGGGAGTGCAACCCTATGAGAAATTAGAAGAAAAAAAATATTTTTTACTAAAGACTTGCAGAAGCAAACCCCATCACTAAATATTCAGAATTCAGTGCAGATAACAGATATTCAATAGAAGGTTTCTCATGATAAACGCAAAGTGGAAATGACCCATCAGGAAAAAAAACAGACATTTTACCCACAGGGTTAAATATTCTTCCCCAAATGTAGAATATTCTTTCGAATATCAGTCTCTCTTTTTTTTTTTTTTTTTTTAAACCGCACTTAAAAAATATGTTTTCATTACGAAGGCTAGACTACTTAGTCTCTCCTTAAAGGAGGAACTATGGAAAGATAGGAGAAAACCTGTGTTAACTTGCATTCTACAGTCATTTAACTCTTTCTGCAAACATGCGGTAATCAGCCCTATGAAACTGCATCTGACTACAGTATAAGTGTTCCTGAAGGCATCCAGGAAAGTTCCACAATTTACAACCACCACCCCAAAACAAGAGGAGGTTCCAATCTAAAGGAGACCTAGGGGGATTGGGCCAGAAATTGTTTCCCAGTCTGGTCCATATGCCAGAGAGGAAGATTCAATTAGTTGCTTCCCATTTTTATCCCTTGTCAAGAGAAAGGATTGGAGTGATCCAGGAGTTGCTGAATAAACCAAGACCACTGGGCCTGAGACGGTTGGTTGTGTTGCTTGTGCCTGAAGTCAGCATTAGAAACCACTCGTTCTTTCCCAGTGCTCACCCTTTCTCTATTGTCCTTGGTCTGCCTGCTGCTGTAGGAGGTTGAGTACAGATAGTCATAAAAATGACCATACTGGGTCAAACCAATGGTCCATCTAACCCAGTATTCTGTCTCTGACAGTTCCCTGTCAGTTGTAGGTTTAGGGATACCCTAAGCATGGGGTTGCATCCCTGACCAATTTTGTTAATAGCAATTGATGGACTTATCCTTCATAAACCCAGTCATACTTTTGGCCTTCACAATACCCCATGGCAATGGTTGATTGTGCATTGTGTGAAGGAGTAATTCCTTGTGTTTGCTTTAAACCTACTGCCTATTCATTTCATTGTGTTCCCACTATTCTTGTGTTATGTGAAGGTGCAAACAAACACTTCCCTTTTACTTTCTTCATACCATTCATGATTTTATAGGCTTCTATCATATCCCCCCTTAGTCATCTCTCTTTTCTAGGTTGACCAGATCCAGTCTTTCTAATCTTTCCTCATCTGGAAGCTGTTGCATACTCCTAAATATTTTCATTGCCCTTCTTTGTATCTTTTCTAATTCTAAAATATCTAGTGTTCTTTGTTTGCCAACACCCTGTGTTGAGTTTTAACAGCTGGACTCATGTCTAAATATTATTATAACAGACAAATAAGTACAGTTGACAAACATTTACAAGCTGTCCTCATGCTCTAATTAAAATGAAGGAAAAGGAGGTACTCTGCTGGGATTCTGTGGAGGGCAACAACAAAATGGAACAGGCAATAAAACAACCATATTTCTCATTTTCCTTTACTGAAAACTTCCTTATAGGATTGCCACCTGTTCAGGGTTTTCTTTCCCCTTTGTTTCCTTAGTTTGAAGGCATTCCCATCACTCCCTAGTTGTTTGGGGGAGGGGTGATTGTTGATTTGTTTGTTTTAAGTAAAATATTTGGCTTTCCACCATGCTGCTCTTATGGACTGACAGCTAAATCAGGCCTACCTCTGCTGCTTCTAATATAGATTAATCTACTTCAGATTAGGGTGACCAGATAGCAAGTGTGAAAAATCGGCTGAGGGATGGGGGTGGGGGTTAATAGACACCTATATAAAACAAAACCCCAAATATCAGAACTGTCCCTATAAAATTGGGACATCTGGTCATCCTACGTCATATGCGATTGAGGTCTTTCAACTCTGGAGCTGAACAGGAGAGGAAGGACTGCTGTGGAGCAAAATATTTTTAATTTTTTTTTTTAAAAATCTTCTCTTTGGGGAGAATATTTCCCTCCCCACCCCCACCCATCTAGAAAAACAAAATCTTCAAAGAGACCATCTTTCCACAGAATGAAACATCATTCCCTCAGAAAAAACTTGAAATGTAAAGCTGTTTGAGGCTTCATTTTTCCAGCACTGGGTGGATTTCACTGTCCTTAAGAACGACTGGATAGTGATGACAATCATTGTCTGGTATAGGTTTCAAAGTAGCAGCCGTGTTAGTCTTTGAAAACTATTTCTCCAAGTTAGCCAGAGTAGCAGCCGTGTTAGTCTGTATCTGCAAAAAGAACAGGAGTACTTGTGGCACCTTAGAGACTAACAAATTTATTTGAGCATAAGCTTTCATGGGCTACAGCCCACTTCATCGGATGCATAGAATGGAACATATAGTAAGATAGATAGATAGATACACATACTGATAAGTTGGAAGTTGCCATACAAACTGTGAGAGGCTAATTAGTTAAGATGAGCTATTATCAGCAGGAGAAAAAAAAAATTTGTAGTGATAATCAAGATGGCCCATTTAGACAGTTGACAAGAAGGTGTGAGTATACTTATCTTAAGGAAACAGACTCAATATGTGTAATGACCCAGCCACTCCTAGTCTCTATTCAAGCCCAAGTTAATGATATCTAGTTTGCATATTAATTCAAGCTCAGCAGTTTCTCATTGGAGTCTGTTTTTAAAGCTTTTCTGTTGCAAAATTGCTACCCTTAAATGTTTTACTAAAGTGACCCATGCCCCATGCTGCAGAGGAAGACAAAAACCCCCCAGGGCCTCTTCCAATCTGCCCTGGAGAAAAATTCCTTCCCGACCCCAGATATGGCGATCAGCTGAACCCTGAGCATATGGGCAAGATTCGCCAGCCAGATACTCAGGAAAGAATTCTCTGTAGTAACTCAGATCCCACCCCATCTAAAATCCAATCACAGGCCATTGGGCCTATTTACCATGAATATTTAAAGATCAATTAATTGCCAAAATCATGTTGTTATCTCATCATATGAACTTTCCTTAGGTCATTTTAAATTATAGAGAAATGGACAGTGTCACAACATAGTTATTTTGAACACAATGCCATTCTCTTCTAAAACCAATACACTGCTTCCATGATGCGTTATAAAGATTCTGAGCCATGAGGTTTTGCTTGATCATTTTGTAATAATAGACCATTTATAATATCACTCCTCAAAATGGATCCAATTTTGTTCACCTTTGGTGCAAAGTCAACGGCTTGAATAGAGTTGCACCAAGGAGGAATTTGGAGCCTTATGACAGAATAATCAACAACACAGCATAATGAGTGGCTAGATTGAAAAGGAAAAGTCATTTATTTTGTACTGAATTGAAGTGCATTGATTAAGGGCTGGTCTTCACTATGAGGAAATTGACACTGCTGCAATCAATGCAACAGGGATCAATTTAGCGGGTCTAGTGAAGACCCGCTAAATCGACGACAGAGCACTCTCCGATTGACCCCGGTACTCCAGCTCTCCGAGAAGGGTAAAGGAAGGAGACCAGAGAGCATCTCCCATTGATGCAGCACAGTGAAGACTCTGGGGTAAATTGACCTAAGCTACCTCGACTTCAGCTACGTTATTCACGTAGCTGGAATAGCATAACTTAAGTTGACTTACCCCTGTAGAGCAGACAAGCCCTAAATGCCCCTAATGGATTGTTAGTTAATACAATGGTGTACTGATAACACAAGTTATTCCTAAACAATTTGGACTATCTTGCGAACAAGAAAAAAAATGCATTCTATTCCTTCAACACCCTCTCCCTCAGCTCTTGCTCTTTTATAACAACATCCTTCTCAATTGAGAAGGAAAGCAATGGTGTTTTCTTCAGTGGATCACCAGGGGATATTTTTATAGTACTTATTAAAACATTGCTATGACTTGGGTATTTAATATTCTCATGCATATTTATCCCTTTCTAAAGATCATCTGATGAAAATTGCCTCTCACCTTGATTAAAGAGACCTTTCAGGATCTAAACTTGTACTAATAAATATTAATCTGCATCCCAACAGGAAATCAAAACTGTCATCTCATGTTTAATGTGGTTTTTCACCCCTTCCTCTAATTGTTATTTTGTAGACATTCTATAAATATTTTTTATTAACAGACTGATAGCATAGCCTTCAAGCAGACATCTAGATGTCTCTTCTGGTACCTCACACCCTCTTAGTTATGTAAACAACTCAGTCTCAGTTGTGCCTTCTTAATTGGGTTCATTTGTAGGCTATAAATGTTGTTTACATGTTTCTTTAAAAGGAAACAGATTTTAAATGAAGTGACAAAAATGGACTAAATCTGAACTTGCAGAGTAATCTTCTTGCTCCTTTGGTTCTTACCTAGGACCCAATTCTAGGAGGTACTCTGTGCCGCCAATGAATTTTGAAAGTATTCTCTACTACACTGAGGTCAGAGGGATTTGAAGGCTCTCAGAACCTTGTAGGAGGGATTCAACACCTTGCAGGACTGGGCCCTGAAAGCTCTCAGCAATAGGCTAGCTGTTGAAGCATAAATGTCTACACAGCATGTAAGTGCAGCATTTGACAGAATATGTTCAAAACTAGTAAATAAATACAGGAAAGTTTTCTTCGTTTGCTCCCACTCCATCCTCCTCCTTTACATCTCATCTAATTTTTTTTTAAACCAAGAATATCACTGAAAGTGTTTCCATAATGATTTTATACAATTTAAAGGGACAAATACAAGCCCCCTACATAATCATAGAGGCCCAAATGTAGTGTAAATGCAGCCTCACTAGGAAAGCTAGGCCACAAATCCCTGCATATTGGAGAGTACAAAGGCCCTATGTGATGGAACATGCTGGTAAGTGTAAGCAGATGGTTAAGTTAGTGATGGGTGCGGGCTGAGATAAGCCATTACTACCAGCAGCAGAAAGGCAATGGAGAAATAAGCAGAGCCCCTCAGCCTGCACCTCATAGTGTCAGGGGACAGTAATTCCCAGTGGCTTAAACACCTATGTGGGCCCCTCCAGCCAGGGCAGCAGAAGCTGCTGCTGTCTTTCATGGGCATTCTTTCAAAAACCCCTGTTGGCCCCATCAGAGCCCTCATGAGCCCCAGCACCTACAGGACAGGATATCACCAGGGCCACCAGCAGAGAGAACCCTCTGTGACATCTTCTCTTTTCATTAGCCACCTAATTGGACCAGTCAGTATTCATCCCCCACCAGGTACCTACACTTATTTTCTTAGTCTCCTTTGCCACCATTCTCCTTCCACTCCTCCTCTCCTGTTTATATGTAACCCACTGATGAGTGTGTGTTACAGGTCCCCCACTGTGCCAATCCACAGATATGAGTGGTTACAGCCCCAGCTTGGCTCTAAACTCATGCTTGTAGCTCTGGAAGTCCCTGATTCAAAGCCCAATGTTTTGGCCACGAAGGGAGCCATCACACGTAGTCTGTTCCCCTTGCACCTGACCATGTCCTGCTTTCCCATTCCTCCGCCCACATGTGCCCTCCAAAAAAATGCAAGCCATGGTTAATTACTTAGAAATTACATACATTATACATTTAAACTGGGGGAAAAATCAGCAACTAGGAGATATATAGAGAAGGCATGAGAGACTGTGACCTTTCTCTCCCCAGCAGGGGGCAATGCCAGGAGCTGCGGAAAGCTACCTTAGCACATTTGAAACTCTTAAGGGTTCTCTCTGTTTGGCTATGTCCTTCTCTCTTCATTCACACACAGCTACCTGTTGCAGAAGGCTGTGAAAAAGAGATGGCGAGAGAAACATGCAGTGTTTTCGTAGCCATGTTGCTTCCAGGGTGTGAGAAAGATAAGGTGGGTGAGCAATAGCTTTGGTCCAATAGAAGATATTACCTCACCCACCTTGTCTCTCTCATGGAGAGAGAAGGAGATATACTTGAGTTTGCTAGGCTGAAAGAGAGGAAAAGGGATTGGTGGTAGGAAAGAGAGGAAGGAAGCTAAAATTCTATAAAAATTATGAATCCTGTTCTTATCATCGCCTTGTTTGGCTTGCTTATATGTTGCAACCCGTTCCCTTTCGTCTTTCTAGATTATAATTTCTTTGGAGCAGCTCTGTATTTTTGTATATGTTTAGAAAGCATTCAATACCTATTGGACACTTCCATAAGCTAATTTATAATTAAATCATCATCTTTGTGAGGTGCCTTGTGCACTATAAGCACAAGAGAAAAAAATAATACTTATGAGTTATGGCTGATGGGACAGAATTAAAGGAGACAAAGGAGGAAGAAAAGGATGGTGGAAAAAAATCAGAAGACCAAGCGCTCCAAAGCAGGTAAGGCCATGCATGGTGCCCAGGCATCAACACCCATCCAGGCCCACCAGGCTACTTTTGACATTTAAAAGTGTGGTAGGTAGTTACAGAAAGAGAGTGTGGAGGAGTAAAATAACAAAAACAAACATTACAAACATGACAAATATCCTGGACCTAATTACATGATGCAGCATACATCACACTAGCAATAGGCTTATTGACCAAAGCGTATCTAAAGCAGGTCTCTGACAATCATATTATTAGCAGGAGCTGCTTTAATCTAATTTATTATGGTAGATAATGTTGTATCTACTATTATAGGTGAGATTGGGAGCACTGCCCATTATTAAGGTTGCCTGACACTTTCCATTGTAAGATTTATCAGTTGCTTATAACTTTGCCAAACTTCAACCATTTGGGCTGAAATTTTCCATGCCAGGTATCTGCCTCAGGTTGAATGTTTTGGGAAAGTTTCATCCAAAAAATATTAGCCATTTCCATAAATGAAGCTGGGGAAAATATACTATTTTGCCCATAATAAAAATGTATGGTGACCTTTTCTGGCGTTGGAGTGGGGTATTGAAATTTGGCAAGGGAGTGGCCTTTGTGTCAGGGATGTGCCTTTTCTTGTCCATAAGAAAATCTATCAAAATTGGGCAAATTCATATCTTTGGGAAAAAAAATCACAGTTTATACATTCTCAATAGAAACTTCTTAGAGCTAAATACCTCAAAGATTCTGTTCACACTTGGCATGCTCCAGCCTAGGGCTGAGCAGAACTTTCCCTGCAATTGCAGCTCTGAACTGCTGATCCACGCTGGGTCCTGGTCTGGGCACTCAGATGGAGAACAGAGACTGTCTCTCCTGTTCATTCAGTGACTCCTCACACATAGTTGTTCCAGGCACTGTAGAGGAGGAAGCAGCCTCATTTCAATGCCGAAGTCACAAGAGCCAGACCTATGGGGGTGAGGAGAGCTGAGGAGAGACTGGGCCTGGGGCTGAGAGCCAAAGAGGGGATTGTGACTGTCTTGGCAAGGAGACTGGGTGCACGGGAGGAAAATGGGAGAGGGAGAAGGAGGAGCCAAGGGAGACTGGGACTGACAGGGTAAGGAGACTGAGACCCAATGAGATGGAGGGAAAGAAATTGAAGTGGGAGGGAAGACAGATCTCATGAGCTGGGGTACTTGGGGAGAAATGGGACTGGCAAGGCAAAGAGACTGGGACAAGGAGCCTGAGGAGAGGGATTAGGACTGTGAGCAAGTGAAGATTAGGAATGTGGGTGGGGGGCAACTGGAGGGATGGTTTAAGTGAGAGAAAAAACAAGGAGCTGGAGGTGGCAGAGGAGTTGGGAAACTAGGAACGTCTTATTGGATAAGACAACTGGGACTGGGGGGAGACTGGACATGGAGGATCCACAGGGGTGAGACTCGGACTTGCTGGGAAAGAAGACCAGGATTGGGGTGAGAAGTATCAGGAGTAGAGAAAAAGACTATCTAGGTGAACAGAATGGAACTGAGATGAGGAGCCAATGACTGGAAGACAGACAAGTCTGGCACAAGGAGAGGGTGAAGGAGAAAGGGCATAAAGGAGTCACACTTCCAGGGAGGTTCTGCCTTTTCAGTTTGCTTTTTAAAAAGACTTAGGAAATTACATACACACACTATTCTTGTTGCAAAATCAAAGCAAAGGAACTGCCAGAATAAGATTGTCTGATCCTTAATTTAGCCACCTTGTGCATAAGCATGATGATACAATCTTTAATCACAGGATATTAATGCTGGTTTTCCTCGCGTGTGTGTCTGTTTGGAGATCCTTTCTGCCAGGCACCAGGTGAATTTAGCCTCATATTTGAGACAGTGAATTCACTATTAGTCTTGTCATGTAAATATAGGTAGAAAATGTGTTTTATAAAACTAGAGATAGCCACAGGGCTCAAACTGGGTGGGTATACAAGCATGCAACTCTGAGCGAGACACCTTTTTGCTGCACTGTTTCATAGCTCCCACAATCACAAGCAGCAGACAATTCTGAAGTGCAGCTGCTTAAGACTAGGCATGCAGTTCCAATTCAAGCAGCTGCTTCCCAGCGCTTTGACACCAGCCAGCAGAGGGGACACAGCCAGAGCCACTCACAAGGAGCTGCCGCTGCCCAAGGGAATGGCTACCATGATCCTTTACCCCTGGTGCATGTGATGCCAGTAGAGCTGCCAAAAGAATGATCAGGAGTACCAAGACTTACTTAGCAAGGGGGAACACAGGAGCCTCAGCAAGGGGTAAACACAGAGCTTGTGAAAATGAGTGGGAGCATCCTCATGAATTCAGAGCTTCCAGTTAGACCAGAAATACCACAAGGCAAGTCTTTTTATGTTGTTTCTTGGCACATTTCTTTCCAGTTTTGGCCATAACCAAAAAAGCACATGAAAAACAAAACCAACCAACCAACGGGAAAATATTATCTGAACCTCTTTAGAACATCAAGAATGGTTCAATTATGGCTCAATTAAAGTGTGTGGTAATCCTGTATGATTCCATATAGGAAGTCCCTGAAAGTCTTCAACTGATTTTGGATCAGGCTTTGTGGTAGCTGATCAGGAGCAGGCTCTGTCTTTACTTGGATTGGAGAACTGTAAGGAAGACCTAAATACTGAAGCAAATAGATCTGGTGATATAGTGACATGCTTTCCTCTGGATCAAGACTGAACCTGCATTCTACTATAGGATGAGGGTTATGGTCTTGCCGGATATGCCATCTTAGAGATGATATGTAAAACCAAGGTCCTTACTAATTGTGGCTATTAAAAGGAACCATACCACTTTTTAAAAACACAGTGTAGGATATTCGTTAACTCAGGTGTGCCTATCTAAATTATACCTTCTCTGTGGAGAAAACACTGTCTCTTTAGCTGTGTTTATACAGTGCCCAGCCAGTCATGAATGGGATCTTTGGGTGCTACCATAATAATTCACTTGAAGTACAGAAATCTCTTGCAGGATAGGTAGGAAACTATTTCTCCAGACAGTCTAGTTTCCAGATCACATTTTTCTGAAATGTAATCCAGACATCACTACAAATTTTAAAATAAAAATCTGCTGCCTTTTCAGATCTCTTGGCTACAGCTTCCTGGTCATGTTCATAGGTAATTAGAGGATCAGATCTGAAAACACTTGCACTGTGGGGGAATCAGCAGGTGACCCACAAGTTCTAAGACAGAAAAGCTTTGACAGATTCATTAGCACATCTTTACTTGGAATATTCTTAAAGATCAAGAGGACATTGCTGTTTTAAGGAGCAGACACCTCTAGCCACCTCTCAAAGAGCAGAACAGAGCAGTGGATAATTGATGCATGCTTGAGAGCATGATGCGTAGACAGAATGATTTATTAGCAATTAAAACAAAGGAGAAGATAGTGAACTCAATCGTTGTGCTACAAAGCTTGCAAATACCAAAATAAAACAAACAAAAACCAAAACCACATCAAGCGCTCACAATGTTTTTGTCTCTCCCAGCCTGAAAAACATTTGCCTTACAGAAGGGTGTAAAAAATAAAAAATCGGTGCCTCAAGAGCAGCACATTTAGCTGCCATGCAAGACCAGCGACAGGAATGCTCAGATTATGTTGTTCGAGTTGTGGGTCATTTTAAGAAATGCTTCCTCTGTCAAACCCACAACAGACCTTGTGCTGGGACACCACGTGCCCTGTTGTTCCATATGGAAGGATACAGAGTGAGAGAAATTACAAAGTTGCAGCCGTGAAAGGGAGGGAGTTGCCAAGGTAAAGTGTGTGAAGAAAATAAAACCTAAAGGTAAAGGAAACTACTTCTCTTTCAGGGATCCAACACTTAAGAATCAAATTGCTGTATTAGGAATAAAGGTTTCTGGACCTCTTTTGCCTGGTTTAATTAGACATGGAGCTGAACATTCTCTAAGACTCTGAAAAAAAAATCTTACATCTAAGCAAACCAAGAGTAGTTCATTGTCCCACAGCTGCACTTATTCTATTCAGGTTCTTGTACCACACCCATTTTTCTAGTATGGGAGGTCCTTCCAGCACTGTTGATTCTTGTTTAATTTTTATTTTTTTAAATCTCCCAATTGTAATGGTGGGTGTCACTTAACCAAAGTCATGACAGTGCTGGGCTATGAAACTAGTATCATGGGTAGCAACCTCCCCATGCCATCAGGCCTCCAAATTCCTATGGATTTCTAAACTCTTTAAGCTTGTGTCTGCTCTTGATCAACTTCAACTCTTTCAGTATGTATGAATACAAAATGCACATCCATCAAAATGGAACACGTGGTCTTTAAAGTACATGTGTCCATTCTATTGAGATTTATTTTTCAACACTGAAGCATTTTTGCCTGCAATAAAATAATCATGTGTATTTTAATATAAGCATATATGGCTTTTCTCTCATAGCCGGACATTCAGGACCAACACTGGCAGGTGAAGAGTGAATACAGCATTTCCTTAAGATCATGAGATTTCTCGTGGGGGCGGAGTGGGACCGGTATATTGTAACCATGTTCTGCATCTACCCTATAAGGAGCTGCTGAAAGCATGACACAAAGAATATGTGATAGTGGGAATACCTGCTGAACCTTCCATGGTGTGAAGTCTTTGTTCTCTATTATTATCCAAATTGCTTTCCAGTTATGTGGTAGACTTCTAAAATCAAGCATATGAAAATCAATGTCCCTTTAATATCATGTAGCCAGGATAGAGGAACCCTGTGCATTTTACTCCTACATTTTTATCAGGTCAATCAGAAACACTTGAATGAGTGCACTTTCACCCCAGGAAGTTTTAAGTGAGAGCTTGGAACATGTATACAATTAATAATTCTGTTGCCTGTGCCTGAGAGAGATCGCTTATATTTCTTGGTGTATTTCACGTCTTCCAGCAATACAAATAAAGTTTAGGTATTTGATTAAATATTTGTGTTGATTAGAAAAACTCACTGATTTGTAACCTCAACTCTTAATCAACTATCCAAAACTCTTGTTTTTATAAAAGTGGTCATTTCTCTAGCCCCCTTCCGCCATCTGCTCCCAGCATTCCCAATGCATCCAAAGCCAGTTTTAACATTGGCTGTAGAGCACTAAAATGGCCTTTTAGAGGGTAGTTTGTGTAAAGTTACTCTCAGCTAGCTATAGCTCCATCACACTACTGTACCCCTCTTCTTTGACCTCACTGCTGGCCACACCATCCTACTGGTATACTTTGAAGGTTATGCTGGTGTCTCAGGTCCCTTCTGCGCCTGTTATGCTTATATCTATGGTATCTAATTGCTCATTTTATTATTTGTATTTACTTGACATCAGATCATTCCTCTCTCAGATTTCCTAAAACTCTGTTCTCAGCCCTTGTCTTTTCTATCTTCTGCCTTCCCACTCAGACATATCATTTGAGAATTTAACCTCAACTACCAGTTTTATGCTGATCATACATGTGACTACCTCACCTTTAAACCTTTCAGGGATCCCTCCCTCAACAGAATCCCCATCTGTTTTAAGCATATCAATACTTGTCTTAACTTTTGTTAATTTAATTATACCTTTCCACTATCAAGAGAAATACCTTTCAGTCACACCCACTGCACAACTCCCTTCTGAATTCTGGCGCACCTTTTAGCTGTCTTGTCTGTAGTCTTGAAGTCAAGTCATCTTTTATTTTGACTGCTCTTTTGCATCTCATATGGCTGCAGGCTGCAAGTCTGCCTTTCACCATCCTAATATAACCAACATATGATACTTCCTTGCTGCTTACTCCTCTGGAATTGCAATTTCATGCCTTTGTCACTTCACATTTTGTCTACTATAAACAGCTTCTCCTCTGTGGTCTCCTAGTGTCACCTATAACTACAGCTGGTTGGGATTTTCTGGACAAAATTTGTTTTGGACAAAATGCCAATTCATCAAAACAATTTCTATAGACCAGGATGAATCTCTGGTCAAAATGAAAGAAAGAATGAGAGACAGAAAATAGCCAATAACCCAGTGATTAGGGCACTAACCTGGGATGTGGGAGTCCCTGGTTAAAATCCCTACTCTGCCTAATTCAGTGTAGGTATTTGAACCTCGTCCTCTCCATTCCAGGTGAATTGCCCAAACACAGGTCTATAGAATCTCTCTCTCTCTCTTTCATCCCCACAATACTTCATTATTTATACAAACTGGAACAGCTTCAACAGGAGAGACTGAAAGCAAGACTGAGGCTATGTCCTCACTACCACTTACGTTGCTCAGAAGTGTGAATAAAGGCTTGTCCTCACTACCGGGGAGATCGACACTGCTGCAATCGATGCAGTGGGTATCAATTTAACGGGTCTAGTGAAGCCCTGCTAAAATCGACAGCAGAGAGCTCTCCAGTCAACCCTGATTCTCCAGCTCTCTAAGAAGAGTAAGGGAAGTCGACTGGAGAGCCTCTCCCATCAACACAGCGCAGTGAAGACACGGCAGTAAGTCAACCTAGTCTAGGACAACTCCAGTTACGTTATTCACATAGTTGGTGTGGCGTAACTTAGGTCAACTTACCCCGGAAGTGCAGACAAGCCGTAAGCCACCCCCTGAGCAATATAAGTTACACCGACTTAAGTGCTGGTGCAGATAGCGCTATGTCAGACGGAGAGTGTCTCCCGCCAACATTGCTGCCTCTGCTCGTTCAGGGTGGATTAAGTCAATAGAGGAGCTCTCTCCCATTGGCTTAGAGTAGTTACACTAGAAAGCTTACAGCAGTGTAGCTGCCCTGCTGCAGCTGCGCCATTGTAGAATCTCTAATATAGCCATAGTCTGAGTCTACAGCCTGGTGGTTAGGAAATTAACCAAGGAAGTGGGAGACCCAAGTTAAAGTCCTGGATCCAATTCAGGCAGAGCAGGGACTTTAATCTGGGTTTCCCACATCCCAGGCAAGTGTGCTGATCACTGGATTATTGGCTTTTGGGGGTGTGGTGGAGGGGTGATTTAATGATTTGTTTTAAATGCAGAACAAAAACAAATGGCAAAAAAAAAAAAAACTGCAAAAGAGAATTCTTGTTTCCTGGCCAGGCCCACTTATAACCAGATGGGCATCTCTTCAGAGTGCTGCAACACAGCTTCTCACCCATACATGCAAATGCAGCTACATCACCCTGCTCATGGATGACTGCTCCCTATTATTTCATATACAACACAAAAACATTTATCATTCAAGATCTCTTGCTTTCTCCACTCCAATGCTTTTATCCTACCTTAGGTTCCCTATTCCCTTCTCTCTTCCCGTGTTCTTGCTCCTGCTCTTGCACCAGATATCTGGGGCTATATACCGGTCTCCATTTGCCTCGCTGATTCTCTACCCTTATTAAAATGCAGTTCTGAAACCACTTCCTCTATGCTACCTATAAGTAGTAAGCTGTCAACCTGTTTCATAACCATGCTTAATATATTATCAGCCCTTCATACTTCTAAGATTTCTTTCTACTCCCATGCTCATACCTTATAACTTTTGACACTGCCCATTGTTGCAACGGATGTGCTTTGTGAGATATGTATATGAACTATGCTTTATACAATTATATTTGAATGTACTGGACATCTTCTGAAAGGAAATATGAGCGCTCACAGAAAAAGGGTCTCAATTGTTCAGCCCCAACACACTTTGAATAATTGTCAGTGTTCGACATTTCTTCTTCAGGGTGTTGGCATTAAAAAAGGCAGATTGACAAGGAGGTAGGGAGATGATTTGGATTCAGAATATAAGAGCAAAGAAACCTTTAGGATAATTGCATTAAATATTATTTCCCCCAGGCAGCTAAATGAAAGTTGTTAGATCTGCGGGACTTGTATAAAATGAAATGAGATTCTGCAGCCTCAGAAATCAGTTTTTGAGTGAATTGGAAAAGTATCTCTTTGGTACAACTGTTCCATAATATATTTCCTTGTGGCTCTCTCACCCCATTCCCTTACTGTAATGAGATTTATATACTTCATTCAGTATAATCAATAATAAATTGACTTCTTTAATCTTAATAAAAATGTGTAGCTGTTTCTCTTTCCATATTGAATAGAAAGTCAGAGAAAACTGACTTTTTTCACAGAAAACTGGAGAAAAGGGGAGGTCTAATCTTTTGCTATGCACAGACTTCAGCACCTAGATACTAGGCTGATAGGTATTATAGAAAACCCTAAATTAGACAGACAATTAATTCTGTCTGCGGATTAATCAGCTGTAAATATCTGGAAGAGATACAGAAGTCTGATTTTATTGTTGCTTCCTGGTCATATCCAAGGTGCATGCTGGGGATCTGAATAATCCATGTTTTCAAATAAAGAAGGTTAAATCCAGAGCTACCAATGCTCCTCCAACAGGTTCAGTGCTTAATAGCATTAACCATATCATATAGTAATCCACACACTCACATTCAACTCTTTCTGAAGGTTTCCTGCGGAGGTGTTTATTGCCAGTGATATTATTTGTTTTATAAAGTTACTAATACAAAAGTCTTGCTAAAATGATATACCACTATCAGAGTTCTTAACATTTTTCAAAAATGAATTGCTATGTTTGCTAGGAAGTACTCTGGACAAGAGTTTTGCATAGCATGTTCACACAGAGCATACTTTAGTCCATTGGAATGCATTTAAAAAGAAAAATGAGTTAAATGAATATTATTAATCAGAAGTAACGGATGGACAAAAATCCCAGGGTCAGATCTTCATCTAGTGTAAATCTTCTTAAGTGCCTTGAAATCAATGGAGCTACACTGATTTATACCCATTGAGGGACTAATCAAAAAGGTGCTTTGGAAACGTTTTAAAAATAAGTTTTCTAAAGTGAGTTTAGCGCTTATTGAAAGTGTGAGATTGACATGTCTCAGGACTGACCTCCTAAGAATGTTACAGCATGGCAATGGCAGGCAAGTTTCCTCAGCTGCTGCTTTGATGGTGTTCTATCCAAACTTTAATGGATCACCTCATTAAGAGAGACAGAGTAGTCCGCTCTCCATACTCATTCAAATCTTTGGCCTCTTTGCTGAAGCTGTTAATGATGGTGCTTACCTCTATTGGAATTAAAGGACAAGGATCATATTATTATTTAGTATTTATTTTTTGTAGCCTCCACAGAGTGTTAGGCACATTCAAAACAGAGAAGATAGCAAAATCCCTGCCCCAGGAAGCTCATAGTCTAAAGTTGGAAAAGTAAACAAGTAAGGAAACAGAAATTAGGGAAGAGAAACAATGATAGTACAGTTCAGTTATCCTCTTTATTTTTGTTATATAAAATACACCCATGTCACTCCTTAAGCAAAAAGCCAGTTATTAAAGTTTCTTACAGGCACTGGACAGATTGGCTTCAGGAATGATTTCCAAGATAAGCCACCAAGATAGTTAAGTCCAAAGCAGACTACAAAGAATTACAAAGGGATCTCACAAAATCTGACCGGGCAACAAAACAGCAGATGAAATTCAGTGTTGATAAATACAAAGTAATGCACATTCAGAAACTTAATCACGACTATTCATACAAAATGGCAGGGTCTAAATTAGTTACCACTCAAAAAAGAGATCTGGAGGTCATTGTGGATAGTTCTCTGAATACAGCCTCTCAATGTTCAACAGCAGTCAAAAAAGCTATGTTAGTAACAATTAGGAAATGGATAAATAATAAGACAGAAAATATCATTATGACACTATATAAAACTACGGTATACCCCCACCTTGAATACTATGTGCAGTTCCGGTCTCATCTTAAAAAAAGATATATTAGAATTGGAAAAGATAGAAAGGACAACAAAAATGGTAAGGGGTGTGGAACAGCTTCCGTATGAGGAGAGATCAGGACTGTTCAGCTTGGAAAAGACATAACTGGGTGGGTGGGGGATATGATAGAGGTCTATAAAATCATGATGTGGAAAAAGTGAATACGAAAATGTTATTTATTTCTTCAAATAACAAAAGAACCAGGAATCACACAGTGAAATTAATAGGCAGCAGGTTTAAAACAAACACTAGGAAATACTTCACACAAGGCACAGTCAAGCTGTGGAACTCATTGCCAGCTTAAGTCGATATAACTTCCATCACTCAGGGGTATGAAAAAGCCCCCCCCTCCCCCATGCAACACAAGTTTTGTGCTGTCCACACTGACAATATGTTGGCAGGTGATGCTCCCCCACTGACATAGCTTCTGCTTCTCACTGAGGTGGAGTAATTATGACAACTGGAGAGTGCTCTCCTGTCAGCATAGTGCATCTTTACCATACATGCTATAGCAGCATACTAAAGCCAATGTAGTGCTGTAGTGTAGACTTGCCCTAAATGTCTTATGTCACAGTATAGGGTCCTACATCTGCCCTAACTCGACTGTTTCCAGGTACATTACTGGGGTGACTGTTTCAGTACTATCCTCTCATCCTTCTTGAGAAACATGTTTTATGCATTCCCCCAGCATCCTCCATCTCCTTCAGATAGGAAGCTGTCATAAATATAAGGGGAAGGGTAAACCCCTTTGAAATTCCTCCTGGCCAGGGGAAAGCTCCTCTCACCTGTAAAGGGTTAAGAAGCTAAAGGTAACCTCGCTGGCACCTGACCAAAATGACCAATGAGGAGACAAGATACTTTCAAAAGCTGGGAGGAGGGAGAGAAACAAAGGGTCTGTGTCTGTCTGCATGCTGCTTTTGCCAGGGACAGAACAGGAATGGAGTCTTAGAACTTTTAGTAAGTAATCTAGCTAGGTATGTGTTAGATTATGATTTCTTTAAATGGCTGAGAAAAGAATTGTGCTGAATAGAATAACTATTTCTGTCTGTGTATCTTTTTTGTAACTTAAGGTTTTGCCTAGAGGGGTTCTCTATGTTTTTGAATCTAATTACCCTGTAAGATATCTACCATCCTGATTTTACAGGGGGGATTTCTTTATTTCTATTTACTTCTATTTTCTATTAAAAGTCTTCTTGTAAAAAACTGAATGCTTTTTCATTGTTCTCAGATCCAAGGGTTTGGGTCTGTGGTCACCTATGCAAATTGGTGAGGCTTTTTATCCAACATTTCCCAGGAAAGGGGGGGTGCAAGTGTTGGGAGGATTGTTCTTAAGATCCAAGGGTCTGGGTCTGTAGTCACCTAGGCAAATTGGTGAGGCTTTTTTACCAAACCTTGTCCAGGAAGTGGGGTGCAAGGTTTTGGGAAGTATTTTGGGGGGAAAGACGCGTCCAAACAGCTCTTCCCCAGTAACCAGTATTAGTTTGGTGGTGGTAGCGGCCATTCCAAGGACCACGGGTGGAATACTTTGTACCTTGGGGAAGTTTTGACCTAAGCTGGTAAAGATAAGCTTAGGAGGTTTTTCATGCAGGTCCCCACATCTGTACCCTAGAGTTCAGAGTGGGGGAGGAACCTTGACAGAAGCTCTTCCCTATCCTCTTTTATATGAAGAGTTGTAAAAAGTTTAAGCCTGCAACAATTTAACTGGCTGGCAATGACATATTTCCATTAGCAAATCAGTGATTTAGCTTGATCTTATTGTACCCCTACTTAAATTATAGACAAGTGCTTCCTTCGAGTCTTCAACTATCACAGATAGATTTGCCAAATAATACACAATAGCTAAAGAAAAACAGATCTCTGTTTAAAACTGTTGCCTACTGTGACAGCTGCTTAGTTTTCCTTAGAATACCACCACTTATGCCATTCTTCAGCCTCCCACTGTTCCCCACTTAATGAAATGGAATAAGCAAAGCACCTGAAAATTGCTGTCAGCCCTTGATATCCACAGCATAGCAATTACAACAAATAGGTCTGTAAAACTGAGGTGGGGGAGGGTGCTCTCTCTCTCTCAAAAAAAATTATGTGTTTTGTTGTCTCAGGTTTGCACATGAATTTCCCTTCCAAACCATTCTCAGCAACACCACAGAGCTGGTCTTTGGAAAACATCAAGAGAGATTGAGCCCTATTTTCTCTCTCACTAAATTTTCACCTCTTTAGCACCATTGTAACTCCACTGACTTCAGTGAAACTTACACCAGTGTAAGGGAGAAAAGTATTTTTCCCACCCACTATTTAGCTGGATAAGGGTGTTTCTGATAGTGAGAGGTAAAGGTGGTGGATCATTTAAATGAGTGTCATTAAATCCCAGAACATGCTCTGGTAAATCTGTTGCCAGTAGATCACCAAAGGGAACTCAGAGCATGTTGAAGAAGAAAAATGTTCAAGCAGTCTTCACTGAGATCCTTCCTGGCCCATAAGCAAAGGAAGAGAAAAGACAGAAGATACTGGAAGTGAATCACTGGTGAGGTGAGTGGTGTAGTGTTTTATATTTTTGTGAAACATTGGTTCACCTTTTATGGGGAAAGAGGCTGTACAGTTTGGGTGGCCTCCACTTCAGTAGACTGGGGACCAACATCCTCAGGGACAGGTTAACTAGAGGAGTCAGGACATGGTTAAATCAATAGCAAACAGGGAGAGCTAAAAAGAGAGAAGATATAATCACTTAGCACAAAATTGAGCTGTTGAGAAGAAAATTAATCAAGGAACCCAAGGACATGAAAAGATTACATGAATTGTCTATTGTAACCTGGGATTAATCTAGGAATGCACCTGTCACAAATAACAGGTTATTTTTAGGTAGCTACTTAAAGTTATTTAAGAAGATGAAATTAGTAAAGCACATACAGAAACTTTATGAGCTTTAGTTAATACAGCCAGATATAATTGAAATCGTAGGAAAAATCTATATACGTAAGAATAAGACAAATCCAATAAAGTGGTTTCCTACATTGTACATATTTACAGTCTTATGGAGACCAATAGAAACAAAATGGAAGGAAACATACGTGAAGATCATCCTGAGAGAAAGGCATTGGGGCCAGCTTCCTACCAGAGTGTCCCATGTTGCCTTCCTAGTGCCCCAACAATACATTGGATAACCCCATCTTCGATACACCTTTTCCTATACCACATACATGTCTGCAGCCATATTTGATAAGGATTAGGTCTTCTGGCTAACCATGTGTAGTATACTGGCTAACCATAGTTAAACTTCTGACTGTTAACACTTCACTTGCATCAGTTAATGTCCCAATAGTTTCAATATGTCAATACATATTGCAAAAGTATCCTAAGATGCTACCATATGTTTATTTGTGGTTTATGTACTAATCACAAGATACATATTGCTAAATTTTATAACCTTAGGTCAAGCAAACAAGACTTATGCTAATTTATGCCAACTGCCAACTTCTACTGGGTCTCGCTCTAAGCCCTTAACACTTAATGTTTATAACTGATAGCCAAGCCTACTTTTAATACATATATTTTGATTCTTCTACTTGTTGTTACAGCTTCAATAGCTTCCATTATTATTTCTATATGCATGCTTAGCACATAGTTTATATTTTACCCAAAACCATATACCTTCCAAGATGAGGTCAGGGTCAACAGTCAACTTTATGCACCAATGCAAGGAAACTGGGTAACAAACAAGACAAATTGAAGTTGCTCATTTATGAGCAAAAATTTTATCTAGTTGATATTACTGAAACCTGGAAGGATGAGTCACACAACTGGAATGTTTAAATCAAAGCTTATAACTTATCCTGGAAGAACTGAGGGGGCAAAAGGGGAGGAGAGTAGCATTCTATGTAAAAAATGAGTCACTGATGACTTGGAAGAAAATGATCTTGGATTCTTATGGATCAATGTCCTAATAGATAAAAGCACAAGTTAGGGTACTAGTTGGTGTCTGCTACTAACCACCAAATCACACTAGGGAACAGGAGGACTGCCTCCTTACACATCTATCTATAATGTGTAAGAAAAAAAAACTGCATGATCCTGGGGGACTTTAGTTGGAGTGACATATGCTTGAGGTCTCATGCTGCCAGTACTATGACATTTCTAAACATTATAGATGTCACTTTCCTAACAAAAAAAGTAATAGAGCCAACACAGGGTTTTCAGATCCTTAGCACACAGTAGCACTCTTCCACCCTTCCATGTTCACAGTGGTCTTACAAAAGTGCGTGAGTGTGTCTATGATTTTTTTATCTAAATAGAAGTGACATCATACGTCAGTTCTGCCCACTCAGCCTCACCTCTGCTCCTCCTGCAAAGCTTGGGGTTCTTCACCCCCAACCTCTGAGGCTTGGGTGGGGCTGCAGCAAGATTCCTTCTTCTCCTTCTCAGGCCTGGTGTTGCAGGAATGGATGAGGAAAAGAGAATCCATCCTGTAGCTCATAGGAAGGGAGGGGGAAAGAGGGAGCAGAGCTGCTCTGAACTGTTAGTCTCCTTCTTCTCCCTTCTTTCCCTTTCTGTGAGGATGGTGGTTCTTGAAGTTGGGGAAAGCATTATCTGAGTCTTGACTGGCTGTTGAACCCCCAGCAGGTGGGGAAGTAGGGGAAAATAGCTACTCAAAAGGCGTTTCCTCCCTACAGGCAGGGCTGAAATTTGCATCCCTCAGCAATCCAGTTGGAGTTGTAGAAAATGTATTTTTGGGGTCTGCAACCCATTTTGACCAAGCAAACTTTAACCACTGTCATCCTCTCAGTGATCCTACAGCGACTATCAAAGGGCGACAGCTGTCTCACTTGAGCAACCAAACTGAACTTGCAGAGCAGACACAAAACAATCTGCAGTAACACATCCACTCCCTTCCCCAGCCATCAACCCATAAACTTTTCCGTATCCCATCCATTTAAAGCCTAAAGTCCCTCAAACCAAAAAGCTCCACTTCTCATAATTTCCTATATCAAACAGACTTCCATGTTCTGCAGGCCATTCCTTGCTTCTTTGTTCACTTTCTGTCATGTGGTCTTGTCATAAATATGAAGGGAAGGGTAAACCCCTTTGAAATCCCTCCTGGCCAGGGGAAAACTCCTCTCACCTGTAAAGGGTTAAGAAGCTAAAGGTAACCTTGCTGGCACCTGACCAAAATGACCAATGAGGAGACAAGATACTTTCAAAAGCTGGGAGGAGGGAGAGAAACAAAGGGTCTGTATGCTGGTCTTTGCCGGGGATAGACCAGGAATGGAGTCTTAGAACTTTTAGTAAGTAATCTAGCTAGGTATGTGTTAGATTATGATTTCTTTAAATGGCTGAGAAAAGAATTGTGCTGAATAGAATAACTATTTCTGTCTGTGTATCTTTTTTGTAACTTAAGGTTTTGCCTAGAGGGGTTCTCTATGTTTTTGAATCTAATTACCCTGTAAGATATCTACCATCCTGATTTTACAGGGGGGATTTCTTTATTTCTATTTACTTCTATTTTTTATTAAAAGTCTTCTTGTAAAAAACTGAATGCTTTTTTCATTGTTCTCAGATCCAAGGGTTTGGGTCTGTGGTCACCTATGCAAATTGGTGAGGCTTTTTATCCAACATTTCCCAGGAAAGGGGGGGTGCAAGTGTTGGGAGGATTGTTCATTGTTCTTAAGATCCAAGAGTCTGGGTCTGTAGTCACCTAGGCAAATTGGTGAGGCTTTTTACCAAACCTTGTCCAGGAAGTGGGGTGCAAGGTTTTGGGAAGTATTTTGTGGGGAAGGACGCGTCCAAACAGCTCTTCCCCAGTAACCAGTATTAGTTTGGTGGTGGTAGCGGCCAGTCCAAGGACAACGGGTGGAATATTTTGTACCTTGGGGAAGTTTTGACCTAAGCTGGTAAAGATAAGCTTAGGAGGTTTTTCATGCAGGTCCCCACATCTGTACCCTAGAGTTCAGAGTGGGGGAGGAACCTTGACAGGTCTCTGGAGTTAGAAATATCCCAGATTCCCAGTATTTTGCATTGATGGTTTCCAATAAAGTTTCTTCTCCCAGTTGTGCAGGTTTGAAAATGCTTAGCTTGTTCTATCTAAGAACCAGTGGTGGCTGTTGCCGTCAGTCACATGGTTACAGATGGAAGACTAACCCCTTATATTGAATTAAATATTCTTGGAGCTGGCAGCTACTAACGGAGTATAAGATTTCTCCTTTTCTGTTAACAATGATTGAAAAAGATTCTACAAAGATCTTCTCCTTTTCTACACTAGAGTGGATATTTGTTTTAAAGGGCCTGTATCAATATTTCTTATGTATGTGTTATTATATTTCTTGATATTAAATCAAATATTATTATGAGATACACTTGGAACTGAAGAAATAACATTGTACATTGCCTACCTAAGAACCTCACTAAATTTCACTGGGTTTTTTTTTTTAAAAACAGCATTGAATTCTGAAGCAAAGCTGATGGTTTGTTGATTCTTGATATATACACATACAGCTTCACAAAGAAGCTTTTGCACAGTAGGGTTTTCACGCTTCCTGGATTTCTTGATGAACCTATATAACCTGAATCCTGTGTGAATTATTCAGTTTATCAGCAGCTTTCAAAGCACAATTGCCTTTAATGGTGTACTGAAATTTTAAAAAGCAGCCTTCTACCTGCAGTTTTGAGCTATAAGCCTCAATTAGCAATAACCTAGCAAAAGCCTCAAGTCAAAGAATAACCTAATTTAAGAAACAGGCCATTAGTATGATACACCCATAGTGCCATAGTGCTGGTCTGATTTAAGAATCATAAATGCAGGGAATCAGACTAAAAAGAAGGGAAAATCGTTTTTTAAACTTAAGCATGACAGTAAGGAAACAAGTTACGAGCCTTACAAATTTTCAAATTGTCGTTCATTACAAAGCTTCTTAAAAAGCATATTTGTGTGAAAAGTACTATATAAATAATCTGCAAATATTTTAATTAATGACTGACTACCTACCAATTAATACATTAGTGGATTTGCTACTCTTTCTTTGTTTGTGGTTTTCTGGGCTTCATGCAGGCTGAACGTAGAGAAAGTTGTTTTTGTTTTATTATTTTCCCTCTATATGTGGAATTGAAAGGATAACTAGAATTGGCCTTGAAGGAAGACTTGAAACTTTCATTACATTTATGCCCCTCCATTCCCAATTTTTATAATAGTATGATGGACAGTGTGCATTACATCATATGTGGTGGCTAAAAATTAGAGATGAGAAAATTCCATAAAAAAAAGTTTTCTGAAAATTAGTGTGAATTTTTAAATGAATCCAATTTGACTATGGTTGCACCCCTTCCGTTTTCCTGAAAATGCAGGTTAATGGCTGGAATGTTTCTCAAACAATGGATTTTAAGCAAATGTAAATATTCAAGAAAAGCTAATTTCAAATTCACATGTAAGTATTCAGCCAGAATGCAGAGCCTAAGAGTTATGCTCATCCAGACAGGGAACAGAAACATAGCATCTGTACTATGTGTCCAATTGAAACTGCTCAAATTTCATGTTTACCAAATGTGCACAACTGTTTACAAGAAAATTATTTTCAGAAATTATGCGAACAAAACTGAATAATGAATACATTAAAAAAACAAGAAAACAATCCCTTGGGGGTCAATTTCTAAACAGAAAATGAGGCAAAATTATTTGGTATGAATTATTAACTCAGTTCTGCTGAAAATCTATTTTCAAAGTTGGGTTTGTGCTTTAGTGGAATAGGTTATGACTTTCCTTCCTTGAAAGCTTGCAACCAATCTTTAACTTTTAAAAAAAAAAAAAGCATCAAATAAATGGAAGATTAGCCTCAGCTACATTCTCTAAGTGTATACATTCCATAGGCCTCTTGTCTAAATGTCAGCGTTGTAGACAATTACTAGACAAACTGTCAACAAAGGATGAGGGTTTGCTATGGTTGAATGTCATCTGCAAGCTGTTAGGATTCTAATCTCCCCATTTGACAGATTTTGATGCCTTATGAAGGCAGCAGGATCCATTCAAGTAAGAAACCTTTTCTCCGACAACAGAAAGCTGAAATGAGACCCCACAGTAATAACTGTTAATATGACTTTCATGTGCAACAGCAATTTCAATCAATCTTTATTAAAAAATTATTGGTGCAAGCATTTACAGTTTCCTTATTTTATTTTGAAAGGCCACCAATATGAATCCAAGAAGAGCAATTTATTTGTATTCAGTTCCTGGGCTAGAAAAGTTAAATCAATTGTTTTGCTTTTCAACTCTTGCCTTTTTCCAACTTGCTACAGAGACAAACAAACAAAATATAAAATTACTGTCCACTGAAGAGTGAAGCAGGTGCAAGCTTTGCTCTTTCATAGTTCCCATTTAATTCAATGTAGATTCCTTGTTATTCTTTATCAAAAATGTTCTAGTGGCTCTGTAACACACCCGTGATTTATTTTTCTCTTTTATGAAGCTTGTTTTTAAATGAATATAAATAGGGTGCTCTCTTTCAAAGCCATTTTTATCAACATAATGACTTAAGAAATGAACCTGAATGGATTATAATAATTATTTTAACATGTATACCTATTGATGGGGATGGAGACAGGGGTTGATAGAAACGGAACTACAATGCTGAATACTCTCCATTTGGCAATAAATGTTAACTGCAATAAATTGATATGAACTTTCTTCATCATAATTGTGCTACTCAGCAAACACCATCATTACAAAATGTTTAATTTACTGCCACTGTTTATTTTTCATCAGAAAAAACTCATCAGATGCCTTGTTCTTTGACTCTTTGGCCTGGTCTACACTACGGGGTTAGGTCAAATTCGTGTTAGGTCGATTTAAAAATGACTGCATCCATACAACCAACCCCGTTCCGTCAACCTAAAGGGCTCTTAAAATCAACTTCTCTACTCCTCCCCGATGAGGGGAGTAGCGCTAAAATCGACCTTGCTGGGTCGAATTTGGGGTAGTGTGGACACAAATCAACGGTATTGGCCTCCAGGGGCTACCCCAGAGTGCTCCATTGTGACTACTCTGAACAGCACTTTGAACTCCGATGCACTAGCCAGGTACACAGGAAAAGCCCCGGGAACTTTTGAATTTCATTTCCTGTTTGGTCAGCGTGGCGAACTCAGAAGCACTCAGCGGCACAGGTGACCATGCAGTCCCCCCAGAATCTTAGAGTGTTGAATATTTCTATGCTTCCCCTATCATCTCCATCCCTGAGGTTATCGCAGATTAGAAGGCAAAAGAAAAAAAAAAAAAAACACTCTCGCAATGACATGTTTTCCGAGCTCATGCAGTCCTCCCACACTGATAGGGCACAGCTTAATGCATGGAGGCATTCAGTGGCAGAGGCCAGGAAAGAATTAAGTGAGCATGAAGAGCAGAGGCAGGAAGCAATGCTGAGGCTAATGGGAGAGCAAACAGACATGATGAAGCATCTGTTGGAGCTGCAGGAAAGCCAACAAGAACACAGACCCCCCGCTGCATCCACTGTATAACCGCCTGCCCTCCTCCCCATGTTCCATACCCTCCTCACCCAGATGCCCAAGAACGTGGGGGGTGAGGCTCCGGGCACCCAGCCACTCCACTCCAGAGGATGGCCCAAGCAACAGAAGGCTGTCATTCAACAGTCTGATTTTTAGTGTGGCTACAATAAGCAATGTGGCCTTGTCCTTCTGTTATCTCTTTTTTTTTTTTTTCAATTAATAAAGAAAGAATGCATGGTTTCAAAACAATAGTTACTTTATTTCAAAGAGGGGAGGGGGGATGGCTTACAGGGAATTAAAATCAACAAAGGGGATGGGTTTGCATCAAGGAGAAACACACACAACCGTCACACCGAAGCCTGGCCAGTCATGAAACTGGTTTTCAAAGCCACTCTGATGCACAGCGCGCCTTGCTGTGCTCTTCTAATCGTCCTGGTGTCTGGCTGCTCAAAATCGGACACCAGGCAATTTGTCTCAACCTCCCACCCCACCATAAACGTCTCCCCCTTACTCTCACAGATGTTATGGAGCACACAGAAAGCAGCAATAACAATGGGAATGTTGGTTGCATTGAGGTCTGACCTAGTCAGCAAACAGCACCAGTGAGCTTTTAAACGTCCAAAGGCACATTCTACCACCATTCTGCACTTGCTCAGCTGATAGTTGAACTGCTCCTTATTACTGTCCAGGCTTCATAAGCCACGGGAGCAAGGAGTAGGTGTGACCGCACAGTGCTGCCGTCTGGGAGGGCAGCCTGAGGCAGAAGCCTCCAGCTCGCATAATATTCCAGGCAGGACTGAATCTCCATGAGACGAAACTTAAAGAAGAGAATGACCTGGAGTCTTGGCTCCCATTTGGTGCTCTAAGAGGAGGATAGCCATGTTTGTCCAGGCGCCCCTGATCGACCACACTGAGGTCTGCCAGGAACACCCAGGAGACGTACAATGGCTATCAGTCCTACTGCACCATCTGCCACGAAGGCAAATAGCTGCTGCTGTGTAGCAATGAAGTACCGTGTCTGCCAGCAGCACCCAGGAGACGTACGGTGACGGTGAGCTGAGCAGGCTCCATGGTTGCCGTGGTATGGCATCTGCACAGGTAACCCAGGAAAAAAGGCGTGAAATGATTGCCTACCATTGCTTTCACGGAGGGCGGAAGGGGGGCCTGACGACATGTACCCAAAACCACCCACGACAATGTTTTTGCCCCATCTGGCATTGGGAGCTTAACCCAGAATTTCAATGGGCAGCGGACACTGCGGGAACTGTGGAATAGCCACCCACAGTGCACCGCTCTAAGTCAATGCTAACCATGGTAGTGAGGATGTACTCCGCCGACTTAATGCACTTAGTGTGGACATACGCAATCGACTGTATAAAATCGACTTCTAGAAAAGCGACCTAATTTCGTAGTGTAGACACACCCTTTGTAATGAAACTATGAAGATGTTGGGTGCATGCACAATTAGTTTAACTAGGTGAGAAAATACTGCTAATCATTTTTTAACTATAATTTGAGATTTTAAACAGAACTTTATTTTAATTGTAATTCATTTTAAAATATCCTATTCACTTAGATGTAAAGACTTCTACAGCTTTATAGAGACATTTATATGCTTAGAATATCATAACATTTGCTATTAAAATTTCTCCCTGTAACTAATCTTTTCCCATTTTCCTACCTCTCTGACTGATCCGGTTTTCTCTTTGCTTTATTGAAATTTTATAGTTTAGCTCATTCCCTTTAGTTTTTCTATTGGCTATCTGGGGCCTGCCTTTACTACTTAGTTCTTTTTCTTTACAATTTTTAGTTGAAGAATAATGTACAATAAGTAAATCTGATTTTAAATGGATGTTTTAATTATTGTACATCTTGGTATGAACTTGTAGGTGCACTTTCTTTGAACTCTGTCTGCAGCCCTCTGCTAGTGGTCACCTTCTGCTTATTTCTTTTCTGCAATTTTAAATGAATGTTCACTGAAATCAATGGAACATCAGAGTGTATAGGCCCCAGATTTTTTTCTGTAACATAGGAAATATTTTTCTATTACTGGTTGTAGTGGTCAGTTTATATAATAGTTTGACTTGCTCTTGTGAAGTGCAGGTAGGGGGCTCGCTAAGTATGGTTTAGAAAAATACTCCTACAGGTGTGTTCGCTTAGAAATATATTTGATTTTCCTGTCTGATAATTTAACAGATTAAGTTGTATTTGTTTTGGTTTTTAAACAGAACAAACACCAACATTATTTCACAAGAAGCAGATGTGTTACAACAAGTAATAGATGGAGAACAAAGTCTAAGTTGTATTAAAAAGTTGTTGCCAGGATTTAATTGCCTGTAAACAAAATAAAACTTGTATATGAAACATCACAATCTTCACAAGCTTTTCTAATAGTTTTTCTTTAGTTTGCTTTATCAAGTTAACAATCTGAGATTAATTACATGCAGAGAGAAAAGAAAGTATATAACATGATCCTTTCATTATAAAAGGAGTGATACAGTCAACTTCAGCTGCTATAAAAATGCGCCCGTCAGTATCGAACCCACAGTTTGTATTTCTTGCTTTCCTGTTCCAAACCTCTTCTAGGACCCTAGGCCACAACCTACAGCAAAACTCTGCCCACTGGTTTGCTCCAGCCAACAACAGATATTGTGCCTTTATGTGGTACAAAAAACAAACACCCCAAAACAACAACAAAACTACAACTCCACGCGTAGTAGTGACAAGTGCTGACCATCCTTACACCCTGCAATGCTAAAACACTGGTTCTCAACCTCATTTTGCTGGTGCTGCTCTTGTGATGGGTTGGTGGCTAGGTGATCCATGCCATTCACCATAAGTCTTATTTCATGGTAAAGTTGCCACTGTCTTTCCTTTTATCTGTCCGTTTTGTCTGTTCCACCCCTTTTGTCTCTGCCATCTCCTTTTCCTCCTGGCTTTCTTGCTCTCCCTCCTGCTCCTCATCTGCCTTCTTCCCGTCTCCCTACTCACCAGAAGGATACACATGCTTTTTAGCTGGTTGGTTGTTGGAGACATTTGTTGGGAGACTGGGTTCTCATCATTGAACAGATCCCCACAGGAGCACCAAGCTATTGTCAGAGCACACAGGCCTGTTTCTGAATTGTCCCCATAGCAGATTGCATTATGGGATACCAAAGAAGCAAGAAGCAAATGTGAGTGGCTTTCAAGGAGTCATCCACACTTTACTCAGAATGTGGGAATATTCCTACCTTGGGAAAGGCAGGGTTGATCCAGGGAAAGGCAGCTTTCTCCAGCTGCACCCTACCTCTCCTCTTCTCTAAGCCCACCCTCCCACAGTAATCTGATGCTCCCCAATTCCAGAAGACACTAAACTAAAAAGAATGGCTTAGCAGTTAACCTTTCCCCATCCTGTCTAATGATTACTGCTGGTGGGTTTAGCCAGAAAGAGGACGTTCCAGATAGAAACAGGCACACTTCCTTAGGTTTTGTATTCTCCAGCCTAAAGCTTGTTTTAATTCCCATCAAACCCAAGAGAGTTTACACTGCCCAAGTCGTGCTCTGAAGGCAGTAGTAACCTTAGGCTTATTATATACTTCCAAAAGCCTTGTTTCACATACATTCAAGGGCTGCTCAGTTTTCACATGCTCAGAAGGGGGCGATAAAAAGAAAAAGGGCAGGTGACTAAGTAGGGGTTTAACGTTTGTATCTTTCCTCATTCACTCTCATTGTTTCAGAGGGAAGTTACGCTTCAGTGAATGGTAGCTATTTCTATCTTTGCTCCTTCCCTTCCGCAAGTCCTTTCCATCTGACTGCACAAAACAGAGAAGATGAGGAAACTCTAGTGCTGACAAACAATGGTGTAGGCATGTCGTCCACAAGTCCTAGTATGCCACACTACAGCATACCAGCTTTTTTCTAGCCCTCTGTGTGGTATAACTAATCCACTACTGTTGCAGGGAAAGCGTGTAATTGCTGTTCTTGGATTGAAAAGGGAAATGGCAAGAATTGCAGATTTATGCTTGAATAATAGACTTGTCATTTATGGATTTACAAAAAGAGAGAGAGATTTGTGAAGGTTGAGTTGTGGCAGTGTCTCCAACTGAGGCAGTGCATGCAAAATATGTTAAATGCCAGCTTAAAACTTTCATCACAGAGCCCTTTGTATAGAACTCCATTCAAGTAGAGCTGTATTACTATATACATCAGACATCTGCCCTCTATAACCTTCTAGTAAATACTAATGAGAATGTATTATTATACTTTAAATCTGAATAGGAGAAATATATAGAAGCAATAAATACCGTATTGAGATTTAATAGTTGATGGCAGTTGATGGGAGAAAAATTATAGATCTGTCAGACTCAAAGGTGAAATGGCAACTGGTACTGTTATATTGGACATCTGTGAGCATGCTTCAGAAATACTGGGACAAATTGATGTGTACCTGGGAATGGAGATCACTGAGGAGGCCAGGCCACTGAGGAGGCCACCTGCCTTTGTGCCCTCAACTGCTCTGGCTCTGGCAGCATAGCTTCACTGGAGTTGAATTAATAGGCCCTCCCCTTAGCCATGGCTACTCTAGGGAATCTCTTAAGCAGGCATAACTACCAAGGAAGGAACTCAATGGGAATAGAACCCTCATCCATCCATTACAAGAATCCCCCAAGTCCAGAGGCAGGATTTGGCCATAGAGGCAGCTGACCTCTCTTCTGTGCAGGCAGAGGAATAGCCATATGAAGAGTGTATCCTTCATATGCACATCTGGAGGGGCACAATCTCTACCGTGCATTGACAATGTGCTCATCACCATGCAATCCGAGTGCCTGTCACTGACAACTAGTTCTGAGAAGCGATGAAAAACTGGGGCAGTACTAAAAGACTGGAGAAACAACACATGTAGTATAACTTTTGTAAAAAGGAAAACATGATCCTCACAATTATCACGCTTTACTCATCAGATAAGTTGGGCTCAAAATAAAAGAAAAACTTTTAAGAAAGAAAAAATAATTAAACGGTTTGATGATGAACGGAACCAAGAGCAAGCTAGCCGGAGGCTCGGGAAACCTGGGTTTGATCCCTTGCTCTCCCCCAGACTCTCTGTGTGACCACGGGCAAGTCATTTAGCCCCTCTGTACTTTGGTTTCCCATCTTGAAAAATATGGGGATAATTGCACTTCTCTACTTTACAGAGGTGTTGTAAGTATAAATTCATTAAAGAAGTGAGTAGCACAGAAACTATAGTAATGGGGGCCGTACAACTACCTAAGATAGAAAAGTAAAAAGCAGTGTGGCTTTATAAAGACTGTATCTTGCCAGGAAGCAATAGTGAAAGAAGAATTAGTATAGTTTTTGGGGTCCTATCTAAAGAAAATCTCCTGGCTGAAATAAGAGCTCTCAAGAAAATCAGATATACCAAACAAAAATATATGTCTGTAAATTTTAATAACAAATCAACTCATCCCCTGCAGATCAACTAAATGCCATTTAAAAGCATGACACTAGAAAAGCCTATATTCGCATTTAATTAATAAAACTCTAGGAAGGAAATTACACTGCTGTGAAACATTTCCAATTAAAGGTATACAACTGTGAGGAGAAAAAAAAACACCACCAAATGTGCTGGATGCCACTTCAGCTGCATCATTTAAATCTGAGATATTCTCACTTCTACCTGATGTACAAAGGTGGAGTTTTAGAGCTGTGAAATCATGAATTTTGGCTATAGATAGATTACAGGACAGATCAGTTGCTTTCCCCAGAACTGCCTGTATTAAAGGACACTAAAGAAAGACTGTACTTGGTGCTTGCTCTGTAAATAAAATTTGAGTTAAAATAACATTAATAATAGATAGAAATTTGATATGAAGACACTAGAAAAAATGATAATCCCCTCATTGTAGAATGGATATTATCTTAATGAAACTCAGTAACATAAAAAGGTACTATATCTTACAAACTTCAAGATGGGCTTTTATTTATTTATTTATTTGAGGTCATTATTGCATATTAGGGAACCTTTAGTCCATGCTAGCAGGGTCCACACAGGCCAATTGGTGCTCCACATACTAGTGTACACTATAATTTACACCACTCTAGTGAAGACTAAAGCACCGTAGACAAACCCTGAGAAAATGTGTGCTTGTTACATTGCTTATTTGATCCGAGACCTAGCACAACTTTAAGTGTGAAAAGATTGTTTATTTCAGAAAGGAATTTGAGAAGAGAGGTAGGAAGTCTAACCCCTTACATTGAATTAAATAGGTAGGAACCCAATAAGTGTCTTATTATACTACATATGCTGAAAATTTTGTTTCAGATCAGATTAAACATTGTGTTGCGATTTTGCCTTTTTTTATTTTATAATATACAATATAAAACAAAATTTTTAAAAACCCCAAAGTTGTTTCAAAATGAAAAATTGAAATGTGTCATTCCAAAAATGTCAACGTTTTTGTCTAGTTTTTCTCCAAAATGGAATGTTGGCAAAATTGATACAATTTTGTGAAGTATTTCAGTTTCAACGGAACTATATTTTCTGATGGAAAGTAGTTCTATCAAAGTTCTTCAATCAGCTCTAGGTGTCACCAATATTCCTCCTATACCATTGCTGCAATCTATTAGCAGCTCTTCGGAATATCGCTTAATTGTACCTTGTTATTTTCTTGTTCTCTTCTCTTTTTGATTTCTTGTCATAGTTTGATGTTAATCTGAATACTCTTGAAAAGAGGTTGAAAAAGGTAAGCAGAGAATATATAACTTTCTATCAATTACCCAGCTCAACCAATTAATTTCCTTCTCTCCACTTAGATAATATATAGTCTCCAGACTAGTGCATATGACAGAATCTTTCTGATCCATGCAGTCATTACAAAGGCAATTTAACTATAATCCTTGTTAGCTTCAGGCTGCCACCATGGAATAGAAATATGGTCTTGTGTAAAACATGCTCTGGAGCAAATCAGATGTGACAAAGAGGAGACTCAGCAGAGTAGTCTTGAAATCGTAAGAAGAATGGTTATACTATATCCCATACTCATTTCAGATTTTGCCAGAACAATAGATGAATCAGATGTCATTTCCTGTTCTCTTCACTGTCTCTGTCCAGTACAGGAGGCATTAAAAATTTAATTTCTAACAGTAGCATGTCAAATATAACAGAATGCTTTAAGACACTACTACTTTGATCTTTTCAGTTCTCTGCACTTTGATTGGCTGGCCATCCCACTCTTGCCTGACAAGTCAGCAAACTTGTACACAGGTAAAGAATTACAGCTGCCAGCTAACCAAATTACTAAAAAGGTCCGTGCATTATGTAGGACACACTTACTCGCCATTCTGCTTTTTCTTGTGATGAAAAATGGGAATAGGAACTGAACATTACCTATTTTTCCTCTACTGACATTAATTGGATTAAAAGTATAACATTGCCTTAATTTTCCCTCAGTCCCTGATTTGTTGATCTGTGCTGTCTCCATCACGGATGAGAAACTTCTATGGCAAAATTATCATCTTTTTATATCTATTGCCTCTATAGTTAAAGATAATACAGTCTTCTGCTATTTCCCTCAAAAACAATGACGATTCCCACCTGTTCCCCCACCACACCATATATTAACATGTCCTTCTATCAAGACCCCTTTATAAATTATTACAATTTTTCCATTATTTTATAGTTCCCAAAAAGTGTGCAAGGTACTTCACAGAAGACAGAGAAAAATAAACATTGTCCCTGCTCTAAAGAAATCACCCTGTGAGGCCCCAATCCCACCTATACTTTGGATCATGAGCATAACTTTACTCTCATGATTACTCATGCAAGTAAATTGCACCGTATGCTAAGTGCAGGATCAAGGGCACAGTTTTAAATGTGGCAGAAGTGTGAATAATAAACAGCACAGAGAAAATCATGGTTTACACTGACAGACTTATAAGCTCAATCTATTTAGCTTTTTGAAGTGACAGTAAGAGGTAACTTTATCAAGGAGAAGATATAAGACACAGATGTTTACCACAAAGTGTAATTAACCACTGGAATACCTCCCCAAGGGATGTGGTAAATACTCTAGGACTTGAAGTCTTGATATCAAGGCAGAATGCTTTTCTGAAAGATATGCTCTAGTTCAAATATTAGTTGATGGGCTAGATATAGGAGTCAATGGGTGAAATTCCATGGCTTCCATTATGCAGGAGATCAGACTAGATGATCATAATGGTCCTTTCTGGCCTTAAAAATCTATGAAGCTATAACATTTTCTTCTAACATTTCAAATCCACTTTAACCAAATCTTCTTTGGGCTTGAAGAAACATACATTTTTATTTCCCCTTTCGGGACAGGATTGGAAATGCTGCAGTAATACAGAGAAGGTATTCTCACAACTTTTCTAGCCTGATCAGAAGCCATTTAAAAAAAACTGAACAAAAAAACAAACAAACAAAAACACAGAACTCTCATAAGAACTTATCCACATGAAATTTCCAGCTCTGATTTGAACGTTGCTAAGTTCAGATAACTTATCTTCTTGGAGTTGACGCAAACTGAACCTCTAGACCTTTTGAAATTTGCCCATCGCCTCTTCCCTGCATGCTGATAATACTCCCTAATCTCCAAGGGTTTTGTGCTTCTCACATTCAAGTCAGTTGTAGAGCTCCCATTGATGTCAATGGAAGCAGGAATGAGCAATGAGAAAGGCTGCTGTTGGGTGACAAGAAATGTTCCCTTCCCATTGAGGGATCAGCATGCTGCCTTTATGGTGTTTGTCTTTGTTGGCCCAGGAAGCAAGAGGCCAGGCCAGGGAATTTAGTTTCCTGTATGGTCCAAGTGAGTTTATTTCCACAGTCAGACTTAGGAATAGATGAGACTTTGTTATGAATTTTGTTTTAAAATATCACTCCCAGGCTTGGTGCCAGGTTTTAGATGAGAGCAATCTTTTTTTCCCCTGCTAAATTATAATATCTTAAACGTGGCTGAGACTGGAAGTGCTGACACAATTTTGATTATAACAGTTTGAATTCTGTGGCTATAATATAGCTGTGCAAACATTTTCATTATCATAAACGTCTTCTGCAATACAACTAAACTAAACTCAATGTTCACTGAACACACAGCAATTCTGTGTCCTTCAGCTTTAATTTTATCATCTTTGATTCATGAAAGACGGATCCAGACACAAACTATCACTCTTGCCAAAATAAAACAAAGGTTTCAACAAATGGATTATGAAGTAATGTAAACCTGGATTCAAGCACAGGTGGTCTGCCCAGGGTAAGAACTGAGGAGGGGGCTTTGAGAGGGGACCTAGCAAATAACTAAGGGATTGATTTGTGAGATACAGGCTTTACTGCTATTTCCCAGAAGCTTCTTTCTGGCGAATAATTAAAGAGACCTTAATTGTGTTAATATATTTAACGGTGATCCAGTGTTTCCCCTCTCACGCCCCAGTTACAGAGCTGATAAGATTCTGCCTCCCATTCCATCGCTCCCATGTTATAACTGGAGATAAGCTAAAATTAGAACCTCAAATCTAAACCCATTTGAATTTCAGTTGCGGTGGAGGTCAGAGAGGAGAGAAGCAACAGCAGGGAAAGAGGGGAAAGTATTTCTGATCTTCTTCTTAGCTATGCGCAACATGCCTCGGGTGGCACGTGACCAGGATTCATCACCAAATTTGGTCCACTGGTTGGATCATTAGAATCCCTGATTCCAAACCTGCCGCAGTAGTTCATTCTGTAGGGACTCCTGTGGCTAGACCGGAAGAAACATGGTTGTGCTCTTAGGAAAACCCCATCCAGCTTTACTCACTTGAAGGAAGATGACTACAATGAAAGAAGGATGGCATTGGTTGTTAAGGCTCTGGATGGAAACACAGGAGGAGATGAGATTTCAAATCCAAGGTCTGCCAAAGACTTCTTGTGTGACATTGGGCAAGTTACTCAATCTCTTTGGCATAGGTCCTCAATAGTATATAGGCCTTTGTGGATCTGAGCCTTTGTGGCTGAGTTCCCTTGTGTAAAATGGGGAGAAAAATACTTATTTTATTTTTCTTGTCTGTTTAGCTTGTAAACTCTTCTGGGCAGAAACCATCTCTTACCATGTTTGTACAGGGTCTAGCACATTGGAGCCTCTAGACACTTCTGCAATACAACCACTACTATTAACAATAATGCAATGCACAAATTCAAGTTAGCAGAGAAGACAGATAAAAGCCAGGAACAGAAATAATCTCTCTCAAACTGTAGAATGTATATCAGCAAGAATGAGGTTTTATCTAAGTTCTGTTAATGTTTGATTTTCTCACTTTCTTTCCCCTTCAAGTCAGATTTCAAAGTTGCTGGGTGTTTACATTCCTTGGGATATGAAAGATCCTGTGTCACACACTTTCCAGTTTTGTGAAAAAGATGGACTGGAATAAAAAACCCTCAGCCTAGAGCAGGGGCTCCCAAACTTGGTTTGCGGTTTGTTCAGGGTAAGCCCCTGGTTGAGCGTCCGCAGATATGTCCGCTCGCAGCTCCCAGTGGCTGCAGTTCACCATTCCCAGCCAATCGGAGCTGCGGAAAGTGGTGCAGGCCAGGAACGGGAAATTTGAGAACCCCTGGCCTAGAGCAAATCTTTTCCTGTTGTCAAAAAAACAACAATATTTTATATGACACATTTTGTCTGCAAAACAGAGTGTCCAAAATTTCTGCATGTGTTGCAGTTTCACTTTAACATGCTGCACAACTGTAACCACCTGTGTATAAACATGAACAATCTGATGTATCCAGCATCCTCAGGGCACATGAAGGGCAAACAGAAAAAACTTCAAACATTTATAATTGTACATTTTATAGAATGGAAAGTAGAAGGAACGACCTCAAAGCAGAAAATGATTGCTAGGTTACAGAGGCTTGTCAGTTATTTTAAGCTTTGACCTTCAAGAAAGAGCAGTGATGACAGCTGGAGTGATTTTCTGGAGTGGATACTGCAGGAAGAAGTTTTGAGATAAATTAGGGGGATGGAGAAGAGTTGAAAATAATTATATGAATAATATGCAATTACAATAATTAAACACATTAGTTTTTTGTAAATGAATGAATATTGCTATATACTCGATCTTCCATTCATTTTGATGGTGGTGGGGACAGGGGTGGGGGTGCACGTACACATGCAAAAATACAGTCTCTCAGTAATATCCTGGTTTTTTTTAAATTTTTGTTCATCACTTTTACTATTTACAATATATCAAACCAACCATGTGAGCTGCCATCAAAAAGCAGCAAACAACAAACAGAGCTAGAATTCTTTGTGGGGGTCAACAAGCATGTGGACAAGGGGGATCCAGTGGATATATTGTACTTAGATTTTCAGAAAGTCTTTGACAAGGTCCCTCACCAAAGACTCTTAAGCAAAGTAAGCTGTCATGGGATAAGAGGGAAGGTCTTCTTGTGGATAGGTAACTGGTTGAAAGATAGGAAAGAAAGGGTAGGTGTAAATAGTCAGTTTTCAGAATGGAGAGAGGTAAATAGTGGTGTCCCCCAGGAGTCTGTCCTGGGACCAGTCCTATTCAACATATTCATAAATGATCTGGGAAAAGGTTTAAACAGTGAGCTGGCAAAATTTGCAGATGATACAAAACTACACAAGATAGTTAAGTGCCAAGCAGACTGCAAAGAGCTATAAAAGGATTCAACAAAACTGGGTGACTGGCAACTAAATGGCAGATGAAATTCAACATTGGAAAACATAATCCCAGCTAATCATATAAAATGATGGGGTCTAAATTAGCTGTTACTACTCAAGAGAGAGCTCTTGGAGTCATTGTGGATAGTTCTCTGAAAACATCCACTCAATATGCACTGGCAGTCAAAAAAACGAACAGAATGTTGGGAATCATTAAGAAAGGGATAGATAAGAAGACAGAAAATATCATATTGCCCTCTATATAAATCCATGGCATGCCCACATCTTCAACACCTCATGCACATGTGGTCATCCCATCTCAAAAAAGATATATTGGAATTGGAAAAGGTTCAGAAAAGGGCAACAAAAATTATTAGGGATATGAAACAGCTTCCATATGAGGAGAGATTAATAAGATTGGGACTTTTCAGCTTGGAAAAGAGACAACTAAGGAGGGATATGATAGTGGTCTATAAAATCATGACTGGTGTGGAGAAAGTAAATAAGGAAGTGTTATTTACTCCTCATAACTAGGGGTCACCAAATGAAATTAACAGGCAGCAGGTTTAAAACAATCAAAAGGAAGTATTTCTTCACGCAAGACACAATCAACCTGTGGAATTCTCTGCCAGAGGATTTTGTGAAGACCAAGACTATAACAAGGTTCAAAAAAGAACTAGATAAGTTCATGTAGGATAGATCCATCAATGGCTGTTAGCCAGGATAGGCAGGGATGGAGTCCCTAGCCTCTGTTTGCCAGAAGATAGGAATGAGTGACAGGGAATGGATCACTTGATGATTACCTGTTCTGTTCATTCCCTCTGGGGCACCTGGCATTAGCCACTGTCAGAAGACAGGATACTTGGTTAGATGGACCTTTGATCTGACCCAGTATGGCCATTCTTATGTTCTTATGGTGGAAATTATAGGTGGGGCTTCTGGCACCTCCTATGATTAATGTTGCACAACATTTCTCATTATAAGACCCTGTTTTCAGCTGTTTATAACTTTGCCAAAATTAAACAATTTAGACTTACATTTTCCATGCCATGTGTCTGCCTCAGGCTGTATTTATCTGGAAAATTTCAGCCAAAATCATTCGGTTGTTTCCAAGAAAACAAATACTTTAATTTCTGGCAACCTTTTCTTTGAGCAGCTTTAGTGACTCCATACTTTGGAGTAGGGACTTGAAATTAGGCAGCAGGGGTAGTCTTTATGTTACGGATGTGCCTTTTGCTGTGCCTGTGAAAATCCAACCAAATGTGGCCAAGTTATAGTCCTTGGGGCAGGGCCGGGGAAGGGGAGAGCACAGTTCACTTATGCTCAGGAGAGATTTCTTCAATTTTCTGCTAAACTTTCTGATGATTCTGAGAATGCTCTCTCCCCCTCAGAGGTCCTAGTGTTAACCAGACTGTGCATGCGTACAACGCATATGAGCAGACTCCCGCCCAGAGCTAAAGGAGCTCAGCAGGACTTTCCTTCTATTGGCTGCTCTAAACTAGAACGGGGGCAGGCGCCAAAACCGAGAGCAAGGAGCACTGGATCTCCTGTTATCACATTGAACTCTCCCACAACTCTCTGTCTCTCACACACACACACACACACACACACACACACTAGCACCCAAGCAGTACAATCTGAAAGCACTGGAATTGGGATAGCACCCTGACAGCATGGAGGAGGAAGCAGTCTGATTGCATGAAGAGGGGACAAAAGTCAGAGTGTGGGAAGAGAAAGGAGTAGATTGGGGAAAGGAAACTGGTGAGATGAACTGGGAGAAGGGAGAGAAACTGTGTGTGTCTCATTCCCCTCCTAATGCTGGTCCACATAGAGGATGATGACAACCTACTTTTGCTATCAGCTATTTTGATAGCTCAAGTGGCAGAGGTCGGTACGGTGGAAATAAAAGGTTACTACCCTGCTGATGTAGCCATATGATGTCACATTTTTTCACTTTTCTTTATTAAAAAGCTAGGAAATTACACAAAGAAACTACATTAAAAAGCACATTTTTAAGATTGCAAATCAGGCAATGAAAAGTCAGGAAATGCCAGAATTAAATTTGCCTGAAAAACCTTAATTTGATCCCTTCTGTGTGATATAATAAAGTCTGGAATGACAGGATCACATACTGTTTTCTCTTCACAGGACCCCTGCCTCATTCAATGCACAGACTGGAACTGCTTTAGGAATGAATCAGGGCTGTGTGGTAAGAGGGCTACTGTCTGTAGGACCTCGGCCTCATTTTTTGCAGATATTGGCAAGTGAATGAGGTAGGGGATTGCAGGAGAAAAAGACAATAGTCTCGTGGTTAAGGCATTTGAATGCTGCTCTGCAGATCTGGATTTTATCCCTGCTTCTGTCCCAGAGTTTCCATGTTTCAAGTCATTTAACCAAAGTTTTCAGGGTGGTCATTAATTGTGTGTTCCTCATTTTCTAGGTGCCTGACTTCAGACCCTAAGGGCTGTTTTGCAGAAGTGCTGAGCATAGTGGCAGGTTTCAAAGCTGCCTGGCAGGAGCTTTAAGTTGCACAAGGGCTGGCCCCAGGAATCAGGGAGTTCAGTGTGGGAGAGAATCTAGCCCTATAACATTATTTCTTGGTCCCAGTCACATGACCTGAGTCAGGCCATCCAGTGGCTACTGCTAAAGGGTACTCAGATTTTAGAGTGCTGAGTAGTAGATGCATATGTAGTCTAGTAAATAGCTAGAGTGAGGCACTTAGCAACTCTCAAGGTCAAATTGTACATTTGTATAAGTTCTTTTGTACATTCACTCCTGCCTTGTGCACGGGCAGATCCCTAACTTACTTATCCACATAGCAAATAGGCACCTGTAGGATTTATCCTGAGAAAAATACTGCAGTATTAATTGCCCCAAACACTGCAATACCATTATAGAAAGCCATAGTGTTTGGAGCAATTGTGATAGAACACGGCAGTACTTTTTTAAGACACGGGTAGCCCTGTGTGCACAAACTGCGGATTTGTGCAGATAGACCCAGTAGCTTGCACACAAAGTAGTCACATTTGCCTGTGCACAAATGCAGATCTACAAAGTCAGAGAACATCAGGCTTATAATTTTTGAAAACAAGACTTAACTTTATACAAACTTTAGAAAGCGCATGATTTTTGGATGAGTGTTGGATAGGTTCTCATTTTGTTCCAATTCACCAGTCCCTTGTATAGTAACATAGCCATAACAAATTCACTCCCCAACTCATCCAGGGAGAGTAATTTTTCTTTGACAGACAAGTAAAATATTAGTAGTTTCATCATCAATCAATCAAGGTTTTGTGCCGGGACTGGTAAAATTTCATGAACATTTGCAAGGCAAGTATAATATATGTTAAGCTCCTTTATGCTTGGTGAAAGAAGAAAACAATTATTTTTGTCCATCATCCACCAGGGTAATATACTGCACAGACATAAGTCAATGCCTTCTTCGGTTTACATTTACATCTGTTTCATAAACAGCACAAATTCTGCAGGTTAGCATTTGCAAAAAAAGTTCAGCTGAAAGTGGCATAAAAGAATAAGACCAAATTGCCTTTGTTGAAATTGATGAGAGTGGGTAGCGGGGGGGGGAGGCAAGTTTGACACATGACATCCTAACCCTGTACATCAAAACATAAACTATAAATAAATAGGCAGGCAAGAACTAATACATTCACATTGTTTCCCTGCTTGTCAACAGCTGACTTGCTTGACAGCATCAGCACATTTCTAATTCCAAAGGTAACTAAGATGAAAAAAAATATTTATTCAATATTTCTGTCTGAAATGCTGGCTGTATTACATTTAAATCAGAATTTGTTCCCTCTACTTCATACATCTAAACAAAGGAGCTTCCTCGGGGCTGCTCTTGTTTTAGGGCTTGCACCTATGAGATCCCGAGAGCACTCTAGGATACTAATACAGCTCCCATCTCCATAGCACCCGAGTGCCTCACAATCTTTAATGTAGTTATACTCACAACATCCCTGTGAGGTAGGGAAGAGGGAAGCTAAGGGGAAATATTATCCACATTTTACAGATGGGAAACTGAGGTATAGGGAAGCTAAGGGCCAGGTTTTTAAAGGTATTTAGGCACATTACGATGCAGATAGGCACTTAGTGGGATTTTCAGAAACAACCTATGTCATAAATATAAAGGGAAGGGTAACAACCTTCCTGTATATAGTACTGTAAAATCCCTCCTGGCCAGAGGCACAATATCCTTTTACCTGTAAAGGGTTAAGAAGCTCAGGTAACCTGGCTGGCACCTGACCAAAAGGACCAATAAGGGGACAAGATACTTTCAAATCTGGGGGCGGTGGGGAGGCTTTTGTCTGTCTGTTCTGTGTGCTTGCCGGAGAGAAATCAAGAAAGCAAGCAATCCAACTCCATTAGAATTAGTAAGTACTCACAAGGAAATGCGTTAGTTTACTTTTGTTTTGGCTTGTGATTTTCTCTGTGCTGAGAGGAAGGTGTATTCCTGGTTTTCTTTTTGTAACTTTAAAGTTTTTGCTCAGAGGGAAATCCTCTGTGTTTTAAATCTGATTGCCCTGTGAGATTAGCTTCCCTTCTAATTTTACAGAGGTGCTTCTTTTACCTTTTTTCTTCTAATAAAGTTCTGTTTCTTCTAAGAGCCTGATTGATTTCTCTATTGTCCTAAGACCCAGGGGTTTGGGTCTGTGATCACTTTGTAACCATTTGGTTAGGATATTATTTTCAAGCCTCCCCAGGAAAGGGAGTGTAAGGGCTTGGGGGAATATTTGGGGGGGATAGAACTCCAAGTGGTCCTTTCCCTGATTTTTTGTTAAATCACTTGATGGTGGCAGCGTACCCTCCAAGGGCAAGACTTTGTGTCTTGGGGAAGTTTTAACCTAAACTCGTAGAAATAAGCTTAGGGGGGTCTTTCATGCAGGTCCCCACGTCTGTACCCTGGAGTTCAGAGTGGGAAGGGAACCCTGACAACCTATCTGCATCTTTCAGACACCTACATATCTTTAAAAATCTGGCCCTAAGTGACTTACCCAAAGTACACAGCTAGGGCCACTCCTCCACCCATCACCATCCTGTGCCCAGAACTGTGCAGGGGAGACCATCACCCCACTCAGGGTCATAAGATCCAGGTGTTGCCTCTCCTCTCCCTTCCTCTCCTCCTGCCACTGTGTGGCCTTGGGATAATACTGCAGAGGAGAGCCAGCCAGAGACTTTAGCCAGGAGAAGCAGCTAAAGCCGGGACCTCTGGATATTCCAGTCAAAACTGCAGAATGTTTTGCTGACTTTCTCTGCCCTGCACTGATTGTCTGTTTGTTCCGACCCTCTTCCTCAGCTTCAGTCCACATCTGCCCCTTCTTACTCCCCTCTCCCCTACCCTGTCCCTCCTCACTCACCTTCCCTTGTCTTTCTATTTAGCTGATCTGCTAGTAAGTAAATCTACAAAAGGGGAGGGAGAAAGAACTAACATGCCATTTGCTGCCATCACATAGCTCATTCTGCATGGGTGTTCTATCTCTTCCTCCACCCTGTGTCTGTCTTGTCTATTTTGATTACAAGCTCTTTGGGGCAGGGACCATCTACTACTGGGACTCCACTGCTAGATGGCCCTTAGGCACTCTCATAATAAACATATTTTAAAAGTCTGTGTCAAAACAGGGAACCCCCAAGCTAGCACTGGACTAGGTTTCCTCTCTAAAATACATTCTATTATGTGCACAGTAATAACCCCCCATCAGACATCAGCAGCAGGATTTGAACCTGCACCCTTCAGCACAGAGTCCTACCACTTGAGCAACAGGATCACTACATGTCTCTTCCCTTCACTTCAAAACTTCACACGGATTCTAATTAATTCCCACTCTAATCAACTTACCAAGAAAACTAAAATGTCTGAAAATATGGAACTGACCAGACCTGACTAAAGTGTATTCCAGTGATACTCAGACCTCAGTGGATCAGGAGCCAGACTGATGATCAGCATTACCCAAAAGAACCACAGTCAGGTAAATTCATTGTTTCATTTACTATATATAAAATTGTTATGCTCACAGCAAAATGACTGCCAAGTATTATTTTATCAACTACAATTAGTTAATAACAAAGTAAAACCCTCCTGACTGGATTATTAACTAATCTAAGTTATTAACCAATCACACAATGTTTTAATATCATGTGTTGCAAAGAGCTGCATTAAAGAGCCACTTGCAGCTCACGAGCCTCAGTTTGAGTGTCACTGGTTTATTCTAATTTTCTCTCACCATCAACAGCTAATCTTCTCTTTATCCTGGGGTAACAAAGAGGAAAGATGTACATCTTTGATATGTCAACTTTTTCTTATTACTTACTAAACTAAGCCATGCAAATGTGACATTGCTTACAGCTGGCCTAATGTTTTTGGCAAGAATATACCGAAGAGAACATAGTGAAACTCACACAACCTTCATAATGTTTTCTTTCATGTCTGCTTACAATTCAAATCTTCAGCAGAAAGAACCTGGGTCAATCACACATGACAGGATAGTTGATTCATCAAAACTATTACTCAATATTTCAATATGTTACTATCTCAACAGGTGGAATTAGAAAACAAATATAACTATCATACAAAAAAGTGTCATATTGTAACATTTATTCTGCTTAAATGAAGCTAGTTCATTTCTCTTTCACCCTCCATTTCACTGCATTTCTCACGGGTTTCTTGTCACCCTCACTTTTATTTGTATGCACTTTATAAACATATTCAGATTACATCTAGGAACATATTTTCAAAAGGTGGGTCTTTCACTTATGAGTGAAATTGCACCCACAAATTTTGTGCCCACGTTTTGGCACCCAAAACTCATTTGCGGGCTCAGTTCTGAGTACTGGCACATGATTATTGCCATAAATCAAACAGTGAAACATGCAAGTAGTACATGTTCACACACAACTCATTTTGTAGGGGCAAAATTGAAGGTGCAAACCTTGTGGGGTTAAAGAGAGAGGCAAAGCCTCTGCTCTTCTGAAAACATGTCACATGTTTTCTTATCAAATATAAGAGTAACATGGTGTAAACTGTTTCTCCAAATCTATCACTAACAGGAGCTTTGGGGATTCCTGTTGAATGAAGATGATATTGGTACTATAAAAACCCTACTGAATGTTTGGGGGCTCAAATACCAGATCAGATTTTAATGGTGGGAAACTCTGTCTCTCTAAGATCTGAATTTCCCATTTGGTCCAGATCTCATATTAGGATAAACCAAACTCCCAGTCCTTTGGGGGTTGAGAGAGGTGTTCAAAGTCTGAATCCAGGTCTCATTTTTGCAAATTGGGCTCATGTCTAATTAGATCCTTGCAGAGTTGTAGCCAATAATCTTACTGATAAGGCTGCCTGCACGTGAATCAATTCTTTTTTCCCCCTTTTCTTTTGAAAAGGAGCGTAGTCTGGCAGGACTCTTCATATAAGGCTATTTTTCCAACCAATTTCAAAGCCTAGATCCAAACTCAGATACTCACATGAAAAGCATTTGAGTTGAGCAAAATGGAATCAGGGATTTTCCCAGAATTCAGTAAAGTACAATTCAACACATAGTTTTGTCAATCAATACAAATATTTTTAAAAGTGTATTTTAAGGATTGCTCAGATGAGGTCCTGAGATGCCCTCATCTCCCATTGATTTAAATAGAAGTCTAGATGCTCAGCGGCACCTCACAAGATTAGTTCCTTGGTGCCAATGCCAGAAGTTTTAAATAGGGGTGCCAAAAGTCAGTTAGTTTCCAGAGGTGTTGAGCTTGGATGGGTACTGTTGACTTCAACCACTGAAAATCAGGTTACTTATTCAGGTGTCTATATCCAGGTCTGAATTCCTAACTTTGGGCAGTCACCTAAGTCCCCTCTAAGCTGCACGGCCGCACAGCAGGCTATCAAGGGCTGTGCAGGGCGAGAGGCACCTCTCCCCTAGCTCCGGAATCAGCCTGCCTGGGGGAAAGGTACCTCTCACCCGGCCCCGGCCCCAGAGCAGCTGCAGTCTGGGAGAGGCACCTCTCCCCCGGCCCCAGGCTGCAGTAAGAGATGGCAGGAGGGAGTCCTCTCTTCTCACCACAGCCCCGGGGCAGCCTGTACCCCAAATGCCTCATCCCACCCTGCCCCAGAGCCCGCACTCCCAGCCAGAGCCCTCACCCACCCCCCCGCACCCCAGCCCTCTGCTGCAGCTCTGAGCCCCCTCCCACATCCCAAACCCCTCATCCCCAGCCCCACCCAAGCCCGCCAACAGGTTGGGGCAAAGGGGAAAATTGCCCAGGGGCCCAGGAGATTTAAAAGGGCCTGGGGGCCCCTGGCTGCTGCCACCACTGCCACAGTAGCGACGGCGGTAGTCAGGAGCCTCAGGCCCTTTTAAACTGCCCGGGCAGGCTGCAGGACTCCTATGGACATGTGTGACTGCTCTGGGCCCCATGCTTTCGGGGGCCCCATGGGCCAGCATGGTTGGTCCCGGAAGTAATGGTGTCCTGGAAGTGACAAATCCCGCCACCCCCTGCCCCCCCAGGGATGGCCCTGGGGCCTGGAATTGCTCTCAGCGGGCCTGGCCCCACCCCAGAGCCCACACCCAAAGCCTTCTACTCCTGCACCCCAGCCCTCTACCCGAGCCCTGAGCCCCCTCCTACACTTTGAACCCCACGACCCCAACCCCCACCACACATCACCTCTATATTGGTGCACATAAAAAAATTCATTCCGCACATGGATGTAAAAAATTAGAGGGCACATTGCAGTCACATTTGACAATTTGCATCCTGTGCAAGCTCTTAACATAAATACATGACCAACTGAATATCCAGACTGAAGGAAAAACCTATGGGAGGGGGCCATGGGGATAAGATCTCAGAGTGCTCCACCACACATTGTGCCACTGGGATATGGTGTTTGGAGCCCACAGAACTGGGATCTGTGGACACCCTGGGGATGCATGAGTGGCTTGAGCCATCCAGAAGAAAGCCCTATGTCTCCATACTGGCTCTGGTGCCTAAGGACCCTACTGAGCTCCATCCCCAGACACTGTGCAGAGCAAGTCCATTTGAGCTGCGCTACCAGGCACTCCCCGTGACTGCAGCTTTCCCGGAGATCCAAGAGAAGGGCCACATAGGGAAGATAATATAGCCAAAGGGCTGAAGCAGATTAAATTTGCATCCTTCCTCCCTCAGCCTGCTCTCTACCCAGCCCAACCAGTCTCCACCTCCTTCCCATGCATGAACCTAGACTACACTGTGGCCTCTTTGTGGTCTCAGGATTGGGGGAAGGGCAGAGGAAATGAGAATGGTGCTGATACCTTTCACATGTGGAGAATCTTCTCCATGCACAGATCTGGGAGCAACCTGACCCCCAAATAAGCAGCCAGTTACCAATTTTAGGCCTGAACGTAGGCAGATATATCTGAAAGTATAGCCCTAGATATACACAGATATAGATATATTTGCTATGGAATGGGTTGAACCAGAATTTCTGCTTTGTTCAGTGGTTCATAAAATATATATATTCAGCTGATTAAACAAAAGTGCAGCATCAACACTATAAAATAATTCTTTAGCAAGCTACATACAGAAATGTTTGATTCAGAGTTTTGGGGAAATGATAGTGACTTTACAGAAGCGATCATTTGTTTTACTTCTGTTCTCAGTGACAATAAAGAGGAGACAGCACAAGATGGTTGTATATGCAGTGGCATAACTAGTGCATTGCAGTTTTATGCTCCAGAAACGACTGTGAAGGGAAGATGTAGAGATGAATGGAAGAGGATAATGATGCTAATAAGTCTCCTGGAAGATTATCATCACTAGAAATACATCCAGAAATACTTTCTAATTAAACAGTTGTTTTAGGAATCTCAATCAGCAAGCAACAATCACAAGAAAAGTCCTAGAAGCACTTGATCAGCAATTCCCACACTGTGGTAAATGTAGTCTGCAGAGCACTTGCTGCTGTCTTTGACAGCTGTTTCATCACATGGCACTAGCCCTCCTGTATGCTTCCAATCGCTATATTGAACTAGGAGAAGCTATGAATAACTAAATGTTTCCTAATGTTATGTCTCCAGTGTGAAGAAGGGCTACAGAATCAGGATCTATGGCATCAAGAGCTATGGATTTTAATTGAGCAAAATTCCCATTAGTGTTGGAGCTTGGATTTCTATGGGAGTTTTGCTTAATTAGGGATCCCAGAATTCAGCCCATAATATTTAAAACAAAAACAAAAAAGAAAAGCAAAACATACTCCACTACATCAAGTTTGGGACTTCAGTGTGTCCCTTTGTTTGTTCTACATAGGTTTAATTTAGACCCTGATCCTGCAGCTGCTTCCATGCACGCAGACCCTGTGCTCCACTGAAGCCAACTTCACCTTCAAGATCAGTTTCCAGACGTAGTCCTATGTAGTAATCGAATACCAAAATGTCAAAGGCATTGGGTGCTGTATCTGCAATGCTACTTTTCCAGTCCAGATATTCTTCCTTAGAACTTATAAAGGCCACCTCACTTGTGCATGTTCCAGTGCTTGCTGATAACCTGACTTGAATTTCAAGGCTGTAAGACCTTGCATCAATGAGTTGCAATTCAAGTGACTCGGGCGGGGGAAGCACCAACTTAATATTTCTAACTGATTTTGCAGAGGTATTTCAGTCAACTTTTGCAACCAGCCTCTGAAATTGTGCACAGAGCTTTTGAATACACAGCCATATACCTGAGGCCACTTACTACGATAAGTTCCAGAGTGTGTTCCCTTCCCTCCCTCCCTCTCCCAAGTAAGCCACTCAGAATGTAACACAGACAGGTCACATTAAATGACAGAATAGCAAAATGTACCCCTCTGTGACACTGTTGTTGTGTCCTCCCAACCTCTACCCCTTTATTGCTATTTTTGATTTGTAGTATGATAGCACCTAGGAGTCCCAGTCAAGGACCCTCATTATATTTTGTACTATACCGACCAGTAACAGAGAAGACGGTTCCCAGACATCTTAGACTCTGAGGGTGAGATTCTCAGCCCTACTCCAGCCACTTTATTCTGGATAAAAGGGACACACTAAACGAGTCCTAAAAGCCCTGGATTCAACCCTAGAAATTCCTCTCGTGCAGAAACAGAGGCAGACAAAGAATGAGGCACAAATCTGGCATCGGGAGCCTACTAGGGGAGGGGCTGAGGGAGCATCACTTGATGCTGTGAAGATTCGGGTGGTGCTGCTGCCCATTGACTATAATAACTTAGTCCCGCAATGCTATCTAAAGTTATGATGAGGGCTACTCTAGCCCCTACCCTACCATTTCTTGCTTGCTTTTCTGCCTATATCGTGCCCTTCTCATTTTTGGCCTTCCACAGTTTTTGTGCCATTACCTCCTCTCATTCTATGAATGTGAAATGGGGCACCTGATGAAATGAACAGCCTCAGTTGGACAGTTTGGATGTGATCACTCACTGTTATTTCTTCATTCTTTTTACTCTGTCTTAAAATAATGAGTTTGCTGTAAAAACTCTTAATGCAACCATCACAGATGAGAACTTAAATGCGCCAACTTCAGGCAATTCAGACTCCTGCTTCCCAGAACAACAATAACTCGGCTACATTACACATATATATTATGGGATCATAGTTCAAGGCAAATACTGCAATATAAAAACTGTACTACATATGCACAAGGGAAATGATGAGTTATGGTTCTTCTGGGATCTATAACTTTCTATGTCCTTGTTTTCATGTGCTCCCCATAACATTGCACACAGTATAAGTAACATTTTCAGAAGGAAATTGTTAAGGAAACCAAAAGGGTTTCATTAGTCTTCGCGGTGAACAATCTAGAAAAGGAGCAAAATACACCTTGGGGATCCTGTGTAACAAAAGGTCATTAACAATTTAAGACACTTCTGAGACATCAAATGGTGGTATGCTGTTACAGCTTTCAATGTTGGTCTGACTGGGGATATTAATGCTAGGTCTGAAAGATATACAAAAGCAAATTTAATAACTAAATCCTTCCTGTGTTTCAATAACAGAAAATGCATTGGAAATGAAAGCCTTACAAATAGCAGGATGTAATGAAGGCAGACACAATGAACTATGATAAAAGTAGGCTTTTGACCTTAAATCTGATTATAATGGGACTTTACGGTAAGGGATGATTATGTTGCTTCCTATTAGACACAGCCAATCAATAAGCAAGCTGCTTTCGATTCTAAAGTACAAGTCACACATCTCTATCATGTTTCCTTAGATGGCCATGTGAAGAGCTGAAGTTGGAAGCAATGTATTCTTCTTACTGGGAGAAAGAAATAGTTTAATAAATGGCACATATTAGTACAAGCCAGAGCACTTTGAAAATCAGGCCTGTAATCTTTCAAAAGGGCTGACAAGCTCTTCTGAGATGATAAGTGCTCCCAGCTTCTAACACAACCTAGGGGTATAGGCACACTGTGACACAGGGCCCGAGACACTCTCTCTCCCCACCGCCCACATACTTGGCATGGTAGTGGCTGGGGCCTACTTCCCCTCCCAGAGAGCCAGGGCTAGCAGCAGTTTCTCTCTCCTCTCTCTCTCTCTCGCTCTCTAAAAAGAGTGGCAAGAGGGGTCCTTCTGCCTTCGGAGCTTTAGGGCTCTTCTCTCACACCTACAGATGCAAGTGTAACAGTGTGTGTGTGGGGGGGGGGGGAGGGGGGCCATTACTTATGTCAGTAGTTGGGGTATATCAGCTTGGATAGGTGGGTCACTCTTCTTGTCCTGCCACACACAGAATCCTGTACTGGGATGGTGGTGGCGCAGCTCCATAAAGCAGTGAGTCTTGCACTTACCACCTTGTTGCATGGATAATAAAATAATTGTTTTCTCATTCAACATTAAGCTTAAAACAACATTTTTTGGTTTTATTATGCACATTTGATACTATTGGGTTTCTCAAGACAAGTCAGAGATTGTGGCACCATCTGCCCCCTAATCCTGGGTGCTTCCGTGATGTGCGGTTTTGGTTCAGAGCCCTGACACCAACAGCCTCACAACACAATGGCCTCACCCTGGTTTCCACCAGGCTGGTTACTCCTTGCCCGGTGACACCAACAGCCCTTCCAGTTCTGAGTCTCCTCCAAAACCATCACCCCTGCAGTGTCCAGTCTCTCTCAGTGTCCAGTCATCTCACAGATGTTATATTCGCTGCCTCCACACAGACAGCGCACACACCAGCCTGTTCATTTAGCTGCGGATTTCATCTTTCAGGTTAATACACAGCACTGAGATGGTTTTGTAATACAACAAGAATAAGTTTATTAAGGAGCAGATATTAATGACAATAATAGAAGACACAGATATGGTTACATGTAAAACAAAACAAGAACTACTTCAGCAAGTTACAGTCTTTGTCTAAACCGGTGTCTCACCTATAGTCAGTCCCAGCTACTCTTGTTCTTCAGGCAAAGAGGATCCACTTTTCATGAACTCAAGGGGTGCTGCTTCCCCTTTATCACCCAGGTGATGGATGCAAAAATGGCTTTCTGCCTTTGCTTATATTTCCCAACGTTTATTGTCTCTGTTTCAAGAGCCAGGAAGGCTTTCTGGGGTTGCAGGCTCCATCCCCCATTGTGATTGTTAAGTGTTCTTCCCCCTCACTTGTTTAGCTTAAAGAACAGCCTGTTCTTTTTGTGGATACCGACTAACAGGGCTGCTACTCTGAAACTTGTTTAGCTTAATTACTTTGTTTACATTATATGTAGATTTACTTTTCACTGTCCTCCTCGCTCAATTTACATTGGAGACACAGGAAAACAGGTGAAACAACATTCTTTGTCTAGGACAAGCAGGGCTCACGCACTGCTTGCAAAATACCTTTTAAGAACAAATCTACATCACATACTACAGTTCTTTATACACCACCTATTTGTACATCACACAATAATATTAATGATCAGCATGTTACCAGTTTGCATAGGATTCCCCACGACACCTTTTAGATACAGATTATCACAACAGTGTGTAGGGACAATGAATGTATCAGGCCTGATGTGAGTTTTGGTATGGCCTCAAGTTGCAGTGGGGGAGGTTTAGGTTGGATATTAGGAAAAACTTTTTCACTAGGAGGGTGGTGAAACACTGGAATGCGTTACCTGGGGAGGTGGTAGAATCTCCTTCCTTAGAAGTTTTTAAGGTCAGGCTTGACAAAGCCCTGGCTGGGATGATTTAATTGGGGATTGGTCCTGCTTTGAGCAGGGGGTTGGACTAGATGACCTCCTGAGGTCCCTTCCAACCCTGATATTCTATGGTTCTATGATTCTATGGTATGTCCTCTGCCAGTTGGCACTGAAAGGCTCCCAGGGTCACAAACTGTTTTCCCATACTTATTTGGTCCATCTCTACTTTCCGTTCTACTAGATAAATCAAACCAAAATTAAATTGAATTAATTAAATTAATTCTGGGCCAGAATTTAGCATGTAAGGAAAGAGAGACACTTGCAAATAAATGGGTGAAATGGCAAATGGATCAAACTGCTTATGTAGTCAGCAAAATCATAATATAATCTGATTCACATATAACAAATTTCTTCATTAGATTTGCTCCCTTCTTTCTCCATTAAGTGTTAGCTATTCTGCAATGCAACATCAGCATTACAAAGTTTAATTTACTATAACACTACCCAATTGTGCAGGAACTATGAGAAACTCTCAGGGCCTTTTTACACCGTTGCAGGTCAAACCATATAATAAGTAAGACAAAGGAAAAGATTTATAAGACATGACAGGACACATACTATCAGGAGAGAAATCAAATTTACGTGTATAAGAAGGCACAAATCTGAAGGCACTAGGCAATAAATGCACCTAAAAATGTGCCTGTAGCAGATGCAAATGCTTGTTTTATTAGACATTTTATAGGGTGGGGGTTTTTGTAGGGTTGTGTTTTTTTAAAAAAATGCTACTTATTAGGAGTTAACAATATGTATCATCTGTATTTGAACAACTATCGTTCTTTTGGAAGGAGTGTGTCTGTCTGAACTGAAGCACGGAGGGACTAAGTGACTTGCCCAAGGTCACACAGGAAGCCTCTGGCACAACAGAGAACTGAGCTGTCTCCCAAGTGCCAATCAAGTGTCCTAATCACTGGGAATTTTTTTTTCTTTCTAAAATTTCATGAGGATTAAGAGTTGGGACCCTGACATCACTTCCTGCGTGACTTGAGCAAATCACTTAATTCTGTGCCACAGCTCATTCACCTGTAAAATGGATACATCCGTTACCTGCTACCCAAAGTAGTTGAGGATTAATTAATAACTTTGGATTTAAGGTTTCTAAGAGCTAAATTCTGTTGCCGAATGTAAATCAACAGCTTCAAATTACATACGCCCGTGAACAGAGATGGATGTAAACCGCATCAAAACGTACAGAGGTGTCACAGCACATTCAGAACTCCTGCCAAAATGTGCTCTGAATTCAAGTTCAGTCAGACTGCCATGTCTTTGTGTCTTAACTCCTACCCAATCTAATAATATTTTTAGAAGGACACATCAATTCAAATGACCACCTCATCAGCTAGGTAGTGTGGGTCACGCAGCCTATGTCCACACTTAAACACTGCAGCTGTACTGCTAAAGCACTTCAGTGTAGACACTCACTACACCAACAGTAGAGCTTCTCCTATCAATGTAGTTAATCCACTTCCCTGAGAGATGGTACATAGGTTGATGGAAGAAGTCTTCCATTGACCCAGCGCTGTCTACCCTAGAAGTTAGGTCAGATTAACTACATTTTTCACACCCCTGAATGATGTAGCTGGGTCTTTTTAATGTATACCTGGCCTCAGTGTCTCTTCACTTCCACTGTATTTGCTAACATTAGACAAAAGACAACACCCTACCTGCCTATCTATGTGATATACAGGAAGGCCGTTAGAATTCAATGAACCTCCATAAACATAAATGCACACGTGCCAACTACTAATTGGGCTGCGAGCATGAAACTAGTATTAATAAGATATAGAGTTGGGATGGAATCTAGTAGTTGATGTGACAGTTTGGGGGTTATACCTGCATTCGCAGTCCAATTTTGTGAAAACCATGTTGTATTTCAGCCTTCATTTTGAGTGCAGCCTTGATTATATCCTTCAACATACATTGTAATCCAACATGACAGTTACATCATCACTTTTCAGTCACTGAGCCTGGTGCCTCGGTGTCTGACCCTGAATGAGAGAGACCAAGGGGCCATCAACTTGGAATGGTTTTCCTCTAGGAGAACAGATGATTTGCTAAAAAAAAAAAAAAAAAAAAAAAAAGGGGGGGGGGGGGAGATGAGGCTAAAGGCAGCTGGTTCTCCCAGCTTGTCTCCAGGAAAATAAGACTTTAATCAACTGACTAGGGCTTTGAAGCCAGTCAGTGAGTCACCTGACAGGGGAGGAAGTGAAACTTTATTTAAGGGCAGAGTCTGTCCTAGAGCCTCTTGCTCTCTCACCAACTAAATATACCAGGCAGCAGGACTGCAAGATCTGCTCCTTCCTCTCTCTGCCATGTGTCCCCCAGAGAAAATTAAACTATACACAGAGTGTCCATGAAGGTGGAGCTCTGGAGAGTACATGCATAAACTATTGGGGAGACTTGGGAAATTCAGCACTGATCTTGGGGCAGGGCAGCTGGACAATAGGGTCCTGCAGGAGTGCCACCAGGTGGGCAGTGTACACCCTGAGAAGCTAGATTTGGAGAGAACATCTGGACTCTACTCAGTGGTTTGGAAGCACAGGGGATCCAAAGGTTGGGTCCACTACAGCAGTCTGATGACTCTCTATGGGGATAGAGGGAGGAACTGAGGGGAGATTCATAGAATCATAGAATATCAGGGTTGGAAGGGACCCCTGAAGGTCATCTAGTCCAACCCCCAAAGTCAAGCCCATAACAGTCAAGATTCAGTCAAGCCCATAACAGTTGTCACTTATATTTCACATTTAAATAATTTTAAGTAATCAGATGGTAATCATTCACTGACCTATGTACATCTGCAGCAGCTATTAACCCCTTCTGCAGATTCCTATTTCATGCGTCCCAACCCATCTATAAATATTTCAGAAACATAATTACTACTTGTGCTACAGCATTGCTAAAATTGATATCAGAGGCTGGACTTTTTTTTTCCCCCCTCTTCCCCTGAGCAATTGGAATTCTGATGGGTAAATGTACAAGTACTGCAGTACAAATAGTTACAGATTTTCAGTGTTGGAATTACTCAGGGAGTCATGTAACAATTGTTTCACATAAATTACATACTGATTTATCCATAGCAAATAGTAAGTGAAGGCTTAGTCTGCAAAGTAAGCCTTTATTGTTGGGCCTGACCCTGCAGTCATTCAGGGTGCAAATCTTCCATGAGATTTCACTGAGACAGACAAGTGTGCGAGGACTGCAGAACTCAATTTGAGTCTACAGATTCAATCATTCCCTCTTCTAAAACGATTTTACCACCAATGGGTTCAGTTTACCAGCCTGTGCTTCCCCCCCCCCCTTTTTTCTTTTACAATCTGATTACATACTGTAAAAGTGCTGGAGTTGTGCCTCTGTACTGTGAAACTGGTATCTGAGAACCTCTAATGAAAAGTAACTTCTTGGCCTTCTGAAGATAACTGTCATTGCTGAAATATTTATCAGATCTAAAAGCTGCCCAGCACACGAACATGCCCAGAGATACCTACAGTGAATTGGTTTTGGCACTCTGAGTGGTATATAGCCATAAACGAATATAAATTTGAATTTAGTGGCAGTGATTTAGGTTTTCCTACCAAGAATCTTCTTATTTATTTAATATATCTTGGAATCCAGAGACAACTGCAATTGTTTCAGCTGTATTGATTGCCCTTATAGCACTGAGTAGTTCTTATCTATTCACCTCAGTTGTCCCGTAATTAACCGCTCATCATGAGAAATAGAAGTGTGTCATTTAATTAGCTTTTAAAAACATCCATATTAATCTGTTGATGTTTTTCCCTGCAGAATGCCCACACAGATTTACAGAGATATGATTTTGCATTTTTTGTTTGCTTGTTTGTTTTCTGCATCATTGGCCTGGAGAAGAATCACAGCTGCTCACAGGTATTATTCACTGAAAGATTTTGCTTAAATGATTTGATGTCTTCCAGTTTGAAGGAACCCAGATTAATTATTTAATTAGCATTCTGCTATGATTAATTGAATGTTCACAAATTAATTAAAAGCTGCTTACCTTTTGTCAGTTCAGTAGCTTCAATGGAATCTCCTGCGAAATGGCAAAATACACATAGTTCAAAAAAATTTCATCTTCACTTCAGAAGTCATGCCTAGGACAGAGGTTTCCGATATTACACTGTAGTTCAGGGTAAGATGGCGGATAGCTTTCCAGCATTCTGAATTCACAGGCTGTGCTTTGTAAATCCAATAATCACAGCAAATTAATTTGGCATTCAGGCAGGTGTTGTCTGTTCTTCCATATTTATACCATGGTTATTACTCCCATTGAAGGAATATGTGGGAATCCAGTTACTTATTTACATATGACAGTTCTGGTACCCTATGTTAATATTTTAAACTCTGTGTGTGTATATATATATATATATATATATATATAAATAAATAGATTTGGACTGACATTTTCAAAAAAGTCTAAATGAGTTAGGCACAAAGATCCCATTGAAATTCAGAAATGAGTAGGGAGCAGCATGGAACGACACTGTGCCAGAAAGGCACCGCCAGCCCCAAACTCCCCAGTACAGACCGGATAGGCAGGATTCACTGGCATACTATCTGGGCTGGGGTCATGAGATTTAGCTGTCATGGCAACTGGGCAAAGCACTACAGTTACAATTATTATATATATATTTGGATTAAAAAGAATTTAAAATCTCTCTGAACTATTTAGACTTTTCATTGGCTGGCTTAGTAGAGAAGAGAGTTTGTATACATTTCCCAAACCTATTGCTATTATATATTGTTCTCCTGGGCAACCTGGAAAAGCGTGTATAGGACTTTCCAAGCCTGCTAAGATTTTTGAAGTTTTAGCCCTGAAACAAGCAGAGATGCCCTGGGACCCATTAGCCAAGAAACCTTTCTTTTGTTGCTAATGGGGCTGACACTTGTAAAAGCCTTGGCAGTCAGTGATTTTTAGACTTTGTTTGAAGGAAGAAATAAACTGAAGATTTGAAATAGTAAAAGCAACCTCTTTCATAAGTGTTGATTAATTAGCAGTGTTGAGAGTGGTACGGTACGAGGGGCAGAAATCAGCAATGCTTTCAATAAAAACAATTGGCTAGATTCTCTGAGATGCTGTCCTCCACACCTATTGAAATCAATGGGAGCTGAGGCCATTCAACACCTCACAAGAGCTGCTAAGTGCTACAGATCAAGCCCCATAAAATAAACTGTGTATCAATATTATAGTGTACTTACTGTCATGAGAATTTTGTTATGCTGTGATATAAACCACTAGGACATGCATTGGATAAAGAGATATGTTTTATGGGTACAGTCTCCTATATCAGCCATGGGCCTCATCCTTCCAGTCAGCTTTTACTCAAAACAGAAGTCACCTGAAGCAATGGGGCTACACACAAGGAAGGAATACAAGATCAAGCAGCATATGGTTACTTCTGTCAATCCTTACTTGCTAGAAACTTCACTACTTGTATTGACTTTCTTGGTTTCTTTTAAAGGAGGATAAAATAATAGGGCCATCATTCTTGCTCAGGTCACTTCAACTGAGCCTGGGACCCTTTGATAGGAAGAAATATGCTCTCTGTAGTTGCTTAAATAGCACACAGCAGCCAATATATTAAAACGGTTGCACAAACAAATTGCTTTTTTTCCCCCTGTTTCTTTTGCATTTAATGCCAATAAGAGGCTATAGTGACTGGGATAATAAATGACTCCTGTCTAACATGACAGGTCCCCTTAGTTTCTCAGGGTACCATATGTAGTCATGCTGAGCACAGCTTTTGGGGAATGCATAAGCCATAAGCGGGCTGTTTACAAATCTATCGGTAGCTGTTCTATAGGACGTCTACCAAAAAGTGTAATTTGGTAGCCTATTAGATGGTTGACAGGAAAGAACGTGTGAAAAAAATATAGATCATTAACTTTCTTTGCAGCATATATGTTTGAGAAAGCAGAACCTTTCTTTGTATTGTTCTGCTGGGGTTTGGGCGAAAATTCATAGAAGCTGGTGGGCGTAAAAGCCACCCGTCATTCAGAACAGGTATCAGAAATAATTAAGTTCCTTTATGGAATATATTCATTAGCTATGGAGTATTCTGAGCTGGGTTTCTCTCAAACTTTCCTGCTGGAGTTGTTCCATTTTATATAAACAATTAAATATTCATTGGAGCAAGGGGAGTAAAACCTGAGTCCAGGAGTGGCCCTAGCAAATTTTCCATCCAACCCAGGCACACCCCAGCAGCTGAACACAAAAAAACCCAGCCAATCAGCAAAGTGAAAATAGAGCTGGCCAATCAGAGTGGAGCATAAAAAGGGGGGGCACAGTTCCCACAGGAAGAAGGCGTCCAGGGCAACTGCTCTGCTTGCCTGCCCCTAACCAGCCCTGCCTGGGTCTCCCCCTCTCCCCAGGTGAGAGTTACCTAACCATTGGGCTATGGAACCACTTTCACGCTTTCTCTGGCCCAGTGACTAAGTATTTTTATACAAAGAGGAACAGCTTCAACAAGAGAGACTGAGAGACCTAACCCAAAATATCCCACTACCCTGTGTGTGTTGCTGGCAGACCAGGTGTCAGCTCATGCCAAGGCCCCAGGCCTCAGCTCAACGCTGACCAATACAGAACTGAGTTAGTCAGGCTCTCCTGTGTATCATTTTTAAAATACATGTTAAGTTGGTAAGAGTGTATTTGGACTTTATAAAAAGAAAAAGAGGACTTGTGGCACCTTAGAGACTAACCAATTTATTTGAGCATAAGCTTTCGTGAGCATCCGATGAAGTGAGCTGTAGCTCACGAAAGCTCATGCTCAAATAAATTGGTTAGTCTCTAAGGTGCCACAAGTCCTCCTCTTCTTTTTGCGAATACAGACTAACACGGCTGTTACTCTGAAACCTTTGGACTTTATGAAATTCTTGTAGGATGTTGCATGTATTAATTTCCCTTATAACATCTGTACCCCATATATAGGTATGGTTTTAAAGGTAATTTGAGGTTTGCATTGTAATCATCTGTAATTGTGTAAGGCCAGATCTACAGTGCAAACTTATATCAGTATAACTATCTCGTTCAGTTATACCTTCCTAACCCCCCGATGTAGACAGAACTATGTTGATGGGAGAGCTTTTCCCGCCTCTCTGGGAGGTGGATTAACTATGCCAAAGAGAAAAGCTCTCCCATCAGCATAATAGCGTCTTCACTATTGCTCTGCAGAGGCGCAGCTCCACTGCTGTGGCGCTGTACATGAAGACAAGCCCAGAGTCAAACAGAAAGGAAGCATTTATTCATGTAAAATGCTGGCTTCCTACAGAAGGTGTTAAGCCCACCCCATCAAGAAGGCCCATTGAAACCAAATGAGCGATTGTGAAACATTAAAGAACAAAAACTTTGTTAACTGCATTCCTCCCCACCCTCCACCCACATGGAGAGGAGGTGTGTGCATGAACTCATCCTCTCAGCTTGAACTCTGCAGGGAAGGGAATAAAAATCCTTAAGGGCAAGTCGACACTGAAAACACTGCATCAGCGCAGCTGCACCACTGTAACACTTTAATGAAGACTCTCTACGCTGATGGGAGAGAGCTCTCCCTTTGGCGTTGTTACGTCACCTCCCAGAGAAGCGCTAGCTATGTGGCAGAAAAAGCTCTCCCCTCGACAGAGTGTTGTCTACAAGGGGGCTTACATCGGTATAACTGCATCACTCAACAAGAAGACCTAACAGGAAGACATTATATTTCCATACTTCTTGGATTATAAGAACATAACAATGGCCATACGGGGTCAGACCAATGGTCCAACTAAGGCGCATCAGTAGAATTCAGCTTAACTCATCTGCAGCAAACCAGGCAATTCAAAAGCTCAAATTCCCTTCTTCCTCCTGTAATAACCAAGCATTACAATACAGCCTCCACTCCCAATTTTCAAAAGCCTGGGAAAAGAGATAAGCTTTGCAGCATGTCCTGCAGGTAATCAGATCTGATTATCTTGGAACAACGGTTTACAAAGCTGTGGGGTCTTCACTGAGCACACAAGCAATATCCCTTTCTTGTGTATGCCAGTGGGGCCTCAACTTGAGTACTGTGCCATCTCAACTGTATTGGTAGGGCACCGGGAAGAGGTGATCTCTGCAGTAGATAGGTCTTAAGCCATTTTGGACTTCATAGATCAAACTCAACACACTTGTACACAGAACTCCCACTGAAGCTAATGTGTGTATGTATCTGAGAGCAGTGTTTTCCCTGTATGTTCTGGTAACACAGTTAGGTTTGGGTTAGAGTCTGCCACCCTTACTCACCTTGAGTAGTATCTTACGCTGCAAATAACATATGCACAGTGCAAGGCGAGTAAACTGGTGGTAGAATTTGTCTCTTAATGAAGATCTTCCTTAGTTTTTCTACAATCCAAATAAAAAATGAGCTTATCTGTAGAATGTGTTGAGTTGTACTGTAGGCTCAACAATAAGTTCAGCCAAAGGGCATTTTAAAGTTATACTGCTATGGTAGAAATCATATGCAGTTACAGACGAATGGGATTTCATGCATTTTACTATACTAATATTTTCTGAGATTTCCCAAACTCTACGAAGTAAGTACATCTAAGTAAGATCATAAATGTGTCTTTGCATATAAAAGTTGCCTGGTTCAGGCTAGATTTTGTTTTCATTGTAACTCCAATTATATTGAGAAACATAAAAAGTTTAAAGGGAACATCGAAAGGCGACAATGAAATAATTCCCCATTAAACAGTAAAATAAAGTAGGTCCTCAAAGGCCAAATTCTGGTCTCATTGAAGTCTATGGTCAATGGCAAAATTGTTAACTTCATTGCTATCAGGATTTAGCCCCTAGAAAGAAACTAATAGCACCAGTTAGAGTCAGGTGTAATAGATAAGCTGCTCCATACAACTCTGCTAATGCACCAGATTCAGACTAGCAACATGTTTATTGTAACTTACAGGGATCTTATTTTTCACCATAAAAGCAATGGCAAATTATATGATGGCTTTGGGACATGCACAAATAAAGACTACCCAAAAAATGATAAAACTAATTATCATTTGTATGATCCAAGCTAGGACACCAATTCTGTTCTGGGCACTCTCATTTAGTGCAGAAAAGTGGAGAAGGAGGGTGGCTTTACACCCAGTGATGTGCGCCTCATATGCTGGAGCCTGTTTGGCCCCCTAGTCCAGTTATAGCAGCCTCAGGCTCCACCTACCCTCTACCTCAAAAGACCTTACAAGTAGCCAGGATTAACTGGGTCCAGACCACCTGGGGAATTCCCTGTGCTAGGCAAAATCCCATGTAGGGTTGCCAGGTGTCTGTTTTTTGATGGGAATGCCCAGTCTAAAAGGGACCCTGGCGACTCTGGTCAGCACTGCTGACTGGGCCGTTAAGAGTCCAGTTGGTAGCACAGCAGGGCTAAGGCAGGCTCCCTACCTGACACGGCTCCGCATGGCTCCCAGAAGCAGTGGTATGTCCCCCTTACAGTTCCTACACATAGGGACAGCCAGGGGGCTCCACATGCTGCCCCCGCTCCAAGCGCCAGCTCTGTAGCTCCCATTGGTCAGGAACGACAGCCAATGGGAGCTGCAGGGGTGGTGCCTATGGATGGGGCAGCATGCAGAGCTGCCTGGCTGTGCCTCCGCATAGGAGCTGAAGGGGGGACATGCCACTGCTTCCAGGAGCTGCTTCAGGTAAGTACTGCCTGGAGCCTTCATCCCTCCCATGCCCCAAGCCCCTACCCCAGCCTGATCCCTCTCCCACTCTCCAAACCCCTCATTCCCAGCCCGGAGCACCCTCCTACATCCCAAACCCCTCATCCCCAGCCTCATCCCAGAGCCTATGCCCCGATACCAAGCCCTCACCCCCCCCCACGCCCCAACCCCTTACCCCAGCCCTGATCCCGCCTTCCAAAGACCTGAGCCCCAGTCTGGAGCCCCTTCCTGCATACCTCATCCATGGCCCTACTTCACAGCCTGCATCCCCAGTCAGAGCCCTCACCCTCCTGCACCTCACCCCCTGCCCCAGCCCCCTCCTGCATCCCAAATTCCTCATCCTCAGCTCCACACAAGAGCCCATACCCTCAGCCAGAGCCCTCACTCCCCCTGCACCCCAACCCCTGGCTCCAGCCTGGAGCCCCCTCCTGCACCCTAAACCCCTCATTTCTGGTCCCACCCCAGAACCCCCAGCCCATAGCCCACACCCCTCCCACACCGTTACCCACTGCCTCAGCCTAGAGTCCCCTCCCATACTCAAAACCCCTCGGCTCCACCCCCCAGCCCGGAGCACTCTCTTACACCCAAAACCCCGCATTCCCAGCCCGACCCCAGAGTCTGCACCCCCAGCCAGATTCCTCACACTCCCCCACACCATTGATCTGAAGACACCAGAATTTTGGATCCTTAATGGGGCTCAGTCCCAGTCTACATTCAAACATTTTAGCATATGCACACACACACACACAAGCACAGTCTCACCCTTTACAAAATATCTTCAAGTTGTTGCACATGGAAGCCTATTTGGTAAAGAGAAGCCATATCACAACCGACACACGGGAAATGCACAACTAAAATAATGAGATTTTTATCAAAGATTTAGATGATTATGGGAAAAGCAGAGCAGAATGAAAGTAGGTAAATCTGTTCTACAAACAGTCAGTGGCAACAGAAGAAGCAAAATCACCAGCACTTGTCAAATGAAACAAACAATAAATTATCTGTCCTGGAACATAATAATCTAGATGTCTAGGTAAAGTATGAAGAGTTTAATCAGGCAGTCATGTAATCACAGGAGGATCCTACCATCAATAGAATATTTACGAGGAAAGCAATGACCTTTTTTTGTTTGTTTTAAAAAATGATTTAAAAAAAACAAAGTTTGGCAACTAGGACATATGCCACCATGTTGTTTGAATTCTTTGAAATCTCAGGACTATTTATTCAAGAAACTGAGAATTACAACTGTAAGAAAGACATACATCAAACCTAGCACAGTGTGACAATATCTCATAATAAATTGCCTGATGGTCATAGAAAAGGAAATCATACATATTTGTACTATGTTTTGTTAATCACAAACATGTCCTTGTTTGAATGACTTTGTTTATATTTAATACAATTCCACTTCATCTTTAAGGCCAGAGGCTTCAGCTAAGACTTCTCATTTCAGAGTCCCAGAACTTCATAGTTAGATAAACTTAGTATTTTTTAACTATTGTTAACATCGGCCATTCAAGGAATTGCTATTTTCCTGCTATTATGATAGGATTTGGAAAAATATGGCATATTTATATTTCAGTATTTGTATTTCCATAACACATAAGAGCTCTGTCACATACCAGGACCTCATGGTGCTAGGCGATATATAAAAACGTAAGAGTATGATCCGGACGCATGGAGCTTATAATTTAGTGAGAACATCCACAGTTGCTTTAGCTAGGACAAAAATTTATAAGGGATATAAATCCCAGTGTATCAGACCATAAGCCAAAACCAGCTGTCCAAAATTAAGAAAGAACTTTCCTTGTGGGCAGGTCATTCCCTAATAGTCTCGATCCGATCCAGTATCGCAATTTCTACATTTCCTTTATTATTCAGGAAAGATGGGCTGAAAGATTTGGTCTTGGATATAGCTCTCGCGTTTGAGGTGGTGAACAACTCTAAAACAAACTGAGATGTTTACTTCTGAATCCAGATCCCAAATTCCTCAGAATCTGAAGGGATAACATGTTTCAGTTTAGACTTATCTCTATTATCAAGAAGCTTGCAGCATAGTCTAAATTTTGGAAGAATTAAGTTTGTGGCCTTGTAACTAAGTAGATTTAGCTACACAAAAAGCAGAGAGAACAAAAATCATGCTTTATCAAAGCAAATACTTTTCGGTACAACTACCACCATTCAGATTCAACATGAAGTATTTTTCCAGTTGTTTTCCTAGGGTTAAATGTATTACTTATAAAAAAATAATCCCAACCATTTCATTTAAAATTGTTTATTTCTACATTGTAAGAACTGGCAATGCTAAATCATTCATTTAGACACTCAAGAAGTGTAGTGAAACATTTATAAAGTGTGGAAATCAGATTCATTGCTAGTAATCCAATGCATAAATTTAGTCAATAATATGCCAATAATAATGCCCTGCCCACTGAGGAAGGGTCACAAGGGAAATTCCAGCAGCTGGGCTACAGCATGGAGCAATTTTGAATTTCTCTTATTGATACCAGATGAAAGCAACTCTATTGTGCCAAATCAGATGATGCCAAGCTGATAATGGGTGTCAAGAAAGAGAAGCGCTGCCAGCAGATTCTAATGAAGAATTTCAAACACATATTTTAACATCTTCGCAATGGATATGAAAGTAAAATAGCATTAAAAAAATATATGGAACACAATTAGTCATGCTGTATAACAAAGGCACAGCTACAGTATATGCACTATAAACAGCTAGATAAGTGATCTCTCAAAGAAATTGCTGCATTCACTGGAGAAAAAATAGGTTAAATAATTCATCAAAGCATAAACTCATCTGCGTTTTATGTTCCTTTGCTCTGCATGTTTTGAAGTTCTCTGATAAACATTTTGCTCAGCTGCTGTGAGAAAGAAATTGGAAGTGGTTGTAGTCCCTGTCTCTTGGTAGCTTATTCTTCTCTGTTCATGCTTATATATATATAGAGAGAGAGAGAGAGAGAGCGCAATACAGCAAACTCTTTAAGATCTACCTACTGAAACTGCACCAAAAGGTAAAAATTTTAAACCAAGAGCTCAAGGACAATTGCCACAAATCCAGGCAGTTCACTATAATTATATACCACAAGACCCTGTAATCTACATCACACAAGATTTTATTGGGCCTCAGGAAGGCTTGGTTAGTTAATTATGGGAATTACTGCTGTGACTTAGAAATATCTCTCTAGCCACCAAAAAAAAAAAAAAATGCTCCTGCACTGAAAGAATTCCCACAAGCCCAAACTAGGATAGTGTCTGTCATGTTTAAACTAGGTATTCTTGGATCTCTTCTCATCTGCTCAGCTTCTCATTAGAGTGATCTTGTTGGTGCATTGGAGTTGTGTCTCAAACTAATCTCAGGAAGATGTAAGCTAATTAGCTACACCAATGGCAGAATGTTCTTTCATATCATATTGCTGTTAAACTATGATTTTGTAACATTACTTCCATGCAATGGTGATTAAAAAAAATATTACCATATCCAATAAAATCAGTCATTATTGGCCTATTTGCTGAGTTTGAACATACTATAGTCCATGGTAGTGCAGCATGAACAGGAGTTGATGCCAACGTAGCAGCTGCTGTATGCAAATATAGAAACAACTGTACTTAAAACTAAAATAGATAGGCAGAAGCCTCAAAGCATTGAGGTTTAGTTCTCCCTTTCCATGCTCCTTGTAAAAAATGATCAGAATATACAGACCTCAGGCAGAGAAGTTTGCTAATGCAATCTATAGGGCCAAATTTATTCCTGGTGAAAATCATCAAGAGATTATACAGTCCTTGAATTTTGCCCATTTAGATGGCCCACTTACACCATGTCAGGATGAAACTCTCTCTAACACAGATACATAGACGCACTCAACAATATATTTCTCTTTCAATAGTGACACGCAGCAAGTATTATTAACATGATAGTTTTTTCATACCTTTTTCTTAGGAAAAATTAAGATAAAAATGACTGCAGGCATGAGGACTGATCTCGAAAAATACTGGCAACAAGACAGCACTGGTGCCATACAAAACATCAATGAGTTAAGAAAGATGCATGTTAACCAGGAGATACACTGGAAGAGTCATAGTATTAAAAATGAGTGAAGAGCAAGATCTAGCATGCTGCTGTTCCTCTCACAATTTCCTTCTAAGGCAGCATGATTTGCTCTGGGGAATTAATCCCTTCTGGGGATGTATATACTGATCAACTGAGATAAATGAAAAGCAGAAGATTAAGGAAAAAAAAATTAGGCCCATGCCTAACTTCAAGCACTTGAGTAGTCTATTGACATTAATGAAACAACTCACATACTTATAGTTAGGCACTTGCTTAAGTCTCTTGCTGTAGCAGGGTCTAAATCTCCCTGGTATTAAGGTTTCTGATGAGTTATTCCATTTTAAAATTCAGTTGGTTTTGGATTTTGACTGTAGCTGCTGCCATTTTAGGACCATTTCAGTGCATCATCACAGAATACCGTAATACCCAAGTCAATTAGCAGGCCACTTATTTTATTAAAAGAGGAATTGTTCTTGTTATTTGCATTGTAGGAGAGCTTATAATATGCAAGGTGATTTTCAAACACATAAGAAGAGAATTCCTGGCTTTGTTTAAGTGAATGGGAATTTTTCTATTAACGTCAATGGGGCCAGGTCACAGGCTGCCCAGAAGAGCGCAAGGCAGGCAAATAATAAGAGACAAACAATTTACAAGCAAAATCTCAATGGTACACAACTTGGTCGTTACCTTTTCCAAAAGTGATTATCCAAATCTCCTTTAGGAGATAGTAGCTGTTCAAAGCCACAGTCCTGGAAGTGAGTCTCTGTGAGCAGACCCCCGCACCCATGCAAGTCTCCTGGAGTCAGTGGTGAGTTATGTGGGTCTAAGGAGGGGTCCACCCATAGTGCTCTGATTGCAAGATCAAGTTCAAAGGTTAAAAATGTAGCTCTATTTTGTAGCAGCAGCTGTTTGATCAATGTGCATGATTTGGTGTTCTTCTTTTTGTTTTGACTCCTTTAATTGTGGTGGCCTGTGGACTAGCCTCCAAACTCCCTTGCTAAAATAACACGCATAGTCCAGTATTGCAATTAGCTTTTCCTTGTTTTGTTTTGTTTTTGTTTTTAACAAGTAAAACTAATCTTAAAGTTGTTCAAAATACATTTGTCCTCAATATGTTTATCCTCTTATCAACTGTCAAGGACAAGTGGGAATGCATATAACCCCTGCAAGTACCATAAGGGGGAAAAGAAATAAATATTTAAGACTAATTGTCACAATTTAATAGCGGATATTTCACACAACTTTACTAATATACCAGCTGAGCCTTCACTGAAAAGAATGAAATTGAGGATTTTTTTTAGATGTTATTGTTTTTCACTCCTCATTTTTGCCTGTTTTAGATACTTGAAAATATATATTTTCAAAATCCCCCTTTTTTTTTTGGGGTCCCTTTCTATTTGGCAAACGTTTGTTTGTTTTCGCTTCCCCATGCTTTGAAAAGATCTGAAATCAACATGCTTGTTTTCCTATAGCAATTTCAATTTAGCTAGAACCTTATCCTAACAAAACACCTTTGTTTGTACAACAGCATCAATGGCCATCATAACAGTGCTAAAAAGTATTCAGATTGCCAGGTACACCAAAGCTGGCATTTTCAGGTAATATAAACACTGCAAAACATCTGTTTCTAGCACTTTACTTATAGTCTTTCAAACTAAGCCAAGGTGTGGCAGCTTTTTTTTCCGCCTGAATAAATGTAAAATGCCTTAAAAGTAAATTTTACTTTATTTATTCAGCCTGAAAACAGTAAAATAATGTGATTGGTCATCTGAACAATCTGAGATTACTACCAATTACAGAAACATTAAGTAGGACTGTTTCTTTATACCCAAAGGCACCCATTTAGAATTACGGGAGAATTATTATACAGTATATTAGTATGCATTTGAATGATCATAAGGCTAGGAGTGCAGTGTTCTGGGAATAATTTTCTTTTATTAATTTATCCTGCAAAACTTGCAAAGGGAACACAAAACTTTTTGTCAAAAAGAGCAGCTATTGGTTTATATCTGTCAGCAACGAACTGGACATTTTAAAATATATGCAGAGGATACATTATTTAGATATGGAGACACTTCCTCTTTAAATTCTACCCATTTAACGTAGGTTACATTTGGGTTCTCAAAGCCTAGATACTTTCCTTTTAAATGAAAAAAATATCAAATTTCATTCTAAAACAGGAAATATGGCTTGTATACACAAAATAGGGCTGAACATAAAAGTTTTAATAAGGAAACTCTCTAAAAGTAGCTAGCCCCTGAGTATGAACACATTGCAGAGACTTCTACCTACAAGCATTAATTTAGGTTATCCATACCACAGTTGTTTAAAGGTATACTTCTAAGGGTCCAAATCTGATATTCTTACTCAAGCAAACTCTAACTAAAGGCTATGGGAGTTCTGCATGGTCCCAGATCTTGCAGGGGAATGGAGGGGAAAGAATTCCTCGTAGGCAGGGGTGCTGGAACAATTTGTACAGGGGGCTGGTGAGCGCCACTGAACCAAACTGTAAACCCTTTATAGGATGGAAAACACTTCAAGCCAGGGGGTGCAGCAGCACCCCTAGTTACAGCACCTCTGCTTCTAGGCAGTGGTATAGCAATGGAGCCTCAGGAATATAGTACTGCATAGTTTCTAACTCCTACAGAGGAAGAAAGGGCCTGGTGAATCCTTGTAGTAGTGGAACCACAGGCCTCAAACCCCCAAATGCCTCTGTATTGGGACACAGGGACCACACCTCATTCAGTCCAGATCATATTCATTACACCTTTGGCTCTCTTTACAGTTAGCACATTGTTCACAAGCCAGTTGTGATTTTTCTGAGTATATGTTTGTACAGCCATGGAAGAATGAGGCTGTATTTTTGCTAATGGTGTTTATTTCCATATAGCGATGATTATATTATAAAGTGAAAATGTACCATGTCTTTAGTAATGAGAAAGGGTACACATAAGAGGTACTTACCAGATGGAAGCGAAGATATAGTAGTGACTGCCAATTGTAAAATGGCCACTTTACACCTGGTGCTGCTTAGCTCTCTCAAACATAAAAGGCCAATTCCAGAGAGGCATGCTGGGGGAAAAAACTTCCCTTGGAGAAAGTAAGTAAGGGCTAGGAAATCATCAGAAAGGCTGCTTTGGTGTTGTGCCAATCACACATATTGTAAAAACATGTTTAAGTCAATGTTAAGCAGAGTGTTGTGTTCCAAGGGATGTCAAGGTTCCAACCTGGAACAGGCTGGCAGGGAACTGCTCATTGTGAGTCCCGTATGGCAGGCCAGTTGCACCTCCCTAGGAAGCAAACATTGTGGGCACTTAGGCAGGAAAAAAAGGTAATGAGATGCAGGTGCTATTGAGGACTGGGTTCCTCAAAATGACTGGGATACTTTTTTTCCTTTCTGGGGTACACTGGCCATCAAAGAAGTGCAGTCCAAAGAAGGTTCAAGGCAAAGCAATCTGTAGAAGAAAGAAGAGATTTAAACAGGGATGTTAAGGAAGCATCAGGAGGAGATAATGTAAATGACTATTTTACTCTCTTTGCTCTAGTGTTCTGGTCAGTTTCTCAAGCAAGTGATTCTGTGCATCTATATTCCCTTCTGCTCAAAATCCAACATAGCTGGTTTTTGTAAGTATTTTTCTGAAGCAGTTGGATGAATAATTTTCAGACTCTGGGCTGCTCACCACCTGCTTGCTTTCATTATTTCATGTCCATGTTCTGTGAGTGGTTTCCTTAGTCACAGTTCTTTAACACATACAGCATACTCCCCTTTCCTTCACCAGATGGCCAGCTGTACTAGCTAATACAGAGGTGGGCAAACTACTGCCTGCAGGCTACATCCAGCCCGTGGGATTGTCCTGCCTGGCCCCTGAGCTCCTGGCCCGGGAGGCTAGCCCCCGGCCCTTCCCCCTCCCCCGCAGCCTCAGCTCACTGTGCCGCCGGCGCCATGCTCTGGGCGGCAGGGCGGCGAGCTGCAGAGGCCGGTGCTCTGTGCTGCACGGCGCGGCTGCCTGTCCTGGTTAGGGGCAGGGAGCCCAGGGCTGGTCAGGAGACAGAGAGCAGGAGGGGTGGATGGGGTAGGGGTCCCTGGGGAGCCATCAGGGAACAGGGTGGGTTGGATGGGGCAGGAGTCCCGGCGGGGCTGTCAAGGGGCAAAAAGCAGGGGAGGTCAGATTGAGGGTGGGGGCCAGGCCATGCCTGGCTGTTTGTGGGGCACAGCCTCCCCTAACCGGCCCTCCGTACAATTTCAGAAACTCGATGCAGCCCTCAGGCTAAAAAGTTTGCCTGCCCCTGAGCTAGTATGTAGGGTGGAGGGATGAAGCTATGGTTCTGCTTAACCTCTGCCCTTAGTCTTCATTCCAATGAGTTTCGCCCAGAGGAGCAGCATGGAAGTAGCCCCTGTGGCCCTCCTAATACAGGGGCCGTGATTGTGGGCAGCCTTTACATGTCCATAAAAGGGGGAAAGCTCATTACTCCCTCCCTTGTGGGGCCACACAATCCAGCCTGAAATTATTAATCTGCAAATCAGGTTAATACTGACAACTATTGTTATAGTCCACACAATACTTCACAATTAGTGGACATTTCATATGTATCCTAATCTCTGCGTGTTAACTGCACTGCCAAAGCTCAGTTACTTAATGTCAGATAACTTGCTTGGTGGAATGGCACACTAGGAGTTGTATTTTAGGGTAACCAATAATAGCTGTAACAGAGATGCTCGCTAGTGTGAGTAAGATAGCAATTAAGTTTATGAAATGTGTAAAGTACCCAATACATTTTATCACAAAAGGCATGGAGAAAGATAACTTTTATTACTCTGCAGTTCTCTAACTGGTCCATCAATTATACTTTTTGAATATTGTTGAGGAATAAATCACCATGTACTAGGGAAAGCCTTCATGGCATTTTTATTGTGAATTTATTATCATGAATGATTAAACATGGAAAATTATTTTGGCTTTATCTCCTGCCTGTACTTTCTCAGGTTCCGTACCACTCTGCATTCAGTGAAATGCTGGGCCAGATCCTGGCCCCATCCCTTTTCTGCTACTCTGGTAATGATGGACAGATGCCCTAACAGGGCTAGGGGGAATCCCCAGCTGGAATAACACCAGTGTAGTTGGCTCTATGCCTCATCTTGGATATAGCTGGGTTGGCTCTTGCGTCCCTGAAGGACTGTTCTCTGTGCCATAACTTAGAACAGCATCTACAAGCACTCCTGAGTTACATCAGGGGCTGAATCAGCCCCTAGTCTGGCCAACGATGAGAAGAATGGAAAGTTGGTTTAGAGCCACACCAGGTTTTTTGCCAAGCACAGCTCAGTTGAATCAGGGGAGCTGGTCCACTGTGTATAGACTGGTTGTGAGGGAACAGTGTACTCCATAATAAACTGAAGTACTACTGAACAGGGAAGTGCATGCATATAAGATGCAGTTATTTACCTTTCTTCCTCTACTTTGTGTAGAGGGGATATGTGTTACTCTGCTGGCAACCAACAGTGAATTTATCAAAAAGGTAATGCAACTCATGTGGGCTCTTAACAGAGTTTCCCCATAAAATACCAGGTCAAACTTCAGGACTAGACCCTCATTTTCCAAACTGTACAAGGGACAGGCCCAAATTACTTGAGGTACGATTGTCCTCTTTTCGATCATGAGCTCCAATGACTGAAAGCATAGAACTGTCACCCTGAAGGATAAGATTTTTAAGTGTAAGAGACAGAGCTTTGTAGTGACTGGTCCATCAGTCTGGAACTCACCCCAGGAAGAGCTCAACCCTTCCCCCTACCCCCTTAATTCCTTTGGATTGAACGGAGTTTCTGAAGTTGTGAACCAATCCAGACCAGACCACTAAGTAGTTTCAGGTTCTGATCAGGCTATAGGCTAATATTGGGACCAGTGCTTCTTTATCTTCCCCAATCAATTCACTCCTCCCTAACTGTAACTTCAACTGTTGTTTCGGTTCAGGTCCTATGTATGTGTAAAATTACCTGTTACTCACATGTATACAATGTATTCATCCTCAGAAGCACCTGTGCTGTTATGCCAAAGAAAATGAGCTATCGAATGTGTCCTATAGACTAAGTGTGGGAAAGGCTCTGCCCAGCCCTTGCACAAGTGTGCAAGGAGGAGGCGCTGCCTGGCAGTTAGTCACAAAAGGCATTCTCTGTGTTTCTCTAAGCAACATCTGAGCTCCCGTTTAGTGCTGAAGTGCTGTATCTTCACCATCACGCTATCCGGGCAAGTAGTGAGGCATGCATGCAGCACCTAGTGCAAGCATAGCACTCTGGGAGCAGAGCATGTGTAATTCATGGACATACAATGCCTCTTGCATCTCCATTACAGCAGTTCTCAGCCCTCTGCACCACTCAGCTCTACCTCCTACTGATGCCTCCTTTTGTATTGACACAATTTAATCCTATACAAACTAAAACTGTCCAGTGATGTCTTATTTTTCTTGTATATTTTAATTTAACTGTGAGTAAAATTATGTATTTTATTTATTTAGAGGCTGATCGCAGTTACACAGCCATAAAGCTGGAGTTCTCCACAAGGGGTAAGTTGATTTCCCACCGAGATCAGAATCTGGCTCACTTTTAAAAAGTCATTGTCAATCCAATACCGTAGGACTCCCAATTATCTGCACAGTATTGGGGACATGAATTTTACTTGAATAAAGCGGAGCTTGGGTAATCAAGAGGGCAGCAGTCATTCAGCAGCCGGGTGGCCTGCCCCATGGCCAGGGGCTTCTCCTCCTCTCTGCAGCCCTGGCGAGGCATCTCCGCTGTGCTCCACTCACTCACTCCGTTGACAGTGAGGCTGCTTCTTGTGCTGCTGCAGGAGCTACACAGTAGCAGGGTGTCTTCTCCTCTGCCTGGGGCTTGGCCTTCTCCTCACAGCCCGGCTGGGATCTCTGCTAGACTATCCAAACCGCCACAGTATCTGAATCCCTTACACGTCCTCTGCACCTTATATCTCACACTGGGGGACAAGGCAGGGATTTGGCTAGCCCGGCGGTACGGATAGGAGAGTATCAGATAAATGGAAGTATATTCCACACCAAAATAAAAGTACAAATAATGTTTAGCTGGTAGGTGAGCAGAGAATGGGACAAATGTTAATTGTATACATAGGTCCCAGTTTAGGTTTTCATCTAACACGTGGGTTTTGACAGTCTTGCTAAGGGCAATAGCCTGCTTTTATTGAACGGGTTTGACAGTTGTCAAAACAGGATTTGAGATATCAGTGCTTCATGATGACTAAACCATGTGAAATGCAGAGCGACTTTGTCAGGTACAAAAGCAAATTGCTCTTTTTGAACTTCTTTATTGCTATGAACTTCAGAAGACAGTGACAAGAATTTGTAATTAATACCATGTCAGCCTATGCACCCTTTGGAAAGGGAGGAGTGTGAGCAACTAACACCCACCGATTCTGAACCAAAGATGTTTCTGGAAAAGAGAGGCTTTGCTGAAAAACACGATTCACAGTGACATGGCAACACATGGTACTCATACTGAGTACCCCAATTAAGGACTAAATTGCAATATTCATCCACAGTTGTGAAGGGGGGGAGGGGCTCGGTATTAACACTTCTGACAAAGCTAGGTGCCTCAGAAGTGATGATGAGCCATAGCACCCCTCCTGGCTGCTGGCAGAACTATTTGCTATTGTAATTAAAGAGGTGTTGGAGAGGGAATCTCCCCTTCACTTGCCGGCACCGTGGAGATATTATGCATTTTAAAGGGTTAGAGCTGCAGCGGTGCAAGTCTTTCCCCTCCTCAGGAAGGCTTAGTGGTAGGAGAGGTATAATTGAGCCCTCACCATATTGCAAGCAAAATTTCATCTGGAATCTAATCCAAAGCCCACTGCAGTCAATAGAAAGAATCCCACTGATTTCAATGACACTTTAATCAGGGCGTCAGTGTCTTGAAAATTCTGCTGAAAAAACACTGAAAACCTTGTTTCTTTGCAATAAAAGAGTGGAAGAAGAGATAAATTGTAGGCAGAGATGTTTGGGGGGGTCACAGTGTTGGCCCAGTTGTAATACCACCCGTGGCTGGTTTCCTAGTATCTCGGACAGCATGAGTAACAAGCCCTTGGAACTGAGGGACTCAACACACCAGGGAGGGGGGGCGGGGTGGAGGGAGCATATCTCAGTCATGTAGCAATAATTTCTCAGATTGATTAGAAAGCAGTTGAGTGACTTAAAACATAGAGACGGATGGAGCATTCATTTGTCAGAGCTTGGCAAAGGAAGAAGAGGATCTCACGTAAGGCAGGGAGGAAAAAAGAGAAGGTGGTATATTAGTAGACATGCATACATGAGCTTCAGTAAGAGGTAAATCAGTGTAATTTGAGATGAAATTGGTAAGGAGGAAGTAGTCTGGAGAATAATTTAATTCAGACCAAGAAAGAAAGGGTAATCTCTGGCTGCATTGTAATTCTTTGGTCTAAGTTTGGTTGTGGGTTTAGTGTGTGGGTATTGGATGGTATTGGCATCCTGTGACATACAGGAGGGCGGACTAGGTGATCGGATGGTCCCTTCTGGCCTTAAACTCTAGACCGAAAGAAAAATATTACAGAAACAAAAAAGGAAGGTGTGCCTGATAGGGTAAAGAGAAGAGGATTGGGAATTGCATTTACAGTCAACATACAGTGATGAACACCACACCAATGTGATCTCATCAGTCTGCCCTTCCTAACAGGAAGGTCACTGAATGTTAAACCATCCGTTGTTTCTGGGTGGCATTCCAGGTGAACCAAAAGTGGAATGCATTGCAGTTGTCTAGTATGAAGTAGCATGCACAGTTCACTGTTGCTAGGTCTACATCCCATAGATATAGGTAACTAAGGATGAAAGCTGACATGTCTGTTTCCTGCTGCATCCTGGGCATCCATCAAAAAGGCTCCATTTCTTTTAATACCCCTTGCTCTCCTCTTTTCCATAGCTTTAATGACATATTGATAAGTTCTAATGCATCTTTCTGGACCAGGATTCCTCCATCTACCAATTCTTGCCTACTCTAGTATAAACATATAGCATTATTCCATGCTCTAGATGATATGCCGGTGTGTCAGATTAAAGCCCAAGGCCATATATGATATTTCCTGTGGAAGCACTAGAGTTGTCATAGGCTAAAAAGCTGGGGATCTAAAAGAAGAAATTAACACAAGGAGCCAGGCACCAGCCCATAAGTCAGGAATGGATGACAAGAATCATCTGAGAAACACAGGTTTACACTGAAAACAACATGACTGGAGTTTACTTTCCAAAGTCAGTCATATTCCCCTTTTTAAAAACCCTCTGGTTTGTATGTAAATCATATATCACAGGTCATATTACAAGTGCAAAAACTGTACTTGTGTAGTTTGGATGTCACCCCAGAAAAGTCTTTTCCCCTCATAGACCAGAAATGGAGTAATATGGAAGCATGGAGTTCCTATTTATGGAGGTTTGATAGCATCTCTGTTACCAGAGCATCCCATATTTTACCGAACCATGAAATAACAGTGGGGTGGAAAGGGGGGCTTTCTTCCTCTAAATTTCAACCAGAAAGCATCTGGAGGACACCAAAATATAGGATACTGAAGTTGTGTATATCCCCGCAAAATACATTCCTCTCTAGCAGCCTCAGGAAAAGAAATAATGGGACTATTGTCAGTTTAGCTCCTGTAATCTCAAATCTGTTTCTTACATTAATCTGCATTTAACTTCTGGTTCCAGTTCATCACTTCTTTATCTGGTCCTGAGATTAAACCACTGTAAACTCTGGGGTTTTTTATAATTAACTGTTTCTACGCCTTCGAGTACCCTTTGGAAACCTTTCTTTATTCTTCCTCTGATGCATCACATGGAAGCAGGCAAATGACTCTTTATTTTTAAAATTCCCTTAGATTTTGTTTACAAAAGAATTTTAAAGAAAAATTCTCAATCCTTCAGCAATGGTACTATTGTCATTAGGGCTCCATAGGCCCAACCCTTCAGGAAGCTAAAGTTCATCCTAGAAAAAATAACCTGTGGAAGAGTGTGGTTTGGTACAGGACTTAAAATCCCAGAGGGTGGAGGGCAGGGGAAGAGGGAGTGTGAAACATTAAAACGATAAACCTCAAATCAGTGCATGTGATGTACTAAAATGAGAGGAATGCCTACCTCTCCACAGCCACACTATAATGCTCCAAAATGCCTCCACTTTTTTTTTTTTTTAAAGAAACCCCTCAAGAGAGACAGTGCAGGATTCTTTTGTGCTGTACCCCCTGTGCTTTATTGTAGACACTATAGAATTTTCCTAACGGTCCATATTACAAAAAAACAAAAAAATCACCATCACGACTACTAATTGGTGCCCTTGATGGCAGCATGAGCAGAGAAACTAAGGTTTAGGCATAGATCAGCGTTCATGTCGCACTTCCTGTCAGTACCTGGGAAGCTAATGATCCAACCAGGGTACCAAATTTAGTGATGAATCCTGGTCACATGCCACCTGAGGCACGTTGCGCACACACTCAGAAGAAGATGAGCACAGAGGCCAATCCTCATCCATAGGGAAACTCTTCAAGTCTGGGTTGATGCATATTTATTGATCAGCATGGAGCAGTTTGCACTGCTAATGTTGTACTCCATGTAGGTTTCTCTCTCTTTTATGATCATTAGAGCCTGTCTGTACTGCTTCCTGAAAATAAAATCATGCCCCTGTTCACCTAAACAGTGCAGCTAAGAGGGGGTGTGGGAAACTTTCAGAAAGATAAACATCTCGTCCCTATTTATACACATTATGAAGTCACCAGCAACTTTGCCACAAAGCAGATGGATTTTCTGTCTCTGCAAAAGAAGGGCCACAGATTGGAGCATTAATGAGAAGTCAGAGAGCAAGATTTGGCAGATCATGTGAAAAACTTTGCCCAGCACCTGTGTGTACTAGGAGTCAGTGAAGTTTGTGATTTGAAAGAATTAAAAAGGTAAGACGACCATGGTTTGTTATCTTAACTTTTACAAGGTGGGATCAGAGCTGCAAGTTGAACATAGTGGGACCAATTTACCCAGGTTTGTGCAACCTGCACTCTACATTACATAGTGAAATGGCAGGCAGAAGTCTCTCTGTGGTCACACAGTAAGTGTCAAACAGCTGCTTTGAAGTCTAAGTTGGAGAATCTTTGCAGGCTTCTTCCTAAATTCCTCCAGTGTCATGTAGGGTGAATAGCCTTACTACCTGAGCTTGGAGCAATAAGCACCCGATTCTGCAAATCCTTAAGAAAAATGTTTTATTTTAAATAGACTATATTTACTTATCTTAAAGGGAATTAATAGCATAAACTTTACTAAGCCATAGTGCAAGCAGGTGATGTTCAAACTTCCCAGGTATAATTTGCCACTACCAAAGTCATTTCTCTCCTGGTTGGTAACAGGTCCCATCCTGAGCTTCTGCTGAGCATCCATAGGACTAACCAGCTGAGGAGGGTTTTTACCTTAGAGTAGATTAGTGAGATACTACAAATTCCCATCACACTGTAGCCACATTTCAACATTTCTATATTCTCAAGGTATATCTCCAATTACAAGGCCAATCATAATTTCTATGCTAACCATAATATAATTAATAGAATATTTCTCACTGTATAAAGCAAATGTTTTAATAAGCCTATTTTGCAACTCATTATCCAAAAATATTTAATGATTGCATCCCAATTATCTTCTGTATGAAATGGAGTCTGCAAGGAATTTTAAATAATGGCTTGTTCAATTGTCCTTCCACTCCCCCAACCCCTCACATTAGAGTTGCTTTAAGCATAATTTTTATTATTAAGATATGTGTTGGAAAGTGCAAACAATTTTCTTGATTAGGCAGCTTTCAACTACATTAAGCTTCAATAGTTTAACATAACTTTTAATAACAAAGATGCTGCAACTCTAAATGGTTTGTTCTCTTAGCCTTCTCAGCCTTTAGCACAGGACTCTAAAAAACAATACTAAAGGAAGAATACTAAACAACACTTGCTCCACCTAGTGGTACTTTTCTCAAGAAAAAAAACAGCACTATATTAGTATTTTTGCATATGATTCAGTGCATATGAAAAGAGGTCCTATATTATCATGAAAAACAGGAGTGCTTTTATTATGAGTATCTGCCCCATTTCTTCCTCTTCTCCCTCAACACATACATATTTCAAAATAAAGGTGAGATAACATAAGCCCCCCCACAAAACAAAACCCATCTGTTTGCTTTGTATTGAGTATCATTGTGCTTATAAGCCAAACCCTTCACTTTTTAATTGTACAACATTTATTTTAATCACCTTTAACGTGCAGGTTAATGTCCTAACATAACTTGTTCCCTCAGTAAGATTCTTTACCTTTCTGATCCATCCAGCTCTAGTGGGACAGTGGTGTCTGTTTAGCTGGGCCTATCACCTGACAATAACCTTGCTTTTGGGAACACAGGAGAGAGGTTTTTCTTAAATTGGCTACAAGAGTTCAGGCTCTTCCGGCCCAGCTTTGTCTCCTGATACAGTATCTCAGTAAGCTGCTGCCAGCAGACGTGTAAATTATTTTTTGATGACACTAACAGAAGTGGTATTGATGGGTGATTAGGGTTTTATTCACCATAATAAAAAAAATTTAAAAAATTTTAATACTAACTATAAAATACACTATTCCTCAACCTCCAACTGCTCTGATTGTTTATAACATAGCCCTGTGTGTATATGTAAAATACTGTGTCATTGTAGGTACAACCATAAGCTCTAAATACTTTTTGAATGTTTTGTGTATCAACATCATCTAAAGAGATACAAGATCTGTATTAGCATATCAGTATTGCTCTCAGTTCATCCTCTCTTGCATTTCCCATCTTTGAAAGTCCTGATACACGTAGTCTAAGCACAGAGCTTGAAGGCTGGCACTCCCAAATTTTCATCTCTATTCAGATAGCAGGGCTAGTCACTTAAACTGCCTGCCTCTGTTTCCCCATCTGTAATACACAGATAATGCTTATTAACCATTGTGAGATTTAGTGTTTGTAAAGCACCTTGAAGATGAAAAGCACAAAGTGCTTCAATTTCGAGAACCTTATACTTAAAGTCAGACCAGCATGTTGGTATATGTCCGTTTTTCTGAACCAAAAGCTTTTCTTTTTTTAAAAAAAGGTGAAGAAAAGCAAGCTAATCCCATTCATTAACAGAAACAGTGTCTAACACTCTCGAGATCCCTCACTATGACATTAAGAAGTATTGTTCTGTTCTACTTGTTCATAAGCCACCTACGCCAAGAGGAAAAATTGCTTAGCTAAACAAACCAGATGTTCAGTATCGGTGGACATAGTAAGGCATAGTGATACACACTTTTACCGACTTTACAGGTCAGTCTTCATATCTATGACCTTGCCTTTGTTTGCACAAAATATATTATATACAGAACTTTGTACAAATTGCAATGTACAGTAGATCAAGGAGAGAATAAAAATTGCAAGGATGTGTTTCATTATATGCTTGAACAGCCAGCTCAGTTCAGATAGCAGAAGTGCCATTTTAAAAAAAAATCCAATTAAAAATAAATCCTTAAATATTGCCTTCCAATGTGCCCCTTCTAACAACTCTGGATAAGATATGCTGCTGCATCTAGTACTATGACATTTGTTAAAGTAAATGATTTTTAAGTGTAATCATCTTAAGTAACTGAACCTAGGTTAAGAAGGAAGCTCACAGAGCCTGACAATTTTACAGTTGGTTACCAAGGAGATGTCAGAATACATTCATGGATTCCTAGGAATTCCCGAGCCCTGTATCCACTACCAGCTCAAAAGTACCAACAATGAACCCAATCCTGATGTAAGCAGAGTCAGGATGAGCTCCACCTTGATATCTGGTGGTGAGGTGTGGCAAGTTGTGGAAAAGAACTTCAGGGGCCAATCTCATTTGCATAGGCATACCCACCCCGCCTAGAATGAGGCCATAGCTGCCCAAATGGTCACTTTGGCTGCTGTGGGATCCCCAGTGTCTCTGTTATTGGGGCAGGAAGAATAAATTATTACCCTGATTATGGGAATCAAGGACAGTGGAACTGTACTTGGCCTTTTGTTATGATGGAGGGACTCGCCGTCAACTAAGTAGCACTCGCTAGGCAAGGGACATGGGTTCCAAAACTCTGTGAATTGAGAGAGGTTGGGGACAGGTATTAATACTTGGTGGCATGGGCCCCCTGGTGAGGGCCTTACATGCTAATTGCACTTCCTTCTCTCTCCACTGTGGAATATCAGAGCTAATTTTGATTCCATTAGGAGTCTAGTTACAGGCTGCTGAGCTGAATTCACTTTGGGCTAATGGTGCACCAGCACTGAGGCTCCCCTACTACAAGCTGAAATCACAAAAGAGCTAAACTTACCAAGAGCTGAAATCACTGAGTGTTGTGTTAAGTAGTGGGAGCCTGAAGATATATGGTGGAGCAGTTTGCAGGACGGCGAGCAGAGCGGCTTGTGGAGCGGAGCGGAGCAGAGCAGAGCAGTTTGTCGGATACCTAGAGCAGCTCATGGGGCGGCTGGCAAAGCGGAGCCCCATGGAGAGGTGGGGCCATCAGCTTTGGACCATGTAAGGTGCTCCTTAATACCGCCCCCCCCCCCCCATCTCCACCCAGGTTGGGAGGTAAAACTCTGCAGATAAACTTTCGAACTCTGGGGTTGCCCTGACCAGGGACAGAGACTTTTGGGTTTGGGGACTTTAGGTTGCTGGACTCAAGAACCAAAGGGAAAGGACACACCCCAAGTTGCTTCGGGTGGGTTTTTTGCTCATGGGTTGTGTTATGAGTCCTGTTGGTGGTGTTTCCCCAACATAATGCCACATTGTTTCTCTCTGTTATTAAAAGGCTTTTTGCTACACTCAGACTATGTGCTTGCGAGACGGAAAGTATTGTCTCTTGGAAGCACCCAGCGGGGGTGGTATATATTTGTCCCAGGTCACTGGGTGGGGGCTTGAGCCGGTTTTCCATTGTGTTATTGGAATGGAACCCCTAGATACTGAACCCGGCCCTTACTGCTGCCAACTCTGACAAGCAGAAGGGTTACACTTAGTTTAATTTTTAACTTCTATATCCAGTACAAGCTTATTTTTGAACTCACACCCTATTTATTTAGCAACTGAATTGCATAAAAAGCGTAGTACTACAGAAAGAGGAAGCAGCACAGACAGAAACTTATGACCCAATTTTAGGAGCCTGCATTTAGGTTGCTGAACCAATTTTGAAGCACCTAAACAAATGGCCTGATTTTCTTAAGTGCTGAACACTCACAACTGAGCTTAACTGGCGCTGCAAATGCTCAGCACCTTTGAGCAAGGATTAGATAACTAAATTTACTTACCCAGCTTACTGGCCTAAATTAGAAATTTTAGCCTATATGATGCCAGTTTCCATTTTTAAAGACCAAAAAGCTATGGATTTGCGAAAGAAAAATCCAAAAATAAAGGAAGTTGAATGATTGCCTTGAATATAGAGCTGTCAATTAAGCGCAGTTAACGCACATGATTAACTCAAAAAAATTAATTGCAATTAAAAAAATTAATTGCAAGTAATCACAATTTATTCACACTGTTGAACAATAGAATACCAATTGAAATGTATTAAATATTTTGGATGTTTTTCTACATTTGCATATATATTGTATTCTGTGTTGTAATTGAAATTAAAGTGTATATTTTTCATTACAAATATCTGCACTGTAAAAATTATGAAGAAATTGTATTTTTCAATTCACCTCAGACAAGTACTGTAGTACAATCTTTTTGTCGTGAAAGTGCAACTTACAAATATAGAATTTGTTACATAACTGCACTCAAAAACAAAAAAAATCAAGCTTCAGAGCCTACAAGTCCACTGAGTCCTACTTCTTGTTCAGCCAATCGCTAAGACAAACAAGTTTGTTTACATTTACACGAGATAATGCTGCCCTCTTCCTATTTACAATGTCACCAGAAAGTGGGAACAAGTATTTGCATGGCACTTTTGTAGCCGGCATTGCAAGGTATTTATGTGCCAGATATGCTAAACGTTCGTATGCTCCTTCATGCTTTGGCCACCATTCCAGAGGTCATGTATCCATGCTGATGATGATCATTAAAAAAAAAAGTGTTAATTAAATTTGTGACTGAACTCCTTGGGGGAGAATTATATGTCCCCTGCTCTGTTCTACTCGCATTCTGCCATATGTGTCATGTTATAGCAGTCTTGGATGATGACCCAGTACATGTTGTTCATTTTAAGAATGCTTTCACCGCAGATATGACAAAACGCAAAGAAGATACCAATGTGAGATTTCTAAAGATACCTACAGCACTTGACCCAAAGTTTAAGAATCTGAAGTGCCTTCAAAGGTCTGAGAGGGATGAGGTGTGGTGAATGTTTTCAGAAGTCTTAAAAGAGCAACACTCCAATGCAAACTAAAGAACCCAAACCATTAAAAAAGAAAATCCACCTTCTGCTGGTGGCATCTGACTCAGATAATGAAAATGAACATGAGTCCGTCTGCACTGCTTTGGATTGTTATAGAGCAGAACCTATCATCAGCATGGACATATGGCCCCTGAAATGGTGGTTGAAACATGAAGGGACATATGAATCTTTAGTGTATCGGGCACGTAATTTTTTTTTTAAATCACATGATTAATCACCATTAATTTTTAATCACTTGGCAGCCCTACTTAAATGCCATATGATAAACAGCACAGCTACTTTATAGGAGAGAGAGAGAGATCTATCTATATATATATAATCAAGATACTGAAAAGTTTAAACAACCATATTTCCTTATACTTTTTTTAGTTTAAAATATACTCCTCTTAGTTGTTCTACTTCAGTGAAACAACTGAGGAAAAATAACTACTTCTCATCCACAGTAAATTAAAGCTATGCATACTTGATTGTTTTAACAAGTAATGGGTTGTAGATTTATGATGTATGTTTAAACATAGTCTTTTCCCAAGCCAAATGGAGACAAGGATACTACATTTCCTCATTCACAATTACAGATTTCCTAATCTATAACTATTGTTTTCCCTATGTGCTTATACACACACACACACACACACATCCTAGACACATCTACTAGAATTCGTTGAGGGGGTCAATAAGCATGTGGACAAGGGGGATCCAGAGGATATAAGTGTACTTAGATTTTCAGAAAATCTTTGACAAGGTCCCTCACCAAAGGCTCTTAAGCATGGGATAAGAGGGATCCTCTCATTGTATCAGTAAGTGGGTAAAAGAAAGGAAACAAAGTGTAGAAATAAATGGTCAGCTTTCAGAATGGAGAGAGGTAAATAGTGGTGTCCCCCAGGTATCTGTACTAGGACCAGTACTGTTCAACATATTCACAAATGACTTGGAAAAGGGGGTAAACAGTGAGGTGGCAAAATGTGCAGATGATACAAAACTACTCAAGATAGTTAAGTCCCAGGCAAACTGTGAAGAGCTACAAAAGGATCTCATAAAACTGGGTGATTGGGCAACAAAATGGCAGATGAAATTCAGTGTTGATAAATGCAAAGTAATGCACATTGGAAAACAATCTCAACTGTACATATGTAATAATGGGGTCTAAATTAGCTGTTACCACTCAAGAAAGATCTTGGAGTCATTGTGGATAGTTCTCTGAAAACATCAACTCAATGTGCACCAAGAGTCAAAAAAGCTAATAATGTTGGGAATCATTAGGAAAGGGATAGATAAGATATTTTCTATCATATTGCTTCTATACAATTCTATTGTTAGGCCATATCTTGAATACTGTGTGCAGATCTGGTTGCCCCATCTGAAAAAAAAATTGGAATTGGGGGAAAAAATATATTGAAATACAGAAAAGGGCAACAAAAATGATTAGGAGTATGGAACGACTTCCATATGAGGAGAAATTAACACTACTGGGACTTTTCAGCTTGGAAAGGAGATGACTAAGGGGGGATATGATAGACGTCTATAAAATCATGACTGGTATAGAGAAAGTAAATAAGGAAATGTTATTTACTCCTCATAACACAAGAACTAGGGGGTCACCAAGTGAAATTAATAGGCAGCAGGTTTAAAAAAACAAACAAAAGTAAGTATTTCTTCACACAAATGCACAGTCAACCTGTAAAACTCTTTGCGAGAGGATGTTGTGGAGGGCAAGACTAGAATAAGGTTAAAAAAAAAACCTAGATAAATTCATGTAGGATAGCTCCATCAATAGCTACTAGCCAGGATGGGCAGGGATGCAAAACCATGTTGTTTGCCAGAAGCTGGGAATGGGCAAAAGGGGATGGATCACTTGATGATTACCTGTTCTGTTCATGCCCTCTGACGCACCAGGCGTTGGCTATGTCAGAAGACCAGATACTGGGGGTCACCCTCAGCTGAAAGGACCTCGTTAAGTCAGGGGCTCCAATGCCAGACCCCCTGTGAAAGTAAGTGGAGTGGGGATCCTGCTCACAGTTTTATGATCATGAATCCTGCTTGTGGCATTTTCCTTAATTAATTAATGTTGGGAGACTTCCCACCCTTCATTAAAAGTTTCTTTTCTACACTCAGACTCTGTGCTTGCGAGTGGCGAAAACCAGGAGTGGTGTGTAATTTTCCCAGGTTACTGGGTGGGGGCTTGAGCCAGTTCTGTGTTGTATTGTTGAAAAGGAACCCCTAGATATTGAACCCCGCCCTAGTTGCTGCTGGTTCCACCAGGTCCTGTGTTGTTTAACAAATAAACTGAGCTGGAAAGGGGGATGAACAGTTAGGTAAAAAAAACTTAAAAAAAAGAAAAGAGGACACAGTTATTTAAGGTAGTCAGGACCAGAGCGGACTGTGAGGAACTTCAGAAAGAGATTTAAACAAGCTAGAGGGACAGGCATCATAACAGCAAACTATGCACATTTGCACAACACACGAATAATGCAACTGAAGGGGGGAAAAAAATCTGATCTGATTAAAAATCCTAAATTTCCTATGCTGATTCTAGACTACCTTCAGTTTCCGACTGCTTTAAAGGCATAGGCCAATGTACAATGCATTACAGAACTACAACCTACAAGCAACTAAGCTTTCCATGGTTAAGATGTCTAAATGATATTCACATCAAATATGGCCAGTTTACAAGGTGGGGGGGAAGATGGTTTTCTGGCAGCAAATAAGGGATTTTTCTGAAGAGACACCAAGCCAAATTCTGTCCTCATTTACTATGCCCATCCCCTCGTCTTCATATTTTGCTCTTAGCTATGACTATGTCACCCACCCCACTTTTATCAAGTGAGGTGGCAGTGTGCAGAGAGCAAAAATTTTGCCGGATAGTACTGATTTAGAAAATAGCCTCTGTTTGCTTTTAAGAAGAACAAAGTTAGGCAATTACAATCCAAAGAGTTCAAATATTTTATTCACAACATAATGTAAAACAAATACAAAATTGTAACATTTTTATGCACACTTTTGACGTGCTGCCAGACAGACAACACATTGAAACACAAGTTAGGCATCAAGTGACAGGTGAGGCACATTCCAAACCCTCAGTCAGTTCTTTGAGACATGCAAAATCCTCTCATATAAAATAACCCACAGAAGAAGAGATCAAGCAAAAAATACTGCAATTATGAATACCCCCCCAATTTTTCTGGATCCAAACATGAGATGCATTTGCAAGTTCCAGAAATGAAAGTATGGCATAGCATGGATAGTAATTAGGGTTAACAGAAACTAGTTCTACCCGCTGCTGCTCCCCACAACCCCATATATGGTCTACATGAAAAGTAAGTTTAGAAAAAGGTTAACGTTTATAATACTGACAAGAAAATAAAACTGCAGAGTTCCAGGTATTACATTTTAACATTGTTTTGAAGGTTACGGTAGAGCATCAATTTAGAGCAGATCTGTCTCACTTTAATAATCCAATGACCAATTTCATGTCTCCCAAAAAGTAGGCTATTGAATCAAAAGGAAAAAATTATCATAGATCAAAGCTACTGGAGTATCAACTGCAAACTATGCTTTCTCTTGAGACTGCAAATATTTATTCACAACAGATCAAGTTAGAACTGTCTGAAAATGGGAGGAGATACTGCAGTGATATCTGGATCATTTCTTAGAAATCAGGACAAGGACTCTACATGTTATAGAAGAAAAAGAAAAAAAAAATAAGTGTGTGGGGGAAAGAGGGAAAATGACTTGTAGATATGTTGGAACATAGATGGGCAAATCCTTATCAGATGAAAGGCAGATCCTTTCACGGACATCTTGAATCTCTCACAAAATGGGTTGGTTGTATTGAGTTTCATATAAAATACAGATCTTGTAACATTTTGCCAATAGACCCCAGTTTTTAAACATTTTGAAAAAGGTGGATCCAATATGTTTGATTTAACATGGTCTGGAGAACAAACGGTCAAATAAAGAACTGATATAAGTAAATGGAGTTGCACCCTCTGAGAGTCTATACCCACCCTAATCTATCAAAACTAACTATTTTTAGAATGGTACAGTACACAAATTTTCAGCATCTAGAATTCATTGAATCCGTTGTCTGTTACTAGAAATCTCTAAGTTTTGACAGTAAATGTTAGACACAAATATCTATTAAAAATAGAAATATTAGATAACTGTTGGACCCCAGTTATAAAATACATAATAAAATAGGCACTTTAACTTTGTAGTCTTTCCATAGATAATATAAAATGGATGTTTCAAAGTTTAAGAGTTTTTGTGCAAAAATTCTTAAATAGAATGCAGTTTTTAAAAAAATAAATAAATAAATAAAATCCACAACAAAAACCCAGGCTTGCAGAAATAACTTCCCCCACAGAGAGAACAGTTATCAACAAAGGTCATCTTTAGTACATCACAGAATAAATATTGCACACACATTGGAGTAGTCCTGCTGTAATTTGCCATTTTAAAAAAAGAGTTGTTCTTAGAAATTCACAATTTGAGGATTATGAAAAGCACTTCAAAGCACAAGGGAAAAAAACTGGTACATCCTGTAGTAAGGTGTGAACATACACACAGCTCTAAGCACCAAAAGCACATGAAACAAATGCTTTCAGTCAGCTTGCACAGCTGTGTGTCTTTGAAGAGTCAATCAGCTATTGCTTTATATTAAACAAAATAAATCAAAAACATCATCTCATTTTAAAGACACAGATCTAGAAATGAAATCATTAGGTTTTTTAATAGCTGGCTTTACCTCCAGATCCTATTTTGGCAGTTTTAATGAGCACAGACTTTACAGAAAAAAATTACCAAGTCCAGACGGACTATAAAGTCAAATGTATGACAGTGTTGCTCAAGCACCTCTTTTTTCTTTTACATTAGACATGCTAAATCAGATGTATATATTTGATGCTGCTTCCATTAACATGTGCACGCCTTTCTGTTTGCAACCCACTAAATAAAATTGGAACTTATGATGCAGGAAGTCTAGTCTGTTGCCCTGGGAAGTAAGCAGATATCACAGGTGGATTTCCTTGCTTGGGTAACATAGCTCTTGATAACACTGAAAAAATTTTTAAAAAAATTCAATCAGGTGTTGCACTCTTTGTAAGGTGGTTAAATGTATATACAAACAATTATTCATATTAAAATTGTTTTGAAAAGGTAGTTAAGTTCAGCATATAGTAAGCTTCCTCCCCTGCTATCCTCCCCCTCCCCTCAAAAAAAATCATTTGGTCTCTGATTCAACCACATACACAAGCAGATAATCAACTTTAAGTATGTGAGTAATCCCACTGAAGTCAACAGGGCTATTCACGTGCTTAAAAAGTTAGGTGCCTGCTTAAGTATTTTGCTGAATCAGGACCTCATACTACAAACTTTCAGATTTGGCCAATAATATACTTTAAACTGTTCTATTCTAATAACATAAATTTGCTGAAGAGTAGAAATGGGCCTGAACCAAAACTCCAAAATGCTGTTTCTATTCCTCTAGACTGAGGAAGTTCAGATCAGAACTTAGCAGTTCAGGTCCATCTCTAGAAGTAACTCCACCAGACATTCGTATTGTCTCCATTAAAATACTACTGTGTGTCAAACAGCGAAACCTGACCTACCTCAGTATTCCCCTACACATCGAACAGGAAACAACTGAGGTATCTTAAGATATCATGCTACATCAAATAGCGACTATATAAATGGTGACCACTGAAACATAGGGTATTACTACTAAACATTTACATTATGGTAGCACCCAACAGCCCTGAACTGCTGGCTAATTGGGTCAAACAAACAAGTCATCTTTCAAACAGTTGCACTCAATCAGATCATTTACCTGTGTTTGCTACAGACAAAGGTTTTAGTCCTCTCAAAGGCAAGTTGCCATCTTTCTTCAAATATTTCATGTCTAAACCAAGTGGCTCACTGAAATATCAAAATGTGTTCAGGGGAAAAAGTTATTCAAAAGGGAGCAAGCTGCCTGTAATTAATATCCTTTTTAAATTATATGCTCTCTAATGCCACCCCTCCTCCTCCCCAGTTTTCTAGTTATTAGCCTTTATTCTTACAATGTGCAGAAGTAATACACTATAATGTATTCCTGATAGCTGTATTTTTATTTATTTGGTTAGGAGAAGAGGCACAAAGTAAATGCATAGTTCAACCAACTTCAGTTGCAAAACAGTGGACTGTAAACAATAGGAGTTATACAGTTCATTACTTTCATTCTGCAGCTACTGAAACATTGCATCTATTTGGACTCTGACTAGGAATCCTAAAAAGAATGATTTCTTAACCTAAAACAAACAGAGAGCTAACAGCACCCATCACCATTTACAGGCTATGGCTAGTAACACAAGGCTCACAGTCAGGATACCTTTGAAAATGACAAAATTCTGTTACTATGTACAAAGAGGTCATTGGCATTAATAATAAAATCAAATTATCTATCAATTTTAGATAAACAGTAAAGTCACTAAACAAAATTTATAAAAGAAGTAAATTGCTTGGGGATGGGGGGAAGCCGATTAAAAATCCAGAGCAGTTTTACCAAATACCTAACACACATTTAAATTTATTTCCATTGTCACAAGCTTGGATCATTCAGAATTTTTCCCTCACCCTCTAAAATACCATCTAACCACTCTTACCACACAAAAAACCACAACATATTTTTTCTGACAATTAAGACTTACGTTAGGGTGTGGTGGTAAAATGCACACCATCTTGATAGTCACAAAATGGGGAAATATTTGGAATTTACAGTACAGGTGGAAGTACTTTTTGCAGCAGAAAGGAGATAAATTTCCTGTGTCTGACTCTATGTCCAACAATCCTCATAGTGGAATATTATAGGCAATGAACTGACCTAATGAGCTAAAAATAAATGTAACGGATTCATGTAAAACTTGAGACATTTGTAACTGAGAAGGGGAAAAAATAAAAACTGAGGCACCCACACCATCCAGCACTTCACCACAAGATGAATCACTTGAAGCATTCAAAACCAGCCAACCAACACTGACGTAACCCTTCTGCCAATGAACTCAGTGGTAAAACTCCCACTGAGTTCAATGGGAACAGAATTAGGACAATGTCAAGTGCTTTTGAAAAATCCCACCCTGAATCTCTATTTTTGTAGAGCCTTGAAAATGTGCACACAGAGGATCAAGTTGGCTGCCTTATATGGCATGTACTCTTTCTGCAAAAGGTATCAGTGTTCCTCTATTTTAATGAGCTGTGATATGGTGCTGGAGTGAAAAGTGTTGCCATAAAAGCTTCTATTATGCAAATTCTGATGAAGCAAGGAATTAATTTAAATATTTTCCCCCCTTTATACTGCAGGATAAGAGGAACAAAGAAAAAAATTACTTGGAAAAATTAGTGTAACAGCTCTTCTCACATCCTCAAAGTGTCTCTCTCTCTCTCTTTGAAGCTTGGGTTTAGGTCAGAATAATGGCTATAATCTTTTGAAACCAAACGAAAAAAATCATTTACTGTGGAGATGAATATCAGCTCTATTCTTGCCTCACAAAAAGTACAATACTGGAGTTCAATAAATAATATACACTGCTAAAATATTCTGGCTGATGTTGCAGCCATTAGGTTCTTGCTTCCATTTTCTCTTCTCTTTCCAGAAAGCGTTTTTGTTTCATTTTTCTTGGTAGAGTCTTCTATTTAGCTCCAAGGTCTTGCCACCATTAGAGGAGGTGGTGGAAACAGTGGACACTGACTGAAGATGGCTGAACAGTTAGGTTCCACAGCCCACATCTCAGACAAGCAGCACAGTCCCCTATATCCTCCTCCTGTGGCTTAGCTGGGGGTTTGCTTGGGCAACAGCAAGTGTGCTGGACTCTACCTTCACAGAACTATAAGGAGGCTTCACTTTACTTTGGAAATAGTGTGCTATCTGCCTCCAAGCCAGACAATTCACTTTCTTGAAAAGCGTTTCTAGAGGCAAAATACTTTCTAACCTTATCTTTACTTTCTTTGCTCTTGACAGTTATATTTCCATTCATGAAGTTGTGGTGGTGTGTGAATGGGAATCCTGACTCCAAGGACAACAAACAAGCTCAGGTCAGATTAGAACTGCCCACATACCAAATCATTCTGAAGAGAATTAGAAGTTATTTGGAGAAGTGCCCAAGTAAAATCTAATTAGCAGGCAACCTTTTGAATTTAAAAAAGGCACACAGTTCCATGAGGGGTTCTCAGTGGGAGTTCCTAAATGCCAGTGTGCTTGGCCTCCTAATAGATATTAGAGAGAAAATCCACTGCCAGGATTGTTGGACCTGAAGAGGGGGGTTAAACAAAAACAAACAAAAAAGATGAGAGACTTCTCTGCAGAGTTTAATTCTTTTCCCAGATCTTCCCTGGCACTTTTGAACATTCTCCTGGCAAACAAATGGGATGTCCCAAGGATTCCTTGAAGGAAAGAATCAAGCCGCAGCCAGTATAGCGCAGCCTGAAATTTCAGACTGATGTTACTTATAACACAGGAACAATTTGACATTGGCCAAATGTGTGATTTTTTCATAAAAGCCTTTTTCCTCACACACAAAGTTAAAAGTGAAAAAGGACTTGTGTAATCTCTCTGTCTTTAGAAGTTACCATAAAATGATGTAGTCTGTTATATCACTCAGCAAAAAAACAAAAGGAAAAAAAGAAAAAAAAAACAAAAAAACCCACAACTTACACATGGCCTGAGTTTGGGGGCACTAAAGGAGTGGAGGTTGGTGGACAAGGTCTTGTCTCATGTAATGGAGTGCTGGTGGAATTTTCTGATAAGTTGATGCAAACCTATACAATTTAGAGAGTGAAAAACAAAAACATTGGACAAGACTTGTGTGTTTAATACGGCTCCCATCACCATAGACAGCACACGTTTTTCCTCTCCCAAATATAATACAATCATCATTGTACCATTAAACCATATGTTGTGATTTTTGAAGTCCCTTATTTTTTAAAAGGTCACTTGGGTAACTGCTCAGGGACATCAGGCCTAGATCTCTGCTGTACTACACTTGTTTTATGCTTGCATGACTCCATTGTCTTCCATGAAAGTACATGCCTCAAACTGATGTAGTGCAGTGAAAAGTCACGTCCACTGGCTTCTGGAGGCAGATTCTGCTTCTACTGAAGCCAATGACAAAACACTCATTGAATCCAACAGGAGCACGAAAAGGCCCCTAGTTTGTGTTCTTCAAAGGAAACTGCATCGGTGAGGGAATGCCTGAGGTACCCATTTTGGAACAGTATAATATCTGTATTATTGAATTTATTGCTGTAAATGCAACTAGAGGCTTAGGCAATGGGCTGATTTTAATACCTCTAAAAATAAATACATTATATGAATAATTAATCTCAAGGTAACCTAAGAGTTGGAGAGATAAAGCTTTACTGCGACAAGTTGGAGATTACTGCATTTTTTGAATGTTGCCTCACAATTGTCAATAGATGCTTCAAATTAAACACACATTTACATATTTTTCTTATGCTACTTTTTTTAAAAAACAGTTAAAGCTAAATTTATTGTTTTCATACTCTTCACCTATAAAGCTAATTTTTTTAAAAAAAATTCTGTTTTTCATATCCTCCAACTATGTACTAAAAGAATTTTGGCTTCAAGTCTAACTCTCCAAATGGGAGGTAGATCAAATGATACATTTTACAACTTAAAAAACAGACTACTACATGTCAAATGTTGCACTTGTAAGGCCCAATATACTGCAGCTGGCTGAGGCCAGGAACAGATTCTTTATACTATTACAAGATCTGAGATCCCAGTTCTTCTGTGGGCTATAGACATTTCTAGCTCTGATGAATTGTCAGGTACCAGACACAAGAATGGATTTTGTCAGGCTTGAGCCACAGACTAGTGATAGTTTTGCTTGGGGAGGGATAGGGAGAACATTTCTTGTACCAGATTCCTTTTGTTAATTAAAAAAAAAGGCCGACTGCTTAAAAGCTGCCTAGAGATTTAGAATATAAGTAATAGTCCCTAGCAGAAATGGATTAGTGGGTAGAGTGTAGGGAGGCAGTGAAAGTTACAAGATAAAAGCCATTTATTGTACAGTTTTAGAAAAATGAAAATAATTCTTTTTCAGATATATAAATTGGCTCATAGTTAATTTTTCCAGAGGAACAAATAAGCAAAAATAGTTAAGAAAAATGCTTCTTTCCCGTTTCCTCCAAAACAGTTTACCCAACTCTTCTCATGTAGTCTGTGGGCATAATCTGTCAAAAATGGTTAGTAATGTTTTCCTAACACATTTGTCATTGTGTTGTATTTATGACATAAGTCAAAACTATTGGGCAGAGGGGAATACTTAGATAAGAGTATTGGCCATTTCTAAGTGTTCTATTTTTCAACATTTACATTAAGCACAGCTTCAGCTCTCTAATGCAGTTAGTGTCAAAACATTCCATGTTAACATTAGTGTTCTGCTGTGCTTTATCCAGAGGCAAATCACAATGGAGAATTAAGCTGTTAAAAGCTAGGACACTTCAGCAGAATACGTTATAGTGCAAAGGAGGTGAAAAATAAAAGTATATATGCCTGCCTGTGGATTATATCTTGCAGCACTGGTGACCGCACATGGGATATTCATTCGCAGAGGAACAGAGCCTTCACAGTTATTAGAAAGGGAAGCAGTGCTAATTGGTGGAGGCATCACAGGGACAGAGAAAGGACTGTTATAAAGTAGAAGCTGAGGCTGTAAGGGAAACAAACAAAAATAAGTGGAAGAAAAGACTGTTTAAAAGTAAAATATGACAATAGGAAACAAGCCTCCCAAATACGCGTAAGTTGTCTTGATATTTTTGTGATAGAACTCCTTCAAAAGTCTGAAGTATAGTAGGGCAGAAAGGTCAGTTTTACCCCAAACAAAAAAGAACAAACCCAAACCCTTCATCCACATACTTTTTTTAATGTTTAAGTATGTGCTAGGCAAGAAACATATTATAGGTCCACAGTACACGCTTTGTTGCCAAGCTAAATAGAAAAAGGAACACTAAGCAAATAGAAAAAAAAAAAGTGTGACAAATGCCCATCTTTTCCCCTTACCTAAAAAAAAGAGGTGCCCACCCTTTATTAAGGTTTTCAAGGTGGAAAAGCCCCTTCCACTGTGCATTTTTTCCCCAATGGAGAGAACCAAAAGTTTTAGAAAAAAAGAGTCCCCTTCATAGTAAAATGAAAGCATGGGCCTCTTCGGATATAATGTTACGAGAGGTCAACTGAGCTTGAAAGTAGTTCCAGGACAGGGTATTTTTGAGGCCAGATAAAGGAAATGTCAGTGACCTCTCTTTTTTTAATAAAGACAATCTTGTCATTTGTAAGTTTAGTCCCAGCCTTTCACCATAACACTTTTTTCCAAGTGCTCGTTAGGTCATACTTTCACTTCTTTCAGAAGATAAAGGTGTTCAGATAGCTTTCTCTTTTGTGGTTGGTTTTCAATTAAAAATGTTTGTTAGTTAAGGAGCTTGTGTTAATCTACAGAACTTCATATTTGCTTTTATGAAATCTGGCACGCCCCTTTCCATAACTGTGTTAAGAGATTCCCATCCTACTTTTATCCCGTCTCCCAAAAGTAAGGGCTTCATCTGTGTCAGAATTAAAAAGCTTTTGAAATTGATTTAGTTTCATTAGTGCAACTTTTCACTAAGAGAAGCTGCTCTGTTCAGACTTTACACCTTTGGCGCTTACATAATTTATAAGGAAGGCAACGTATCCCCTCCAACCCAAGATAGCTACAGGGCCCTTATACAGCAGAGACCCCCAATCATGCAGTACTTTGGCTGATCAGGGAATGAGCAGAAAGAAGCCCCAATTGCGGATGGAGAACACTGAATTTATTGGGTGAAAAATGGGGTGGGGGGGGAGAAGAGAGAAGGTGTCAGTAATTTAAGCAACAATGTTAGCTGGACTGAGAATGAAGGAAGAAAATTTGAAATGGGAATAAGGGGACAAAAGAATACAGATCTCTCATTCAAAAAACTTTACATTTAGTGAAAGGTTTTGCATCACCCTCCCAATAAAGAAAAGCATCTTTTAGTTGGGGGGAGAGGGACAAACATAATGAGCCTTAATCAGAACCAAATGGATTAAAAATCAACTTCCTGAGTTTTAGTAGGAGAACTTTCCATCATCAATACCACATAGGATTGTGGTAGCTTTGTTTCAGTAGTGCCAAGCTTACTACTTTGCCTAACTATATTGCATAACCCTAGCTATGCATGGAATTTTAAACCTTACTGTTCTCTGCTGTCCTTCTTTCATGCTGCCACTTTTGCAGGTTTGGGCTCTATTCCCTCAGCTGAGAAAACGTAACTAAACACTTTCCTTCAGTTGCTCTAATGAGGAATTAATAGATTGTTTCATAATTCATATTTTCCACAATAGCTCAAAATTACAATATATAAAATTCACAACAGCTCTGATGTCATGGAGCCAGACAGTAGTTTTTCCTACTTTTTTCAAAACACTACTTGGGATGAATAAATAGGATAAGCAGGTGATTCTACATTGCTATTGTGGATTATTAAACATGGTTATCAATGAATTTCCTCTTTCTGGTCTTATTTGCTAGTATTCAGATTATCCATCCAAAACATTTAAAACACAGGCATGCCATCTCTCCATTTTCTCATATCATACCATCAAATGCACAAGCATCATGTAATCTTCTAACTCTACTGCCTAAATCAGCATGGCATTAACACAGCACAGCTTCAGCTCTACTGCAAGTGGTTTTTCCACTATCTCCATGGTGTTTTCCCACTACATATGATCAACCACCTCTGAAAAAATTAGAGGCAATTTGTCAATCTCCAAAGCTCTTTATCCAACCAGTCTTGCAGTGCAACGGGAATTTTTGAGTAGTACGTAACATGGGATTTATAGGAGGTTCACCTCAAGATTAGTACCCTCCCAGGAAACTTCCATTAAATATATATCTTTGTATTCTATCATTACATCTTGTAACTTAGCAGGTGGTAAATGCCACTGGAACTTGGAAGTGTTTTGTCCATCTTTAAAAACACAAAACAAAACACACACACACAATCTGACCAATTTAAGATCAGGCATGTTCGGAGACCAAGCACTGATTGTAAATCTGAGTGCATGTTTTAGTTATTTGCATTTTCCTTGTACTTATATGTTATGCTGAAAAAAAAACAAACTTCTATTGGCTTATCTCAAATATGAAACAATATCTGGATGAAAGGTATGAAGAGTAAGAGCTTCAGTTGTTCACAGATGCTTTTCGGGTATTACATGGTGAGGCATTATCCGGTCTCCTTTTATATATGGGCCAAAAATCTTCAAGTTTGAGTGAGGCACACATATCTATATACAGGACACCTAAATATCATGATTTTCAGAGGTGCTGAACAGTGGGAGTTTCCAGCGGACTTCAGCTGAGAGTTCTGGATGCTCAGCAACTCTGAAAATTCAAACCACTGACAAATGTCCATATGTGAATTTAGGGATCCAAGTTTGAAAATGTTAGTCATAAATTTTAACTGGACTTCAGCCTTTTCTTGTGTTCTAATACTGTCTAATCTTTATTCAGCTTCCTGATTTACCAGCTTTTCACAACTTTTAGTGAATCAGTCACAAACATTATCCTTTCCCAAATCACTCTGTTCATATAAGTAATTTCTCTGCCCTTAGCCAAGAACTTTAACTCTGTCTCAGATTACTCTATGGATTCAGCTGGAACCTGTGTTTAGTTTTAAAAATGTAGGGAATATTATACTAACAATGGGTTAGCTTTTACAAAGTTTCAAAACCTATTGTAATATGCCCTTAGCTTTCTTTTCTCTTCAGCAGATACATCTATCCAAGTATTATAAACATCTCTACCTCCTCTTCTTCCCCAAAGAATTAGATAACAGCATTTTTGCTCCTCAGCTTTGAATTTTAGGAGACCCTTGAGAAGAAGCTCCACTGGCTGTTCAAATTTTTTCCTCTCCCTAAGAATATTCATACTTTTCCAGTTTAGTCTAGTCAGCCTTACCTCACCAGTTTTGTTTGTTTTGTTTTAGTTTATTTGTTTGATTTTTTTAAGGATGCACTGTTCTTACAGGTTTTCTGAAACTATGAAGTTAGACAACTTGAGTAAAATTTTGAAAAAAAAAGAGCTTACGCTGTGTTAGGAGCCAAAATTCCATTTTCAAAAGTGGGGTTTTGCTCTTAAGTTCCTTAAGCGCTCTTGAAAATTCTACCTTGTTTAAGGAACTGGTTTGCTTTCATGACATAGGTAAGAGCTGATGCCTACAGACTAACAAGTTATTTCTGTACAAGATTTAGGAAGCAAATCAAATCAGGTTTTTATAACAAACTAAAACTCCACACACTGAACAGTGTGATCCCCCGCCCCCCGCAAGACCCAAAAAGTCCTACACAGTCAAACATGACTTGTTAGACTATCATAGCATCATCTGGTGTCTCCCAACACCATCATGGAAATCTTTTGGAATTTTACTCGTCGCTAGGTTATTTTTATAGATAACTGCCAATTAAGAAAATATTTATATCACTTATTTTCAGAGGCATCATAGCGCACACACATCCTGCAAAGCATCTTAACCCATCTAGCACCATGTAGCCTAATTTTCAAGGAAGTAAATTCTTCTCAGCCAAAAAATGTTAAGTGGATAAAAGATAATTGAGCCATACAGCTGTATCTATCATCAAGAGAACAGACTGAAGAGTTTTACCCAAATCATTTTCCTGCAAATATTTTGACAGTAGTGATCTAGCTAGAGAGGTACACAGATTCATAAATTACAATTTAATTTCTTCAATTCAGACCCAAGGTGATTGTAATATTGAAATCCTTAGTAAAAAGGACCCATTATGACAACTCCTGCATAGATTGTTCGACAAAAAATTAGCTCGCTTGGCTCCTGGCCAATGAAAACCCCAGACATTTTCTTGGGTTCCGCAGCAGTGCAGTCAGTTCACTATTCCTAAAGGGATAACATAATCCCACTCTGACAGCTGTAAAATACCAAATTAAGTATGGATCTCTGTATATGGCAATCTAGGGACTCAGTAAATTCAGAGAATCCCTAGAGTTGGGTCCCTTCACCTCCCATCTGACTGTCAGCAAGCTGCGGATGGAGAAGAATTTTAAAATGTCAGCAGAGCAAAAGAATCTGTCTCTCACTACTCTGGAAATGGAGGGGTCATGCAGATTTTAAATCCCCACTTCCTCAGAACAAATCAACAAATGAAAAAGCCAAAAAGCACTGAGGAAAATGGGGGCAACGCCTTCAAGACAGATGACCGTTGGGGCAGCTCCTAAAGGCTTTTGTTATAAATTAGAGTGATAATATTTGAGGAAGTCTTCCCAGCCACAGATTTTATTTATTTATTTATTTTTAAACAGACTCAAAAACCCTAAACCAACCAATCAACCAAACTGTCCCTTTACTAGATTGTAAGGTGAAAACACTCTTCTGAACAGTCTGACATTAGCTAGTGGTGGGCAAAGGATATGCAGGAGAAGTTTCAGACTCGCTTGGGTGTTTGAGAAACAGACAAAGTTGGAAATTAAAATAACTCGCTCTTAGTAAAAAAAAAAAAAAGAAAAGAAAAAAAGTGGTTGCACACAGCTGGACCACGGCTGGACACAATTTCTTTCTACAATCTGGCTCTACTGTATTGCATTTATAACAGCCACAATATTACCTTTGCCATTTAAAAGAAAATTTTATTCTTCACGAATTATGTTCACGCTGAACTCTAGAGGCAACGGTTTTTAAATGTACACATTATTTCTGAGGCAATTTAAAAGTTGGAGCCAAACTTATGTCAGCCATCTAACAAAGCACAGTGCCTCTATTATTTCAGCTGTGTACTACTCACTCATTAATGGATTTGTCAGTTGGCTGCAGAGACTGAGTAAGGGTAAGCAGCCCTTAGAATTAAGAAGCATATTGATTTTCTTTTTTACATTTGTAAGAAGCCATCTCCCAGATGGCCCTGAAAGAAGTGAAATGCTTGTTAACGTCCTCCTGGTCTAATTTTCCATAGTACACCACTCTATTTCATCACTGAGCCACTGGGATGCATTTTCACCTCTGTACCACCTGTCAATATCATTTTAAGATTTTTTTTCTTCTGCTTTGAATATCATCCACAGCTTCAGTTTAGTACCATCTGTTATACACCTCAAAATTCCTGAACAGCAGCTCTTTTCTTCAGACAAGTATCATTTGGATATATACACGAACACAGTAGGGGGATTTATACTTTGGAAAGCACTACACAACCTCAGACTTCATTTAACGTTTCTCTATTGACTATTTTACTTACAATTTTTAATCCTTTCTTGTTTGCATTATGAGCCAAAATGTACTGGATAGAGGCTACATATCTTTTCCTGCTGATTCTGAAGTGATAAAAGATCACGAAGAAACTGCATGAAGATAACACGCTAAATTTTCTGCACTGCTGACAATTCCATTGTCCAGATGTATACCAGTAATGGACACCTTTCTGGAAAACTCCTCCTACGTCCAGCAGTATCTAAAGTTCAGCAGTCTCACAGACAGGATAATGTCTGTTTCCAATATGGCAGTACATCTGCTGAATGAAAAGGAGGCCAGCCACTTTATTATTTCCTCCTGTGTCTATTGAAGCGATATAAAAGTGTAACCATTGTATAGTTTTGATCACTTTGATAGGGGGTAACTAGCTCAGCCATATCCCTCAGGTTAAGTGTAGGAACTCACTCTCACTCTACTAGAATCCTTCAAAATGGAAGAAATTTCACATGCGACCACTGCACATTTGGTTTTTCCTTCCCAGTCAGATCTCAACCATCACCCATGCTCACCTGAACCCCAAGGGATAGATACTGAGCACAAAGAAAAAGAGTACTTGTGGCACCTTAGAGACTAACCAATTTATTTGAGCGTGAGCTTTCGTGAACTACAGCTCACTTCATCGGATGCATATGCATCCGATGAAGTGAGCTGTAGCTCACGAAAGCTCACGCTCAAATAAATTGGTTAGTCTCTAAGGTGCCACAAGTACTCCTTTTCTTTTTGCGAATACAGACTAACACGGCTGTTACTCTGAATACTGAGCACAGCTGACAAAGGTAGGTATGTGGAAAGATAGGGAGCAGAGTGGGCATAAAGCTAATACAATGGGGGGGGGGGAAGAGGGGAAAAAAAAAAAAAGAGGCCAAGAAACAGCCCCCAACATAGGTTAGCGTAGTTTAAAAGCTGCTTTAAATTGCTGAAAATCAAGAGGAGCTCTATATACTCCACTCAACCCCAACAACTCCTCTTTGTGACTCAGAAGAAATCCTCAGCTGCTCCTCAGCCAGTTTACACTGGCTTTGTGCTGCTGAGACAATGCAAACCAAACAGCTACAGGCAAGGCCAAGAATCTTGCCCCAGGAACGAGAGATGGGCATGTTTAGAACTGTGTGGCTTTGTTCAGTTTTCATTCAGATCTGACACTTACTGTAGTTTTGTGCGTATAAATAATCAAAAAGATTTCCCAACCACAGTTCAGTGTCGTACAGCACAAATACTTACCAGGCCATTCTGCAAGGCTGCTGAATTGGCGGCACTTCCAGCACATGGCATATCACTGGGACCTGATGCCCCATGCATAGATGCAATTTTATTCTCATTCAGTTGTTTATTTAGCCAGGAAATTACTACAAGGAAAAAAATGCATGAAATGAACATTCAGCTCTACATAAAATGTAACAGATTTCTGATTTGTCTCATACTCTAATATACTTGCCTGTATTTTTGTAACTGAGCACTAAAGATAGGACAATGAATTAATGCCTTAACTTTTAGGATGATGCAAGCAAAGCCAATTGAGCTAATTTCAATATACTGTAAATGGAATTGCACTACTTATACAGCATATGAATTTTCAGAAAGCCAACAGTAATCAAAATACATTGGTCACAACATCTATCATATTGTATATTAAACATGCACACAAGTTATTTACAATACTAAGTGCTGAAGTCAGGTTGACTGAAAGAAGTTGTCAGGGTTCCCTCCCCACTCTGAACTCTAGGGTACAGATGTGGGGACCCACATGAAAGACCCTCTAAGCTTATTTCTACCAGCTTAGTTAAAAACTTCCCCAAGGCACAAATCCTTCTTTGTCCTTGGATGGGTACTGCTGCCACCACCAAGTGAGTTAGACAAAGATTCAGGAGAAGGACCACTTGGAGTTCCTGTTTCCCTAAAATATCCCCCCAAATCCCTTCACCCCTTTCCTGGGGAGGCTTGAGAATAATATACCAACCAAATATGTAAACCAGAAAAAAAACAGAACTTTATAATAAAGAAAAAAAAAAGTAAAAGAAGCACCTCTATAAAATCAGGATGGAAGGTAATTTTACAGGGTAATCAGATTTAACACACAGAGGATTCCCCTCTAGGCAAAACTTTTTTTTTTTTTTTGTATCTTTAAAAACACAGGGATAAATCTCCCTCTTAGCACAGGCAAAATTCACAAGCTAAAAACAAAAGATAATCTAACGTGCCTTGCCTTGTTTACTTACTCTTCTTGCAATACTGAGACTCATTTTAGGAGAAAGAGTTTTCTGACCTGATGCTTCTCTGCTTCCCCAGAGAACACACAGACAAAGAGCACACACAAAGTCTTCCCTCCCGCCGCCCCCACCTCCCCCATTCCAGATTTGAAAGTATCTTCTTTCCCCATTGGAAAAGTGCCAACCAGGTTATTTGAGCTTCTTAACCCCTTACAGGTAAGGAGGAATTCTAGGCTACCCTTTGCTGTATGATTATGACAGAAGTCAATTAGATGAAGTTCTAGGGATTATCACCACATATAATGGGGACGCAACTGAACCCAGTCCTGCAGTGCTGAGCACTGAGTGTGAGGTGGCAAGCACCTTCAGCTCCCATTGAAGTCAATGTGCTTTGTTTCCTGATACATAGGTCTTGGACGGGGTTGGAGTGGCAGAGTTGTTATTCAGCTATCATTAATGTGACTTTGACATATCTATATGATTTTTAATTGTAATACTCTTGGTTTCCCCTCCCACACAGTTATATACTGTACTACAGTATAGTCTTACAATAAAGATTTTGTACCAGATTCTGATCTCCGTTACTCTACTGACTTCAGTGGGGTTAATCCATTTTTATAGTACTTTAACAAATTAGAATTTGACTCATGCCTCAATATGCACACAGAGAAATTACATACCCACCTTTTCCAATTCAAAGATCAAACTTTGCCCTTGAAATTGGTTTCAGCTCATAACAGACTGGAGAAGTAGCAAAACTAAAATGCCCATGGAATATAAAATGTTTTGAATGAAAACCTGTGCCTTATTAGATAGTTTACATGATCATTCTAAAGGGTGCTTTTACTCTCCTTACCATTCTCATTAGTTTTCAGCAGCTGTTTGCTTTCTTCCAATTTCTGAACAGTGATGTCCAGCTGCTCTTGCAACTTCAAGACCTGGGAAGAGAATGAATTTATAGTAAATAATTCATTAATCTGAGCAATCTAGTCTTCAAAAGAAAAATAAGAGAAAAAACTGTTGCCAAATGAAGAAGAATTAGACCAACACCAATAACAACGTTTCTATTCCTATATTTTCTCCCATAACAATCATGATGATACCAAGAACAGACGCTGACATTTACGGGATGGGGGCGGGGAGTTAGGTTATCACTTTCTTTCTTTTTTTTTTTTAAATTTGCTTTCTGCCTTCCAGGTGATTGTGGTAAAGCTTGCATACTGTACGTAAACATTAAATATTGGCATTGCTCTGTACTTTTCCATGCAACATATATACACAGACATGGTATGATCTTTACCTCTTCCTCTTTTTGTTGAAGAGCCCATTTCACATTATTAAGCTCCAATCTCTCCTTTTGGAGGGTTTGCTCTTTTTCTCCTAATATTTTTTCCTGTTGCAGTGTCACTGCATTTTTTAACTTCATCTTCTCCATTAGTTTCTTCATCTCTCCCTGGAGCTTTTTGATAATTTCATTAGCCTACCCACACCCAAAAAAAAAAAAAAAAGTTTGGGTGAACAACAAACTTGCCCCATAGATTAAATTTAGCAAATGCTCCTAAGTGTCTTACTTTCAGAAGTTCCTCAGAAATAGACTTCACAGTGGTTTCAAATTTTCCAATTTGAAGTTGTTTCATCTCCAGAGATTCTTCCAACTTTTTCTGAAAGATAGTTTTGTATTCATGACAGGACAATGTCAACACAGCCAAATGCTGAGATGTTGTTTAGTGGGGTTGGTGACTGCAAGACTCCAGGGATTAGTAATGGGAGAGTGTGCATTTTATTTCTAGGTCACCAATTGACATTAGTCCTGTTCAGTGGCAACCTTTGACAGCCTACGAAGGAGATCTGGTTAACATAGGTGCCACTTCTGTGGGTGGTACAGGGCTGGAGCACCAACGGAAAAAAATAGTGGATGCTTAGCACCCACCGGCAGGTGCCACGGATCAGCTCCTCCCCAACCCGTCCAGCACCTCCCACCCACTGAGGATCAGCTGTTCAGCAGCGGGCAGGAGGTGCGGGGGGGAGAGAGAGGGGCAGGGGCAGGAAGTGGTGTGGGGATGGGGCCTTGGAGGAAGGGTTGGAGTGGGGGGCGGGGCCTGGAGTGGAGGGCAGGGTCGAGCACCACCCAGAAAAATCAAAAAGTCGGTGCCTCTGCTGGTTAAAAAGTAAAAAAAGTCAGCTGAAGACTGTCCTGATGGACAATTCTCCACTAGTCTTCTCTCAGAAAGCACCATCTCAATCGTCATCCTTGCTGGCAAACACAGAAAGAGACCAGAGGCTGCACTTGCAAGGAAGACCTGGTGAAGAAGGCTCACTTTAGAGTAGATCTTCTATCTCAATGTTAAATGTACGTGAGCAGGGCAGCATGGGGAAACGTACACTGCTGCTGCCCAGTCTGTAAATAGGACTTCAGTTTCCAAGGCTATCAATTATTTCATGAGCACTGAATTCATTAATGTATTTTCGTTTTAAAAAATAAAATTAGACAAACAAATTTGACTGTAGCCATATTGCATTGTTTCAAATTTAAAGGAAACTCTGTTTAAAAAGAAATTAATTGGTGGGAGCCGGGGGGGGGAGTATTATATCTCTCTCTATATATGTACACACATACACAGTGGCCTGGTCTACACTAGAGCATTAGGTCAACATAAGGCAGCTTACATTGACCTATTTATGTCTGTGTACACACTACAGCCTTGCTCCCACTGATGTAAATGCCCTACTACATCAACATAACAATTCCACCTCCAGAGAGTTATAGGATTTATGCTGGTGCAGTTAGGGTGATGAAGCGTCCCTGTAGACGCTGCGTTACTTACATCTATTGGCTATCATTCTTGTCAATTTCATGGCTCCCGCCTGGGAACACAGCATCCACTCTGGGCATCCTGGCCAATGCCTCCCCACAGGGAGCACAGCTTCACTCAGTGGGGCGCTCCATGCCCAGAGTCTGGGTCGGTGAGAGCCCGGCTGCCCCCCACGTCCCTGGCTCCCCACTCTGGGAGCACACAGCCATGAAGCCTGAAGCAGCTGCCCCACTCCCAATGGGGAGCCAAGAAGCCCAGTGGGAAGCAGGAGCCAAGTAGAGAGGGGAGCAGGGAGCCAGACTACCGGTGGGGATCTGCATCCAGAGCAGAGAGCCCTGGCTCTTAGCCCCCACATTCACCGACTTAAGAGGGGCAAAGCGTTCCTACTGAGGATGTGTACCACTGACAGAAGAAGGGCGGTGTGGACATGAACCACTTCAGTAATTACTGCGGTCGCTGTAAGTTGACCTAACATAGGTCAGCTTACGTTTATAGTGTAGACGTGCCAACATACACACCCTGACAAAATAAGACTTTTTTGGTTTTAAGCCATAATCCTCACATTAACACTACATCATTTCAAAACTGGTTTACTTTCCAAAGGAATATTTAAACAAATCTTCAAGATATGGATGTTTTACACCTTTAGGGAACATCTTTCAAGCAATGAGTTTCTATTGCCAACCTTGTGTTCTTGTGCACTTTCACAGACATCTGTGCTTCTTATTACTACTTGCTCTTTATCCTTCACTTCTTGTTCCAGGACTGCAATGCGTGTTCTTAGCTGGTTTAGTAGTTTCTCGTTTTCATGGCACTCTGTGTCAAGAGTTGAATTTTCTCTTGCAAGGGACAGAACTTCTTGTTTTGCCCTCTGATACTCCTATCAAATGAAGGTTCAGAGGAAAAATAGAAGAAAAACAGTAAGTCTTTACATTAAAGTGTTATGGAAAAATTTTAGGATGAGCAGCCAAGCAGTTCTCTGTGAGGACTGGAGAGCTGTAGACGAAAAACTAATGAAAAATTATAATGAGTTTGGTCAGCTCTATCCAAGGGATTAGCCTTTAGACAGACTCATCTTCATTATATTTCTATTCTTCTCTAGCCAAAATTTTCCTCATAGGCTATTAGCTTCTCTGCAAATCACTCTGGTCCAGTGGGGAACCTCATAAAAACCTCCTTACACTTTTATGATAACTTATAATCCAAGTGTAAATGTTTCTGAGGCAAGGACAGTGTTTTCTTGTATGTTTGTACAGCACTTGGCATGCTTTGGTGCTAGCCAATTAATACCAATAATTAAAAAAGTTATGCAGATGCATTAAGAATAAAGATGTAAGAATAATTTAACAATCCTCACCTAACTATATGATTTTGTCTTTGAAACTGAACACCTGAGTATCAGTGCTTGAAGCAAATTACAGTTACTATAGTACAGTTATTATATTTGTCAGTGGAATTTGTGATCATATTTTTCACAATAATAGAACTCAAGATGTCTCTAGTAGATTCTTAAGCAAACCTTTACAAAAGCCCCATTTGGCTTTGCCTCAAAAGCAATACTACCTAGCCCTTGCAACACCTCTGTGTGAACAAGTGACAAATAACTGTAGAATTCTATTCACAACACAAGGAAAGAAACAAAATATCACGCCGGCAACATACCAATGTTGCTACTGTGCTAATGGAGACCACAGGCATAGAGTAGAGGTCAGAGAAAATTGCACACAGTTGACAGCAGAAAAACACACACAAAACTGCACTGTGACTACACTTTATTCTCAAAAAGCCCAATCATTTTTCCATTATTCTTCTTTTATTGTGGAGTAACCTGTTCATTTTATTCAGTTATGCAAATGGGGCGGGGAGAAGTTCGTCTGTACTGATTTCAGAACAATTCTCATCTATCTTGTCATATGCCTTTGGTTAGGCAACCTCCTTCTACATGCAAATGTTTGTGAAAAGAAAAAAAAATCAAATCCTCTTACTAACTGCAAACAAGTGTGTGCATGTCTCCCTTTCTGGTCAATTAAAATTTAATTGAGGTGGAATAATTGTACATATGGCATGTATAATAACTAAAGAGACAACATCTTGTTCAATTCACTCTAATGGAAGCCTACCACCACTGCTAATGGTATATAACTATAGTACTACATTAAAAGAATTAGATTAAATAGCAGGTAAAAATGGGGTGCCTCAAACAGTGTCATGGAGCGTGAAAGTTGGTAGGTCGGAGGGTGAGGCTGAATATCTTTGTCAATGAAAGAGGAGGATTTCAGCAGTGAGGAAGGAGAATTGTTATGTTATTTGAATTAATGGGGCCCCATCATCTTCTCCATAGTGATCCCTCTTATCTTAAAGGGTTCCAGAGCTTAACAACAGTGATGGGTTTCTGATTGTGCATGTCTTTACCTCCAATACAACATGGAGCACTCCAAAGCTTGGATCATGCAAGACTAAATCAGGTCTTATGAGGTTGGGTTTTTTTAAACCACCACCGCGGTCAAAAAATGCAAATTTTTTGCAGGAAAGGGTCAGAGTGAAAACCAGAGAAACCACCTCAGCCAATAGCCCAGGCTTGGGAGGTAAGGGGCAGGAAAAGAGACAGATAGACCAACCTTCCTCAGAATAGCCAATGGCCTTGTGGGGAGGGCACTCATTTGGGATGTGGGAGGCCCAGGTTGAAGTCCTTGCTCTGGCTGGCTCAGAATACAGTTTTTCATCCCATGTCACTTCAAAATCAGACAGAGCAGGGACTTGAACCCAGGTCTCCCACCCTAACCACTAGGCTACTGGCTATTCTAAAGTAGGTCTCTATATCTCTCACTTTTTTTCCCCCTTCTCTGCTTCCCCCCCACCCCAAAAAAAGGGGGGAAGGTCCCAACTTTGTCCTGATGTGCAAAAGGAAAAAATTCTGAAGTTGTGAAAATTTTCACAAAACAGGAAACATTTCCTGCTCAACTCTACTCAAGAGCTCTAGGGACTGGAGGGCCACAGCCTCTCCAGCGACACACTGTTCTATTTTGTGCTGCTGTTCAGCAACAACGCAGCTGGTCTCCAAGTTCTACTCTCACGGCTGAGTGTAGAGTGGAAGGGGCAACACCTATGCCATTGAAACAACATCATAACCTTACAGTACCATTGATTACCCAGATATCTTGGGCACACATTATCAGAACTGTAATGACTTTTCATTATAATTAGAAGATGATGGTATGATCCAAAACTCTGTTATTGTAATAAAGAATAGCAGATTTAGACAATCAAGGTTGTACCATTATGGGTTAGTGATCGAGCATGCTTTAATAAAGATTTGCAATTTAGACTTGAATAGACCATACCTATGCAAAAAATAATTATTGCTGAATAGAGTCAAAAATATTGGCCAGGCCTTAAAACAGAATCCCAATGGTAGCTGTTGAGAAGGTGGTCACACAAGCAGGTTTCTCTCTATTTCTTCCCCATCCATTTCAAATAGAAGTTTCTAGAAACAATGCCAGAGAAATGGGGAAATAAAAATAATAAAGATAAAACCCAATTTTCCTGCTCCTGCCTATAACTCAAGACACAGTGTCAATCTGAGTATCTTGCCTCTCAATATGGCTGACCAGGACACTGCCACATTAGAGGTAACATTGCATGCACACACTGGATTCAGTATTGTTTCAGAAATTTGCTAGGCACTTTACAGAACAAATCCAGTGACTGATCCCTGCACAAGAGCTTATAATCTAATTTTAAATAGTAGCAGTATAGATTCTATTTAGATTTTTTAAATGTTTTTGCCAAGGACTATGAGGCATGAAAGAAGTTGATTAGTTTCCTCCACCCCCTCATGTCTTTTTTTTTGCGGGGCACCCAAATAATTTGCTAGGTTATATCTGAAAGTTTTGTTGAGAAGAACTAAAATTAAACTTTACGTCAGCTGGAGACCATCTCTTTTTACATCAGGGTACCAGAGATCATGCTCAGGGGAATTCCCTTTTGCAAAGTTAGCAGTGACACTATCAGGGTCTGCAAAGTCCACAAAACATTAATGCCTGTTCATTCCCTTCCACCAAAAAACATTAACTAACTCTTATCTGCCATGCTCACATCTTACTGTACATCAATATGAATGAACTACACAATTTCAGTTTATCAACAACGTAACCATATGTCACTGAAACAGGATTGTCCTACTTTCAGGACCTTTCCCAATGTTCTTGTCCTGTATTACAAGAACACCATGTTTTCTCTAGCTTTTTTGTAAATGTCAGCAAAACAGCCAGCTGACAGGCCATTGACCAGCTCAGCTGGTGACAGAAAGCAGGTTGGGGTGCGCTTCAGGAACGATCTCCTCTCTCACATGACACTGATGCAGCCCCGCTCTACATGAAGCCTTTCAAGAACTAACCCTCAAACCAACCCTCACCTCATGCAAACTCAGATCCACAGAGTCCGAAGCCATGGGCATTACTTTATTAGGTGAGCCTACAAGCTCATTTCTGTAGGGTAGAAATCCTTACCCCTCTCTCAACAAAAGATTTTTGTCTTCCCTTTGGTACCCCACCGAGGGGGTTTTGTCACTGAAGTATATGCTCTGGCCCATGGTTATTACCAAGTTAACAGGCAACATCTTCAGATTTATTATTATTATTATTATTGTTGAATGAGCACTTCATTCTCACTACCTTTCTCGCTGGCTAGTGAATGCCTCTAGCTATCCATTTATATACACACATGGCAAGCATGACTCCTACAGCATAAGACCCTATCTCTCCCCCATGCCTCAATAAAGGTGTTAGAGAAATAGCTTATATGGCAATGCAGAAATCTTTGAACATTTTTATTTCTTAAATGGGTTTTATCATGCTAAAGTAATTATTTTCTAAAATCTATCAAGATGAAGATTACAAAAGACAAGCTGATTGATTTATAACCCAGTTCCAAAAGAGAAAGATTACTGTACTGTCTGATTTGCAAGAATGATACAAGTCATAAATTGTTCAAGCTTAAATTTTCATCCTGCTGATCGATAGATGAATGTTGAGGAACCAACTGTTGGGAAAGAGCCCCAGCAATCAGCTGTTTTTATAGGATGTGTGTGTCAAGTTTTCCTTAAACTGGTGACATCCCTAGACTTTCACCTGGATCAGACTGTCAGCTTCCTCAAGGTGGTCTCATGTATCTGGCTTTCTGATATTTTTCAGGGGTCAGACAGCCAGTCTCTGCAGTATGTAAACCACTGAATATTTTTTAAATTGCTAATTTAAATGGGACTTTTCACAAAACTGATGCTAAACTAAGGATGATGTGTTGTAGCAGAATCAGTCCCAAGATATATGAGACACAAGATGGGCAAGGTAGTATTTTTTCTGGGACCAGCTTCTGTTGGTAAGAGAGATAAGCTTTCCAGTTTACACAGAGCTCTTTTTCAGGTCACCTGAAGAAGGGAGAAAAGGGTTAGCCAGTACATAACTGAATTTTAAGAAGAAAGTTTTAAAACTGGCACTGATGTTGTGTTTCAAACATTAGATAATAATTTGTTTTCTGTATTAAGACATTTAACCAACTCCAAATTACAGATTTGATTGACTTTAATAAAATTCTTCTACTTTGGATTATTAACAGACAGTCACTTTCCTAAGGTCCTCTTTAGAATTTATAAGAGCTGATCATTTTGGTATTAAATTTGATGATCGAACCCAAATTCAATAGTACTACTAAAGGTTTTGATTTGACCTATTTTTAGTTGAATATTAGTAAGAATATATTAAATCAAATCAAGAGAACATATCACCAAAGTTAAGTATTTTAATATATAAAAAAACAAACAGTCACATTTCTTTCAATAAGCATTGTGGGTCCAGAACCTAAAAGCCTGAATCCTCTCTCCCTAATTAGCCTTTGGTTCCCACAAATACTTTATCTCCCTCCCTCCTTAATTAAGAGTGATCTCTTCCTTAAATTAAGTTGTATTTAATATGTGGGGTTAGATGGAAGCAATAGCACAGAAAGAGGAGTAAATGTTTAGGCAAATGGGTTTGATACAGGTATAAGGATGGGGCATTCTGAGAGCAAGAGCCAGTTATCATGGAGGGGTTTGGATAATTGCTATATGGTTATTCAGAAACAGCTATACAATGCTTATGCAAATAGATTTTCCTGAGCCAGAGTGCAAGGATTTGCATAATAGAAATAAACATACAATTATGGTCAATAATTATGCAGCAGCTACATGTTTGGGTTGGAGGAAACATTTCAGTACAGACTTTATTTAGAGTCAGAACTACTTCTGTAGCAATTTTACATGCTTTATTTATTCTCTCCACCTACTTTGCAGCAGGCTGTAACAATATATTAAGGTTTGGATATTCAAAAGGGTCTAAAATCCCAGTCTAAGTGTATCAAAATAAGGGGCCAGATCCTTAGCTGATGTGAACTGACTAAAGCTGAGCTATGCTGATTTACATCAGCTAAATATCTGACACAAAAAGACTTTTAAGTTTACTGGAATTCATTAAGTGAATCAATTTTTAAAGGCAAAATGTTACTAGTAACACAATTTTAATTCCCCAGTAAGTATACCATTTATTATACTAGTTTTACTATACCTCTTCAAGTCCTGCAAGTTTGGATTTCAGCTCCCTTATAGAAGATTCAGACCTGTATTTTCTCTCTGTGAGATCCTTATTAACAGTTTCCAATTCAGATACCCTGGTTTCTAAGTGATGTACTTTTCTGTTGCAAGTTGCTTCCATCTCTTTCTTTTGCTGTTCATGCTGAAGGTGGTACTGTGCTTGAATCTTAAGCAGGAAGAGAAGGATATTAGTGAAGTCATGTATATATACAGCATACAGACAAACATCTAATTTTACACACAGATATGTTAATTTAAAATTCAATTAAATACAGTTAAAAAAACGCACACCAGGCTCACAAGAGATACAGACAATATTAAAACTCAACATTTACACATTTCCCCTTCACTGTAGAGTTCAGGCAGTCTCTTTTTTAGAAGAAGCTATTAGATGAGGGCCTATTTACTTCAACAGATTGCCAAAAAGTACTTTTGCATATCTATGCTATAGATATGCAGTATTCTGGTGCTACTCTACCTGAGACAAATGGCTATATTTCTACTTACCTGTAGCACTTTCTCCTTTTCTGCTGTGATTTCCTGGGAGTACTTATCAGTCAGTGAAGTGGTCTGTGATGCCCATTCATTTTGCAGTTTATGCAGTTCCTTACTTTTTTCTGCCAAAGCCTGAAAATATCACATGCTGATTTCTGTTTGTATAGCAGTTATATTTTTTAAAAAAAGTCAATTTGGTATAGATTTAGCACCACACTTTCAGGGTTTGGTTTGCTTTTTTAAAAATAAAGGCTGCTTCCTACCTGCTCTGTTACGGTTAGCCTTTTCGAAAGCCCCTCTTCTGATCTGTGTAGCTTATCTTCCAAGATACTGTTTTCCATCTATTAAAAAACACCGAACCCCCACAAAACTATAATATTAAGCAGTCCACACTAAAATTACAGATTTTTACTTTATAATAAGAACCTTTACCAATATGTAAAATGGCCATATTATTACTATCAGTGGTGACAGTATACAGTAAATTAGGAAGTCTCCTTCCAAACCACTAGCAAAATTAAATATATTATATATATTACAATAAAAGTGTAATGAAAAATATATACGTTATAGGATTGGGGAAGGCAGGAATGGAGGAAAGAAATTTGCTCACAATAGCGTAATAGATTTGATTTAAAAAGGAAGATCTCTAAAGCACTTAAATATTTTTTTATTTTCCATGCAAATTTGCTGGTCTTATGTATTTATTTCTCTGTTTCTTCTAGAAAGAAAAGAATTATGCCTAACTTCAAACCCACTTGTTCATCATAGTTTGAAAGTCAGACTTAGCTGTTATTAGAGTCACACTCCATTTAAGAGATTTTAAAATAGCAGATGGGTGGGGGAAAACATCCTTATGAAGCAAAGAGCATATATACCACCTGTAAGGGACCTACTTGCACCAACCTAGATTTGAAGAGGCGGGAATTCTTTCCCATAGCACAAACTTCCCTTTTGCTACAAATTATCCTCATAGGGAGTTGAGGGAGATTCATTAGTTTAAGATCCAGAAAGAAATCTGGAACTAATTAGAGGTTTAACACATTCAGCATCTCTAGTTTTTCCCTCTCGTAGTATAGTTTTCAAACCACTGCAGTCTAGTTATACTAGGCAGGCCTATTGAATGGAAACTTTCTAATGTTACTGCTTATTAATTTTCAAGCATAAATATACAAGAAGATAAAAACTTGCATCTATATACATCTAAGACATTGGGCCCAATTTTCCATCTAATTTAAACTGGTAAAAAAAAACAAAGACAACTCTCTTGAAGTCACCTGAGTTACACCCAATAAGATGAGAATCAGGCTAACTGTTTATACATATGGTATATGCACAGCACCAGCTTAGCAATAAGAGCTAGCCATGTACTAATCATATGCTTTAAATATCCTCTAATTTGGCGCTTGACCTTGGAATTGGATTTGCATGTGTGGACCATTACCCCCACTGGGAAACCCATTCAGGTCAATGGGGCTCTACATGGAAGGATGGACCTTCATGGATCATACTAAGGTTCAAGACTTATCTTGTTCTATCTGATCTACAAGGGCTTTAATTGATAGTACTTGTGTTAATTCTTAATAAAAGAAAGACTTAAAGCTAACTTTTAAATTTTTAATGCAGATGGCAAGATATTTCTTGATGTCACTGTCACTTCCTGCCAAAAGCTTTAGAGACAAGTGAGTGAGATGTTTGAATGGATTGGTTTCCACTACATTTAAACATGCAGGCATGCAGTCCAATGCTGGAGAAGATGTTACAAGTTGAATTAAAAACCTATAAACACACCAAAAAAAGGCAAGTATTAAAACCAACAGTCTCTTGAATCAAGAAGGTTACAACCATTTAAACCTCACTGACTCCCTGGGCTTCTCCCACCATTATTTTATAGATACACTGAGATATCTGCGAATTCAATCAAGAGCCACCTCTTGACCAGCTCTCAACAGGGTGGCCACCAGAGTGGACAATCCACATCAATTCGGAAAATTGTTTGAACAACAAGGTTGACTGTCTAGAGACAGGCAGCTAAATTATGTTCAAATCTGGTCTTGAGAAAGCCCTTTTTAAACTATGTTTTCAAATGAGTTTTAGACCCAGCTTTCTCCATTACAGACAGGCCCTAGATGTGCTGCACTAGTCAAGGAGCAAGAAGTACAAAATTGTTCTATCTGCATGAGAAACAGACTAAAGGAAAAAAGTGTTTGGTTTTTCTCTAAACTGAGTTAGCTAGCATGATTTGATTCAACACTTAACATCTAGCATACACAGTTTAACACAATAATAGTGCTGGGTGCCATGTTGTAGCCCCTCAGGATTTGTCTTCACTAGGAAAAAAGGTCTGTTGCATGGTTACTAACACATGGTAACAAGGTAAAATTATAGTAAAAACAAGACAATTGTAGTTTTTACATATGCTAGCAGGTCAAGGTGAACCCTAGGTTCTCCCTTTGTGTTTACCTCAACCTGCTAACACACATGAAGACTAAAAACCTTTAGGCCTCATCTACACCACACGGTTAACTCGAGGGAGCTAATGTATTTGAAAAGGCTAGGATAGATACTCCCCAAACATCTTTTCCAAGATACAATGCACAAGGGCAGCATGAAAGATGGCACTCAGGATATGTCTGCACTGCAACTGGGAAATGTGATTACAGCATTAAAGTTAGCTCAAGTACCAAAAGCAGCAGCAGCCCAGGCAGTGGCTACTTGAGTACTCACCTATAGACATGGGCAGGCAGGACTCGCTAATGCGCCTGCCTGTGCTGCCACACCTTCACTGCTATTGTTGTTGAACTAGCTTTGATGCTACAATCACACCTCCTGATTGCAGTGGAGACATACCCACAGATGCTTATGCATGAAGCCGAGAACAGGTGATCAAGGATGGCAGGTAACACAAATTGAGACAAGCTCAGATAATAAGTAAGAGAGGGCAGAGTTATGTAGAACTTTGAAGATGGTAACGAGATGCTTTAATCTGATGCAGTAGTGAATGGGGAAAAAGTGGAAGGGTTGAAAGTGGGCAGTAACGTGATCAAAACAAGAGGCAATGAAAATGGCCTTTGCTGCAATATCTTGCAGGGAGCAGAAAGAGAAAATGTGGATTTCAGGGATACCAGAGAGGAAGTTGTTGCAGTAGGCAAAGTGACATACAGTGAGGGCCTGAATGGGAGATTTGTTTGACAGGATGGAAAGAGAAATCTTGGAAAAGCTGAGGAAGTGGCGGCAAGATTTAGATATAGCCTGGATGTGTGAGGCGATGTAGGAATCAAGTCAACATCCACACTGCAGGCCTGAATGATGGGGAGAATAGTGGTGTTGACAAGGAAAGAGAATTTTAGTTTTTAAATTACCAGTAGGACTGCAAAGTGGTCTTCCTCTACCATTTTTTCTTAGCAGAGTTAAGGAACTTTGCAAATGTTAAACCACATGAGCAGCTCCCCTGGCTACCCCCATCTCTGGCACTTGTAAAGGCATTACTCATCATCACCACGATATCCAAGCACCCATACAACCAACTGTGAGAGTTGCACTGAAATGCTCCCTCAGGTAAGGATTTGCATTTATTGAAAGCTCCTTTCTAATCCAAATTCTACCAAAATAATGAAACTGCCTTACCGAGGCACTTGTTTGCCTTGTTCCAAAAAGCATTGTTCTAACAAATCAATGAATTTCTGGGGAAAAGCTGAAAAATCTATAAGCAGTCCTTGTTGGCTCTTTAAACTGTGAAGGAAACAAAAGGATGGCAATGGTAAAGAATAACAGTCAAGGGAAAATAATCCTTATTCTTAAACATTATCAGCCTATAAAACAAATTAGCTTTTCTAAATGGGATCTGGGTGGTAGTGCTGTATTACTCAAACATCAATGTTTTTGTCATTAGCAGTTTCCCTTAGTTGGGCAGTTTTTCCTCTGTACTCTCTTATTAGGAGGTTTCAGTTTCTTCCCTCCTATTAAAGTAGGATCTGGGTAGTAAATGAGACAGCCATATCTTTGAGAACACACAAAGACAGTTACTACAAAACAGTTTAAGAGAAAAGAATCTTATTTCTTTTTTAATACCAACTCCCACCTATGTAAAAAAGCCACCAGACACGGACTTTAGTAAAGACAGCAATACTATATGCACCATAACTTCAGACACTATATGAACACAACCCAAAAGTTCACAAAATTAATTTTCAACAGCATAAACTAGAACTTTCAAAGAACCGAATTAATTCTGTTAGGCAGCATAACTAACAAGGACAACTTTTTACTATGTTAACAGAAGTTTTACATTATTTATTAATACAATACTTTAAAGAAGGATCATCATCTCATTCCCTATACTTATACTCCTCTATGATACAAAGAAATCTTTCAGAACAGAATCTGCTTCCGAACTCAAGTGCTGACACCTACACCAGTAATTAAATTATATTAAAATGACAACACAATGCAGGGGGTATGTAAACTTCAAAGGTTTTGTAGTAACAGTAAATGAAGTAAGAAACACAGAACACTGTACATATTTGTTCTTAAAACAACATTCACAGTTAATGATAGCAAGTTCCATTGTTTCTCAGAGAAAAGCAGCAAGATAGCAATTACCTCTGAAAATCTTCCTCTCCTATAGCAAGAGAATACAAGAATAATGGATCTGCATCATCTGTAATACGTACTGTAAGTTCCTGTCAAAGTTGGGGTAGAATTATATTAACATTATTTGTTGAACATTAACAATGTGCCTCTTGGCACCATAAAGTATACAGGAGACATGACACGTAAAAAGTTTACATTTACAAAGAAGACAAATGATCTACAATTAAGATATAAAGTACAAGGTGACTAAAGTGGTGTTTTTAATCACACCTTTGGTTCAGACTTTTTTTATTTTGGTAAATAATAGCAGATCATTAGTGGTGACTCACATTGACAAGTGTAGTCAAGTTTATCTACAATGTGTATTTTAAATCATCAGAATAATATTTTGTATGATCCCTAAACTCATCACAGTACACTTAAACAAGATTATATGGTTTACAAAAAAGCAACTCATAGAATCTCATAGCAACTCATAGAAACTTAAGCAATGCAAAAAGCCTGTGTCACTGCATCAAGGCAGTTTACATTCTATTTTAGCACACAAAAGATAGCAGACATACAAGAAAATCTTTTGATTCAGAGCATACCTTCTTACGGATAGGACTGGATGATGTACAAGTTTCAACAGTTAGCCTTATATCAGCCCTCCTACAATATAAACAGAGAATCTCACACTCAACAAGAGACATTTCATGAAAAGGTCTACATTAACATCTGAACTCATGCTTTCTACAAATGTATTGTAACATGGTGTTAAAAAAAACAAAACAAAAAGAAAAACTGTACTACAGTTCCATTCTTGCTAGGAATAAAATTATGTATGGCTGGACAACTTGATTAACGTTTGACTGAAGTTGCAAATGCCTAACCAGTCAATAGGTTCAGTAATCAAAACACCTACTCAATATTTAATGAAGACTGACGTCTCTCAGTGCACAAAGTTAAGCACATGCAATGAGTCTTCTCAGAATTGTTGCCCTATTTTCTACTATTGTTACCAGCACAACTTAATCCTCTGTATTGTTTCTACCTACAGATACTCTTTCAGATCTAATACTTTTAGATTTCCGCATATTAGATTTCCACAATATTAACTAACTGTTTCTTGTTTTCATTTTGGGTGTTTTAATACTGGCTAGCGTTGTAGTCGTGACTCCATGGACTGAAGAGATTCTTCAACCATTACAACTTTTTCCTTAAGTTCAGAAATAAATGGAACAAAGTTTCAACTTTTTATCAATACTTTCTTCTAATGACTTAGTAGCCTATAAAACTACTTGGCATGAACTCTCAGAAGTTACATTTTTTATTTATTTTTTTTAAAATCTTTCTTAGCAATGAGTATTCACACTCTCAGAGGAATGGGGAGCCCCTACAGGAAAGGGTCTGCGCATTATCCAGCCACCAGAAACAGCAGTGGCAGATCTCTAGCAGACAAGACCTTAAATTCCCCAGGCCTTTCCATACTGTGGTTAGTTCACCTTGAGAGACACGGAGAACACTAAACCATGAATAAAAACTACAGTACTAGCTACATCCTCTATTTTCAATGCTGAGAGCCAAATTTTCAGAAGAGCTCAGGACCTACTCAGGGGTCAGCTCCCATTTAGGTACCTAAATACGTGCTAGAGTTTCAAAACAACTCAGCGTCAAATGTGGTGATAATTTCTGAAAATCTGGCCAGTTATTTTGATTCCTAAATGGGAGTTGAGCTCTTCTGAAAAATGCAATTTTAGCAATCAGTCTGCCCTAAATTAAAGCTAATTAAAAGCTAAAGTAAAATATTTTCCCTGTCTCAACTGTGTTATATCACTCCCATAAAATGTTATCAAGAATGCAATAGCATACTGGCAATTAGGAGCCAGGAGTACAAGATTTGAAAGGCTCCAGACTGGCGACATCAATGGGGCCACCATGACAGATCATATTAATCCAAGTCAGACAGCGCTACAGGAGCAAATACAGTGAGTATAAAGGGATGCAGGCAAGATTGAACAGTTTCTTAATTATTTTTAATAAAGTTTAAAAAAAATGGTACTGTTGTGACAGGAAATTGTTTATTCTCCAATTATATAAATTTAATTATATCCTACATGAAATTATAGTATGGTAATTAGCATCTTGTGGTCCCCTGCCTTGCTACAACCGCACCATAAATTCCTCAAAGCGGCATATACTGATGGTTAAATTTCAGAACTAACAGTCTCAGCATTGGACTTAAGAAGTCAGAATGTTCCAGTTATCCTGTGGAAGCAAAGCCTCAAGAATTCCTCCATTTCTTTAGACAAGGTGGTTCTACCGTTAGACAATATCATAGATTTCTCAGAAAGTTTTGTAAGCATGCTAAGTTGTATAAACATGTTGTATTTTACAGAATGTTTTGTACTCATGCCACACTATATTGTGGAAACTTATTAGCAAGTAAACTGTATGTAATCTGTTTGTGTATGCAGAATCTGTCAGAAGTATTGTCAAAAATAAGCAGTGTGCTAGAAGCAGCTTGTTATCTTCTAGGGATAATTATTACAGAGGTCTGTGTGAACTTCAAAATATGTAGAAAACTAGATAAGAAAAGGGATGAAAGGTTTGTGGTAATACAGTAAAATCACTCTCTGTTGTAAACAAGTGAGGCAGAACTATGAGCAAAATTGAGCTAATAGTTTTGGAACAGTGAAGATATAAGCTGCATGCCTGTTCTCCAGATTGGGTAAAGTATTAACCCTTTCTGTATAGTGCTGATCTATCTATCTGATTGAGAGTCATCAGAATTGAACCCATCAACACTGCTAAGGATCCTGTGGAATTTAGAATCGCTGAAGGACCAAATACATGAAGCCTAGACATGCAAGAGGAAATGGGAGGTGATGCATTTACAAGGTGGTGTTTTGCACTTGTGATGGAGAAATTTCACCTTTGTCTCAGGGAATATGGCAGATTACTAATTCCCCTGAAGTCTACATGAGGCCTAAAGGGTATGTTTATGCTTAAAACACAGCAATGGTGTGGCTCCCATCAGTGTAGATAATCCACCTCCTCGAGAGGCAATAGCTAGGTTGACGGAAGAAATCTTCCATCGACCTAGCACCGTCTATGCCAGGGGTTAGGTTGATATAGCTGTGTATTCCAGGGCTGTAGATTTTTTCACCCCCTTGAGAATCGTACCTATACCGATGTAAATTCCTAGTGTAGATCTGGTCTCAGAGACATGAGGAGTCCACAACACGTTTAGAATACTTGTAGCTCCTTGTGAACACAAAAGGAGTCATATACCAGTAAGTATAAGTGTATTAAACCAAGTTACGAGAAGAGGAGAGGATAGTCATGCTGGAGGGAAGGTACAGTACTTGAGCAACAGAGTAAAAGCCCATCAGAACTTTTCAGAGGTTTTCAAAGTCCATCACATCATTTGCACACTAGATAAATACAAAATACCTGTGAGGCAATGCACATCTGATTTTCTCAAACTCCCTTATCTCAGAAATTACTTCTGATTTCCCCAAATTTAGCTAAAAAAAAGTACACACATATGCCAGGTACAGATTTGAAATTGAAAGACCATTTCATAGAGGGGGGCCTATTTTAGACATAAACAGAAGGCGGTCTACAATCTTAAATGTGAATAGTCTCTTCCAATTAGTCCCTATAATGCCATGGCATATACATTGGAGCGCCCCCTACTGCCCTTGTCCATGAGTATTCTGTGTTAGGCTATGCTAGAAGCACTCTTGCGATCAGTCATATGCTCCTCGCTCAGCCCAAGTCCTTAAAGCAGGGCTACAGTGATGAAATGGTGATAAGTGTCATGGAAGTGCTGCTCTCAGATAAGCAGGTTATAGGGCTACAATGGAATCCCTTTTGGCAAGAGCAATTTTCAAGTCTTGCATACATGTAAGCCACTGCTACAGTAAAATACAATGGAGCTCTCTTACCCTTAAAGATGCCTCCTGTCATAAATATAAAGGGAATGGTAAACACCTTTAAATCCCTCCTGCCAGAGGAAAAACCCTTTCACCTCTAAAGGGTTAAGAAGCTAGGATAACCTTGCTGGCACCTGACCAAAATGACCAATGAGGAGACAAGATACTTTCAAAAGCTGGAGGGAGGGAGAAACAAAGTCTGTCTGTGTGATGCTTTTGCCGGGGACAGAACAGGAATGGAGTCTTAGAACTTAGTAAGTAGTCTAGCTAGATATGCGAGAGATTAGGATTTCTTTAAATGGCTGAGAAATTAAGCTGTGCTGAATAGAATGGATATTCCTGTCTGTGTGTCTTTTTGTAACTTAAGGTTTAGCCTAGAGGAATTCTCTATGTTTTGAATCTAATTACCCTGTAAGGTATTTACCATCCTGATTTTACAGAGATGATTCTTTTTTACCGTTTCTTCTATTAAAATTCTTCTTGTAAGAAATGAATGCTTTTTTCATTGTTCTTAAGATCCAAGGGTTTGGGTCTGTGGTCACCTATGCAAATTGGTGAGGATTTTTATGAAACCTTCCCCAGGAAGCGGGGTGCAAGGGTTGGGAGGATTTTGGGGGGAAAAAGATGTTTCCAAATGGGCTCTTTCCTAATAAAATAAACCCACTCAGACGTTTGGTGGTGGCAGTGGAAGTCCAAGGGCAAAAGGTAAAATAGTTTGTACCTTGGGGAAGTTTTAACCTAAGCTGGTAAAAGTAAGCTTTGGAGGTTTTCATGCAGGTCCCCACATCTGTACCCTAGAGTTCAGAGTGGGAAAGGAACCTTGACACCTCCCACCCCCGTTTCAGGGTTGAGACATGTTGGTAGGGCAGTATGGGGAAGTTTGTATTGCTGCTGCCCAGTATTTGTTTTGTTAATTAAATAACAGAATTTAGTGTCCAAAATTTAGTTAATTTCGAACTAAATCCACTAAAATTAAAGAAAAAAATGGTATCCCATGACAAAAACATTTGAAGTGACAATTAGCACAGCTGACTTGGGGGAATTTGAATATGTGCTTCTTTACTTATACAGTATTTAGAAATCAAAAGTTATAATTACTGTGTCCTATAGTGTTTGAGGGGTCATCATTCAGAGGGTTAGTACATCTCGAGTTAGCAGATGCTGGGTTTGTTAACCTACAGCTTGAGCATTGACACATATCTGTAACCCCAGATTAAGAACTGTTGAACCCTGGGTCCCAACCTGGGATTCTAGAGTCTACACTACATTATGTGAGACTGAGTCCAAACACCCGTATCCCAAACTTCCTATTGCCCTCCCAAAATGTGGCCACGCTAGTCTTTCGTTCGTGGTGCAGCGTGGGAAAATTTTACTGTCCACAAACTAGAGTGTCCTGAGAACAGTCAGCCCATGGGATCATGGAATACTTTTGGTGCACTCCCAGAGCAAAAGCCCAGTGCAGATGAATCTACACTGCAAAGCAATAGAGCTGTGTATGATATTTTCTTACAGTGCTAGCCGACTGAAAGCTATAACATCCAAGGATATGTCTACACTGCAATAAAACACCCACGGCTGGTTCATGTCAGCTGACTCAGGATTGCAGGGCTCCAGCTATGGGGCTATGAAATTGCAGTGTAGATGGGGGCTATGAAATTGCAGTGTACCACAAGGGAGCCCGAACACGTACACTGCAATTTTATAGCCCCCTCCCACAGCCTGAACCCCGTTACCTTGCGTCAGCTACACGGGCCAGCCATGGTTTTATTGCAGTGTAGACATACCCAAGTGTACCACCTTCCCTAGTAATCTTTCTAGGCTCTTACTGCCCTGCTAGCGCTCCTCATGAGACTGTTTCTCTCATGTATAGGGCTCCAAACATTTATCATACACCTTCTGAGTCCCTAGGGAGGTGGTGGAATCTCCTTCCTTGGAAGTTTTTAAGGTCAGGCTTGACAAAGCCCTGGCTGGGATGATTTAACTGGGAATTGGTCCTGCTTCGAGCAGGGGGTTGGACTAGATGACCTTCAGGGGTCCCTTCCAACCCTGATATTCTATGATTCTATGATTAGAAGAGGAAGGCAGGACAGTTTTTTAATACTACAAATAAAGTGTTCTGAGTTTGTCAGCTTGGGTGAGGCTGGGGCTAGTGACCCCAATTAGCAATATTGCCTGTCCCAATATTTCTGAAGACAAAATGCGAGAGGCTTGGGGCAAGTTTCCAATGAAGGTCCATGAGCCTGTACTCCTAAACCCCTTGGGTGCTTTGGAAAGCCTTCTCTGGGCTGTGACTCTGAGCGCACACAAATCCCTTTGCCAGCGCTCACACCCTGCTCTGCGCACCACAAAGCGGGAAAACAACTTCGGGGGGGCCGAGCGAGGCGGGCCCAGGCTGCCGCTGCGGCCCCCTGCACGGAGACAGCACGGGCGAGCGTGGGCAGCTCATTGCCCCGGCTCGCCCGGGAGCGGCCCGTTCCCGCACTTCCTCCACACCCCTTCTTCGCACCTGGCTTCCCTTTGCAGGCTCTGCCGAGCCCCCCTGGAGCCCAGGCGGCGGCGACGGCAAATAACGACCCTAGGGCCCCGCTCTGACGGGCGGCAGCCGGGCTCGCCTCCGGAGCGGCACTCACCTCTCGCAGCCCGCGCAGCTGATCACCGCGGACACCCCCTTACAGAAGAGCCGCTCTGCCATGCTGCCGGGAGCCCGCGCGTCCCCACCTAGCCCTAGCGCCTAACGCCGGGCGCATTAGCGGCCTGCCCGCACCTGCGGCAGCGCGGGGATTTCCCCCAGCCGCCGCGCCCTGCTGTGCTCGCTTCCCCCTCCCGCCCGCCGGGCGCCTCCCCGGAGCTTTGGCGCCGGCTTCCCGCCGCTGGGGAGAGCGCGCCGGGCGGAGCCACGGAAGGGGGGACGCGCCCCCGCTGCTCAACCCCTGGGCGCTGGGGCTGCCTAAGGCCGCAGGAGGCCTTGCGGTGCCCGGTGCGTTGTTAATCCCTGTATCCGCCTGAGCCGCAAGCGGAGCTCGGGAAGAAACACGCAGCCACAGAGCCGCTCCAGCATTGCCAACGGGGCTGGGGTCCTCCCAGCTCATGAGTCAGCCCCCACAACATCATGGGCTTGGCTTAAAAGCTGTGAGAGTCTTTTAAAAATAACGGGGGGAGGGGGTGGCTCTTTGTCTTTTGCTTCTTGAACCTGCAGGATAACCTAGGGCGAGAAAGTCCAGCCGGTCTCTGCAGGCGGGAGGGTTAGGAACGATCGAAGATGAAAAGTGAGGGTCTCACCGAATTTGGGGGGTGTCACTTCCTAGCAGTGGCCATATTAACAACATTTGCTTAATAGCAACATGCCCAGAAATGATCCCCGCCCATTGACTTGAATGTGAATGGGATTCGGATAGTAGCAACAGGCCTGCTGCTCAGGAACAACTTTTTTGAAAGAACGGCTCCGGCTGCAGGCAGGTTGGCAGGGGTGGAGGGAAGGAGGTGCTGGGATATGCCGCGCCCAAACGTCAGGGCAGGGAGACCACAGGGAGAAGTACCATCCATCTCCACAGGCCTCCAGCTCCCCTTGGAAACCCCTGCATCAGGCCCTCAGCCCGCTGTTGTCCTGGTTGCATGCTCCCTTCCCAGCCCACAGCACCCGGACTCTGGCAGAGGCTCCCCCATTGGGTGGTGATGTGGGTGCTCTAGTCACATGACACTTGTGGGGCACATGTGTCCCTGGCCACAGGCAGGTTTGTAGTCCCCAGTCGCTAAAGGCACATCCCAGCACTTTCTTCCCTGATTGAAGCCCCACAAACCTGCCTTTCACTTATTTTATGCTCTGTTGTTGTAGCTGTGTTGGTCCAAGGATATAAAACGCTTGTCTCTCTTTCACCAACAGAAACAGGTCACTACTACCTCATCCTACTACTACTTTGTCTTTCACTTATTGGCAACTCTTGGATAAGAGCAACGTTTTTCTGGGAGCCAAGAGGTTGTTAATAAGCAGAATCCTCTGTACTTGACTCCAAGAGCTGGGGCTTTAAGGAAAAATGCCAAGTAGTATGAGTAAGGCCCTGGGGCCAGCTGCTGCAGCTGCGGAAGTCATGGAGGGCCCGGAAAGTCACAGAACCCGTGACTTCTGTGAAAGACTTACAGGCTTAATTATGAGCTAGCAACAGTGAATGCTGCCCTCAATTACACTGGGATAAATCTAGAGTAACTCCAAGATAAAAACAGAATCCTGTCTAATTTTGGCCCCAATTGCGCCACGAGTATAGAGAATGACTGACTGAATCTCCAGACCCTTATGCATCTCCGAGCATGAGCACTGCACCAAATACATAAAGAACAAGTGTAGTCACTTTGCTTGCACCAAAAAATCCAGACCCTTTTTTAAACTGGAATAGCAGCAGCACAAAAGTGTATATTTGACAAGTAGGTCAGCTCTGAAGAATGTAAAAGATATACTCTTGATACTACAAGCAACCATGGGAGTCTCAGCTGCCAAGAATTGGGACAGTTTAACTTTATTGTTGCTACTTGGGAAAGCTGTAAACAGTAGCGGAGGCAGGCACAGGAGTTACTCACTAGCTTGGAGGAGGACTCAAAAAATTAGAAGGTCCAGGGGGGAGTAGAATAGCAATACTTCTCTCACCTCTCACAGCAGTCAGGAAGCTCTGGGTGAGGCGAAAAAGACAGAAAGCCCCTAGCAGCTAGAAGGGGCGGAACTTCACATTTACAAAACACTTGCTATCCACTGCTGATGTGAAAGATACAGGACCCAAGTAGGGACCAAAATCCCACTCTTTTTCCCATTACCAATAGCTGATAGCCAGGGAATGGTGCACCTGATTTGTGTGTTACCAGTCGATCTGGCCCAAGTCTAATAGGTTAGTCCTCAATCCAGATGGTGTGTGGTAAATTTTTTAAGTCTTCATAAAACACATAAATATATAAAACCTCTAAGGCCGTGTTACCTAGCATTTGTTAGAAGATCAGCAAGATGATCCCAGTTTTAAAAGTAATCCCATACATGATTTTATTTACTGTACTTTATAACAACATGTAAGAGAATAATTGTATCACCTAAGTCTTTAAACCTGAAAATAAATTGATTTAAAATACTCTGTTTAGCAAAAGCCATAATAAGGGTACAAGCAACAAAAATATGTATTTGCTGAAAACTGGCATTCCACAATTGCTGTTTACACAAAATCAGTAAACAAAGGAGAGAAACTAAAATAATATTGATGTATTCTATGACTTTCCATGCCATAAAGTATTAATTAAATACAATCTGCCTTTTCTCCCTTTCTAACGTCATGCAGTAACTTTCGTATCCCTTATATCATTTTAGTGGTATGATCTATGTACTCATGTGTGATGCAAATGAGTAGTCATACGGTTATATAGTTAACGTTGAGCATGTTGGTAAGTGTTTACAGGATCAGGGCCTTAGAGTTTAATAAGTTGTATTATTTTCACACCATATGATTTATCTGAGGTATTTTACCAATGAATCTTACCTTATCTTTACCAGTGTAACAAATGTAGAAAAATAATTTAATATTGTAAAATCATATTTTCAAAATTGTTCTTATACATGCACTAAAAATATTTTAATGACCTCTGTAAGTAATATTTCTGATACTCTTGTTTGCTCACCATGAAGTGTTGGTGAACTTTAACCAGAAACTTGTCTTTACCTCTCTGGCTATAACAGAGCTATCACTCGTCTGTAATATGTCATCCTCATGATGTTACTACTCTTTATTACATGTTTCTCCCCCATTCAGAGTTACACAGTTTAGGATGATTTTAATTAAATGGCTTCAAGTTTCAATTAGTATTTTTAGATTAAAAGTTGATTTAATACCTGAAAAATATTCATATCCAAAACTAAATCATTCTACAGTATGTACACTTACGGAATTATGTATAACAGATTACAAAACAAGCAAAACAAATATCATAACCAGCAAAATCGTCCTACTTATAGAACTAAAGCATTAGCATTACAAAAAAAAAGTCATTGTTATACCAACAAAAATACTGTAATTCAGAACTATCAATATTAGTCAAAGTGCTTGGTTTTTAAATATTTTCATGATGTTTTAGTCATTCAAACTTCTTCCCAGAGATTATTTTTCTTTTAAAGTCCTATTAAGCCATTGCCAAACTATTATTTAAAAATTGCTTACCGCAAAAATTCCAGTCACCTGTGAACTAATATTTCTGATAATTTAAATGCTTGTAATATAATTGAAAAAAGCAACATTATTTTCACAGACTCCATACTGAGTGTCTACTTGCTGGAATTTATTTAAACTGAGAAACCGGAGAAGGACCTTTCTGAACTGCAGAAAGTAAACACATCACCCGTAAACAACGTATTTAAACCTACCATTAAGAACTATTGCAAACAATTGAATTAGTCATTTGGTCTTTAAAATATAATAGATCACATGCATTTTCTAAAGCATTAACACTTCCACTGTTTGCACAGGAACAAATCTTTTTTCAGCTGAACCACAACAGAATGTAAACCAGATATTGTTTAAGGCCCCTTTCCTGCAAACATATACCTGCTTAACTTTACTACTGTAACCCCATTGATTTCAATAGTACTATTCACAGTTGTGAAGTACAGCACATGTATAAGTGTTTGCATGATGAGGGCCTTAGCGGTGTATAATTTAGTGCTTGTTGCTGTTGACTTGGAAATAAATGTTAATTTAAAATGTGAAATTCCATCCGATGAAAACTATTTAGTCCTTGAAATTTTGTCTGTAGCTGTTGAAAACAAGTCTGGTAACAAATAAGAAATTCTGTGATCATTATTTAAGAGCTGCTTATGACTCTCCATGATATCAATATTTTCCATTCACATAGACAAAAATAGAGTTTTTTTAGTATCTTTCAGTGTCTTAGAGATTTCTGATCTTCAGAGCTGGAGACTAAATGATACCTTTGTAGTATAGCAAGGCATAGATTCTGTAAAAGGAGAAAAAGTATACTATTTAAAATTTCAGCTATATGTTCATCAAGTAAACAGTTATATTTAAACCTTGCCCAGAAATAGCTCAATGTCTTCATTTTATTTCAAAGGTGAACTATAACAGCAAATTATTTGTGTACTAGTTTTCATAGATTCTGTTGGTCTGTGTTATGCAGAATGTCAACCTAAATGATCATAACTGGCCTTAAAGTTCTTGCCTTAAAATTGAAACTCCATCTACAAGGGTGAATGTATTTTGTGCCTGTCTGACTTCACAGGATTAGCACTTGTAGAAACAATTTTAAAATATATATTTATTGATTTGCAGTTCACTTTTACCAAAAAAAACCAACAAAACACCATAGTGTTTTTATTAATAATAATAATAAATTTATATTTGCACCAAAATAAATGAGTATATATCCAATGCCCTGGGCTCCCAGGACAATTTTTAAAGATATATTCATTTAAAAAAAATCTGTCAATTATCCCAGATCGAACCAAATAACCCAGGAACACCACAAATGAATGGACTTCCTCACATAGGACATCCCCACTAGTCATGCACTACACCCTTGTTTTGTACACATCTCCCAGGCCTTTAAGGCCAAATTCTGATCTGATATTTTCTGTTTTTTTCCCCCTCAGTAGTGGTGCTGCTAAGGGAGCGGAGGGGGTGACCCAGCTCTAGAGTATAATTCCACGTTCAGTGTGGGCCTGTTCTCTACTCAGGGCATCTTGGCATAATAACCACCATAATTAGGGCCCTACCAAATTCATGGCCATGAAAAATGCATCGCGGGCCGTGAAATCTGATCTTTCCCCATGAAATCTGGTCTTTTGTGTGCTTTTACCCTATACTACACAGATTTCACAGGGGAAACCAGCATTTCTCTAATTGGGGGTCCTGACCCAAAAGGGAGTTGCAGGGGAGATCACAAGGTTATTTTAGGGGGGTTATGGTATTGCCACCCTTACGTCTCTCTGCTTTCAGATCACGGTGGCTGGAGAACAGCAGCTGTTAGCTGGGCACCAGCTCTGAAGGCAGTGCAATACCATACCATGTCACCCTTACTTCTGCACTGCTATCTTCAGAGCTGGGCAGCCAGAGAGGGGCGGCTGCTGATTGAGGGCCCATCTCTACAGGCAGCAGCGCAGAAGGAAGGGTGGCAATACCATACCAGGCCATCCCTACTTCTGTGCTGCTGCTGCCGGTGGCTCTGCCTTCAGAGCTGGGCTCCCGGCCAGCAGCCACTGCTCTCCAGATGCCCAGCTCTGAAGGCAGCGCCACCGCCGGCAGCAGCACAGAAGTAAGTCTAGCAGTACCACAACCCCCACCCTAAAAATAACCTTGCAACCCCCACACAACTCCTTTATGAGTCAAGACCCCTAAAATTACAACACTGAAATTTCAAATTTAAATAGCTGAAATCATGAAACTTACGATTTTTAAACTATCACCAAAATGTACCATGACTTTGGTAGGGCCCTAACCATAAGGAATTTTGACCCCTCCACAGAGTTTGTATATGTTTGTTCAGATCCAGGGCTCTGATTCCGGCATCTCTCATCAAAACAGATCTGAAAGCTCATCTTCTTTTGAAAAAAAGACACAAAAGAATTTTCACCCTTGTCCAATAGCATATAGAACTTCTACAGCTTTTAAAATTGCATATTTCATGTGCTCTTACATACAATTGTGCTCTTACACTTGTCTTCACTTTTTATAAAGATTCAGGATATTGTTGATCTCTGTATAAATCCAAGCATATTATTTTGATGTGGCCAGGAAATCTTTATGAAATCTACATTTATATCAGAAATAATGGGAGATTTACTAAAAATTTAGTGCATATACCTCTTTCTTTTATATCTGCAATGTAAGCTTTCATAAATTCTTTCTCAAATTGCTCCCGATCACGTTCACTTTCTATGATGTCTTCGGTATTGTGATACAAGATTGTTTCAAGAGGATTATCCTTAAGGCTTATAAATCTGTAGAAAAAGAAATATTAACATGAAAGGATAACTTCTTAACATGAGCAGCCGAATGTAGTTTGCTATATGTCAACTATGGATTATGTTACACATTTTTCCCCCCTTCTGAAATTACAAACAGTTTGAATTGATTAGCTCTAGAAATCATATTTACTAACTTGTCTTGTTTGGGTGGATCTCACATAGAGTCCATGCATGTGACCAACAGGCCAGTCAGTTTTATTAGCCAGTTAACCTTACTTAAAAGTAGCACCTTGCAGGCAGAGGGGGAGTTGTGAAGAACCTATGCTTAAGTAATTGAACAAAAGTGTTTTATAGTCTTTCTATTATGGAGCAAGTAAATATTTTAGGTAGCACTGTCTTTACACTCTGTTCTCCCTAATACAATTCAGTACATCCATACTGCAATATTTTTTTCTGTCGGAATAGAGTTTTAGCATTTTGGGGCGTCTGTACATATCACACTTCACAACATCTGACCAGCTGTCCCAGAATTGTACAGCAACTCCTGATCAGAACAAGAAACTTCAACATAGATCCCATCCTATCCATGTTTCACAGCATTCCAGGATTTAGTCAGAATTCCTTAGTTGATGATGCACACCCTTGGGAGTTAGAGTTACTTCCCAACATCCATTACAACAGAGAAGTTCAGTCTGCATGCTTTTTTGTCATGTTTGTAAATATACTAAACCAATACTTTGAAAATGAAAATCACATGGTTGCACAAACTGCTCAGTAATTCCATGCACAAAGTATGAGTACATAATTCTGAAAATCTGGGCCATCTCTTTAAAGCAACAAAAATTAATTAATCAGTGAAATTTCCACTGTCGTCAAAAGAAAAAATATCATTCCAATTAATCATATGGCATAGTAACACTACCAGGAACTGCTCGTTCATATTCAGATGACTTCAGGTCCTAAATCCTGAGTGTCAAATCAAGACATAGGATTATCACAGTTACAAATGGGAAGGACTTACGAATCCATCGATCTGCAATTATAGGATACAGTCTCTCAACCAAGAATATACACATTATTAAACCGACACAAGCACTGAATGTTGATGAGGCAATAAAGTCTCAGTACAAGTACAAAAGCACACCTTGGTAGTAGGTGAAATATCAGAACCCTGAGGTAAACTTGTACAATTCCTCACTGGACTTCAGTGATTTCCTTGCCCTTAAAGAGTGGCTCTCATACAAATGAGGTCAGAATTTTGCCCCAGGTTTGGTGAAAGTTGCACAGGTAACAACATACCCAGCCCAGCAAGCATGAACGCAGAATCCAATAAAAGGAAAGGAAAAGAGAATTGTAAAACTGTTTTGAGGACCATTACTGCACTGGGTCACGTACCTTTCTACTTTTGAGTATATTCATTTCTCCCTAACTATTACTTACTTTAAACCTGTGGGTGATTCACAAACATCTGTGGGTATCTCGACCAGATCATCCCCACTAACCACCAGCAAACTGAGCTTTGGCATGTTGAGCAAAGCGCGTGGAAGATAAGTCAACTTGTTTTTCTGCAGGAGAAATGTCTGCAGTTCATCGAGCCTAAGGAAGCATAACAGAGAAACATGTCTTAAAAATACAATATATTTTAAAGATCTTTTATTATATATGTGTATCTATTCAAACACCAACTGTTAATTGCTTCCTCTGGGAAAGAAGTATGCAAATATTCACATGAACCATATGCTTTTCCTTATGCTGTTTTGTATTTTTCACAGAACACTCCATTGACTTCAATGGGAAGTTTCATGCATGGTTTGACAAGATAGATGCTAATAATACACCTGTGAGAAGAACTAAAAGTTGTGCCCAAATCAGAAGCTAGAGTAGCAGTGTGCACTTTCGTGGTGCAGTGAAGGTGTGTGCACACGATGCCATGCCACACAATGTGATGCAAAGTTCTCATGTATCTCATTCTGTCAGAAAGTCATGAAAATATAGGTGGGAACAAAAATATATATGGAAACTACTTATAAGAGACATGTGACCAGGATTTGGCCTTTATTTTGTTTCCCCAAATATACAAGTACGACTGAAATCAATGTAAAGGACCTAATGTTGTGGTTTAGGGAGTAGGCTCCTTTCATTTGTGTTAAAAGAAAAGGAGGACTTGTGGCACCTTAGAGACTAACAAATTTATTTGAGCATAAGCTTTCGTGAGCTACAGCTCACTTATCGGATGCATTCAGTGGAAAATACAGTGGGGAGATTTATATACACAGAGACCATGAAACAATGGGTGTTACCATACACACTGTAACGAGAGTGATCACTTAAAGTGAGCTTTTACCAGCAGGCGAGCCCGAGGTGGGGGGGACCTTTTGTAGTGATAATCAAGGTGGGCCATTTCCAGCAGTTGACAAGAACGTCTGGGGAACAGTGTGGGTGGGAATAAACATGGGGAAATAGTTTTACTTTGTGTAATGACCCATCCACTCCCAGTCTTTATTCAAGCCTAAGTTAATTGTATCCAGTTTGCAAATTAATTCCAATTCAGCAGTCTCTCGTTGGAGTCTGTTTTTGAAGGTTTTTTGTTGAAGAATTGCCACTTTTAGGTCTGTAATCGAGTGACCAAACAGATTGAAGTGCTCTCCGACTGGTTTTTGAATGTAATAATTCTTGACATCTGATTTGTGTCCATTTATTCTTTTATGTAGAGACTATCCATTTTGGCCAATGTACACGGCAGAGGGGTATTGCTGGCACATGATGGCATATATCACATTGGTAGATGTGCAGGTGAACAAGCCTCTAATAGCGTGGCTGTTATGATTTGGCCCTATGATGGTGTCCCCTGAATAGATATGTGGACACAGTTGGCAACGGGCTTTGTTGCAAGGATAGGTTCCTGGGTTAGTGGTTCTGTTATGTGGTGTGTGGTTGCTGGTGAGTATTTGCTTCCGGTTGGGGGGCTGTCTGTAAGCAAGGACTGGCCTGTCTCCCGAGATCTGTGAGAGTGATGGGTCATCCTTCAGGATAGGTTGTAGATCCTTGATGATGTGTTGGAGAGGTTTTAGTTGGGGGCTGAAGGTGATGGCTAGTGGCGTTCTGTTATTTTCTTCGTTGGGCCTGTCCTGTAGTAGGTGACTTCTAGGTACCCTTCTGGCTTTATCAATCTGTTTCTTCACTTCCGCAAGTGGGTATTGTAGTTGTAAGAACACTTGATAGAGATCTTGTAGGGGTTTGTCTCTGTCTGAGGGGTTGGAGCAAATACGGTTGTATCGTAGAGCTTGGCTGTAGACAATGGATCGTGTGGTATGGTCCGGATGAAAGCTGGAGGCATGTAGGTAGGAATAGCAGTCAGTAGGTTTCCGGTATAGGGTGGTGTTTATGTGACCATCGCTTATTAGCACTGTAGTGCCCAGGAAGTGGATCTCTTGTGTGGACTGGTCCAGGCTGAGGTTGATGGTGGGATGGAAATTGTTGAAATCACGGTGGAATTCCTCAAAAGCTTCTTTTCCATGGGTCCAAATGATGAAGATGTCATCAATGCAGTACAAATAGAGTAGGGGCATTAGGGGATGAGAGCTGAGGAAACGTTGTTCTAAGTCAGCCATAAAAATGTTGGCATACTGTGGGGCCATGTGTTGGATCATATTAAAGAAGTTCTGTATTAAAATCACAAATGAGTTTGATTCCCCATAGTTTAAATTCCAGGGTATTACTAATTAAGAGGTCTCTTGGTTTTTGGTACTGTTTCTCTCCCTCTATGTGTGAAACTTGCAAGCTGCTAATTGTGTTAGTACATTCTAAAACAGAGTCTGTTCTCAAAGCAATTATTTGTAACAACAACTACTCACACAGAGAGACACGCAAAGCAATACTCTGTAACAACAGAAACATCACCCAGAGACTCCCCGCCCTTTTGTTGTATTCATCTCGCTTTGTTAACAATTGTGATTAAAATAGAGGTAGAGGATGTATGTGGATGGATGCTTGGTGTGGATAATAACTGAATGATCAGGGAGCTGTCAGCCTAAGAATCCAGTGTCCATCGGCTGAAGAAGGAGTCAAGTGGAAATAACCAGAGGACGCCCGGAGGACAGACTGGAATCCACCCAACAGCCTCAAGAATGGGAGAACCAAAGAACAAGATAACATCTGGCAGCACGGAGCCATCAGGAATGTGACATCTGCTGATTGATTCAGCAACAGCATGATGAAGCAATTCCCATAGACTGGCATAGGAAGAAATTCCTATAAAAATGGACTCTAGAAAGTGAGAACTTTGGAGTCTGCTTCTGCAAACTAACTTCCAGAAGCATCAGATGAGAATCTGACAAGGCCCTGCTCCCTCCTCATGTCCAGGCCACCTGGCCAGTGGCTTGGCATGAGCAACTCTAAGGCTGGTAACTATGATAACAACCTTGCAGAATCTGTGTGTGTGTGTGTTTGTATGAATGAATGTGTGAATAAATATGAAATTGAATGGAATGTTATAGCTATAACTAACTGCTTACTATGATTCTTTCTGTATTCACAATAAATGTGGCATTTTGCCTTTTCCCCTTTAATAAGATCCTGCTGGTTTTTATTTTATTGGTATAACACATGCGGGTTATACCATAGCAGTGCCGCTGATTTGAAGGTATACATTGTCCCCAAATATGAAATAGTTATGGGTGAGGACAAAGTCACAAAGTTCAGCCACCAGGTTTGCCGTGACTTTATCGGGGATACTGTTCCTGATGGCTTGTAGTCCATCTTTGTGTGGAATGTTGGTGTAGAGGGCTTCTACATCCATAGTGGCTAGGATGATGTTTTCAGGAAGATCACCGATGGATTGTAGTTTCCTCAGGAAGTCAGTGGTGTCTCGAAAGTAGCTGGGAGTGCTGGTAGCGTAGGGCCTGAGGAGGGAGCCAGACAATCCTGCTGTCAGGGTGCCAATGCCTGAGATGATGGGGCTTCCAGGATTTCCAGGTTTATGGATCTTGGGTAGCAGATAGAATATGCCAGGTCGGGGTTCCAGGGGTGTGTCTGTGCGGATTTGTTTTTGTGCTTTTTCAGGGAGTTTCTTGAGCAAATGCTGTAGTTTCTTTTGGTAACCCTCAGAGGGATCAGAGGGTAATGGCTTGTAGAAAGTGGTGTTGGAGAGCTGCCTAGCAGCCTCTTGTTCATATTCCGACCTATTCATGATGACAACAGCACCTCCTTTGTCAGCCTTTTTGATTATGATGTCAGAGTTGTTTCTGAGGTTGTGAATGGCATTACATAACTATTTTTGTTTTGCACGGCTGAGGTTATGGGGCAAGTGATGCTGCTTTTCCACAATTTCAGCCCGTGCACGTCGGCAGAAGCACTCTTTGTAGAAGTCCAGTCTGTTGTTTCAACCTTCAGGAGGAGTCCACCCAGAATCCTTCTTTTTGTAGTCTTGGTAGGAAGCTCTCTGTGGGTTAGTATGTTGTTCAGAGGTGTGTTGGAAATATTCCTTGAGTCGGAGTCATCGAAAATAGGATTCTAGGTCACCACAGAACTGTATCATGTTTGTGGGGATGGAGGGGCTGAAGGAGAGGCCCCAAGACAGGACAGATTCTTCTGCTGGGCTAAGAGTACAGTTGGATAGATTAACAATATTGCTGGGTGGGTTAAGCGAATGACTGTTGTGGCCCCTTGTGGCATGTAGTAGTTTAGAAAGTTTAGTGTCCTTTTTCTTTTGTAGAGAAGCAAAGTGTGTGTTGTAAATGGCTTGTCTAGTTTTTGTAAAGACCAGCCATGAGGAAGTTTGTGTGGAAGGTTGTTTTTTATGAGAGTATCCAGTTTTGAGAGCTCATTCTTAATCTTTCCCTATTTGCTGTGGAGGATTATTGATAAGGTGGTTCTGCAGTTTTTTTGAGAGTGTGTGGCACAAGCTGTCAGCATAGTCTGTGTGGTATGTAGATTATGTAATGTATTTTTGCCTTCAGTCCATGTTTATTCCCCCCCGCCCCACACCCCATTCCTCAGATGTTCTTGTCAACTGCTGGAAATGGCCCACCTTGATTATCACTAAAAAGATTCCCCCCCCGCCCCCCCCCCCCACTGGTAATAGCTCACCTTACCTGATCACTCTCGTTACAATGTGTAACACCCATTGTTTCATGTTCTCTGTGTATATAAAATCTCCCCACTGTATCTTCCACTGCATGCATCCGATGAAGTGAGCTGTAGCTCACGAAAGCTTATGCTCAAATAAATTTGTTAGTCTCTAAGATGCCACAAGTCCTCCTTTTCTTTTTGCAGATACAGACTAACATGACTGCTACTCTGAAACCGTTCACTTGTGTTGTGCCCCTTGTCCTTTCTTCACACAATAGTAATTTGCGGCTGAACATTTGCTCTTGAGAGTGAATGTGGGGGCCAGAACTATAAAACCCGAGGAACTATTGTTTTTCTCATTCACCCAGTATAGGTGCTGGTTCTACTGTGAGAATAGTGATGCAGCTGTATTGCATGAGAGACTCACACATTTCCTTTGAGTTCCAGAAGGTATGGCAGGTGATGCTTCAGCACATTAGACAGTGTTGCTAACGCTCATGATTTTTATTGTGAACCTCCTGATATTTGGTGTTTTTCTTAAAGCTCCAGTGGCTGGAATCAGCAGATTGCAGAATAATCTCAACATTATATATAGAGAGAGAAAGAGTAAAAGTTTCTAATCCTCATACTTGCAGAGAAAAGACTGAAGCAAGTCTGAAATCTCAAAAACCAGAAGGTTAATAAAAAAAACCCAAAATGTATATATATTAAAATTCATTATTTTTAATCCAATCTCTTGATTTAGAGGGGCCTAGCTGAGAGTTTTAATATTTGGAGTTAGCAATGCTAGGTTACCAGCTGGAAGAAACTTTGTAATGGGTTGGGTTAAAACCCCATTGATGTTGATAGGCATGAACTCACGCTTCAGTTATCATAACTGTAAACATATGTCCCATCTGAGACCAAAGGTGTGTATGAACTCACTCAGGAGCTTATGGGCTGAGTATTGCTTTGGGTCGGGAGGGGTGTGTGACAAACAAATACTGAGGTCACAGGCAAGAACAGAGAGAAAGAAGCAAAGGAAATGAAGCAAGAAAGCCAAGTAGTAGCCCGTGAGCACGGTGTGACCCTGGAAAAAGCAAGAGAGAGAGTGAAACCAGATATTATAGGGATAACAGAAAAATGGTAGACTAGTAGTCGTGGCTAGATTATAGCTATTGAAGGGTATTTCCTGTTCAGGAAAGAGAGAAAAAAAATAGTGGAGTAGCATTGTATATTAATGATGAGGTACACTGTAAAGAAATTAGAAGTGATGGAATGGATAAAATGGAATCTATTTGGTTCAAAATCACTTTGGGGAAGAAATCTAACTAATGCTCCACTAGGATAGATCTTGGGGTATGCTACAGCCCCCCAGGATCTGATATGGATACGGATAGAGACCTCTTTAATATTTGTAATGAAATAAATACTACTTGGAATTGTGTGATTATAGGAAACTTTAATTTCTTAAAAAGCAAAGGAGTACTTGTGGCACCTTAGAGACTAACAAATTTATTTGAGCATAAGCTTTCGTGAGCTACAGCTCACTTCATCGGATGCATTCTACAGCTCACTTCATCGGATGCATTCACTGAATGCATCCGATGAAGTGAACTGTAGCTCATGAAAGCTTATGCTCAAATAAATGTGTTAGTCTCTAAGGTGCCACAAGTACTCCTTTTCTTTTTGCGAATACAGACTAACACGGCTGCTACTCTGAAACCTTTAATTTCTTGGATATCCATTGGAGGACAAGTGCTACTAATAATGTTAGAGCCCAGATATTCCTGGATGTGATAGCTGACAGATTTCTTGCATCAAAGTCACTGAACCAACAACAGGTGATGCCATTTTAGATTTAGTATTAGTAAGTACCAAGGACTTCACAGATGAATTGGTCGTCGTTCTTGATTCAAGTGATCATGAGCTAATTCAGTTTAAACTAAATGGAAGGATAAAAATAGGTATGTAACTGAGATCCTTGATTTCAAAATGGCAATCTTAAAAAACTTATGGGAGGTATTTAGGGAAGTGGACTGGACTGAAGAACAAAAGGATCTGAATGTGGAAAAGGCTTGTAATTCCTTTAAGTCAAAGTTGCATAAGCTATCTGGAGCCAGCATCCCAAGCAAGGATGGGGGGAAATTGTGGGGAAGGGTTGCAGAACAAACTAGATGAACAAGCATCTCAAACAGGTTATTAAGAGAAAGCAGAAATCCTAAAAGGAATGGAAGATGGTATGGATCAGCAAGGAATGCTACCTCTTGGAGGTCAGCAGGTGTAGGGGAAAAAAGTGAGAACTGCCAAAAGCCAAGCAGAGTTGCACCTTGCAAAGGAAATTAAAAACAATTAAACCCAAGGTTCTTTAGCCATATAAATAAAAAGAAAACAAGAAAAGAAGTGGGACTGCTAAGCTCTGAGGATGGGGTGGAGATCAAAGATGATATAGGCAAGGCCCAACACCTAAATGAATATTTGCCTCAGCTTTTAATAAGGGTAATGAGGAGCCTTGGGGTACTGCTAGGGTGGCTAATGGAAACGAGGACATGGAAGTAGAAAATACCACATCTGAGGTGGAAGTCAAACTCAAACAGCTCACTGGCCAAATTGGGGGAGCCAAATAATCTCCATCCAAGAATATTACAGGAGCTGGGAAGTGAAATTACAAGCCCAATAGCAAGGATTTGTAATGATTTTGTTGGGAGGAAGGTGGAAATTTAAAATTCATACAGATAAGTTTGCTTCCCTGCTGATGTTTATCAGGCTCTATGAGCCACATTAAGCATGCTTTGGCTTGACCTTTCTCCCCACCTCGGATTCCTTTCTGTGTAACTGCACAGCTGCTGCCCCGTCAGTTGCAAGTTTGCCGCTTCTATCTCTACACAGAACATTATGTTGCTCAGGAATAAGACAGGAAGAGCAACTAGCTAACCACAAAACAGGGACATTGACTACACACCATGTGGTAACAAACTGGAAAACTGAGGAAAATATATTTTGTTCTCCAATATCTTTCAGTAATGGAAATGATAGGCTTTACTTGTAAAATACTAGATACATTTGCAGATCGAAATGAAGTTTTCCAGTGATGATGTCCCTTTCAAACAATAATTGGTAAATTCAAATTTGCTGGTTACTGTCATGTTACTTTCTAGACAAATTTTCTAGTTCATGAGCTTATTTATGAAATGTAAGGAACTACCTGTCTATATCTTGTGGGAGATCTTTCAGTTTGTTGTTGCTAATATCCAGCCAGTGCAAACTTGACATCCGGAGTATACAAATTGGAATAGTGGGGAACTTGTTTGCTGACACATCCACAAATGTGACTTGTTTCAAGTTACTTAACTGGAAAGAAACAATGCAGTATTTTAGGTACATTCTACAGAATATCTTATGAGCAAATCATTAAACTCTTCAAATAAATATTATTGCTTCTCCAGATCACTTGGAGCATTCAGGATTGTATAATGTTTCTGATTTGTACTCAGCTTTATGCCACACACATCACACCCATCATTGTTCAGGTAGAGGGATACCAGACATAATTCCCTCCAAAACTTTTCAACACCTCTAAATCCACCAGAGAGACCTCTAAAATGAAATGTTATTTCCCCTTTTAAAAAGCCTGGAGTCTGGGAAAACAGCAACTGGGACAAGGTATTGACCCTGGCCTTTCCTCAAAATAGTACAGAAAACTAACAACCAGTAAATAAAACTGTTTTGATAACTAATAGACTTAGTTATTACACACTATATAGATACTAAACAGTCATTTTTAAAAACACCATGGAGGTTTTATCAATATATCTTCTATTTACTTTAAATAGACTTCTTTGACTATAAACCCATGTAATGCATTGAAAATGTTTAGCCAAAAGACCACTTGAGAACTGCAACTTTACCAGTTCACATCAGCCTAGAATATAATCCAATATTTTTTTAAGTAAAGCTGTTTAAAAATACATTTTCTGAGTCTCAAACTAAATATATATATATATATATATATAATGCACTAAATCCTTTTATTAGAAGACCTGTCAAAGGAATAACATTTTTAAATAATAAACTGCTAATGTATCCAAAGTTAACTACAAATGTAAAGTAGACCAGTTTAAGAATTAAATGTGTTAAATGAAGGGCTCTGTGTACTAAATCCATTATTTACAGTAGGGCCGTCGATTAATCGCAGTTAACTCACACGATTAACTCAAAAAAATTAATTGCAATTTAAAAAATTAAACATGATTATTCACAGTTTTAATCACACTGTTAAACAATAGAATACCAATTGAAATTTATTAAATATTTTTGGATGTTTTTCTACATTTTCAAATATATTGATGCTGCATGACTGCATGTTATGAGAATAGCTATTTTTCCATTTATTATATGCTATTGCCAAAAGATCATTTTAATATTTAATTTTGTTTTTCTTCAGAGTTTATAATCCCACAAAAATGAATTTGGCACAGAAATATGATTGTCTTGATACAAAACTTTGGTTGGGCATGCAACACAATATATGGGGCTCTAATTATATCGTCTAGGCTACAAGCCCTCATTGCGCTTTCTTTTAGGGCAATAGGAAACTAAATCTATATGGTTTCTACACAGTGTTCCAGCAAAATAGAGTTTTGATTTAATCTGTCACTAGAATGCTACCAACAAACCCCTGGGGAATATGACACACTGGAAATTATGGCAGCTACTTTTTATATTTACTAAAGAAAATGCTATATATATTTATTTCCTTTTGAAAGACTAATGGATTTTTGCACCTCCTACAACATTTCGTTTATAAACAAGCCTGCCAACCTTATCATTTTTATTTAAGCGGTTTATTTTTGCTGTTTAACTTTGTTATCTGACTTTGAATCAGTCAGAATATAGGCTTTATGCAAGCTCCATTTTAAACACTAGCTGCATTTGACAGTCAAACTACCTGGCCACAGTTATTGCGGTCCTTACTGTTAATCATAATTGTCATCTTTATTTGACAAACTACCCATATTGCTTCTTATCTTAATAATTTTGCTTTTAAAGAAAATAGCCTTTGCAGCATTCCACAGCTCCACTGCTTTTCTCTTCTCTGACAGTTAAAGTTTCAGTTGAGAGAAAAGGACACCGTGTCCCTGAGTTGAATGAGTTGTTTGATTAATGGGTGGGTTTTTATTTCTGCTTTATTTTTGTCATTGAAAGGGATTTACTGATAAGGTCTGTTGCTTGTGGTTTTAGTATGAGCTGCCCATTTCACGGCATCAGCAAATGCAAAAATCTGAAATTATGTCAATACCTAGCCAAAAAAACCCAACATTAAATTAAATACAAATATTCTGTGGCAGAAACAATCTGACTAAAACCAACATAAGCCAGGAAATACAGAGAATTAACCCAGCTATGCTCAACTGCTTTCAGTTCTCTCCAAACAATTGGTGACCTAACACATGAGGAGCCCAATTTTGCAAGAAAATCCTGGCTCCATTGAAGTCAACATGAGTTTGGTATCATTGATTTTAATGAGGCCAGGATGTCACCCAACCTCTCCTGCCAAGTTTGGATGGCACTCAACACCTTGCAGGAGGCACTCAGTAACTTGCAGGATTGGGACACATCTGTGCTGCAATACTGATGACAAGAGAACAACTCAGGTCAATTCTTTAACTCTTAGCTAACTGGCTCTTGTCAGTTTAAACCACACCCTTAACATTTCTTTTGTATGTATTTTTAAAAATTAATTATTAATTATTATTATTATTACCACCAAGGTTTTTTGCAGAAGAGTACAGCAGTTTGCAGGGAGTTGGTAACAAGAAGCATACCCTATTCTCCACCAGAGACAGGATGCTAGATGAGACTGCGGCAAAACCATTCCTAGGGTTAGAATTTGTGATTTCATCAACCCAGGATCTTGACAGTAACATAAAGAAACTCACCCCAAAGTCTTAACATAGGGGCAGGTTCCTAACTAGACGACAGAATTCTGGTAATTAAAGCATGTTAAATTGGTCCCAAAAGATTTTCAGAGGCATTGGACACCCTTGTCTTGTACCACTGGAGTCAATCAGAGCAGCACAGCTGAAAATCAGGCCACATTTATTTTGATGCCTAATTGTGAATTCAGGAGTTTAACTTTAGGCACCCAAGTTTTAAAATGTTGGCTCTATTTCCTTTCACCCTTTTATCTTTAAAAAATTACATATCACTTAAAGAAAACAGTGATGAAGTAAAATGTCTCATGTGTGATTTGAGAAACAAACAAAAATGCCAAATATTTCAAAGAATGAGTAAACCGGCTGCATATAAAATACTAATTATTGCTGTAACATTGGTACATGACCTACAGTAGAATGTAAAAATGCCATCAGGACTACGCTGGTGGTGAGAAGAAAAACAACCATGTACTCATTGTTTTTATTATTTATTTATATTGCAGTAGCACCTGGAGAACCCAGCCATACTGTGCTAGGTACTGTGCGCACACTGTATAATAAAATGATGGTCTCTGATCCAGTGTTAATTCTGTAGCTCGGACAGAACCAATCCTTCTCCCGTTGAGTATATCTGCAGTGCAGTCAGTGGTGTGACAACAGCATGTAGAGACATATCCGAGCTAGCTTTGATCTAACTAGCTGGAACAACAATAGCAGTGAAGTTGCAGCAGCATAGGTGGCAGCAGAGATTAGCCCACAAGTACCCCCGGTCCCAAGCACGCTTGCATTGCTATTGCTACACAAGCTAGCTCGATCAGAGCTAGCACAGGGATGTCTAGAGGCAGTCATACGTCTGATCACAATGTAGACAAAGTCAACAGCCAAACTACCACTGACAGTAAAAGCAGCAGGATTACTAGACTATGCAAACAGCCATAAAAAGCCATGATGTGTGGAAGTGTTTTAATTGGTTTTACATTTTTCCTTTGTTCCACTGACTCCTGTACTTTTGTTTCATCCCTTGATCATACATACATGACTGAAGAACTGTGTGGTAATAACAAAAGCACTATTCTGCATGAAGACCTGATCCAGCAAGAAATTTAAGCACACACTTACATTTAAGTATGTAAATCCATTTCAGTCAATGGGACTACAAAGGTGCTTAAAATTAAGCATGTGCCTAAGTGCTTTGCTGGATTTGGGCCATATCAAGGGCCAATATCCCAAAAGGTTACTTCCTGTTGATTAGAGTTATAAATTATAAATCTTCATACTGCTAGTACTCCAACCACATGTAATCTACACATATTGATGCAATTTGCCAACGCAAAATAGCTCTGTTTTCTAGATCTCCAAATCATGTAGCGTAGGAACATGAGGGGGTGAAAATCTAGCCCCACTGAAGTCAATAACAAAACTCCCACTTACTTACCTGGACCTTGAAATTCGCACCAAGGGCTTATTTTTCATATTCTTTAATTAAAAACACTAGTTAGAAGAGCCTTGTTAATAGTATTGCATATTGTTTGACCTCTAAGTAATGTTCTGGTGGTAAATATCTTTTGATTTTCAAAGATCTCTTTTAAAATATATTCTGCTCCATCACCAATAAATGAAAAAAAATGTATGTCCACTTTTATAACAGAACAGGTACAAATGCACCATTTTGTTATGCTCCCTCTGCACACTGCAGCAGCAATTAATGGAGAAATACGATTAGAGTGACACAGACGTAATGATATAAACACACAAACAAAAACATTTTGGCACAACCAGGCACTATATCCACTAAAGTTGTCATTTTGTTTGTTAAAAATGGTCATATTCATTTTAGATCTTACAGAAACACACAGTAAATCAATCAATATTTGCCACAGGGAGAATGAAAAAAAAATCAGAAGGAAGTAAATTTTATTTTCAAGCAGCCAGAAAGAATATTATAAACCAAGAAGATGACAAATGCACTAAGAACTGTAAAGCACTGGTTGACAGTTTTCTTTTAGGTTGGTAAACTAGTAACGACTCACTTTAGAAGATATACAGAGGACATTTAAAGAGACAGTACAGTACAATAGAATGTTGTCATAGGATAATATTGGCGGATGCTAAAAAAAATTAAAAAAAAGATGAGAAATGTTAAGGCAAAGCTGAAAGGCACTGATCCTGTGCCTCAGTACTGTTACAGTTGCTGACTGATATACAGGAGATATATTTTGTCTGATGGATATTGGTGTTGTGCAGTAACAATAGCTTACTGTACCACTGTGGAATTGTTGATTCTGATTAACTAAGAAACCAGGCTTTTGGGGTGCTTCAGCCAATCAGAGACCAGCTGTTCTATAAAAGTAAACGTCTTTGTTTTAAAGAATAAATTGTTTTTATTAATTAATCATAGTTTAAAACAAAACTTTTAGAGGTAAAATTCAGGAACAGTCCCCCTGTTTTAGGAGCTGAGAACAGAGGAATAAAAATGGTCTTGTAGTTATGGAACAGGACTAGAAGTTAAAATCTTTGGGTTCCATTCCTAAGTGTCAGACTTCCTGTATCATACTGGGAATCAATCACACTCTGCTTCAGTATCCTTATCTGTAGAAATGGGAGTGATAATACTTTCTCTATACCTCACAATGGCTTTGTCAACCTTAGTTCACTAGCCTTTGAGAGGTCCTTATCTACTATGTTGATGAGCACCACAGACATGTAGATAAATAATAATTAGGAGAGCAGGCAAAAGTACTCCCGCTCTAGGGTGACCAGACAGCAAATGTTAAAAATTGGGATGGGTTGGGGGGTAATAGGAGCCCATATAAGAAAAAGAACCAAAAATCAGGACTGTCCCTATAAAATCAGGACATCTGGTCACCCTATCCCGCACAGTCTTTGGTGGAAAAGCTTCCACAATTAGGGTTGGTCTTGCTGCTTCCTAAGCCGACACTTTCATAGCCAAAATCCCAAAATTCAGTGGAGTCACACCAGGGATAAACCTGTCCCACTCTTTAAGAGATCAGGTGTAAAACTCAGCTGACCCAGTCCACATCAGTGGACGACCTTTTCAGTGCTGCCTGAAAGTCTATCGTCAAATATGGCTCATTTTCTTAATGTAGGTAGATCCACAGAATCTGCCTTTGGGTGTGACCGCCACATTTCATGAGCCTGAAATTGGGCAAAATTTCAACAATTAACCTGGCAATTCATAGTCTTGTCCCCTGCCAGGATTTCAGCAGTCTACCTCCTTCACCCACGCAGAGTGCTCTCAGATTTGCACTTCCATTCCAGAGATTTTCTTTTTAAACTTTTTATGCACAGATCCAATTATAGCTAGAATGGCCTTGAGTGGAGTAACTGCTTTTACTGTAAAAAGAAAAGGAGGACTTGTGGCACCTTAGAGACTAACCAATTTATTTGAGCATAAGCTTTCGTGAGCTACAGCTCACTTCATCGGATGCAAGTGATGCTGTAGCTCACGAAAGCTTATGCTCAAATAAATTGGTTAGTCTCTAAGGTGCCACAAGTACTCCTTTTCTTTTTGCGAATACAGACTAACACGGCTGTTACGCTGAAACCTGCTTTTACTGTGCTTCAATTAATTACCACCACCAGGCTAGCATGGAATGTTTTCATCTCATCTACCCTGTTTATTATCCTGCATTATTCTTTTTCTAGCCACACAATTCTCAATATTTGTAACATGTAACAGATTTCTTTATGTTCTGCCCCTGTATGCATGCACAAAAACTCTATAAGGCATGTACCACTAGGGGATTCAGAAAGAGGAGATGGAACTATGGTTCCACTCCTCTCTTCCCTGGCTGGGAGAAGTGGCTGGCTGAAGAAGAGTGTGCACACTGCCCCCTCTCGACAATTGGCACAGTGCTCATGAGGAGACACCCATAAGGCTACCTTACAAGGACCTTCTTGTACACCAAGGAGTCAGCCCTCAGCACAAAGCCTCCAGCAGTTCCCACTGGGTCACTGCCAGTCTGCACCACCCTAACTCGGGGCTGTATCCCAAAGACACAAACAGCCCACAGAATACATTGTGTTATCAGAATTCACAAACATATTCATTTGTTACAAATGTCTGCTGATGGAAATACAATTGACTTAGATGCTAGAACATTTACTTCTTTAGATTAGTAATAAATAAAGTAAAATAAAATAATAATAAATTATCCTGCTCAATATTTAGCCAGCTGGCTCAGCCCTGAACAAGCAATCTGTATATGGAGAAGCAGTTAATCAAACAGAATTACGTACTCCTTTTCTTTTTGCGAATACAGACTAACACGGCTGCTACTCTGAAACCATACAGTTGTATAAATATTCCTATGTAAAATCAAAGAATGAGGTCCTCACCCCTGTGCTGGCTCTTTTACCCCAGTTAAAGGTCTGGAGCAGGATAAAGGGGTCCTAAAAAAACCCAAGTTCCAGCTGAGGGTGGTTTCCTCCAGCACAGACACTGCAGAGACAACCAGAAGGCTGCCTTCCAAGGACCCCCTCACAAGCCCTGGTGTAGGGGGCATGCCAAGGGTGGGAGAGGCACCTTGAGGTGGAGTCACAGCACACAGTGCTTCAGAAATTCCAAGCAGTGCTGCCACCCATCGGGCAGTCCAGAGAAGCAGCTATAACTTGGATATGCTCCGAGTGCAGTCTAAGTAATGTCAGGAGCTTCTCGAACCCCCAGATGAGCCAAGGCTCAAAGCTACCTTAGCCACTCCTCCCCCAGGCTGCCAGTTTTGTGCTGTCCATATGCACCTTCCAAAAAAGTCTATTTCACAACCCATGTCCTCTCGGAACCTTTTTCTAATGTGTTGCCTAAACTTTTCTTTGCTTAGCTCTGTGCAATTGCTGATGATGTGTAGTCCCAGAAGCGTTAATCTGTATTAGCCAATTGAATAGTTCTGCATAGTTGTGTATAATTTGTATACTGTCACAGAATATTTTCTGTGCAGATAGCATTTCAGTAATACCTACAGTGTAACACGGATATATCAGAACATGGGGTTGGGGTAAGGAAACTGTGGATAATGAACAAATATTTAAGTGAACAAAATTCATTATGATTAATGGTACATATCTGAAATATTTGAGTTTACATGATGGTATATGAAATTCAGTGTTGACAAATATACACTGGAAGAAATAATGTCAATTACTAACATGCACATTGCTGATTACTAAATTAACTGGAACCCAGGGGGGGATGGAAAGATAATTATTTTGGTGAATGAAAACTTCTGTTCAATGTACACTGGTGGTCAAAGAAAATACTACTTTAATACATAAGGAATGGGATATATTAGAACAGCGAAATTATTATAGTGCCACTATATATATCAATAGTACACCTTGACCTGCAATACTATGTTCCCGTCCGGTCACTCTGTCTTCAAGAAAGATACAGCAAAAATAGAAGGGGTCCAGGGATGAACAACAAAAACTATCAGAGGAATGGAAAGAAATTTTCTCTATCATCTTTACTGAATATTTGCAGTAATACCCAAAGATCTCAATCAAGCTGAAGAAAAATTGAACAGACGATAACACTTTAGTTTAAAGAGCTGATGAAGAAAAATAAATTTTCAGAACAATGAACAATAGAGAAATGGTAAATCAGCTGCTCCTATATATATTCCCTTATAAACACAAGAACAAGAAGGATTCCAATGAATCCAAAAAGGAAATAGTTTTCTTTACATAATTAACCTATGGAACTTGCTGCTATAGAATCATAGGACTGGAAGGGACCTCGAGAGGTCATCTACTCCAGTCCCCTGCACTCATGGCAAGACTAAGTATTATCTAGACCATCCCTGACAGCTGTTTGCCTAACCTGCTCTTAAAAATCTCCAATAATGGAGATTCCACAACCTCCCTAGGCAATTTATTCCAGTGCTTAACCACCCTGACAGTTAGGAAGTTTTTCCTGATGTCCAAGCTAAACCTCCCTTGCTGCAATTTAAGTCCATGGCTTCTTGTCCTATCCTCAGTGGTTAAGAAGAACAATTTTTCTCCCTCCTTCTTGTAACAACCTTTTATGTTCTTGAAAACTATTATCATGTCCCCTCTCAGTCTTCTCTTTTCCAGATTAAACAAACCCAATTTTTTCAATCTTCCCTCACACGACATGTTTTCTAGACCTTTAAATCATTTTTGTTGCTCTTCTCTGGACTTTATCCAATTTGTCCACATCTTTCCTGAAATGTGGTGCCCAGAACTGGACACAATACTCCAATTGAGGCCTAATCAGCATGGAGTAGAGAGGAAGAATAACTTCTCGTGTCTTGCTTACAACACTCTTGCTAATACATCCCAGATTGATGTTCCTTTTTTTTGCAACAGTGTTACATGGTTGACTCATATTTAGTTTGTGGTCCACTATGACCCCAGATCCGCAGTACTCCTTCCTAGGCAGTCATTTCCTATTTTGTATGTGTGGAACTGAGTGTTCCTTCCTAAGTGGAGTACTTTGTATTTGTCCTTATTGAATTTCATCCTATTTATGTCAGACCATTTCTTCAGTTTGTTCAGATCATTTTGAATTATAATCCTATCCTCCAAAGCACTTGCAACCCCTCCCAGCTTGGTATCGTCTGCAAACTTTATAAGTGTATTACTGAGTCAAAGAGATTAGCAGGATTCTGAAGAGGATTTGACATTTATACAGATAATGAAAACATCCACAGGTACATTAGATAGGATAGAAAAATAAGGGACATAAACCTTCATGCTTCAGGACATAAGTCAACTACTACCTGCCTGGGGCTAGGAAAAAATTTCTCCAAGGGGCTGGTTATTCCATTATGATCCATGATAGGGACACAACCTTTTGAGGAATCTGTTAGAAGCCACAGTCAGATAGGATATTGAACTAGATGGACGACTGATCTGATCTGGATAATAATCCTATATATATAAATTCTGAATGTATTACTAATTCAGCAATTCCTTTGGACTAAAATGTTTGAAGGCTCTTCTGGGGTGAAGATATAGATATGATTAGCATTCAGTGTAGAATCTGCCAAGAAATAAGACCTTGAACCCCCAAAGCCTTTAAGCATTTGCTTAACTGCAATAGGACTGCTCCCATTAAAATTAAGCATGTGCTTAAGTGATGTATTGGACTGAGGTCTAAGAAAACAAAAATCACATTTCAAAGCACTGACTCCTCTCTGACTTCCCATGAATACATTCCTTTCTGCAGCAAAGCTGGAGAGCAGTCAGGAGAGACCAGATCATGAAGATGCACAAGCTCCTTTATGCAATTTTAAAATGCTGTGCCACAGCCAATGGAAACTCAGGAAATTAAAAATGTACATAATTGATTGCTATTTATCTTCTTATAAGATAACATCACTGCATTAAAGCAGTAGTTCTAGACAACTTACAGATCCCCCATGCTTCTTACAGTCAACAGCATCCAAATTAATGTTGATGCCCTCTACTCTTAAATGTAGAGCCAGATTTTCAAAAGTGTTCAGCTTCTACAATCAAGCTCAAATTTTCGAAACGCACAACTGTCATTTGGGAACCTAAAAGAAATAGCCAGATTTTCAGAAGAGTCTGCCGTACCCAGTAGTTCCCATTGTTTTCATCCTCAGAAGTTGGCATCTCAATGGCATTGCAATACTTTTGAAAATCTTTCCACTTAATTTAGGTGTCTGACTGGGAGCCACTGGGTGCTGAGCTCTTTTGAAAATCTGATCCTTGATAAAATATATATTTTTTTCTATTACAGTAGCACATAAAGGCCCTCAACTGAGATCCAGGTCCCATTGTGCTAAGTGCTATACAAATAGAGTAAGAGTCTCTTCATAAAACCCAGGTTTCCTGATTCTCAATCCTATGACACATCTGTTCAGACCACTCTGCTTCCCAATTTATTTTTAACAGTCCTGTTCAACTTTCAAGATTTGTTTTGGTAATGTAGTATGATCATTGGGAAACATTAAGATTATTTGTTTTCTAAGAACCTTGTTTTTTTAAATTGTACTGTAGCTCCTGGACTCCATCTGTTCTTCACTGCAACAGTAGGTCCTTCAATCAAGTGCCTGTAAATTTTTTTATTGCCTCTAGCCATCTTTTAGAGACCATTTTGTATTATGTAATATTCTGAGGTCTTGGTGCCAGCTTCTGAGGATGAAAATCTTTCAACTATATTAAAAGTAATTTCAGGGAATAAGACTTTCTTTAACCCTTTTCCTGCCCCAAGAGAGATCTCCAGAAATAAACAACAACTGCAACAAAAGCACAACTGGTGGAACAGGGGCTAAGACACACACCTGACCCTCCAAATATCTAACTACTAATTCATTCTAGTAAAAACATTGCAACATAGGATTAGCAATATCAGATCAGTCCAACAGACTATCTCTAGCAGTGGCCAATATCTGATATGTCAGAGAAAGGGGAAAAAAACAATAAAACAAAAATATCAAACATCAATTTTGCAAAACTTTACATGCTGACAAAAATCTTTCTTTATCCCTGAAGTTATCTGCTTATACCCTGAAGAATGAGATTTAATTAACCTTATCATAGCCTGCATAACTATAAATGATATTGTTCATAAAATTTTCCAGGGCTTTCTAGTATTCAGCCACAATAACTGGCTCAATGGCATGCTGCAGCAATGAATTTCATAGGTTGCCTATCGGCTGTATGAAGAAGCATTTCTTTACATTTGTTCTAAATTTACCAGCCATCAATTTCATAATATAAGATTCATTGTCCTTTCCATGTCACTTCTGATATATTACAGGGCCCAGCTCTGTGAGGTACTGGGTGTCTTCTGCTAGGTTCTGAGAGGAAAGGAAAAGATATAATGATTGAGGGGAACATAAAGAGGGACAGGGAGAATGAAGCTGGCCACAGAGAGACAATGAGGGAGTGAGGCAGAAGGAGGTTGGAGCAAACAACCAATACATACATGGAAAAGAAAAGTTCACAACATGCACCTAATCAGACATAGACAGAAGCCTTCACTTTTAGCAAACAATGCCTCCTTGGATTCATTTGGGGGCCCAGAATCACCCACAGTTGTAAAACTCTTGCATAGTGTGTGGACACTTGATAATTGTCCTGTTCTATTCATTCCCTTTGACACATCTGGCATTACTGGGCTAGATGGACCATTGGTCTGACCCAGTATGAACATTCTTATGTTCTTATGACGAACCTCTTCAACAACAGGAACAGTAACCACTCTGTATCTTCAGTCTACTTCCGCCAAGCCACTAGCATCACTTCTATTATATGTAGGCTCTGTGTCAGCCAACTTGTTCACCTTTAAGTCCCAAACTTTGCCTGACACTGAAAAGGTACAGATACAGCATCATCCAGGTAAAATGGAAAAATAATATGGAGCTGTGCGTCACGATCTGGGGCATGGGCAGTCAGGCCTGGAGGTCAGATCAGTGGCAGTCAGAGGCTGGGAGCCTTTCATTACCACTGGCAGAGGGCACATCAAACCATAACTCACATCAAGCCTGACATACTTATTGCCTTAACACACTGTTGACATAATCTGTATCTAAAAGGTGTCATGTAAGATGTTATATTTAGTGAGGTGTCATATGATTTAGTTGGGGTTGGTCCTGCTTGAACAGGGGGTTAGACTGGATGACCTCCCGAGGCCTCTTCCAACCCTCATCTTCTATGATTCTATGATATGCAAACTGATAACACATTGGTCATGAATATTATTGTGTGATGTAGGTACTGGCGGTGTATAAAGAACTTTAGATCTGTGTTGAAAATACGTTCTTAAAAGGTGTTCAGCAAGCTGTGTATAAGACCAACCAATCCAAGATAAAGATCATTGTTTCCTCTGTTTTCCAGTGTCTCCAATGTAAACAGACAGGTAATATCTCAGGAGGACAATGAAAAGTACATCTACGTGTAAGTTAAACTAAGCCATCAAGCTTAAGAGGGGGAAGACCGCTTAATGATCATGACAGGGGATGGAGCCTGCACTCCCAGGAAGCTTTCTGGCTCTTGAAACAGAGACAATAGACTTTGGGAATTATAAGCAAAGTCCAAAAAAAAAAAAAGCCTTTTCATCATCCATCACCTGGGTGACAAAGGGGAAGCAGCGCCCCTTGAGCTCATGAAAAGTAGATCTTCTTGGCCTGAAAACCAAGAGTAGCTGGAACTCACTATAGGTGAGAAACCCGCTTAGACAAAGATTGTAACTTGCTGAAGTTGTTTTAGTCACTAAAAAGTGTGTTTTGTTTTGTTTCACTGTAGCCATATCTGGTTATTGTCATTCAAATTTCGGTTCTTTGTTAATAAACATTCTTGTTTTATTACAAAACCATCTCAGTGCTGTGTATTAAACTGAAGGATGAAATCCTCAGCTAAACTAACAGGCTGGTGTCAGCTCTGTCTCTTTGGAGGCAGCGAATGTAATAATTTCTGAGTATCCAGTGATAGGGACTGAACACTGCAAGGGAGATGGTTTTGGACAGACTTGGGACTGGAAAGGCTGTTGCTGTCACTCTGCAAGGAGTAACCAGGCTGATGGAAGCCAGGGTGAAGACATTGTATTGTAAGCAGGCTGCTAGTGTCAGTGCTCAGAGCCAAAGCCACACAGCACAGAAGCACCTAGGGTTCCAGGGCAGGCAATGACAGAACCCCTTAATGGTCTAGGTGAAACCCCAAAGCATCACAGAGGCCACAAACAGAGCCTAAGTTCAAAGCCACTGCCAGCGATAAGGAGTCAGAGCTGGAGCAAGGCAGCAGGGCTGGAGCTGGTCAAAAATAAGGCAGGAGCGGGACCGGGAACAAGGCAGGCACAGAAGCGATTACAGCTGCAGGCGTTAAGCATTATGTTTCCAGCAGCCTGCCACCACTACTGCTAAGCTTAAATGCACACCTGATGGCTCCTTCCAGCCAACAGGGCAGGCCAGCAAATCAGGCAATTCTGCCACAGCCCAACTAGCCTCATTAACTGGGCATACCCAGCAGGCCCCAGGCTCAGGTGACAGAATTTAAGCCCATAGTGCACCATCTGCAGCCACTAACACTTTGCACCTGACTGATAGCGCTGCATCCCATCTTCCTGTCCACCCTCACAAGAGACTGTTGAGGATATACAAAAATTCATGGTTAACAATATTAAATGTTGCTGACAGCTATAAAAATGAAACTTGCAATCATGTAACTAGCCTGTAATTAGCTGATAACTGAGTTGAATGTACTCAGTAATTAATTTAATACATTCCTATTTAATATTTGGTTATGCCCAGAGACTCCAGTCATGATCAGGAACCCGTTATGCTATCCTTCCCATTTTCACTCTATGGGCCATTGTGGAGAAGTGACTTGCTTTTTCCCGGACCCTCTTCACCCCCTTGAGGTGCTGTACATCCCCAGCGAAAGAAAGAGACAGAGAATGCAGTCCCTGTGTTCTCTTTATGTAGGCCATGCAAACGAGGGAAAGTTCTGCATTCCCTCTCCCATCACTGTACAACTATTTATGGATCTGGCAGAATCTGGCTCTGATTTTCTAGCTTGCGTGAATAGGTAACATTTGAGGGTAGGATTTTCACAAACACTCAGAGCTGGTCTAACTTTTCCTCCTGCTGAATTGTTCATTTTTTACTTATGATCCAATACTTCACTCCTTACTAAGGCAAAACTCCTGTAACAAGGTTTAATTTTTTACTTTAAAAGACAGCAAGGTTGGGCCAATTCAGAACACTTTTGAAAACCCTGCCCCTCATTTATAGAGAACAAAACCTTTTTAAAATTAAATCCAAATTTTTCTAATGAATTAGTGACATTCTAATGTTCACATAATTCTCTTTTGCTCAGTTTTTGGTAGCATTTGGTCACCACTAGTAATTCTTTGTTTATACAAAGTTTTTTGGTGCCATTTAAACTCTGCTTGTAGAAGCAGATGCTACTTTTGTTTAAAATTCAAGTGAAAGGTAAAGGTCACTGGTATCACAATACAAAGGTATACAGGGATCAGTTCTCTAACAAGGCAGAGCTATTATTGGCAAACGATTTGCTCTGGTAGAGAATGCCATGTCTTTGGAGTGATGTTATATTAATTATAAGATTTTTGAATCACGTGGTCAAGAACTACATCAATTGACACAGACATTCCTTTGTCTTACTACATAATCCTGTTTCCTAACGCATTTTCATGTCCTTCTTTAGTCTCTTGTCTTTTAAAAACATTTATAAGAACTCATGCAGTGCTAATGCCTTTGTGTATCTCCTCCCATACCTAACACTTTTGCACCCATCCCCTTTCAATTTTCACACACTCCTGCTAATGTCTGGTATTATATCTTATGCCACTTTCACAAAGCAGCTGTTCTTTGCCTTGGATTGACAGCATTTTGGCAAATGCTATGATAGTGTGAAACTTGGCGTGAGCGTTAGGTGGATTTGCCATACAAAAAAAGCTTTTAATCTTCGCAGGCGAGCATGTGCATTGATTGAACAACCAAAGCAAAATAAAATTCTCTCAAACAGAAAGTCAGCAAGGCTAAGCAACTGTACCTTTCTTAAACTGCAAAACATACACAGTGAAATGCTTGTCCCATTGCAACAGATTTCAGTAGAAGCTGGATTTCACGCACAGTAGGCCTTTTGCCACTGACTTGCTACCTCCTCACTGAAGGAATAGCCAATGCACACAGTTTTGTGGTTCTGAACCTGTACATGGACAAACCAAACTCAAATGATTTGGGCACTAATAAAGTTCATTTTTTACTTATGATCCAATACTTCACTCCTTACTCAGGCAAAACTCCTGTAACAAGGTAAAGGTCTTGCATCCTGTAAACGGTGAACAGGCTAGTAACATGGCTGCTCAAGGAGAAATATAACAGGAAGGTGAAGTTCAGAGGAAAGGTGAGCCTTTTTCCTTTCTGACTGATTAAAGTAAGAAGGCCTCTGGGAACTATTGACCAGTGTTTCCAGTTTATTTGAACCCATCTGTGCAGCAATAATGCAAAACAAGATTACCACCTGTTACACTGAGATTATGGCATGTCAAAAAGAAAACATGATCTCCTAGCCCTCTGAACTTTGGAGGCCGGATATTAAGTAATAAAATTAAAATACATATGCATGCACATGAAAACACAGATGCGCACACACACACGCTCACTCTGCAGAAGTGTTGCACCTTACGTTAAAAATAAACAAACCACACTATGATTCCTTATGCTGCTTAGAGCTAAATTTACTCATTTTGATTAATTTATTCAAGGTGCTCAAGATATTATGTATACACACACATACTTTTCACTCCCTCTCAAGATATTTTAGGATGCTCTTCTCTGACAAAATATTCATATGCTGGAGCAGGAGCAGATTCTCTACCCCATTTCACTCTCTCTGCATTGTTCAGGCTGCACAAAGGGACATCTAAGTGACTGCTGGGATCCCCCATAACAGCAGCATACATTATTCACTGCATACGAAGTTCAGAAAACCAGGCTGCACCCTCGGTTATCATTTTTAAATTTGATTTTCTTGAACCGAAAATCCAAAGTAGCTGCTTAAAACTCTTCTTAAATATTTCCTATCAGAGATGGACTGAGTGAATTAAAATCAATAAAATAAGTAATAGGAATGCCTCTAAAGGCAAGGGAGTTTGAACTGACTAGAGATCGGGCCCTTCCACATAGTGCAGGTATCACTATGAAATACCAGCACAAAAAGAGTACTTAGGAAGAGCTGTTCCAGCATTGGAAATGGTGACTGTGTGATGCAGTAACATAACAGTTGAAAGCATTGCCTTCTGAAAGCAGTACACTTAGGATTGAAGTCAGATCAGTTTTTATACATACACAAATATATGAATGCACACTATGGCATGTATTTAATTTACACTTATCTATAATTCTTAGGAAAACAAATTAATTGCACAATGTGTAACAACATATCAACAGCATCTAGAGTCAATAGTTAGTTAGACTAATACTTCACATTTCTTGGTCTTAATTCTTCTCTCTCACACATTTTACTCCATAGTCGTCAGTAGAGTTACTCCTGATTGACAGTGGTGTCAGTGAGAGAAGAATTATGTCTGTATAATGCATTCCTTCTTAGAGTGTCAGAGTACATTGTGATCATTAATTAATTTATCTTTATAATCCCCCTGCTATGTAGGTGAGTATTATAATTCCCATTTCACATATGAGGAAACTGAGGCACAAACAACTTTAGTGACTTGTTCAAGGTAATACAAGGAATCTGTGATGGAATCTCAATCTCCAGATTTTCGGTTCTGTGTCTTAACCACAATGTATCATTGTTATCCCAGTAAAGAACACTATTATGAAATAATGCAGATAGCCAACTACGTAGGGAGTGCCTGTGACATGCAATCAAACATGCCGTAGCTTTTGGAAGAAGATTTTCTTTGCTTGTTTTAAAGGCACATGGGATAAATTATCCCTCCACCCTGCATTGTTTTCTGCCCAACTGTGTGTGTGTATAGCGCTGAGTTAAAATGACTTGAAATGTAGGGTCTGAAGTGCTGGGATTCCAAGTCATTGTTGCTCCAATCCCAGAGCTTGGGACATTAGGATTCAAGCTGTTTCCACTCAGTTGTATATGCACACAAAAAGTATGTCTAGACTAGAATAAAAACATTTTTAAAAAATTAGCATTGTAGAGTTAGCTTGGTTTCACCTGAACCAGATAAGACATATTAAAATATAACTTGTGCTGTCTACATGAGACCTTTAAAATATGTTCATTCAAATGTGTTAGCAAAATGTTGGGGGGGGGGATGTTTATAAAGTAAATAAATAAATCTATCTTTCTCGTCCAGATATATTCAAATGTGAAGAAAGCATGATTTTAGGGCAAAGAAGCAATTGTCACAGCTCCATAGAAGACAATGAATCTATGATACTTTGTGAGGACTTTGTGCCCATTGTGGAGGATAGAGAAGGAGAGACAAACAGACAACAGAGACAAAGGCCACGATCCTACCAACTGTAACTCACACAAAGCAGTCCTTATTGACGCTGGTGCCAGGTCTATGCTACAAACTTCTGTCAGCAGAGCTACGTCAGTCAGGGGTGTGAAGAGGTGTAATCCCTGATTGACACAGGGTGCCAAGTTACAGAAGCCCCTAATGTAGATACAGCTATAGCAGGAAAACTGTCCAGTACCAAGCTAGCTAGTTTCATTCATAGTGGCATCAGCACGCACACTAAAAGCGATTGGCCAGGATAGTATGCTGGTTTTCCTTTACTAGTAAAGCGCTACAAGCACAAGTTAAAAAAAGTATAAGCTCCTGTCATTAAGGTCTATACCATAATGCATCTGGAAAAGGGGGCAGAATTAAGTGTGCGTTAATTCTGGTATTTCCTAACTTTTGAGTTCTTGAGTTTGCAACCATAATGCTCTTTTAACATAGACTTTTGGGGAGATTTTTTTGATATGGAATAATGATATAGAAGTCCAGAATGATATCAATATTCACACTGCAGTTTAATTGACTTCAGTGAATCTCAGCTTCAAGCAGAGCTGTTCTGTGAAAAAAAGACTTAACTATATATGGTTTCTATGGTATATTATCCCATACACCGAACTAAATGTGATGTAAAAGACCTAAGTCATCATGTACTGTATTGTTAATGGTCCTTATCTTTAAAGGTGCTGCACATCTGTTAGCAGCTGGATCTTACACTGAAATAATGTGAGTTGCAGGTGCTCAGCACCTCTCAGTATTTGACACCATAAAAACTACAGAAAATTCCTGACATATAGCAGTTATGTGTTGACTTCATATATAGCTGACTTGCAAATTCTGGGGCCTATGCACATCCTTTGTCATTATGGATGAAATGTTAAAAACAGGAGCAACTGGTGCACCTGCAAAAATGCATGAACACATATTGCAGTCCCAGAACACAGTGGGTGTGCCCACAGATTGGACAGCTGGTTGTCAAATGGGTATTTGGTGGTGCAAATACATGATTTGTACATGGAATTCGCAGGTGTATCAGACTGAATGTGCACAATGCTTTTGCCACCTTTATGCAGAAAGTGGTAGCAGGTAATATATGACACACACAACTGAATTTTTCCCCTCTAATTCAGTTAGTTTGTAATATTTTCTTTCTGTGTCTGTTTAAAAATCCAGAATTCTCTCCTTATAAAATTCCTCAATAAATTGCTTTAAAAGCTCAAAAACTTCTATATATTCTACAGCTGTCATAAAAAAATGGATAGAAAGAGAGTAGGGAGACTGATTACTCAAGATGTAATTCAGTCTCAGAGTTCTGATGATCTCATAAACTTTTTATGGTACTGTCAGAAACTCTTGACTGAATTACAGGCATGTTATCAATCTCCCTGAATCCATCATTATATATATTATCTGCTTCTCCCTGGCCATTATTCTATGTACAATACCAAGGTAAAATTAGACTTTGATCATTTCTGATGCGTTGAAGTTTGCCATTTTTCTCTCAAGCAAGTTTTATGGAGGAGAATGTTACCTGCTTTCTTCAAGTTGCACATTTCTGTAACCTTCCAAGGAAGATTTGTTAAGGATTTTGAAAGTCAAATAAAAGTTAAACTTTCCAAATGACAATCTATTAATAAAAAATATCTTTGGGGGTAATTTTTCTGTACACACACCTACACACACACCATACACAGTACCCTATAGCCTTACTGGAGGTTGTGATGTTTCTCTTGTGAATCATTCATTTCATCTGATTGGTAATTTTCAGAAGTAAATATGTTAATTTCTTTCAGGTATTATAAGCATTTCAAAATATCTTTCTCTTTCTCTCTCAGGTTCCAAACACAATTCAAGTTATTTCAATAGTTTTCATTCATGAAGAAGCAATTATTGCCAGTTATCATTATTGTGACCAGACAGCATGTGAGAAAAACTGAGACAGGAGTGGAGGGAAATAGGCACCTATATAAGACAAAGCCCCAGATATCGGGGCTGTCCCTATAAAAATTGGGGCATCTGGTCACCCTAGTTACCATCTCTTGCCCATCTAACAGTCAGATGTCAGACACACATTACATTATCAAAGATAATGTTACTACTTTAAAAAACTGTGATTTAAAATTTAAAATTTTCCAGGCAAATAGCCTATTTATCGGTCTATCTGAATCAGACAGAGAGAACATTTAAATCCACGTATCCTATCCCCATGTAAATGCATTAACCACTCTCTCTGTCTCTCTGGTCCAATGAAAATTTATATATTTACATAAAGTGGAACAGTTTCAGTAGGAGACACTGAAAGCAACCATCTCAAAATAGTCTACAGCCTGGTGGTTAAAGCACACAGCTGGGTTGCGGGAGAGATCTGAGTTCAAGTGTGAGCTCTAGAATGGGAATTCAAATTTAGATCCCCTATATCCCAGGCAGGTACCCTAACTACTAGGATAAAGATTATAGAGACAGGCACACATGGGAATTGCTGGCTGGCCTGATACTATAACTTATGTCCATACGCAATGTTTGCTTGTGATGTGAGGTTGTGGGAAACAGGCTTGTGATTTGCTTCAGTTTCTCCACACTACACTACTGAACACCTACTGTCCACCCAAACATCTGATCTACAACAGAACCAAGAAGTTTTTAAAAATTCCAGGTTTAGAGAAGTGATGGTGACATTGGCAAAATGCAGGAAATTTCTAGATTAAAAATGAAATTAGCAACTTTGTTTAATTTCACCATAGATATTTTGGACCAAATTGCTGCCTTAAATAGCAAACACCTGTCGAGTGTGTATAGCAGTGGTTGACAACCAGGCATCCAACATAAGGGATGTACTGCTGTTGCAGAGCTGGGTGTCTCTCCATGGACTATCACAATGCAGTAAGTAGAGCATACTGATCCTCAGGAGTAATGTAAGTACCTACATTTCTGCCAACCAGTTTTTGCTGCTCATGGCAGCATACAGCATTATTGGCTTGGGACAGCACCATGTTCCTTTAACAAACCATCACCGCATAGACATGGGGTTGCAACTTGGGACATTACATGGATAAAGCTGTCAACACACACTTGTGTTTCATGGCAGGAAGCCTTCAGTCACCTTCCCTTAGCCACGAACAATATGCAAAATCTCTTTTGGCCCCTTTCCCTCCCTTATGCATTAGAGCAAATGTGAGCAGGATTTAGTCATTTGTCAAGTGACACTCAGACGCTTGGCCCTGCTCTGTTCTGTCTGTTCTAAGATATTTTCAATGACATTGCTACTAAAACTGTATTGTTGAAGTATGTGATGGTGTGTGAAATCAGTTTGTAAGAATCACTGTTTATGCTGCATGTGATGAAATACCTTACAGCCCAAATAAATCAGATACAAGAAATGCAGTTGGAGATCTTACTTCAAATGGGAGCTCTGTAAGTTCTAGATTTCCAGCCAAATCCAGTTTTTCCAGATTCTCACAGTTTCCCAGTTCTGGAGGGATGCTCTTCAAATTATTAAAACTCACATTGAGTTCTTTCAGTTGTTTTAAACAACCTGTTAAAATAAAGAGCTAAAATCAGTAGGGCAGAAGCACAAAAGAATCAAAGGTCTATTCAGGTTAGCAAAGGAACAGCCATCCTATGTGCCAGTTAGTTACAAAAAAAAGTATTCAGACATAAATATTTTTCAAAACATCACTGAAGTCACTATGGGCCAGACCGTCAAGGTGTGGAATGCCCTCAACTCCAAATGAGTTCCATGGCAGTTGAAAGGACCCAGCAACTCACAAAAGGTCTAATCATGTTTCTAGTGGCATTAATGACAAAACTCTCATTGACTTCAATAGGAACTGGATCATGTGCAGAATTAGGCCCTCCGTTACTGCCGGAGGTGAAAGTAAGCTGGTACGCCCTGGTACGGCATACTGGCTAGAGCTAGTGCACTGTACTGGGGCAGCCGGGCTTCCGCGGGGGCAATTTAACGGGCCTGGGGCTCCCAGCAGTGGCTGGAGCCCAAGGTCCTTTAAATTGCCTCCAGAGCCCCGCTACTGGAGCCCTGGGGTAGCGGCTGCAGGGCTCCAGTGGCTATTTAAAGTGCCTGGGGCTTCCCTGCTTCTACTGCCCTGGACCTTTAAATAGCCGCTGGAGCCCCGCTGCCACTACCCCAGGGCTCCAGGGGCTATTTAAAGGACCGGGGTGGTAGAAGAAGGGGAGCCGCGGGCCCTTTAAATAGCCCCCGGAGCCCTGGGGTAGCGGGGGCTCCAGGGGCTATTTAAAGGGCTGGGGCTCCAGTTGCCTCTGCCACCACGGCCCTTTAAATAGCTGCTGGAGCCCTGCCACTTCCCCAGGGCTCTGGCGGCTAATTAAAGGACCAGGGCAGTAGAAGCAGGGGAGCCCCGGGTCCTTTAAATAGCCCCCAGAGCCCTGGGCTGCTGCTGCTACCCCGGTAGGGGACAGCGGGGAGGACGAAAAGGAGAAGGACAGGGGTGGGCTGGGGCTGGCTCTGACTCCCTCAGCCCCGCCCCTTCCGCCTTAGGCCCCGCTCCTTCCAGGGGCCCCGGCGTACCGGTAAGTCACTCGACTTACTTTCACCCCTGGTTACTGCTAGAAAGGAATAAAGAGTTTGCCTTTTGGCTGGAGAGTGCTGTGACAATTGGCATGGCCTTTATCGTCATTGATTCCTCCTGCCACCAAACTTACTGGAGGACATCAAGAATTGCATTTGGCAAATATCAAGCATTATACACTCTTTTGTGTAATCTCGATGACTTTGATGCTCATATCTGATATGAAAGACAAGGAGAATGTAGTTATTACATTATTTGCTTTATTGAAAGCTATGGTCCTTGTCAGCTGGATCTTAGGCACTGATGATATCTTAGGGCAGCGTTTCTCAAAGTGGGGTCAAACTGGGGTCCCCGAGGGTACTCCAGAGGGTCCACGGGCCCCAGTGAGAAACTCCTCCCCCTCCCTCCCTCAACTCCTTTCCCTCCTAGCACACCAGGAAACAGGCTACCTACCTGCCCTGGTTCTGCTCCACTCCCGGAAGCAGACAGTACATCCCTGCAGCCCTTGGGGGAAGGGGCAATGAGTCTCCACGCACTGCTGGGTGCAGGCTCTGGGAGGGAGTTTGGGTGCGGGGGGGGGTGCGGGGTATGAGCTCTGGGCTGGGGCAGGGCGGTTGGGTGCAGGAGGGGGTGAGGGGTGCAGGCCCTGGGTGGTGCTTACCTCGGGTGGCTCCCAAAAGTGACTGGCACATCCCTCTGGCAGCGGCTCCTAGACAGTGGGGCCAGTGGGTTCCTGGCCAATGGGAGCTGCGGGGACGGTGCTGGGGGTGGGGGCAGCATGTGGAGCCTCTTCCCCCCATCCCCACCCCCACCAGGGGCCACAGAGATGTGCCACCTGGTGGCTGCTTCAGAGAGTGGCGTGGGGCCACAGCATGCAGGCAGCCTGCCTGAGCCCTGCTGCACCGCCAGCCGGGAGCCACCTGCGGTAAGCGCTTCCCAGCCAGATCCTGCACCTCACACCCCCTCCTGCACCCCAACCCTCTGCCCCAGGTCAGAATACCCTCCTGCACCAAACTCCCTCCCAGAGCCTATACCCCTCAACCTCTCCTGCACCCCAACACTCTACCCCAGCCTGGAGCCCCGTCCTGTACCCAAACTCCCTCCCAGAAATAAACTAATATAACAGCTGTTCTAAGGTAAGAAGTAGGTTATTTTGAATTAACTTAACTACATTCTACATGTTTTAAGGCTGAATGTAACCACAGAACGACTTTAAGTTAAGTTTAGTACAGCATTAGTAGCCTCGATGCCACAATTGTGATCATTTTGTTTTAAATTAAGAAAAAGACTTGTATACAGGGGCCCACAAAATCTAATAGCCCCAGGCCACAGGAGAGTTAATCCGGCCCTGGTGCTAAGGAGCAGTGAGGGTGGAGGTGGAGGGTCCTTATATGGGGGAACCTCTGCAAGGGGAGCCTCTACAGATTGCAGGGGAAGATAATATGCCTGCCTCCATGTCAGCCTGCCCTGGCCTACATTCTCCCCAGCTACTGAGCCCCATATCCACAGTGAACCCTCCACGGGACAGGGCCTAGGATCGTTCAATGGAAGTAGAAGCCCCCACCGTTATTCTGTGGCATCTGAGGCAGATTCACTGAGCTAAGAGGCATGGCCTGGACTTTAGTTTTTATTTATGTTCTTTTACTCAGGCAAAACTCCCATTGCCTTGGTGAAGCTTTGCCTCACGAAGAACTGAGTAAGTATTTAAGCTCTATGCACATAAGAAATTATTGTTTTCCCTTTTTCCTCTTAAGTGTTTCAGTTAAACTGGCAAGAGAAGAATTAGCCTTTAGACTACAATAGACATAGATTTGGCAGTGTAGTACTATCACACAAGATTCATTTGGCTGGTGCAAGAGGATAATAGCAGTAGTTAGGGTGTTAAATTGTTAATGTGTGAACCGCTTATTCTATTTAGAAGTGCATCAAAATATAATGTTAGCCTATCCAGTGTAACATGATTTAGAGAAATGAAGGTATTATTTGTACTATTTAGCCTATCTTGCATCAATTTATCACCTCATTATAAAAAAATAAATCATTGAGCTGTAGATGTGTGGAGGAAGAACACATCGAGTCTGATGGGAAAGATTTCTTTCAGCATGGACCCAATTACTTCCTGGCTTTAAAACAGGAGTAACTCCCATTGAAGTGAATAGGAGTTGGAATCATTTAGACCAGAGGAGAATTTGGTCCCCGCCAGGAAATGTTTGCAAAAATTTCTCGCCATCCCTACTACCATTTCTGCTCCACTGGCAGGTGGAGTGTTAATGTACATCAGGCTTCTGAGGCCCATTGGTGTTTTAAGCCCTTTGTTGTCTAACCCTGCTCAGGGTAGATCTGCAGGATGCAGCATTACCACTGGTGAAGCTGAACTGGTGATAGCAACAGTGAGAAATCTTAACAAAATTGTCCTACTGGAACAGCCTGATTGAGCGGGATGAGGGGGACAAGCACTGCTGTATTTGTGTCTCCTTCCCTCTAAAACCAAACCTTATGTACCAGGCCTAGCCAGCCCTGAGACTGATCAGCCAGAAATGCAGCCCATTTATGTAGTCCTATAGGGATACTCCCCGTTTTTGGCTGCATGGAACTGATCAGGATTTGGCCCCACATGTGTCAATACTTCATTCAGATGGTGTTCAAGCATAAATTCACAATTAAAAAAAAACCACAACAATAAACTTGTGGCTGGTACAGCTTTGTGGTTGACTTCTCTTTATGAGGCTAGTGCACTGAGTTTTCCATTCCATAAAAAATATAAATTAGAGCATTAAACAGCTAACATCTTCTTGTATTTTCCAAGCAGAGGCAGTTAAAGCAGTAATGAAACCCATAGTTTCCCTGGCAATTTCATGTCTAAGAATATTTTATTTTTAATTAGAACCTGCTATGCCATCACAGCTGTTGCATGAGATACCATATATTCTCATTGCAATTTTTTAAACTCATTATTTAAAAAAATTAAACCCAGTAATTAAACTCTATAACTTTTAATTTTTAATATGCAAAGCAGCACAATAGTGATTGCCATGCCACTTGAAGATGTAGACAAGCCTGCATTAGAGCTTCTAAGGGGGTGGCTAAGAGAGTAAAAGTAGACAAAATTATAAAGTAGTTTTTATCACCTAAGGACATTATTCTTCACCAATGTTCTTCCACCCCTATAAGCCGACAGAAAACTGCAAAGCAGGTGTCTGCATTGGTCTGAAATAGTCAAGCCAAATTAGCTGGACACAAGACCTTCTTTTGGTCCATTAAATGGTAAATTATCTCTTTTCCTCATCCTCTCTGGTACACCAGTGATTCCAGCCTCGTTTCATTTCAAGGAGTATAAACTCTATAGCTTACTGATGACAATTTAAATGTCAACATTGTTCATTATTTCACTGCTAATCAAAGTATCCCAGAAAAAGAGAGGGATTATGATTTCTTGAACAATCTACTTTGGCATCAGACTGTGGCATAACAAATAGGCAACGCTTGGGGTTGTGAGTGGTGCTTCAGAAAGTAATATCATTTTTTAAAATTATCATTATTATTTAACAAAGTGACCTTTGTTAGTGAAATTTTGCCCTTTGTCCAGTTTCTATGTATCCACATGTAAAATTTTGGATTTAAAAAATCAGAAGGCCAGTATCAATCCCATTTGCAATTGCGCTAATTTTCATGGACATGTTGAGATATTATCTTTGGGATGCGGGAGGGGGTCTAGGGTCAGAGGGTTCCTGATATGGTAGTGAGTCAAAGAGAACCTAGAAGTCCCTCTCTAGCAGAATGTGTGGAAGGGGAAGATAAGGAAGTCCATTTGGGTTGGAGGATGGAGACAGACTCCACCTGGGGAAAAAGAACTAAGAGTAAGAAACCATTTGTGAGGACTGAGGAGGAAGTTCAAGGAATCAGAGCGGTGCAAGGAGTGGTGGGAAGAAATCTCTGGGGTGAGGACAGGGCAAATGTGGGGGTTTGATTTTATTTGTTTTGAGAGGAGGGAATTTGATGGATCAAGGCTCCATATAAACTTTATCTGACTATGATTTTTTTTTCTGAACAGATAAAATGGAATACCAATTCTAATCTCTCTGTGGATCACCAAAACAGTTGTATTCTTCTGGGACAATGGAGATCACAAAGTCCAATACAAAGTGTGTGGAAACCAGGGAGAAAGCATTCTTAGTGGAAGGGATCTAGCTGTCAGATTAACATCTGGAGAAGGTCAGAGGAATCTGGAGTCTAATCACCTTTAAGGAATGCAGCAAATTATTTCTATTTGATAAAACTTTTCTACACTCACCCCACCCAGATCTTCCTATTATTTAAAAGGAGAGTAGAGCCAGGTACGTCCACCAGGGGATATTTCTTTTACCAGTTTATTTTATCTGTAAGGTTCTGAGATACTACAGTGATGGGAGGTAGCATAAAACCAAAAGATAAATCAATAGATACAATTTTTTTAGCAAAGAGAGTTTACATAAAGAGGAGTGTGCATGTCAGAATTCACAGTGGGAGCTCTGATTTATACAGTGCCACTATCTGAAGCCCTTGGAAGTAAATAAGCACATTTTTATTTATTTATTTTAATTGACCTTGGCAAAGTCCCTTGCTGTCCAGAACGCAGAGGGGGTTTATTTGTTTGGTTTTTTACATTTTAGTGTATTATTCACCTTCTTGATATCTTAAGCAAATTAAAAGATAGATTAGACAGACAGATAAGATAGAATATAACACGTGTGGAGAAGACAGCCATGGGAAAAATCGTCTTATGACAACCTCACTTCCCCTCTGCCCATAAATCCGTGTCTCCCAGTATTTATTATAATATTCCGAACCTGTGAGCAGCTGCAAACAACTGCCACTTTTTGAAAAGTCAACCTGCCAGAGAAATGTTTCCACCTTCCCCCAAATGGAGTTTTTCTTCAAATGTTACCCTCCTCTGGACAATATTCAGTATTGAACATGTGAAAAAGTTAAGATCTGCTATCCTGTACCTCCTCTGGACTATATAACATTGGAAAAGGGGGGTTAAGTTCCCAGCTTAATTCTGGAAGCTCACTGAGATAGCACACTGAGAATTTTAGGTATTTCAAAATCAATTTTAAAATGTAATTTGTTATTTTTTTCCCACTCAGAGTTTTGTGCAACTGGATTCATGGTACATGTCTATAAATGTCTAGTTTAGACAGAGTCATGTGGTCTCATCATTGAAGCTAACAGATGTCTTTCCATTGGCTTCAGTGGACTTTGGATCACGTTCATAGTGAATTCCAATGGGGAGTTCCATATGCAAAGTTTACTTAAAAGCCAAAGCATTTACAATCAAAAGGGAATATTGTAAACAATTCTCTAAAGCCATCCCTGTAGCAGCATGTTTCATTCCGTACTGTGAATTATCATGAAGCTACGAACAGAGTATAGAGTATTCACCATGGTTCATAAGTTTCCCAGGGTTGCAACAGGAGCATAAAACAGCAAACTTGAAGTTACAGCATCAAGCAGGCTTACGTCCAACCTAATGAAGATACCTTGATACTTGCTAGCAGTTATTTTGCTATTGTTATTTAATTTACTTCTAAAAATACCCCTGATTTAACAAGTTTTTATGTTCTTATAATGCTAGAGTTAATATTGCCAAACTGGATATTATCTATGCAAATACAGTACCCATGATTACTCAACCTGAAATGGAAAAAAAAAACCTCCCTGATTTCTACAAGATTGGGTATGTTTAAGGGAGATGATAATTTGTGAATTACAAGTCTATAATTCACATATCATCAACAGCATGATCAATTTAACTGCCACTTTAATGGAAGTTTTCACTTCCTTTTTAAACTTACTACCAAGTGATGGAATGTTTGTCAAAGGAACAGAATAAACAACAGGGAATAATGTCACTGAGAGCTATTTTTAACAGCTCAATGGTGCAAGAAGTAGTTGTTTCCCTAAGAACAACTCCTACCAGCGGTTATCCATCAGCAAGGATTGAAGCCAGGACTTTCTATACCAAAGCACAACTCTCCACCACACGAGCTGAAGGAACAGCTCTGCTAGGTGGTAGCAAACTAGCCATTAGAGCGAGGTAAACACATTCAGGCCCTGCTTCAGCAAAGAGATTAAGAGTGTACGTACATCCCATTAAGTCAATGGGTATTAAGATCACACTTATGTGGTTTCAAAACTGATGTCTCAGCCAGTATGTTATATAGTCAAAGAAATTTTAAAAGCCAAGCTGCTTTTTTAGACTAAAGTACATTTTCTAGATTTCAGAGTAACAGCCGTGTTAGTCTGTATTCGCAAAAAGAAAAGGAGGACTTGTGGCACCTTAGAGACTAACCAATTTATTTGAGCATGAGCTTTCGTGAGCTACAGCTCACTTCATCGGATGCATACCGTGGAAAGGGTATGCATCCGATGAAGTGAGCTGTAGCTCACGAAAGCTCATGCTCAAATAAATTGGTTAGTCTCTAAGGTGCCACAAGTACTCCTTTTCTATTTTCTAGATTAGACTTGAACTAATTGATTACATGTTCCATCCCGCCCCCTCCCCAAAAAAACAAACAAACAAAAAAAGCCTATTTTAGAGAGAATATCAAGATTTCACAGTTAAAATCAGGCAATGCCAAAGTTAAGGTTGAACACACAATCTTAACTCCGTTCCCAAAAAAACACTCTAATTATATGACCACATAGTACTTTTAAAATAATGCAACACAATATCCTACAATTCTTTTATTTAAAAAGCAAAATACAGCTTTGTGTATAGAATTTCTTGGGGATTTTCTTGAAACAAAAAAATCTATAATGTGAAAATTTGGCTAGATATCCCCCCAAATCTCCATCCCATCTAGTTTACGGGGTCTGCAGGAGTGACCCTCTGCCAGCCTGGCTCACCTTAGGAAGTCAGTTGTCAAGGGCATTTTTCTGTTTATACCTGCCAACACGCACAGAGGTTTGCATGGAAAGACTTGTGCTTAAAGTTTTCCACTTGCATAAAACCTGAGTAATCAGTTCTAACAGGTAGATTGCAAAGTTATTAGGGAGATGAAATCCTCCCCCTTAGCTGGTATTCTAGTTTATATCTTGAAATAGCAGCAGCAGCCTCTTCTCATGAGGCACCTGATACAAAGGGACCCAAATACTCCCATTTACTTTAATGGGTTTTAGATCAGGCCCTTATGTCACAGACAATTACACCACAAGATCTGGATTGCTGGGACGCACAGCCCATCCATTATCACGGCCTTCAAGACCAACCTATGCACAGTTGACCTGTAGACTTTTCCACTGCAGGTAAGGGTTGTGCAGACACCCCTCTTGTCTGCTGTGCAGACAGTCGCCCTCAGCACAGGGCTTATGTGGTGTGGAGGACCTCACACTGGCATAGTAGGGCCCCAAACCTTCAAAACTCAACATTATGCAGTGAGATCACACAAAGCTAAGCACCGCTGAAAAAACACAAAACAGAACTTAATTGGTAATTATACACCCCACACAGTCCCTACACACAGGGCTGAATTTCACGCATAGAGCAGAGAAACTGCAGCTGCTATTCATAGATTTCAAGGCCAGAAGGAATCATTATGATCATCTAGTCTGACTTCCTGTGTAACACACGTCATAGAACTTCTCCAGAATAATTCTTTCACTGGGAATTGCATGAAAATCACTGAAGGCAAAATTTAGTCCAATGAATGGATTTTTTAAAAAAAGATAATTGGTTGGTAGCAAACAAATCTGAAACTTTTTATCCTCATTTACCAAAGTAGGTCTTGAATGGCTTCAAAATCATCCTTCTGTAGAGAACCGGTCATGCCAGTAATACCTGCTTTTATGTCTTTATTCCTTGAAACAAATATTATTACTTTTCTTAATCAGCTTTGATGTGCAGGACTGACTTCTTTGTTAATATCCAGTATCACCACAGACTGAAGAAACTCTAATGGCCTTTACCTGCTTCAAATGGTTAAGCAGTGGTATTTTTTTAATATGGGATACAATAGTCTAGGCAGTCCTGTCTTTAGTTAATTTAAGACAACTATGGTTCACCATTTTTTTCATGGTACCTCACATAGAATCTAATTTTGGAATCATTTTTCCCCCTATTCCCTACTGCCGCCTTGTGGAATGTTTCCACCAATTAAGCCCACTGGCCTATGTCAGTTTTAAGGTTAAAATACAGATAAAACAGCCAGACTGTGAGTTTTTATTTTATGTTCATAATCTCCTCCTTATGTCTTGTTTATGATTTGTTATACTATTTAGCCACCGGAATGCCCCTATAAAATATTTTTTTATGTCAGTGGGCAATTATCTATATAAAATACAATGTAAATAAATAAATAAATCAAAAGTATCAGTGTTACTCTACCAGCTGGGAAAGCCAAATTTGGCAGTGAACTCCAAGTACCAAGTCTCTAACTAAAAGAAATAGAAATAAAAGCTAAGGCCAGGTCTCCACTAAAAAGTTATGTTGACACAGCTTCATTGCTCAGAGGGGTGAAAAATCCACACCCCTGAGCAAAATGGCTAAGCCGACCTAACTCCCGGCGGAGTCAGCGCTAGGTCAATAGAAGAATTCTTGGGAGACAGATTAACTGCCATGACTGCGCTGCAGCTCTGCTGCAGTCTTTCCAGCAAAGATTGCATAAGATTCTGGGACAGATAATTGAAAAGAGGGACGTTTCATTTTTTAAATCTTGTTTCTCGTTTACTTGAATGAATATACTGGCATTGTATATAGCTATATATATACTGACACCCCAGTTGGGTCATCTGCAGGGCATGGACCTGGGACCTCTCGATCTCAAAGCACGAGTCTCTACGGCCAGAAGAGTAGGTAGCAATAGCAGACTCAAATCTCTCTGCCTGGCCTAAGCCCTAGAGTAGGCTACAGCCTTACTGTGTTTCTAGCTGCACAGAGGGTTTCTTCTGCTTTGATAGTACCAGTTCCAGCAATGTTCCTCATTTTAAGTATAACAAAGCTCTCTCACACTGGTAGAATCTTTCAAAAACAAAATACAATTTTGAGAGACCACTGTAAACCACTAAAAGGCCAAATAGTATGAGCATGTGTTTAAACTTAAAAGTAATAAAAGCCAGACTATATGAGTTAAGAATTAAATTCGGTCTTGAGCAAAACCCCTGGTTGCCTGGATTGGAAATAGCCCTTTTTTTAAGATCCCTTCACTACTGAGGTGAAATGGATGGATTAAAAAAAGGCGTTTATCCAAAATTATATGTTGTGGGTTTCCCCATTGCTAGTATCTGAATTTTTATTTTATTTATTTTGTGTGTGTGTGTGTGTGTACGCGCGTGCACTTTACCTTGTGTGTTTCAGGCTGGTGTTCCGTGATGTTGCTCTCATTGTTGATAACCCAACAATGGGCCATAAAACGCTGTCCATTCTTAAGTAGAACTTAAAAACAAACAACGCACCATAGAAACCAAAGTCACTGCCTAACAACTTAACAATAGGTGAGTGTCATTCTCTCTTTATTTTGGCCAGGTTTGACTGCAAAATATCATACATGATTCAGTACATATAAAGTATCAGAAAAACAGTAAACATCCAGACATAACTATTTGCTGAAAACAGTAGAGAGAACATATTTTGGGACTGGGTCGGTCTATATTTACAAGAAGGAGCTTCATGCCAATTGACCACCATGCATTTGCACATTTAACCACAAAATTAAATAGCAAAATCCAAATCAACATACCAATTTCAACTGGAAGATGTGTGATCTGGTTATTTGATAACTCCAATACTTTCAGCTCTTGAAACAGGGCAATGTAGGCTGGAATGGTTTGTATCTGTGTTTTGTAGATATGCCATTCTTTCAGATGTGTCTGTTCTTCCAATGAATCTGGAAATTCCTGTAATTAAATGAGATTACATAGATCAAAAGCATTTGGCTAGTGTTTTATTTTTCCATATTTCTGAATTAAAGCCAGGCTAACATCTATCCTCTTAATTTCCCTTGGTTCTCTTGGGGTAGGATGGTACTTTGTTAACATCCCTTCCAGGAGTTTGCCTTCTAGGAGGAGCATTGCCACTGCTCATTGCTACCTAAATTGGTTTACAACAGACAGTCTGAACTGTGGGTCCTGTCCTCCCAGTGATCATTTTCAATCATCCTATCCAGGTACTTTTGTAAAGTGTATTTGGTCAATAGGGCTGCAATGCATAGTGCACATCATTTCCAATTTATTGCAACAGGATAGTAAATATTGTCTTTGCAAAGAAGTTAAAAACAAAGGTGTTGAACGGACTTCAAAAGAGTGCAGACAGATCGCCATCCAAAGCCACTAGGTCAGATTTTGCCTTTTAGTATACACACACAACTCCCAGTGACTTCAATTAGACTTCTCTATGTAGAAAACTGATGGCAAAATTAGGCTCACTTGTTGGAATTCAATAGAACCTTCTTCTGGAAGGCTTAAGTGCTACCATAACCAGCAAGGCAGGGAGTGTGACTTGACAAACCAAGAACTTCCCCACAAGTAGAGAAAGCCAGGACTCACCCAGCATACAGGAGTGACCAAAGTCACTATGAGAAGTCAGGTTTCAGAGTAGCAGCCGTGTGAGTCTATATCCGCAAAAAGAAAAGGGGTACTTGTGGCACCTTAGAGACTAAGAAATTTATTTGATCATAAGCTTTCGTGAGCTACAGCTCACTTCATCGGATGCATTCAGTGGAAAATACAGTGGGGAGATTCATATACACAGAAAACACGAAACAATGCGTGTTACCATACACACTGTAACCAGAGTGATCAGGTAAGGTGAGCTATTACCAATTCAGCAGTCTCTCACTGGAGTCTGTTTTTGAAGGTTTTTTGTTGAAGAATTGCCACTTTTAGGTCTGTAATCGAGTGACCAAAGAGACTGAAGCATTCTCCAACCGGTTTTGAATGTTATAATTCTTGACGTCTGATTTGTGTCCATTTATTCTTTTACGTAGAGACTGTTCAGTTTGGCCAATGTACATGGCAGAGGGGCATTGCTGGCACATGATGGCATATATCACATTGCTAGATGTGCAGGAGAACGAGCCTCTGGTAGTGTGGCTGATGTGATTAGGCCCTATGATGGTGTCCCCTGAATAGATATGTGGACACAGTTGGCAACGGGCTTTGTTGCAAGGATAGGTTCCCAGGTTTGTGGTTCTGTTGTGTGGTGTGCGGTTGCTGGTGAATATTTGCTTCAGGTTTGGGGGCTGTCTGTAAGCAAGGACTGGCCTGTCTCCCAAGATCTGTGAGAGTGATGGGTCGTCCTTCAGGATAGGTTTCAGAGTAGCAGCCGTGTTCGTCTGTATCCACAAAAAGAAAAGGAGGACTTGTGGCACCTTAGAGACTAACAAATTTATTTGAGCATAAGCTTTCGTGAGCTACAGCTCAGGATAGGTTGTAGATTCTTGAAGATGCATTGGAGAGGTTTTAGTTGGGGGCTGAAGGTGATGGCTAGTGGCGTTCTGTTTTTTTCTTTGTTGGGCCTGTCCTGTAGTAGGTAACTTCTGGGTACTCTTCTGGCTCTGTCAATCTGTTTCTTCACTTCAGCAGGTGGGTATTGTAGTTGTAAGAATGCTTGATAGAGATCTTGTAGGTGTTTGTCTCTGTCTGAGGAGTTGGAACAAATGCGGTTGTATCGTAGAGCTTGACTGTAGACAATAGATTGTGTGGTGTGGTCCGAATGAAAGCTGGAGGCATGTAGGTAGGCATAGCAGTCAGTAGGTTTCCGGTATAGGGTGGTGTTTATGTGACCATCGCTTATTAGCACCATAGTGTCCACGAAGTGGATCTCTTGTGTGGACTGGACCAGGCTGAGGTTGATGGTGGGATGGAAATTGTTGAAATCATGGTGGAATTCCTGAAGGGCTTCTTTTCCATGGGTCCAGATGATGAAGATGTCATCAATGTAGCGCAAGTAGAGTAGGGGCATTAGGGGATGAGAGCTGAGGAAGCGTTGTTCTAAGTCAGCCATAAAAATGTTGGCATACTGTGGGGCCATGCGGGTACCCATAGCAGTGCCGCTGATTTGAAGGTATACATTGTCCCCAAATATGAAATAGTTATGGGTGAGGACAAAGTCACAAAGTTCAGCCACCAGGTTTGCCGTGACATTATTGGGGATAGTGTTCCTGACGGCTTGTAGTCCATCTTTGTGTGGAATGTTAGTGTAGAGGGCTCCTACATCCATAGTGGCTAGGATGGTGTTTTCAGGAAGATCACCGATGGACTGTAGTTTACTCAGGAAGTCAGTGGTGTGTCGAAGATAGCTGGGAGTGCTAGTAGTGTAGGGCTTGAGGAGAGAGTCTACATAGCCAGACAATGCTGCTGTCAGGGTGCCAATGCCTGAGATGAGAAGTCAGTGAAGGTGATGACCTTAAACTGGGGAAGGAGAGGGAGGGAATATTTATTTCTGCATATGTTGATGGTTGTTTACTGTGAGTGTTGCCTAAATAAGGATGTGGGTATTCTCAACAAACCCACTGTATGAATATTCAATTTGTCTTGGAGAAAGAGCAAAAGCCGTGGACTTATTCACAAAGCAACTCCCTAAGACTTTATTCATGAGCAATGGAAAAAGAATGGATGTGTTTCAGCTGAGTCTGCATGGATCAATTAATGTACAACACATTAGTTTGCTTTAGTAATCACACCTCCATAGAGTGCATTACATCACCGTTATATTGACAAGCCATTATTTACACAATTAGGCATTTAATGTTAGGCACCCTGATTTGACAACTTTGGCCTCACTAAACTGTAGAATTAAACATTCACTTCTGTGCAAAAGTTTGCATTCCTATATAAGTTTGCTCCCTTAGTTTTCACTATAAAAATATTTAATATTCTCATGCTAGTTTTAATGTTGGGTTTCTTCAGTCTTGAACTCAAATAAGTTTAGTCATAGAGGCCACAAATTCAGTAAATGCCAAAAGCAGGTGCTTATTTATTAGCACATGAGTAATCTCGTGCTCCTTTAATAAAACATATGCTTAAGTCTTATTGACTTCAGCATGTGCTTAAGTATTTTGTTGAATCAGGTCCAGAATAGTCTGGTCCTTTGAGATCTGCCTTTTAGCATTTATCAATGTTTCCAAATTTGTCTGCTGCTGAGAAGGAATATAGGGTATGTCTACACTGCAATTAAAACCCTGTGGCTGGACCATGGCAGCTGACTTGGGCTTGCAGGTGTCAGGCTAAGGGGCTGTGTAATTGCAGTGTAGACTTTTGGGCTCAGGCTGAAGCTTGGGCTCTAGGACCCTGCGAGGGGAAGAGTGAGAATTCGGGCACTAGCCCGAGCCCCAACATCTACACCACAATAAAGAGCCCCGCAGCCGGAGTCAGCTGGCACAGGCCAGCTGTGAGTCTCTAATTGCTATGTAGACATACCCACTGGGACCGAAGAGTGCAAATTCTTTTTAACTTGGTCATACAGCAACATAGCAACCCTGGGTCAAAATCATGGGTAAAATTTTCAGAAGTGTCTACGTGACTGGGAAGTCTAAATTCCATTTTCATAAAGTGACCTGGGCACTTAGGAGCCCAAGTCCCATTGACTTTCACTTTCTGAAATAGGATTCCTAAGTGCTTTTGAAAATGTTACCCCCAAATCTTTCTTTTGGCTCCAGGAAGCATGGAAATAGTGTCTTTAAACAGCTCATAAATTAGAAGCAATTTTTGCCTTGCCAATTTCTAGAATTATTTCAAATACTTGGCAAAGAATTTGCTACTGGGGTCATTTTCAAAACTCCATTCAGTTTAACCGATGTGTTTCAGGCATTTTGAATGATGGGGAGTGCAGGTTTTTTAAGCCTTTGAATTCATACTAAATTGTTTTAGTTAATTGGTTTTCAATTCTGACCAACTTTTCATGGTTTGAATTATGCAACAAATACCCTAAACTTGGGTCAGATAGAAATCAGTTGATAAAGATGAAAACTAGGTAATTTTAGACCCTATTTTTGTAAAGTAGCATATCATCTAGCAGTCTTACTGCTAGGTTTTATATCATTCTGCAGTGGTAACATCTGAAATAAATAATCTAGCTGAGGCGCCATCACCAGCTCTGCAGCAGTAACTCTGCCTCATAAAATGAGTTTTCATAGTTTCCACCTTTACTCCCTTTAAATCTTTGTGTGTGGGTTTGGTTTTGTTCTTTTAGAATTTTACATTACAAAGGCAACTTTAACTGTGAAGGCCACAATTTTAAGTTGTTTTTAAGATCAGAAACCTCAGTGTTTCTTTAAATTTGTTAGCTTCCCCAAAAATATTAATAAGGTGATATATTTTAATAGGTTCCTCCTAATTAAGCCCCAGTTATAGTGCTACTTATGTACAGCTAAATCATTCATCTTAATGTGATTAGCAGTACATTGAAACGGACATTCAAATGTTGACCATTGGGATTTTTTTTTAAAGAATAATTTAATGCTAGTTCTAATTCCATTACTTCATATATATATATATATATATATATATATATATATGTAAATCTGCAGACATTGAGTCTATATGTAATTCTTTTTCCTCTTCTCTTTTTGATATTGATTGTTTCATTTTTTGCTTCATTTGCCCAGGAGGTATATACCATATTTTGATCCATCTTATATTTGTCAGTTTATGGCAGTTAAAAAATAAAGTGCCTGAATTGCCTCAAGGCTGGTAATGAGAAATCTTTCTAAAGTCTTGTGGAAGATTAACCCACCCTTTCCTTCCCCCCAACCTCTCCAACTGTGCAGTAGTTATTTTTATATCTATTATAAATAAATAAATTATAAAGGTTCAAACTATTACTGCTCTTCTTTCATCTCATTCTTGATTTTCCCCACCATTACGGGCTACACTGAGACTTAACTTGGAGCTTCAACTTATGGGGTAACACATACTTGTACCAGCCAAGGAGGAGCTCTCAGAAGGAAGTGGCTGGGTGGCCCAGTAGGTAAGGGGCTCACCTAGGATTTACAAGATGCAGGTTTAAAGGCCTTCTCTACAACATATGACAACAATGTCTGACGTTGGGCAAGTCACTTAGCCTTTCTGTGTCTCAGTTTCCCATCTGTAAAATGGAGATAACAGCACTTCCTTACCTCACTGGGGTGTTGTGAAGATAAAGACTGTGAAGTGCTCAGACAGGATGGTAATGAGGGCCATATAAGTAGCTAGAAAGATTTGAGACACTCCATTTAGTTACAGTTCCTCCAGAGCTCCTCTTTGGCCTGAGGGTTAGACGGACGTTGCATTATCCCTTTACCAAAGCCAAAGTACTTCTCTTCCCCCACTGGCTGGTGCATACTCCTCTCCTCATCCACATCATTCCCACTTGCTTGTGAGGGACAGTCTTTGGCATGCTCTCCTCCCACCCCAGAGGCAAGGTTCAGATAGCTGCTGCATGGAAGTTGGGAAGAGTGGATGGCAGAGAGAAAGTACATTAAACTTCTTTGTTCCCTGGCTCTGCTGTGACCTAGCTCTATTGCTGTCCTTCACTGGTCTGCCATTTCTTTCCATCTTGTACAAATTCTCCTCACATCTGTTATTCCTAATTCATCAAAGTGAGCACTGAGGGTGAAATCCTGGTCCTATCGGAGTCACATGGCAAAATTCCCATCAGCTTTACTGAGGCCAGTATTTCATCCTGAATATTCTCCATAAGTAAAAAGATAATCATGCAAAACCTTTTTCTTTGTTAGAGATAGACTGATCCAACATGCTGGGCTTTACTCTGCTATCTCAGACACAGATCCCAGCCATCTGACTCCTTCATAACTTTGTGAATGAATAAATAATAATTTAGTGATTTATTCCATTGTCCAGAATCAATCTGAAAGGCTTAGAAAATTTTACTTATCTTTCATTAAGAACTAAGGATTGCTATATTAGTGTCAAGTAGGGCTCTCAAGCGATTAAAAAAATTAATCACGATTAATCACAACTGTTAAACAATAATAGAATACCATTTATTTAAGTATTTTTGATGTTTTCAGATATATTGATTTCAATTACAACACAGGATACAAAGTGTACAGTGCTCACTTTATATTTATTTTTGATTACAAGTATTTTCACTGTAAAAAAACCAAAATAAATAGTATTTTTCAATTCACCTAATACAAGTACTGCAGTGCAATCTCTTTATCATGAAAGGTGAACTTACAAATGTATAATTATATACAAAAAACCTGCATTTAAAAATAAAACAATGTAAAATTTTAGAGCCTGCAAGTCCACTCAGTCCTACTTCTTGTTCAGCCAATCGCTCAGACAAACAAGTTTGTTTACATTTGCAGGAGATAATGCTGCCCACTTCTTGTTTACAGTGTCACCTGAAAGTGAGAACAGGCATTCTCATGGCACTGTTGTAGCCAGCATCGCAAGATATTTACGTGCCAGATGCACTAAAGATTCATATGTCCCTTCATTCTTCAACCACCATTCCAGGGGACATGATGACGGGTGATGACGGGTTCTGGTCGATAACAATCCAAAGCAGTGCAGACTGACACATGTTCATTTTCATTATATGAGTCAGATGCCACCAGCAGAAGGTTTATTTTCTTTTTTGGTGGTTCGGGTTCTGTAGTTTCCGCATTGGAGTGTTGTTCTTTTAAGACTTCTGAAAGCATGTTCCACACCTCATCCCTCTCAGGCCATGTCTACACTACAAAAGTACTCTAATTTTACAGAAGTCAATTTTTGGGAACAGATTGTTTAAAGTCGAGTGCATGCGTCCACACGAAGCACATTAACTCGGCGGTGTGCGTCCACAGTACCGTGGCAAGTGTCGACATTCCGAGCAGTGCACTGTGGGTAGCTATCCCACAGTTCCCACAGTCTCCACTGCCCACTGGAAATCTGGGCTGAGCTCCCAATGCCTGATGGGGCCAAAAATTTGTCACAGGTGATTATGGGTAAATGTAGTCAGTCAACCCTCCCTCCCTCCATGAAAGCAATGGCAGACAGTCATTTTGTGCCCTTTTCCCTGGATTGCCCGAGCAGATGCCATAGCACGGCAAGCATGGAGCCCATTCAGCTCATGCTCATGCCTGCAGCAGTTATGACCATTGTAAACACCTCGCGCATTAATGTGCAGTTTATGCAGAACCAGCACCTGAAAATCCAGGAGAGGAGGCGATGGCCGCGCGGTGATGAGGACATGAACACAGATTTCCCTAAACTGTGGTCTGTGGCAATTTGGAGATCCTGCTGTTAATGGGGCAGGCTCATGCCATGGAATGCCGATTCTGGGCCCGGGAAACAAGCACAGAGTGGTGGGACTGCATAGTGTTGCAGGTTTGGGATGATTCCCAGTGGCTCTGAAACTTTCGCATGCTAAGGGTACTTTCATGGAACTTTGTGACTTGCTTTCCCCTGCCCTGAAGCGCAAGAATACCAAGATGAGAGCAGCCCTCACAGTTCACAAGTGAGTGGCAATAGCCTTATGGAAACTTGCAATGCCAGACAGCTACCAGTCAGTAGGTAATCAAGGGACGTTTCACCAACGTCAACATGGGATGGCCGGGAAAGGTTCATGACGCTCGTGTCTTCAGGAATTCTGGTCTGTTTAAATGGCTGCAGGAAGGGATTTACTTCCCAGACCAGAAAATAACTGTTGGGGATGTTGAAATGCCTATAGGTCTCCTTGGGGACCCAGCCTGGCTCATGAAGCCATACACAGGCACCCTGGACAGTAGTAAGGAGCTGTTCAACTATAGGCTGGGCAAGTGCAGAATGGTGGTAGAGTGTGCATTTGGACGTTTAAAGGGTCGCTGGCGCAGTTTACTGACTCACTCAGACCTCAGCAAAACCAAAATTCCCATTGTTATTGCTGTTTGCTGTGTGCTCCACAATCTCTGTGAGAATAAGGGGGAGACGTTTATGGCAGGGTGGGAAGTTGAGGCAAATTGCCTGGCCGCTGAATACGCACAGCCAGACACCAGGACAGTTAGAAGAGCACAGCAGAAAGCGCTGCGCATCAGAGAAGCTTTGAAAACCAGTTTCATGACTGGCCAGGGTACTGTGTGACACTTCTGTTTGTTTCTCCTTGATGAAAACCCACCTCCTTGGTTGCCTCTAAATTCCCTGTAAGCCACCCGCCCTCTCCCCTTCGATCACAGCTTGCTTGCAAAGGAAATAAAGTCACTATCTTTTAAAAAACATGTATTCTTTATTAATTGATTATAAAAATAGAGAGATAACTTACAAGGTAGCCCAGGTGAGGGGGAAGGAGGGAAGGAAAAGGCCACTTCAAAACTTGTTGAATGACAGCCTTCTGTTGCTTGGGCTGTCCACTGGGATGGAGTGGTTGAGTGCCCAGAGCCAAGCCCCCCCTGCATTCTTGGGCATCTGGGTGAGGAGGCTATGGAACTTGGGGAGGAGGGAGGGCAGTTAAACAGGGGCTGCAGTGGCAGTCTGTGATCCTGCTGCCGTTCATGAACCTCCAGCAGACGCCGGAGCATGTCCTTTTGATCCCGCAGTAGTCCCAGCGTTGCGTCATGCCTCCTCTGATCTTCCTGCCGCCACCTCTCCTCACGTTCATCGGCCGCTTTCCTGTACTCTGCTATTGTGTCCCTCCACACATTCTGCTGAGCTCTGTCAGTGCCGGATGACTGCATGAGCTCAGAGAACTTTTCATTGTGCGTGCATTTTTTTCACCACCTTATCTGAGATAGCCTTTGGGACGGAGAAGGGAGGCTTGAAACATTTGCAGCTGCTGGAGGAAAAAAGGGAGTGAAGTATTTAAAAAGATACATTTTACAGAACAATGGCTATACTCTTTCACGGTGAACAACACTATTCACATTACATATCACATGTGATTTTGGTACAAGGTCGCATTTTGTATCTTATATTGAGTCCCTGCAGTTTTGGTGTTAGAGATCACACACGCAGTGCCGGGCAACAGAATTCGGCTTGCAGGCAGCCATGGTAAGACATAGTCTTTTGGTTTCTGCAACCTTCATAACAGCTGCGCCCTCTTCTCTCATACCAAGCAAAGCACGTTGAATTGGCCATTTAGTGCTGTGGTTTTCCTGTTAACGTGCAGCAGCAGAAACCAAACTAACCTCCCCCCAACATCCAATTCTCTGGGATGGTTGCTTTACCCCTCACCCCACCGCGTGGCTGGTATCAGGGAAGATTGCTGCTAGCCAAACGCAAACAGCTCAGCACCAAAGCCCTCCCACTCCCACCGCATGGCTAACTGTGGGGAGGATTTCTTTTCAGCCACAGGCAAACAGCCCACTAGGAACGGCCACCTCTGAATGTCCCCTTAATTAAATTCCCCAATTTCAACCAGGTTACCGTGAACGATATCACTCTCCTGAGGATAACACAGAGAGATAAAGAACGGATGTTGCTTGAATGCCAGCAAACACCGGGACCATACACTGCCAGGCTTTGTCATGCAATGATACCAGATTACTTGCTACCAGCATGGCGTGGTAAAGTGTCCTGCCATGGAGGATGGAATAAGGCGGCTCTCCCCAGAAACCTTCTGCAAAGGCTTTTAAAGTACCTCCAGGAGAGCTTCATGGAGATGTCCCTGGAGGATTTCCGCTCCATCCCCAGACATGTTAACAGACTTTTCCAGTAGCTGTACTGGCCACGAATGAATCCCAAGTCCTCAGGGCTACTTAATCATTAAAAAACGCTTGCTTTTATAACATGTATTAGATTTTAAAAGGTACACTCACCAGAGGTCCCTTCTCCGGCTTGCTTGGGTTGGGAGGGTATTTCAGTCAGGGTGGTAAAAAGATCCTGGCTGTCGGGGAGAACGGTGTGCTGTGTGCTCTCCTCAAGTTCCTCCTCCTCCTCCTCATCTTCCTCATCCGCAAAATCCTCAGGCATGGCGGAGAGTACCCCATCATCAGAGTCCACGGACAGGGTGGGGTAGTGGTGGTGACCCCCCCTAGAATTGCATGCAGCTCAGCGTGGAAGCGGCATGTCTGGGGCTCTGTCCTGGAGAGTCCGTTTGATTCTTTGGTTTTCTGGTACACTTGTCTGAGCTCCTTAAATTTCACGCGGCACTGTGTTGCATCCCTGCTGTAGCCTCTGTCTGTCATGGCCTCGGAGATTTTTGGAAATGTTTTGGCATTTCATCTTTTGGAACGTAGTTCTGATAGCATGGATTCCTCTCCCTATACAGCGATCAGACCCACTACCTCCCGTTGGGTCCATGCTGGAGCTCTTTTTCGATTCTGGGACTGCATGGTTACCTGTGCTGATGAGCTCGCCTGGCCAAACAGGAAATGTGATTCAAAAGTTCCTGGGGCTTTTCCTGTGCACTTGGCCAGGGCATCTGAGTTCAGAGTGCTGTCCAGAGTGGTCACAATGGTGCACTGTGGGATAGCTCCCAGAGGCCAATACCTTCAAATTGCGTCCTCACTAACCCTAATTTGAAATGGCGATGTCGATTTCCCTCGTTGGGGAGGAGTACAGAAATCAGTTTTAAGAGCCCTTTATGTCGAAAAAATGGCTTCATTGTGTGGATGGGTGTAGGGTTAATTCAATTTAATGCTGCTAAATCCAACATAAACTCACAGTGTACACCAGGCCTCAGATTTTGGAAGGCACTTCAGATTCTTAAACCTTGGGTCAAGTGCTGTAGCTATCTTTAGAAATCTCACATTAATACCTTCTTTGCATTTTGTCAAATCTGCAATGAAAGTATTCTTAAAATGAACGTGTGCTGGGTCATCATCCGAGACTGCTACAACATGAAATATATGGCAGAATGCGGGTAAAACAGAGAAGGGACATACAATTCTCCCCCAAGGAGTTCAGTCACAAATTTAATTAATGCATTATTTTGTTTAAGAGCATCATCAGCATGGAAGCATGCCCTCTGGAATGGTGGCCGAAGCATGAAGGGGCATATGAATATTTAGCATATCTGGCACATAAATACCTTGCAATGCCCGCTACAAAAGTGCCATGAAAATGCCTGTTCTTACTTTCTGGTGACATTGTAAATAAGAAGAGGGCAGAATTATCTCCTGAAATGTAAACAAACTTGTTTGTCTTATCAACTGGCTGAACAAGAAGTAGGACTGAATGGACTTGTAGGCTCCAAAGTTTTACATTGTTTTGTTTTGGAGTGCAGTTATATAACAACAAAAAAAAATCAACGTTTGTAAGTTGCACTTTCATGACAAAGAGATTTCACTATGGTACTTGTATGAGGTGAGTTGAAAAATACTATTTCTTTTGTTTATCATTTTTACAATGCAAATATTTATATTCAAAAATAATATACACTTTGATTTCAATTAAAACACAGAATACAATATATATGAAAATGTAGAAAAAAATCCAAAATATGTAATACATTTCAATTGGTATTCTTTTGTTTAACAGTGCAATTAAAACTGTGATTAATTGCGATTAATTTTTTTTCACAAATGTTATCACAGAACGCCTCGATTTTGAAAAACTATTTAAAGGCAATACCCCAAGGTACCCACCACTTATTTAAGTATCACCAGTGAGAACAGAATCTACCTACCAAACCGACAGCCTGGATCCAAATACCTCCCTTAGTTTTGAGAAAGTTTGGAGCTGGTTCCAAACTTTAAAGACTCAGACCCATCTCTACTACCTAACCAGGGCAGGTTCTTCATGATCTCAGAAAACATCTGTGGGTGTATAATAATGATACAATGATGAGACAGAATTTGTCCCCTCTGGTGTGGTTATTTCACATAACAAAACTTGACTTATTATGGCAAACACATAACTCACTGTCACCAGCAGGCTTGGACTAACAAATGGAAGTAGTCTCCTTACTGAGTCACAAAGTAACTGAAAGTTGCAAAGTAAACCTGAGAGAATAATTTGCAATAAATTATTTATTCTGTGAATTTCATGTATTTTAATCTTCATAAATTGTACCTGAGGTCATGATTTGCTCATAAATAATTATTGTACTGTAGCTCATTAGCAAGCAGTTTGTTGAACGCATTTGATATTCAAGCTTTTTTTACTGGACATGTACTGTTGGAAATAAGGGTCAAGATCCCCAGCTGGCATAAAACAATATAGCCAAGTGTGTGTTTCAGTTCTCTTACTGCCTGACTGGATGAGCATAGGCACTTTTTCTGGTGCTAATGCTGACAGTCACAAATTCAAAAGTTGCTTTTCTTGAAAATTTTCCAACATTCTCTTAAAATTTGCTGATTCCACGAACCCTTCTTGATGGTAAACTGCTTTCTGTGAATAACTAATGAATGAAACACTTAGAGGGCAAGAAGCCAATCAAAGTAAATTCATTAAATAATTCAAATAAATATTTATGGCATTGGTCTTGTTTTTACAACCTTCACCCATCTGCAGTAGCTAAAGCTTTCTCTGAAGAACTTATTTAATTCAGTAGGTACACGTTTGTGGTAAAATCACAAAGAATCTCAGCTAAGAGCTTTATCAACTGGTTGTCAATCTCTGCTAGGTAGCTGATTCAGACACGTGTTGTTAAGAGTCTAAAAGAACTATGTCATAAATATAAAGGGAAGGGTAAACACCTTTAAAATCCCTCCTGGCCAGAGGAAAAACCCTTTCACCTGTAAAGGGTTAAGAAGCTAGGATAACCTCGCTGGCACCTGACCAAAAGGACCAATGAGGAGACAAGATACTTTCAAAACTGGAGGGGGGGAGAAAAAAAGGTTCTCTCTGTCTGTGTGATGCTTTTGCGTGGAACAGAAAAGGAATGGAGTCTGAGAACTTAGTAAGTAATCTAGCTAGATATGCGTTAGATTCTGTTTTGTTTAAATGGCTGAGAAAATAAGTTGTGCTGAATGGAATGTATATACCTGTTTTTGTGTCTTTTTGTAACTTAAGGTTTTGCCTAGAGGGATTTTCTATATTTTGAATCTGATTACCCTGTAAGGTATTTACCATCCTGATTTTACATAGGTGATTCTTTTTCCTTTTTCTTCAATAAAAATTCTTCTTTTAATAACCTGATTGCTTCTTCATTGTTCTTAACATCCAAGGGTTTGGGTCTGTGTTCACCTATGCAAATTGGTGAGGATTTTTATCAAGCCTTCCCCAGGAAAGGGGGTGTAGAGTTTGGGGAGGATTTTTGGGGGAAAGACATTTCCAAGCAGGCTCTTTCCCTGTTAAATATTTGTTAGACGCTTGGTGGTGGCAGCAATAAAGTCGAAGGGCAAAAGGTAAAATAGCTTGTGCCTCGGGAAAGTTTTAACCTAAGCTGGTAAAAATAAGCTTAGGAGGTTTTCATGCAGGTCCCCACATCTGTACCCTGGAGTTCAGAGTGGGGAAAGAACCTTGACATACTACAACGTTATTTTTTCATCAGGGGTTCAGTTGGGAGATTCTCTAAGGGCAGATAAGGATAAATAACATAGAGAGGGAATTGCTCTGTAAAGGGAGACCTGTGAAAGAGCTGCAGAGAGAAGAGTCATACAATGGGAGGACAAATGAGAGAAAAAGACTCCAAAAAATGAAGGGAGAAGGAGGGAAGCAAAGAGGGAAAGACAGTTAAAATAAAACAATGGGCCAGATCCTCAGCTGGCATAAATTATTTATATTGCAGTAGCACATAGACAACCCGACTGATTTGGGCCCCATTGTGCTAAACACTGTACCAATATATAATAAGAGACACTTCACCTGCCCCAAAGAGCATACAATCTGAATAGACAAGACAGATAAATGGTGGGAAGGGAACATATGAAGTGATTTACCCAAGGTGACATAGCAGATCATGGGTAGATCTGGGAATAGAATCCAGATCTCCTGAAGGCCAACTCAGTGTGTGTAGCCAGACAGCCAGCCCCACCCCCCCTCAGACCAGCATTGCTGGAAACACAGGAGGAAGCCGGAACAGGGCACTTAACATATATTCCAGCACAGCCTTTGAAGCTGTGAAAGCACAGGTGTGCTGCTACAATGTGCCTCTGGGAGCAGATACAACGATTAAGCTCACAGCAGGCAGAGGCCCTGTGACAGACATGGCTCTTAGCCCTACTAAATAGCGTGATGCACACACACCAACATCCTAGGTGGGAAAATATTTACCCTGATAAAAGAAATGTCCAGTAGTCAATATTTATTGTTTCTCTCCCTTGCAAGTGTAAACTACTCTTGCGAAAGCTGGCGTCACCCAGACAGACCAGCCTCAATTTGGCATAAGAAAGGAGAAAGAGAATAAAGGAGTACAGAGGTATAAGTAGGGGACCTACAGCACCATGATTTTTGAGTGCTTTTCACTATCTATCTGCTGGTCAGATAAGTGACAGCCTCCCAAGGCTTCTGCAGCTAAGAGGGTCCCTACGCCTTGTCCCTTATTCGTCTTTCCGCGGAATTGAGTGACCGATCCTGGCTTGGCACCGCTGGAATCGAGAGATGCAAGGAGGGTAAGAAGCACCCACACCTGATCTCCTATCTTTAGTGTACACATATTTTGAAATAGAGCTCTATACTTTGTTTTCTTTCTTTGGGATTGTGGCTTCAGTTTTGTAACTTGTTTGTGTGTGTAACATCTCTACATTTAAATAAGTAGGCACTAGCAATTTTGTAACCATATGATTAGAATCTAGCTTAATAAATTTTGGTAACCATTTATGCATAAGCCTGACTTGTTTTCTCTGGTTTACTGTAAAGCAGCCAACACAATTAAAGAACCTCAGCCGTTTTGGCTCTAAAGCCTGGCCATTAGGTGAGAGTACTAAGAGCCTAGCGTTGAGTTGTGCTGCCTCCACGGGGCAAACTCTTGGGGCACCTGTCAGTCAATCCTGGCTGCCCGCTGCGAAGGAGCTCTGAGCTCTAGCAGTTAAAATCACGGGTGGTTAGGACCTTGGGGCATCCGTCAGCCTAGCCCGGGCTGCCCGCCGCGAAGGGACAGTGCGTCCTAGCGGTTAAAGTCACGGATGGTATAAACGGGCATAGCTGGCACCTCACCAAACATCCTTGGCCGTCGGCTAACAGTGTGCCAGCCAGTAGATCACCTTGCTTCACCAGCTGAAGAGCTGAACTATTGTTTTGAGTTATATGGGACTTCTCATGTGCTTAAAGAATTGCATAAACCTTTACAGAAACTGGGCCTTATTTCCTGATTTCAGGACTAATTATTTTACATTGGTCTATGTTAAACAGCATTTGCAATCTGTTGTCCTAAATCCCAAATGATTTAAATCCTTTTGAAACTAGCTGCACTGTTGTTCATTATTTGCTCTGCCTCCTATTTTATTTGGACAAGCTGGGTGAGGCAATATCTTTTATTGGGCCAACTTCTGTTGGTGAGAGAGACAAGTTTTCGAGCTACACAGAGCTCTTCTTCAGGTTTGGGAAGGTACTTAGAGTGTCAGAGCTAAATACAAAGTTGAATAGATAGTTTAGCATAAGTAGTTAGCACATATTCTAAGGGATCATTCAATGTCTCCCTATTTTACTTGCATTTCTGAACTTGGAGCCTCTCATTTAAAATAATAACAAATTTGGGCAATGACACCAATTAAGCAAGAGGAGAAGGAAAGCATTACAATCAATTATAAAAAATTGTTTTTAAGAAGTTGGGGGAAAATATTCAACAAACTACAACTTACAACCCATCGATTTTTAACAAAATTCAAAGACGAAAACGTAAAGCTTTAAAATTCATAATGTATTCATCACTTCTCAGACTGTTTGGGGCATACCTAGTTTCTTACCAACCATAAACACAAAACCTTTTGACATTAGTTGACAAGGGGCGTCATTAGGATGTCTCAAGATGTCTCAGGTACAATTGTAATAACCACTTATCAACTCAAATAGAAATACTCTGTTCCTTTCAACAGCTGTTTTCTTCCTAATAATATAGACATATATAAAGAGCTGTAAAATGCTGAAAATATTATTTCATCTCTAAATTATTTAATATTATTTAATATTAAGGGACTTACATACTGAATCATACAACAGATGAGAATACAGAATAAGTTCCTCATCAATACTCCGAGGTCTGGAGTAACCATTTTGATTTTGATATCACTAATACTGCTTGGAAAGCTATTTTTAAATCCACTAAAGTTCTTTCTGTTTCCCTGGCTCGTGTGGAAACCCAATATAAAATATTTTATCTGGGACGACTGTTATGTATCGGCTGCATAAATTCTGATGTTATAGTGGCATAGAAGTTTTCCTTCTTATATGGCGAGTACACCCTATAATAGCTAATTCCTGGATGGACATATTTCCATATAAACGGACACCCCACTAACCTGGAATATTCAAATGACACTATTTGGAAAAGGTTTTGTAGACCAATCCACTAGATCCACTGTCCCAGCACTACTCATTACTTACTGTTTGCTGCTGGGTTAGCTCTAGCTGAGAACCGGAAATCTACACTTCAACCCAAACTGTGGTTCCAGAAACTAATCTATACATGTTCTTCTACCACCCTCATCAACTTAATAGTTGAGCACCTTCCAGTAGTGCATTACATTATGACTAACATCTGCCATGTATGGTTAACTCTTTCTTTCATGCTCTCCCCAGGGAGAGAATAGTGGGTGCAGTGAAGTGCTTTGTTTTATTAGGGTTTGTTTGAGGGTTTTTAACTGTAGATGCTGCTATATGTTTATATCACAGAAGGCAAGGTCAACGAAGCATGGCCTTGCTCTTATAGCTGAAGGTGATGGTCCTTCATTTCTGTAGGAATTCCACAGTTTCAAGCTCAATCTACACTGTAGCTGTGCAGCTCTTGCTGCAGTAGTGTAGACATGCCCCTAGTTAAATAGCTAGGCAGACAAAAGCTACTCTCTGAGAAGCTTTATGATTTCCCCCTTTTTCTCATAATACACACCTAAAGAATTATCTATGATTGTGAAAATAGGACATGCTTTAGTACACTTTTATCTCTCTAGAAACCAACTCCACTACTAACTGACTGGCATCAGTTGAGGAAGTGGACTCCTGATCTCACTTCTAAACTGAAGTATCATGAAAAGCAATGCCAAGTGTTATTTCTACCACTCCATGACTGGTAAGTTCTACTTATGATTTTGTTTTAAACAAATGCAGAACAAAATTTATCTCTGAACCATCAAGGAATGCAAGCAAACTTTTGGGTATTTTAAAAGTAATTGACAAGCCAACGTAAGCAGATACTGTTACTGCCATCTCCTTTTCACAATAGGTGGAACTAGGGAACAATCTCATTGTATTGTGATGGTTTGCTACTAAGCTTTCCAGAGGACTACATTACACACATCAGTGCAGAACTAATGATCAACATATTTTAAAACTAAAAATGTTATTAACTTATAGCAAGAAAGGAAGGTAATATTATTGTCACTTCTAATGCAGTAAAAAACTACTCAGAATGGACTAGAATGTCAGGATTTGGCATAAAATGTTTTGTTAGTAAAATAAATAAATAAATAAATAAATGTGTCATGCTAATCAGCCAAATACCACAGAAAAAGGCTCAGATTAAGTTTACCGTCCAGTGCTCTCCAGAAAGTTGAAAAATAAACTTGCTTCTTTCTTTGTCTGTTTCATCTGACAAAGTACTCTTCTTACAGAGCTGAGAGTTCTTTGCAATTTTATCCAAGAGCTTCTCAGTGGTATCTACGAAACCGTTCTTTAGGTATGCAGATTGTGGAATGCCTTTCTTTCTGCACTCTAGTGCAAAGTCCCATTCCTGCTTTATCCTGAAACAGTGCAAATAAAGAGTCTCTATGAATCCAAGTAACAGAACTCAAATACTTAAAGTCTTATATTTTAAAAAGAGACTTAGTCTCCTAACCTCCAAATTAGTGCAGACATTTCACACATGTAAATAATAACATTTGAATGCACGCAAATCAGATGGCAACCCATTTGATTTTTGCACTAAAAAAGTCTTGCTTGCACTTGCAAATGCATGACTAAAGATGCAAATTGTGCATGTAAATTTAGATGCCATTTTTAGACCTCCTAGCCCAAGAGTAATGCTTGGGTTTGTAAGGATGAATAGTAGAATTCAGATGACTAGGATCTTCTTTAATGCATACGAGAACAGGATCAGCTCCAGAAAATTCTGCACATATACAGAGCCTATCCTACATGAATTTTGCCATTGATTTCAATAGGAGTAGGCTCACACTAAACAAGTTACAAATATATATGAATACAATGAAGACCTTAAATTGGTCCTGGGTTTATGCCCATAATTTAGCAACTGGAAAAATATTTTTCAAAACTTTTGCTAAACCAAAATATGAATCAATATAGCTTTCCTTGCAGCCACTGGAAATGTTTTTTACCCTGACTTTTTAGATTCAAGTAAAGAATTTTTACCTAGAAAAGAAAAAACTACGGTGTGTACATCATAGAAAAGGTGAAGTTAAAGGTCAGGTAATATATTTTACCCCCGCTAATTTCAACATGAATGTTACTTACGGCTTGACTATGTGAAAAACTTGCAGTAGTATAAATGAGGGTGGCATTTAATTTTAGAGACACATATTTTGGTTTAAGGGTAGCTTATTTTGGTTTGGCTCACGACAATTAACGAACAGGTGTACGTAAACCAAAATAAGTCATTCTTATACCAAAAGAAGAGTCTCCACAGAGCCTTTTGCCCCAGTTTAACCATATTGGTTTAAAAGCCAATTTAAATTATACTGACGCAACTTGGTCATGGAGACAAGCCCTTCTATGAACCCACAGATCACTGGCAAAACAGGAAAAAGACAGTGGAAAGGCAAGAGTTAATAGAGAGTTCACACAGGAACAACTAGGAAAAATCTAAAAAATACTGTTATAATATACATTGGGGAAAATAGGTCCAAGACACCTACATACTGTTTTCTAAAATTATTCTACCAGTGAGTGCATCTAATTAACTATAAAAGCTTTTTGTTGTTGTGAGCAAAAAGGTGGGCAAGACAGAAGTGTACAGAGAAAAATTAAAATAAACCCCAGAAGGAAAAAGAAGGAAGAGGAAAAAGAAAAACAACAGGGTTTGAACCATTAAAAAGGGGAAAACTAAAAAGTACCCAAACCCCTAGAGTTTTCTTCTCTGATATCTTAGAAATAATCCTAACTTAGATACCACTGTTGTGCTGCTCCTTCTCGTACTCTCCTCCTCCACTTGTCCTCCTGGTATATGCATTCTATAATTGTTGAATTTTGATTCTGTGGCACAATCCTCACACATCTGTGGAATTCCTTGATCGTCCACCAAAGAATTAAAAATTTCACTGTGATAATTCAATGAACTGAAAATTGGCTTTTTTGTGCCTTGCTTGCCCTTTACTCAGCCAGTCCCATAAATGGTTGTTTCATTTCTAGCTGGTTGAATTCAGGAAACCTGAAGTAAGTAGAAGAGGAGGGAGCATAAAAAATCTTCCCCCAGCCCAGAAGCAGGCCACCTCCATGCTGACCATTATGCCCAACCCAGGGGGACTTGAGACAACACAATAAAACCCACAAAGGGGAAGATTTAGCTCTAAATCCTTTAACTGTGGTAACAACCAGGGAAGCATTAATGACAAGAGAATGTATTTTCCTCTGATATTTTACAGATAAAATGTAGAAAATAAAAACATCTAAAGGCAACAATACATTGTTAGTTGAGTAAAATGCAGTTAAACAAAACCCAAACCTCTGATAATTTAATCATTGATCGATTCAGCAAAAGAGGGACTGACTGCAACTACAAACTTGGTGACAAATTCAGCATGAATATAATCACACAGTGATGTAAGAGCGAAGAAGAAATTTTACATCGCCTTTTAATGTCAGCTTAATGCAATATGCTCTTCAGAGCTTTTAAAGAACGATCTCGCATGGTCATAAGGTTAAGCATCATAGAGAAATATTGCGTGCGGATGGAGAGTGAATTATATACCAATGGGGCAACAAACATGTCTGATTTTATCCAGTATGTGTCAGAATACAGACAAATGGTCAATTCCAAGGGCAGATGTTCTAATCACTTGCAATCATTGCTTGTACCACTGGGGCTGCATCAACAACCAAATATGAATCAATATAGATTTCCTTGCACAGAAAAAGACTTCTATATAGGCTTGGAGGAATTTGATTTTTATCAGTAAACACAGATTTTCACCATACACTCACATCAGACAAAAAAATTCATCTATAATCTAAATTTACAGATAGGCAAAGTAAAAAAAGTACTTCTTGACAACTTCTTAGAGATTGATTTAAGTATATTTATTGTGTATATTTTGATGTGATGTTGACATTTTGTGTTTTAGTAGTTATAAAGCTTTAACTTTTTGAAACTCCATCTCTATTGTCATTAATTACTGACAACTGTGAAAATTTAAATAGGTAAAAACCTAAAAAAACTGCTTTAAAGTTAATGTTAATATTATCCATCAAAATTAGAAAAAATAAAACTTAAATTCTGCCAAGCCTACTTATAAATCAATGGTTGGCTCTTTATTCAATCTCCTAGTCTAATCTGATCCCCCGTAAAGAAGTCAAAGAATTTTCACAGACAAATTGATAAACATCATTAAATTTAATGATACATCTGTCATTTGTATGCTACAGGTAATATCAGACCAAGGTGACAGGGACAACTGTTGGATCATATTAAAGAAGTTCTGTATTAAAATCACAAATGAGTCTGATTCCCCATAGTTTAAATTCCAGGGTATTACTAATTAAGAGGTCTCTTGGGTTTTGGTACTGTTTCTCTCCCTCTCTGTGTGAAACTTGCAAGCTGCTAATTGTGTTAGTACATTCTAAAACAGAGTCTGTTCTCAAAGCAATTCTTTGTAACAACAACTACTCACACAGAGAAAGACTCAAAGTAATACTCTGTAACAACAGAAACAACACCCAGAGACTCCTTGCCCTTTTGTTGTATTCATCTCGCTTTGTTAACAATTGTGATTAAAATAGAGATAGAGGATGTATGTGGATGGATGCTTGGTGTGGATAATAACTGAATGATCAGGGAAGTGCCAGCCTATGAATCCAGTGTCCATCGGCTGAAGAAGACATCAAGTGGAAATAACCAGAGGACCCCCAGAGTGCAGACTGGAATCCACCCAACAGCCTCAAGAATGGGAGAACCAAAGAACAAGATAACATCTGGCAGCACAGAGGCATCAGGAATGTGCCATCTGCTGATTGATTCAGCAACAGCGTGATGAAGCAATTCCCACAGCCTGGCATCGGAAGAAATTCCTATAAAAATGGACTCTTGGAAGTGAGAACTTTGGGGTCTGATTCTGCAAACCAACTTCCAGGAGCATCAGATGAGCATCTGACAAGACCCTGCTCTCTCCTCATGTCCAGGCCACCTGGCCAGTGGCTTGGCATGAGCAACTCTAAGGCTGGTAACTATGATAACCTTGCAGAACCTGTGTGTGTGTGTGTATGAATGAATGTGTGAATAAATATGAGATTGAATGGAATGTTATAGCTATAACTAACTGCTTACTATGATTCTTTCTGTATTCACAATAAATGTGGCATTTTGCCTTTTTCCCTTTAATAAGATCCTGCTGGTTTTTATTTTATTGGTATAACACAACTAGGGGTTCATCACTCTGCTCTAGCTAGTCACTGTTAAAGTATGTGATTGCCATTAATCTTATGGAACCCTTATCAAAACAAACTGTTTTATCTCTGATTGACAATCTCATATAAGGGAAATTATGTATTCTGTTCTGCTATCAAATGCTATCATGCATGCCTTTGAAAAGCAAAAAAATGCCTCTGTTGTGAATGAGAAAATTCTATAAAACAGTGCAACAAATTCTTGGGTGGTTGGCAGGGGCAGCAGTTGGGAGAGGGTTGTTTTAAGAAAACATTCCACCAGCAACTACTTGGCACTTTTAATTTCTGTTAACATTTCTCTGAGGTAAGTAAGTAGGTTTCCAGTCTAAATGCTTTGTTTTGAAGACTGGCTTTCTTTTAAAGGCCCTGGAAATCCCAGGAACACATTTTCCCCTACAACAAATACATAAGACGGTGAGAAAATCTTTTATTGGACCAACTTCTTAACTCATCCACCTTGTCTTTCTAATATGCTGGTGTTGTGAGAAAACTGGATTTGACGTAACTTGCAGCCATCTTGCGTACTTAGCGCCCCTCACCCCCACCCCCAAATGGAAGCGAGGACACCACATAGGAATAATTTGTCCTTGCTAAGGCAGATAGAACAAAACCAGCTGCACATTGCAGTTTGACGGAGTGGGATAGATAAAGTGAAAGGACAGATTCATGAAAAGGGGGAAGAAATATAGAGAACGGACCTTGAAATTTTTTTGCTGAAGCTTCTTTGCTAATAAGGAGAATAATGAATTGTTATTGGCTATTGAGAGAAACAGTTAAGTTATCACTCCTTTGGGTTCTGAAAACGCTGGGTAATTCTAGGACCAGTATGGCAACATGTAAGATAGTTACAGAAATACAAACCCCATAATCCCTAAAGTTTATTTTTTGTGCTCTTTTTATTAATTATTAGTAACAGTGTTACTGTTAGTAAGCTGTGAAATAGCTTGATCCTCATCCTAACCTTTAGTGAACGTTTCATTTGTTTTAAAGAGATGGCTATCATTCTCATGGTGTTTGAGAGATCATTTGGCCACAATTGGGCCCAGTGCAGTTGGGCATGTGGCATGAGTACAGCATAAAAAGGGGAGTGTTCCTTTTGGGGCATGGAGATCGTTCAAGGGAGAGCTGAAGCCCCAATTCAGAAAAATACTTAAGCACATGCCTAACGTTAAGCATGGAAGTAGTTACACTGGCTTCAATGAGGATGTTTATGTGTTGATAGCTAGGTATAGGAATAAGTACACCCTGCTGAAACAGAAGTCACTCTTGCCCTAGAAATATGTCAACATTGTGATAACATCACTATAGGCCAATCGAGTATCAGTTTTCAGTAAGCCCTCAAGATAGTATTTTTGAGGTATGGAGGAGGATCAGCAGAGACTGTGAATATCTGTTTAAGTGTTATTGTTTTGGTTATTGCTGATCTTGTCTTCAGTAAGACCTAGCCTCCCCCCCCGCCCCATCCAAAATCCCTGTGTTATATTGATGTGTAAAGATTAAACAAACTACATTTCTCCCCACAATGAGGATGGGAAAGTTCTGTGCTGCTGCCATTTTAGATTCTCCAGAGATTTCACTTTAGAAGTAATACAAATAATTGCTGAGTATAAATAATGTTATTCTTTGAAGGAGTAACCTGTTTGGAAAATGAGTAGGGTGACTGGACTTAGCATCCAAAAGGATTTCAGAGTCATTAGATGAGAGGACACCATTCATTTTTAAGGGTGAGTGGCTAAAATCCTTTTCCAAGCATAATTTAAGACCTGCTCAGTGGCTGGATGGGAGGTCTCAAAGGAAGAGACAAGTGCTTTAGGAAGCGGTGTGATGTTTCATGACATGACACTTTTTCCTCAGAATCACTGAAAAAAAATCAGGCTGAAAAAATAGCCTAGCAAACTACTTGAGGGTACTGTATTAATTGACATGTCATTTCTTGTGTGAGACTCATCTGGAGACCTAGACACTTGGGTTTATTAAATGATCCCATGGGATCTTTTGCAAGTTTAGGATTGTTAGTCTGGGCCAAATTTCAGTTTAAGTAATTCTGTTTCGTGAAATTTCCCCCCAGAATTCCAATTATTGTTTTCTTTCCAACCTAACCTGCTGCCCTGTTGTACAGGATTGTAGCTGAAGAATATGGGCTGGAATGTAACAGCCAGAAAACTGCATTTATAACTGTATTCCATTATATTATGTATAAAGATCTGTATGAGCAAATGCACATGAACAAAAAAAAATTATATTGCTAAAATGGTAGTTAACCTTGCATAATTACTTCTGTCCTAACCTCCAATTTTTTAAGTATTCATAATTTTTCTAAACACTTGATTTGACCTAAGTTTGTTCAGAAAGTGTCTCAAAAATAGCTGAACCATTTTTTGCTCAATGAAGGACCAAAAATAAAATACTTTAACTATTATAAAAATTGTTACAGGTTAAAAAATAATAGCCACTAGCAGTAAAACAACTGGAACTAGAACATTAAAGTCCAGAAAAGAAATAGAGAAGATGCTTTGAGTGTTCTAGGGAGAGTAATCATTGATCAATAAAGTAATAAGCCTTTGAAAAAAAGTTACACACTGCACATGAACTGAATATTGTCCAGGCTTTTTTCATACATTCAGAAAGAGTCCAATTCATGGTTAACTTAATTACACACTGAAAAGGTAAGTGAAGATAAGAAATGAGTGAGACAGCTCCTGCAAGCTCTGCCTTATTGACTTCATGTTTTGTTGGTGGGCTGGGAATGAACCAAGGGTATTTACTGAGCCACTTCAAGGGGAGAACCTTAGGTGGCTAGACTGGACATTTCCACACTTTTCAGAGCTTAATGGTGCAGTCTTAGTTTTGTATTAACAGTGTGTTTGTGTTTTAATTGCACGTTATGGCGTAAGTTATATGGTACTTACTTTTTATTTTTATTTTTTTAAGAAGTCAGAAGGTGGAGATAGACTTCCACATGATGAGTGCACTTAACATACTACATGAAGCTTCTCTGACAGCATGCCAGATTTCTATTTACACTTCAGTATTACAGGATGCAACAAAAAATCACTGAGTATCATCAGAATGTAGAAGAACCAGTTAGAAGCTGTATTGTAAGAAATATTATTTACCTTTCAAAATGATAATCTTTATTTGGATACTGACATTGCATTAAACCAAATCCATTCCCATGCATTAGCTGCTGGCTCTATTCTCTAGCATTTGTATTGATTTCCATACAGATGTAGTGAACATACAATACTGTACATCTCTAACATATTGTGGCTTATAATTTAAGCCATGGTCAAGAAAATTTAGGATGAGATTCTCTGATGGGTTTGGGGATCTTGAATAGAACAATCATTTACTCCTGAGGAGAATACTGTGGCCAGTGTTTTAAGATACAGAAAAGCAAAACACTAAGCTACCCACTGGCCTGTAAAAGTGCCCTACTATTCAGCAATACACGCAGCTTTCTGAGTTTATCTAACCCATCTCCATTTCCGAAAGCCACCTCACATACATCTGTCTCCCCAAGTGCATTGAAATACCAACACACAACTTTCAGGTGTTTTGGGAAGCATACAGAACCTTACTGCTTACGTAGAAAGTCCGTTTCTTTTCAATCCATTAAGTTCCTCTCCAAAACAGAAACAAGTTTGCAGAAAAAGCTTCGTCCTAGCAAAAGCTATCCCCCACCAGAGGTTCAATCAACCTATACCCAAATAAACAAAGCCTTTCCTGGTGTGAGACATAAAAAATAGAAGAGCAACAGCAGCAAATCTTTCCTTTCACTAGGGGCATAATAAATATAATTCTCTCTATAGCACTTATTCAACACACTCTACTTCCTTCTAGAACTGGGTTCATTCCACAACCCACCCCTGCTTGTTTTCTTTTCCCTTCCATACCCTATGCTTGGTCCTGATTGTTTATGTAGCCCAGCTCCATTGGCTCCACTCCTTAATCCTTTTCTTTCTAATTTCACAACTCTGGAGAGCCAACAGGGAAAGAGATGGATCCACCTGGGCAAAGTCAAGTCGACCAAGGCCCAGCTATCCAAGGCCTCATCATAGGATCCAGGGAGGCAACACACCCCGTCACAATTTCTCACAACATCATACTTCAGAATTAGGTTTTGCTGACAAGCTGTTAACACTTTAGAGTAGAACTCTCAGTAAAAGATTTATAATCTTTGCCACTTTTAACATAAACACAGTTCAAAAATGTATGGAATTCCTTTATCAAAATCCATGTTTGCATAGGTAAGGTTTCCTCTTTGTAAAATCTTGTGTCTCAGAGGATTACAAATGGAGGAGAATCTTACATTTTTCACAGTGAGACTGTTATAGAACCTTTAAGAGCTAAATTCTGCTTTCTCTACTCCAGCAAAACTCACTGAGAGTTTCTTTCAACTAAGGCTTACAGAATTTGACTAAATAATAGCAAGTTCCTTTAAACTCAGAGCTTGTCCATATGGAGGTTTAGTTTGTGGCAAGCTGGGGTGTAAATCGATAGTGCACTAGTTTGTCGCACACCAAATTACCATGTGGACCCAGCTACTGTGCACTAAAAGGTCCCTTTTGACCTACTGCTCTTTGAAACAGCCTTCTCTTTGAATCCCTACTTCTAAATGACCACTGTGGGCCATATTCTGATACCCTTACTCACACTGAGTATGCATTGAGTATTTCTATTGATTTCAGTAGAAATACTTGAGAAGTAAGGAACTACTCAATGTGAGTAAGGGTATCAGAATTTGGCCCTATATATGACTGCCTAAATCAGTGAGGTTTTTTTTCCTCCTTACAAGGAGACAGTAGCTCCTGTTAGGAATTTAATCCCAGGTACATTCTTTGTAGTTGAGGGTTACTTGGAAATGCACAAAATATTTTCTTGCCTTTCAAAGCATCAAAACAAATCAAAGGACTCACTTCCAATCTGATCTTTATAATCCAGAGCCCCAGTGATCAATACAAACTAGGTGCATGGGCATCTGCTCTTTCCACATTGGAAGTGGCCTTTGGGAAAGTCATATGTATGTTCTGATTGATAACAATAAGCAGAAAAATCTAAAGCTGAGTTTCTGTCTCTCTCTTTTTTTTTAAGTGGTTAGCAATCATAGTCTCTCTAGTGGGCAGCTTTTATGGATGGTTTCTCAGACATGCGTATGTATGATTGTCATAAAAATAAAGGGAAGGGTAACCACCTTTCTGTATACAGTGCTATAAAATCCCTCCTGGCCAGAGGCAAAACCCTTTCACCTGTAAAGGGTTAAGAAGCTAAGATAACCTTGCTGGCACCTGACCAAAATGACCAATGAGGAGACAAGATACTTTCAAAATTTGGAGGGGGGGGAACAAAGAGTCTGTCTGTCTGGGTGATGTTTTTGCCCAGAACAGATCAGGAATGCAGCTTCATAACTCCTTAAGTTAGTAAGTAATCTAGATAGAAATGCATTAGATTTCCTTTGTTTAATGGCTGGTAAAATAAGTTGTGCTGGATGGAATGTATATTCCTGTTTTTGTGTCATTTTGTAACTTAAGGTTTTGCCTAGAGGGATTCTCTGTGTTTTGAATCTGATTACCCTGTAAGATATTTACCATCCTGATTTTACAGAGGCGATTCTTTTACCTTTTCTTTAATTAAAATTCTTCTTTTAAGATCCTGATTGCTTTTTCATTGTTCTTAAGATCCAAGGGTTTGGGTCTGTAGTCACCTGTACAAATTGGTGAGGATTTTTATCAAGCCTTCCCCAGGAAAGGAGGTGTAGGGCTTGGGGGGATTTTTGGGGGAAGATGTCTCTAAGTGGGCTCTTTCCCTGTTCTCTGTTTATCACACTTGGTGGTGGCAGCATAGGGTTCAAGGACAAGGCAAAGTTTGTACCTTGGGGAAGTTTTTAACCTAAGCTGGTAAGAATAAGCTTAGGGAGTCTTTCATGCAGGTCCCCACATCTGTACCCTAGAGTTCAGAGTGGGGAAGGAACCTTGACAACGATGAATAAAAAAGAGACATTATGTGAACATATATACAACATAAGTAGGGACAGATTGTGTGCTACCCTTGCTCACCTGCACAGGGGTGAAGGAGCATGCAAGAAACCAGACCATTGTTAACACACAAGAAACCTGGCCAAAGTCAAGCCCACTCCCTGTGCTCTGTGGATAGCAAGGAATGCTTGCTCTTGATAGCTGCATGGAGGTAGGTGACCAAAAGATGGTGAGGAGGAAGGAGGCGGGGTCATGTATAAATAATGCTTGCCCCCATACACACACAACACTGGCCCATGGAGTGGGGGGGAATTCTATACCAGCCTAATCACTGATTCCAAATCCTTACACACACACAACACATGCAGGGAGCAGTACTGGAGAAATAGTGTCTGTCTAAGGCAAAATCTCACTAACACTTCTCTGGGATGGTGCACCCTCCTCAAGGATTGTGGCTACATGTCACAAACTAGACTTTACAGTACACGAATATTTATAGGTGCCAAATCCTACTCCCAGTATAGTAGGAGACTACTTCAGGCATAATACTGTGTGACTATTGCACATGTTAATGATTGTTATATAAACTTGAAAACAGGGATTCTTAATCTGATCTGGATAACCTTGTAAATATAAACAGGAAGATTTATCTTGAACTTCTACTCAGGGAGAGATTGTAAAAATGGCAAGATCGATTTACTCGGCAGATCGACTTACTGTCTGAATTCGTACTCGGCAGATCGATTTACTGTCTGAATTCAGTCAGTGCTCTTTTCTTTACAGGCAAAACTGTTACTCTGGTGGAAAGCATAACACACTGTGTAAGTGCCATGTATTAAAACAAACTAAAAGCAGAGAACAAAGCTTTGGGATTAATAGCCCTCAGAAGGTAACTCCCTACCAATTGTAAGTGGGGTTTCTTTCAACCTCACCTGCTCCTGCTTTAAAAGCCATTAAGCTTTGAGGAGCTCCTGCTGGGATAATGTGTACTTTCCACATTATGCATCCAATGAAGTGAGCTGTAGCTCACGAAAGCTTATGCTCAAATAAATTGGTTAGTCTCTAAGGTGCCACAAGTACTCCTTTTCTTTTTGCGAATACAGACTAACATGACTGTTACTCTGAAACCTGTCATTATGCTGGGATAATGAGACTTTGCAGTATCCACTAATGCAAGATGGTGCATTAAGGTTAGAATTTTTGAAAGGGCTCCATCAACAGTTGTTGCTACTGAGAATTTGAAAACTGGGCTGAATGCAATTTTGACAATCTGGCCCAGGAGACACAATAGGCAACAGTAGCTGATATATGTGTTTTTAAGCACATAAGTCTCCTGGAAATTCTGTCATGTGACAAGAGGGTTTTTCCTCTAATTGTGAGTTTTGCATTAATTGCCATTTTCTTTGTGACTTTGGCCACATTGTTTTAACTGCTTGATCCTGGACCACTGGAATTAATGGGAGTTTTGAAATTAATTTCAATAGTTGCAGTATCAATCCATAATAACACAGGTGTAGATTCTAATATACTTACACTGAGTAATACCTTATTCCTAGAGTACTCCCATTGAAATCAATGGGATTATTTGGAGAGTGTGATGCTTCTCAACATAAATTAAGAGCATCAGAATCTGGCCTAGTGTTGTGGGACAAAGTACTGTATAAATTTCAAGCTTAAAAAAATTTCCCTTGTGGATATAGAAAGTTAATATGCTATATATTGCTGTATTCTATACCAAATCCTGGGCCTACCCTCATTGGTACAGAAAAGATAATGAAGGAATTTGGAACCTCGTTAATGAATGAAGGCAGAACAGATCACCAAACACTATTACTTCAGTAGAAGAGATGGGTAATGATAAGCACAGATGTCAACTGCAGAGAGATTGTTGTCTTCATGGAAAACATGACTCACAGGAGTGCTCTGGGTCTTGCTCTAGTCCACTGGCAAAAAGTGAGGTAGCTAAAATTAGCTGCATTGCAGTAGAAAACATTACTCCTTACCATATTAAGGTGCCCTCTTTTTTTAATCTCTGTTGAATGCCCGTTGTGATTTGCTTTTTCACTAGCCAACACAAATAGGAAACAAAATGGTTTCTGGTTCTGAATGTTTAGAAAACTGACACTCTGTACAAATGAGTCAGAGAGAGAAAAACAGAGAGATGGAGCAGCCAGATTGTGGCCAGCACAAATTAGAGGCCAGATTGTGGCCAGCCACTACATCACTGCCCAAAGGGTGCATGGACGTTTCCTGCCTTTTGCACACCTTTGCAGGGGCCAGCAATAGTCTGGCTGGAAAGTGCAGGCCCTGGTCCCTCCTAACAACTCTGGGCACTAATTGCCTGAAAGGGGGCAAGAAGGTGAAAAGTGAAGGTGAGGCCACTGGACTGTCTCTCATCCCCAGAGCAATCAGAGAAGTTGGCTGATACAGAAAAAGAAGCACTTTGCACCCTCTTCAAGTAGCTTAACTGTCTTAGGGTTTTATACTGCCACCCATCATGAGAGTATCTGAGTCCCTCCTACATAAAATCAATAGCAATAGATTCATGTGGGACTTCATGGACTCTCTGGCATAGTCTCCTTTTGGGGGCAAAAGCTCTGCTTAGGGTATGTTATTTATTAGTTTTGTCTTTGTTTGGTAGTGATTTAGGGACAGCAGGGAGTGTCAGTGTTGTGTCATTCTTATGTTGGAAAAACTTTTTTCAAAGAAGATGATTTTACAGCATTTCCAAAAGATTCTGGGTTCGCCTGATCTCCTCTGGAAGTTTGCTCCATAGCCAGATCCCCTTGACCAAGAGTGCTTTCGGTCATGTGCCTTGTCCTGGGCTTTTAAACAGTGACGTAGCTACTATATCAGGATGAGCTGCACTGGAGAACTCAGGAGTGACTCCTGCTGGGTCAGCCAGATTTCATTCTAGGGATTCATGCTGTCCCTCCACCAAAGGCACCATTCAGCCCTAGGCACTTTTCAGCAAAGAGATTCTTTTCTCTTTTTTTCTCTTCCCTGAGCAATAAACATGGTATCAGTCAAGTCCTATGATTCCTGCATAAGTGCCGACTTTCTGCTTTGACCAAAACACTAACCCAGGAACCTATCCTTGCAACAAAGCCCGGTGTTAACTGTGTCCACATATCGATTCAGGGGACACCATCACAGGGCCTAATCACATCAGCCATACTATCACTGATAGTTCACCTACACATCTACCAATTTACATCATGTGCCAGCAATGCCCTTCTGCCATGTACATTGGTCACACTGGACAGTCTCTACGTAAAAGAATAAATGGACACAAATCAGACGTCAAGAATTATAACATTCAAAAACCAGTCGGAGAACACTTCAATCTCTTTGGTCATTCGATTACAGACCTAAAAGTGGCAATTCTTCAACAAAAAAACTTCAAAAACAGACTCCAATGAGAGACTGCTGAATTGGAATTAATTTGCAAACTGGATACAATTAACTTAGGCTTGAATAAAGACTGGGAGTGGATGGGTCATTACACAAAGTAAAATTATTTCCCCATGTTTATTCTCCCACCCCCACTATTTCTCAGATGTTCTTGTCAACTGCTGGAAATGGCCCACCTTGATTATCACTACACAAAGTTTTTTTTCCTCTCCTGCTGGTAATAGCTCACCTTACCTGATCACTCTCGTTACAATGTGTATGGTAACACCCATTGTTTCATGTTCTCTGTGTATATAAAATCTCCCCACTGTATCTTCCACTGCATGCATCCGATGAAGTGAGCTGTAGCTCATGAAAGCTTATGCTCAAATAAATTTGTTAGTCTCTAAGGTGCCACAAGTACTCCTTTTCTTTTTGCAGATACAGACTAACACGGCTGCTACTCTGAGATATGTCAATGAATTCAGTTAAACAGAAGAGTAGTAGGTTGGCTTACTTCTCTAATGAGCTTTGTGCTAATCTTTCCTTCTCCTTCTTTCGAGTTTCTTTATACTTCTTGACTTGAGTTTCCCAGAAGCCTCTTACGACAGAAATGTCAAATATTATCACCTGATGTCCCATGTTACCGACATTAAGCTTTTCCTGTAAAAAACAAGTGTATCATTAAGATGTCATCATAAGAAGGGAAGAAAACAATTAATACAAATTAATATTCTGGTCCAGTTCCTTACAGCTTGCTTGAGGAAAAATGGACAAAGAAATATTAACTTGATTAAGTATCATCCAAGAAAAAGATTTTTTTGTTAATGATTCCATTAACAATTAATAGTAATAATAACAGTTTATAAAGTTCCTGTCAATCTCAAATGATCCTAAAGCGTTTACCAAATTTAGGTCATCATCCTACTGAGCCTTTTTCATGCTACTAATCCTTATTCCAATCAATGGGACTACTTGCACAAGTAAGTGTTCATCATGTGATTAAGGGCTGCAGGATCAGTCCCATCAGATACAGAAATCACTTCGTCTACTACTGAAATGCAATCAGCAATTTGTGAAATGTGGCAGTTGTTTAGTAGAACATAGCAATAGGACCTCAGTTCAGCCAGGTGCTTCACATGCCTACTTTTAAGCAAGCAATTGAGTACAGTTCTGAACTGGAGCCTAAGCCAGGAAGTAAAGTATGATGTGTCCAGCCGAAACTGCAGAGACAGATTAGACACAGGGCTATTACCTGCAGACTGCTCCTGCTCTTAGGGCTTGTCTACACTACGCAGCTTTGTTGCTAAAAGTCAGCGTGTGTGAACACTCTCTGTTGGTATTTTGTCGGCATTTTTGCCAACAAAATACTTCCAGCCCTGCAAGCAGCGTTGGCTTTGTAGGAGGAGAGCACTCCTGCGGACAAAGCCACATTCACACTGCCACTTGCATCTTCGCGGGGGGGGAGGGGGTTAAGTACCTGTGAAAGACAAGTTTTGTCGACAACGTCGCAGTGTAGACAAGTCCTTAGTGAAGTCAATGGCTAAATTCCCATTGCTTTTAATAGGAGCAGTGTTGGAACTGTTCTCTCTTACTCAGAGTCATTGCTGAAGATGTAATCATCTCAACTCGATTTTTTTATCATGAGATGTAGCTAATCTATCTGTAGAGGGCTTTTGTTATGCCTACATGTTCATAAAATGGTTCACTGAGCCAACATGAGGAAATCTTATAAAACAGAACTCTGAAAGCCTTTTAAAAATAATTGCTTCCACCAAGATAAAAACTATCATTTCTTCTCTTTTTTTAACTTCACTTGAGATTTCATTAGATGACACTTTTATTACATTGTTCATTAGTAAAAGACACAAAGGCCTTGAGCTGTCAAGCTAGTGTTGAACAAATAGCCTGTCCCTTGCCTTAGTGTGTCTTTTCAAACTTTCAGCTATTAATTTTTCCAAGTTCTTACTCTAATCACTGTTTCCAGGCCTCCTATCCTTTCACTGGGGTCACTTACAGTCTGGCCTTGAGTCAAAACACTTGGGGGGGGGGGGGGAATGGTCACCAAATCCCTATTTTTTTTCTTTTATTCTACCTTTTCTTAATGTTCTTTTTCTCTTAACCTACAAAATATCTCCATACTAGAGGGCATATTAAGAAAGACAAAAATAAATTGTTTATCAACAAAGCACTCCAGTCTCCCCTAACCAGTGAGTTAGGCATATGTAGACTGATAAGAACAACAAGTAGGGTTATATCCTATTTGTTATACTGTAAGAGACATCCTAAGTACTATCATGAAGATACAGTGCCTCTGAACTCAGGCATAGGGATAGGTCAGGTATTTTGCTATGCCAGTGTCTTTTGCATCTTTGAATGACTGTATGAACTTTACCTTTCCTGCTTCGGTAAAGAAGCTTCTGTTGTTTGCTTATATCTGAGTGTTAACAATGAAGCCACAAATAGCTCCCAGTGTCTCTTTAACTTACTGCTGACAACAGCTGTCAAAACCCCATTAATAGCAATGTCATAAGAACACTGACTTTACTCCTCTATGGAAAGCTTTGTCTATAATCAGATGTGTTGTACAAACACTAAGGCCATGTCTACACTAGCGAGCTGACGGTGGCACAGCTGTACCGATGCAGATTGCTCATGTTGCTCTCCCATTGACATAATTAAACCACCTCCAATGAATGGCGGTAGCTATGTCAGCAGGAGAGCATCTCCTGCCAACTTAGAGCTGGCTTCACCAGCCCTTCTGTTGGAGTAACTTATGTCACTCAGAGGGGTATTTTTTTCACACCCCAAATGACATAAGTTATATTGACATAAGTGCTAGTGTAGAGATAACCTAACTTCACTATCAATTTACAGTTTGCCACTTAGGAGAAAATACTCTTCTCTACTTCACAGGTAGCTGGGGTAGCTGCTAGAGACCTTCACTTGAGGAAGGTGGCAGGAATCCTTTCCGCATCCCAGATTCATCGTGCTCCCCCATGTGCCCAGTCATCCTGAACAAAACTCAGTTCCCTTTCCTCCCCATCCTTGCACCAGCAGATGTGGGAGTAGTCTCTGCCATGAGTGAGAGGGCTGTCAAGCTCTGCACACAGTTTCTGCCTCTAACTAGAAGGAAGCAGTGGGTGAGGAAGAAGAATACACTGAAACCAGTATATTTCCTATCTTGTGTGGGCTTTCGCCATCCAGGCCAGAGGAGCATTTGCTCTAATGTCTGCAAAGTTTACTCTTTAACTGTATTGAGTTTGCAGCTGAATACCTTCTTCCGTGGATGAGGTCTGCTTCTGAATTATATTACAGATCATCAAAGCCCCTTTCTCGGATGATGCATTGTTATAATGTTCACTCAGTCTTATGAAGTGTTAGTGAGACAGATCATGAAAGCAAGGCTCTTTGGTAATATACTACTGTATAATGAAAGCACAGTGCCTTCCAAAGGGAAGAAAGGCTCCAGGACCATAAAAAGAAAGCAAGAGTATGATTTACAATAGCATCACCTCTGGAAAAAGGAGTTCTGCATATGGGAGTCGATGGTAGCAGATAATCTTACCACTAGTAATTCACACTCACATATGGGCAATTTAGTGGGCCTTAATCAATATCCTCAAATGTAACACATTGGGCCAGATTCATCCCCGGTGTGTATCTATTGATTTCAGTAGAGTTCGATTAGGAACTAAGCTCATCCATTAACTATAATTCATGGCTATTGTAAAGAATATTGTGAAATCTTTGCCTGCTATTTAAGGGAATATGATACATTGCATACCAACTATTTTTCAAAGTAGTGTATATTATTTTTAAATAATTAAATTGGGGGTGAAATGTCCTCTTCTGGTATCAGCTGCTGAATTATTTTAAAGTACCATTATAAATGCGTAGTTCCAACATTATCTCATAGCTGCAGGCTATAGAAGTTGAATGTTGTTGTTCTCATATCTCATTCTTTCTGCTTTTGTTATTTTCACATTTGTTTTCCAGACATAAAGGGATTGCGAATCAATTTTCTGTTTTACTTATTCTTCAGAAATACAACTTAGGGCCCAGTCCTGCAAACTTGTACTCATGTGAGTACTTTTACAAACAAGTAGGTCCATTGAAATCAATGGGAGTACTCATTTGGATAAATCTATTTGTGTATATAAGCATTGGCAGAATCAGGGCCCAAAAGGCCAAGAATAAAGAGATGGTATTTATCATTCATTTTACTGAAATAAGTGTAGCATTTATGCAGAACTCCACCATCAGGATGAGTATCTGCTAAGTATCCGACATGCATGACAACAGGCACCACAGGCTGTGACTCATACAGATTTTTTAAAAAAATCTATAATTGCCTGTCCAATGTTCTAGGTGCTTATCCCATAAATAAAAAATTAGTATTAAGGTAACACCTAGAAACCCTACTTGAGAACTAGGATCCCACTGTGTTAGGTACTGTACAAATACAGAACCAAAGGACAGTCCCTGCCCCAAGAAGTTTACAATCTCACAATTTCCTCCATAAACAAGAACTACACATAAAGATATCAACCTCAGCCCACACGATCCTCACCAGCTTTAACCAAGAGAGAAAAAAGATGGCCATTGCTATGTGTTCAGAAGATTAATAAATCTGGGCCTGACAGACCAAGTGAAGAGGCAAGGGCCAGAACTGAGGACTCCTCACAGAGGCCTGGTCTACACTAGGAATTTAGCTACGTCTCTCAGGGTCATAAAAAATCCTGGTGTAGACAGCGCTTCCATCAACCGAGTTATTGCCTCCTTGGGAGGTGGATTACCTTTGCTGACAGGAGAAGCCGTCCCATCAGTGCGCCACTGTAGCATTTTCAGTTTAAACATACCCTGAGAATGCCCTGCCCGCAGCTCTCTCTCTCATTTATACTGAGGGAGCTCCAGCTAAAGCACTTTGGTTAAACTCACCTGTGGAAGTACATCATGGGAAGAGTGGCGATATCTGAGGTAACCATGACCCAAACAACTTAAGACTTTATAAGTTAAAACTAACACTGTGAATTCCACTCAGAAGCTCCATGGAAACCAGTGCAGATCACAGAGCACGTGCTCCAAATGTGCAGTTTCTCTTAACAAACAGGCGGCAGCATCCTGATTTAGCTTCTGAATGGTACCAAATCATAGCCCTGTGTTGAGCACAACCCATTTATCTAATTTTGAAGCAATGAAAGCATGGGTAATTGTGGCAAGAGCCACACTGTAGAGATAAATCACACTCATCTTGCCTGGTGGATATGGAAGAAAGAATTCTTGGGCAGCCATTACTTAAGACTCCAGGAGTAAAAAGGTCTACCAACTCTTCCATCTGCCTCTCCCAGCCCACCATCATTACTTCTGTCTTGTTGGGAGTGAACTGCAGCCAGCAAGCTCTCATCCAAGCCCCCAGTTCATTTAAGCACCTATTTATATAGTGGCCCAGCTGTGTGTGGCACTTACAATTTACTTTCTTCTGAGCACAGTTCTTACTGATGGATGTCATGTGGCTATACTGTAGTAACAATACATTAAAAAAAGAAAAGACCGTAATAAAAGCCATATTATAAAAGTGGCCATTTAATAATAAAGTTGATATAAGTCACTTAGATATTTCTTCCTTTAACTTTTCCATTAAAGATCAAGTTAATGCTATTTTAAGCACCAACAATAACAAAAACGTGCAGATAACAGGTATGCAAAAACTGAGCTTGACTCCTGTATTGTTTTCTATGTACATATTTCTAGATTGCCTATCACTGTAGCACAATTACTTAATCAGTTCAAATTCTACTCTTAGTTAAATAAACTGATCTCATAAATGAGATTCCCCGTTATCATTTATCTCTTCGCACCTTGATTCTGAGACAGTTTCTCACTGGGTTATTCATTAATTAGGTCTTTTAATCATGGATTAATTAGCAGTTGAATTACAGTATTCCTTATACGTGTCAACTCTTGTAGCACTAATGTGTTTGTCATCAAGTATGATAGACGTTACATTTGCAAGGGGATTTATTACAGATGTATTTCCCCAGCACCTCAGTGAACAGACAGACTATCTATTCAGTGAAGTGATTCTTTCTCCTACAATGGAGGCAAAAAAACATTTTGCTGATGTTTGTGGTATATTTTCTTCCTTTTATTTACTGGACTTCACTGAGGAGCTGACTAATTTTCATAGGGATCTATGAAAGGGGATGTCAGCAAGCCATTCTGCTAGTGTTCTGCACCATTCCCTTTCATGAGAGGTATTCCCCAGCCAGTTTAAGACCCTTTTATGTTGCAGAAACATAGTAAAATGCCTATGTCCAAACAGAGAATCAGGCCCCACATCTGCCCCAGGTACTGCACTTGGAAGGAACACTTCAGCTGTTGGTCTCAAAATCATGGGAGCCAGGGGCAATGTGGTCTTGCCAGCTCAGTTCCTTCATACTCTGATGGCATGTTGATGAGTGCAGTATAATAATTTAGGACACACCAATTAGATAGGTTAGAAAGAGGGCTGCTCTAAATTACTCCTGCTCCAGTGACTAAATTATGCCATCAGGAGTTGTCACCTCAGGACCACTCTACTGGCTGAGGAGCTCTGGAGGACAGTACACTCCAGCTCTGCCTCCTCCTGATCACAGACATGTTCTCAGCCTTCCCAAGAATGCCCTCTGCATGCCTTGGTATGTAGAGACCAGGTAGCACAGAGCTGGTGACACCAGGTTTACATCCCCCAGGGATTCATTTTCCATCAGGGCAGTCCACAGCTTCCTCATTAACGCAGTTCTCTGTCTCCTTTGTGCTGTCAGAGAGGTGCATAGGGGATGGAGCCAACACCCAGGATCTGACCCTTTGTGCACTGGGTGCTATCACACATAACTGATCTTCTCAAAGATGCTGAGTTAGTTGCTCTAGAGGTTCACACAGTGCATGCTCACAGTTTTTGGGGTGTGGGGATGTTCAGTACCATTTTAGCCTACAGTAAGGAACACATGCCCTCATATCACAGCGATGGACACCACACAAATACTTTTACTAAAGACAACAACTATGTTTAACTTAAAATGGTATGTTTTGTTCACAACGATCTATTAGCTGTTAGATTTTCTCTACCAGTGCTAGATTAGGTGTAACTGGCCTTCAGAGGCTGAAGTTCTATAACTTTTTTTTTCTACTGTAAATTTTGACAGCCAGTGAAATAAATGACCAATCTCTCCAACCATTTATTTTATTGAAAATCATTTTCACACCAACACATGTCCTTGAGATGTAATAGCAAAGGTTTATTACAGTGCAGACATGGAGAGAGCAAATATCTGGAGTCATAAGCATTGTGTGTGTATAATACAACACACTGGGTTGAATTTGTCCCATGTGTAAATCTGTTGAAATCAGTGGACTTACACGGGGGTGAATTTGGCCAGCTATCTTTAAAGTATAAAACATATACATTGCTTAGGGTGTAATATGCTGCATCTCTATTATCTTTCTCATATATATATATATATATATATATATATATCTTTCTCTTTTGCAGTTCATTAGAAGCAACAAAGACCTGATGACAATTTCTCCTTCCCGCTTCCCACCCTGACCCCATGAATCCAAAGAAACTGTAAATTGTAATCAGCAAAATTGCCACTTACCTACAACTAAAAGAACACAAGTGTCCAGAGCTCCTGGGTAGGCACTGTGGTTCGTTAACTGGGGACTCTGAGGTTGTTTACAGCAGCAACATAGTTCATGGTGAGACAGATCTGTTTGAACCCCACAGCTGACTAGCCTTCCACATGCACTAATATGCTATATTTGTACAGTGATAACATGATCTGTGGTCTGAGAACAGAGACATGTGCAAGATAAAATATCTATACTGCATGACTCAACAGTATGAGAAACAGCAGTGTTAATAGAATAGCATCTTACTTGAACTATGGAAAAGTGAGAAAGCTAACATTACTGTTATTTAAGCCCCACACAGGTGCCTGTGTACTTACAGTACCTACAGTTATCTAAGCCCCACACAGGTGCCTGTGTACTTTTCCACTTGAAAATGGCATGGGTAATCCATACTTGAAATTAGCTAAGCAGTTTTCTATTGTTATTGTAAAATCCTTGCAATTAACATAATTTTTATAGACTAGAAACCTGTTAATACAAGGAAATAAAAAGAGAAAGGGATCCGGAAATCCTCCTCAAAGGTGAAGACAATCAACACTACCCCCACTCCCTCTATTTCAGGTCCATTTAGAAGTTTAATTAAACTGTAGGTAAAAGCTGTTTGCTATAACTCTGATTATAAGGTTAATTTTAGAATGACCCATCTAAAAATGCTTCTGTTTTGATTATATTCTCTCGAGTTCAAATCTAAAGAGATCAGATGCTGGGCTACAATGGGTGGAAGAGCAAACATCAATTCCTAATCTGAACCACCATAAATTTCAGGGTGGCGGTTTTCAGATTGAAATTCTTAGATTCAAACCCACCCCAGTTGTTTTAGTTCTGAGCTGGATCCAGAACCAGAAAAAAAGTTTTAACACTTTGTGTTCTGACATGACCAATATATCTTGAGAACTGTTCTTGTGAGATTTTATCCCCAGATGGTGACCATCTGATTCTGTGAGTAACTAATCTCTCGTAAGCTCCACTATTTAGGGACAAAGTCTCATGAGAACAAACATTGAGGAAGTTCATAACCCAAACTCAAATCCTAGCCCTGATTAGGCCTTGAAACTAAACCTGAATCCCAGTTTATTTGCTAGGTAATCTGCTTTGATCTGTTTGCTATCCCTTATAATCACTTAAAATCAGTCTTTTGTAGTTAATAAACTTGTTTTTGCTTTATCTAAAGCAGTGAGTTGGAGTGAAGTGTGTGGGAATCATAATTCATGGGCAAATGCTGTTGCATATTCCTCTCCACATTGAGGGAGAGGGTGAATTTTATGAGCGTACGCTATAGAGTTCCTTCCGCAGAGCAAGACGGTATAATTTTGGGTTTATACTCCAGAGGAGGTGCATGCCTGAGGAGCTGGGAGTTGCCTTAGCTGTAGCCTTCCTATGCAGGGGCTGGTCAGAGAGCGTACATGTAACTGCAGCTGGGTGTGTCCCTACTTTTATGTATGCTGGTGAAAGTGCAGGCTGGATGGCTGTGCAGCTTGTCACAGCAGTACAGTGTGAGAGGGAGCCTGGGCTGGTGGGTCAAGGAACTCAGTAGTACCCCAGCTCCAGGTGGCACGCCGGGGAGAACCTGTCACAGTGGACTCCAGTGTTCTAGCTGTCACAAGTCACAGCAGCCTGGAGGAAACCTCCTATTCCCCCTCAAGCTTGAATGTGCCAAGACATACCTGAGAATCTAGTGCTGTATGTTTGCCAGTAGAAATGTAACCAGAAGCATTTCTATTTCTGTTCGTCTACACTGATGATTTTTTCTTACCTACATCTGTACAATAACTATGGTGACTTCTGTCCAATTTGGGGGAAAATTCCTAGAAAAATACCTTTTTTTTTCTTCTTCTCCTTATGAAAGTGTGTGTGTGTGTATGTCTCTCTCTCACACACACACACTTTCACTCTGTGAGTGCACTGGTCTATTTCATTTATTGGGAATTCTGCTATGGGACTTTCTACGTTTGATGATGCCAGCCTTTTCTCTATTCACATTTTTATATCTTTGTGCTGGTGCCCCTTTTATTTTTCTGTTTTAAAAAGAATATATTTTGGCTGAAATTGTCAGGAGGAGGAAATACGTTTTTAATCAAAAATGGTTTTTCAACTAAAAGGAAAATGTTGCAGAAGTTGGTAGGATTTTTAATGATTTAAAATCAAAAAATGGGAAATCAAAAAAACTATTCTGAAAAAAAAATGTTTAGTTTTTGGTAAAAAAAAAATTCTTGATTTGGTTTTTGAAACCTAAAACATTGATTACAGTTTTTGAAAACCAAACTCTTTTGAGGTTTGATTTCAGTTTTTCATTTAAAAGAAACCAAAAGAATTTCATGAGGAATTAAAAAAAAAAATGAAAAAAATGAAAACGAATTGACATTTTTCGACCAGCTATAGGCATTATTCTTCAGCCTCAGCAATTGTAAGTATTAATTACAGCAGCTGGACCTGATTCTTATTTCATTTATTAGTTTTAATTCACTATAACTTCACTGACTTCAGTGAAATCACTCCTAATTTATACCAGTGAGAGAGGAGAATCAAGTCCATGAACTGCAGGACTAAAAATGGAGTTTTGCCTTTAGTCCTGAAAAAGTGAAGACCTGATTGTAATTACAGTGTAATTATGTGTTTTTACAGTATTATTAATTAATAATAATAAATCGCCTGATTCTTGACTTGTTTCAGGTCCACCAACTGCTATTCATTCAGCTGTTAATGTTGCCTAGGCATTGGGAAAGGCATTGTTTATGTTTGCTATAATGAGATGCAGAGCTGGGACTCAGAAATAGACAGCTGACACTTCAAGTTATGTTGCCTCCCCAGCTGCAACAATTGATTCATATAGATGTTGAATAAATTGAGAAAGAGGATTGTGCCTCCAAAGAAGAAAGTGTAAGTGAGAGACTGTAGCCCTCTACAACTCACTGGGTTCAGTTCGAGGAAGGATTTGGACCAGTTCAGGGAGCTGTAGGAAATGTCTGTAGAGATAAATAAATAATAATAATACCTAGCTCTTACACAGCAATTTTCCGGCGTACATCTCAAAGCACTTTACAAAGGAGGTCAGTGTCATTATAACCAGCTTCCCATCTGTATAATGGGTATTTAATTCTTCAGACTAGCTGTATGATTGAATACCAGAAAGTTTGGCAACTAACAATACAACCTGATCCACATCATATCTGAAAAAGTCTGTACTGAGTATTCAGTTCCCAAAGCTGTTTCCAAAAATAGCTTGTTCAGCCGTGTCCAGTTGCTCCTTTGGTTTCACAGAGCCAGTCAAACCATTAAGAATTAAGACAGATCAAGGGGGTTCAAAGAACCCATCTTTTTACTTTCATTCTGCTTAGAACACATGCACAACTTCCAATTACTATATCTGAACACTACCTGCTAGCCTATTATTTTGTATCAAACAGCATGAGTGTCTACAATTAACTCAGGAACAAATAACCCAATCTATTGAGTAAACAATATTAAACATTAGCTGCATAGACATAACAGTTCTTCTGCTCTCTCTCCCTCACTTGTTCAGATAGGAAGTAATAAAGTTCTGCAAATATTCCATTTGCTAACAATCTCTAGAAGATCTCTGAGATGAAGGGTCAACCCCTGAGTGATATGGGATCCAGATTCTCCCAGTGCAGTGCTACCATTGGTAGAAATAGAGAGAACATTAGGGTAGACAATGCACGGGTGGTTTTACCACCATGTCATTGAATCCTGCTCAGAACAGATCTATTCTAAACAGCACAATAGTTAAAACACCAGAGAATTTCAGTGCCCTTCTATACCAGAGCTTGCCATTGTTGCCACCTCCAGTAAAGATGGATCAGTAAAAGACTTTCTCAAAACTCTTAGTATAGGCAATGCTTTAGTGCAATAGTGTAGCAAACAACAGCTCCTTGGAGATACACTTCTCACAAATGTCTAGCAGAAGCTATTCCCCATGAGAATGGCCCAGTGTCAGGCTGAAGACAAGATGGAATTAGCTGTGTAGATTTTCCAGTCACTAAAAAAGCTGTGCAGTGCTTAACCAAGACTCAGTGTTGACAAGAATACTTGGCCACCAAAATTATTTCTGCTTGTTGCTTTATTTTCACAGCATTCATATGGCCTTCAAGAGCCATCTGTACTTGACAGAGCTGCAGAGTGACACTACAGTATCCACAAGTCCCACTTCAAATCATTCCAATAGGACAGCTCATTAACTATTTGAAAGAAAGGTATCAATGCCCTTCTGACCTTGTGAAATTGGCCCTTCCTGATATAGTCTGAAAGAGTACTGAGGAACGGGGCCAACTTTTAATTCCTGGCTTAGCTGCAGCTATGAGACGGATGCTCTAAAATGTGTCTGGAGCATCCATGCTAAGACATGATTAGTATTCCCAGTTCCCAAGGGTTCTTAGAGTAAGCAATTCTCAGAAGCCCACAAGAGAATGAGAGAAAAAGTTGATCCCCAATACTATTAAAGAGTATCAGAAGTCATTTTGGCTTGTGGAGGCTATTCTTTTGGAGGTGACATGTCCATAGATAAATCTGCAATAACCTGCAAATTACCAGCCAAAAACCTGCTAAGAGCTCCTGCAGGATTTTGCTAATGTTTTAAGGGAGACTCACAGCATTTTAATGGAGATTTCTGCAAGATACTTGAACATTTTCCAAATCTTTTTGAAGGAAGAACAATGCTATGACTGCACAAGTCTTGTACGGGAGGTAGCTAACAAAGCTATAAAGAACACAAAGCACTATAGAAATAATAATAATAATATTGTTAATGCCTGATGATTGCGGATGTGTGCAGACGTAAATCCAGAACAAAGCCCCACGCTCATTCTCAAGGCCCCTTTCTTAGAACTGCTTCCACTGGCACTTGAGGGTAACTGACTAATCTCACTTAACAGGTGTTCTCTGAGCTGAGTAATGGGAATGTTATCAGTCAATTGAACTCTTATTTGATTTCATTATGCAACAAACCAAACATGCAGAAGGCCCCTCGTGTAATACTGATTTGTTATGTCTTATTTGTTCACCTATCACTGCTCAGAACTCTGGTGGTGCTTGAAATAGGAGGGCATTTTGGTAGAAGCCAAAATCAACCGATATCCTCAACAGAGGCAGCAGTACAGCGAGTGATGCAGCTTGCCTTCTGTCCATATCAAAACAGTGAAGAAGCAGAACCTTCTTCCAGGAGTTCACATCATCATCAAGGCCTAATGCAATGAGATCAATAGATGGGAAAGTGTTGTTTTCCAAGTAAGGCTAAAAATAGAAGCAGCACAGTTATCTTTCTCACTAATTTTCTGTCAAGAGAACAGGAGTGCTATGAAGAGGAAACAGATCATTGGCCTATCTACTCTACACCAACATCCTACCATTGGCAGCCTGTTCAGAGATTAGGTTTGATGGGGAGAAATGACTCGCTGAAGAGTACATCCTACCATACATCCCCAAAAGTGATCAGCTTATGCCCTGGAGCATTGCATTTTAACAAACAACAGCAATTCAGAGGAATGATTCCGAACCTGCTCAGAGGCAGCACACAGACAAGGACAGACTGCTGTAACAGGAGTGGGTGTAACAATGGAACAAACAGCACCATCTACTGACTAAACTATATTAATACCTACTTAATTCACATACATAACAATAAGCACCAAATATGATCCTTTCTACCTTCAACAATATTGTCATGCTATGAAGAAAACAAACATCCAATTTCTCTCTCTCTCTCTCTCTCTCTCTCACACACACACACACAAACACACATACAGCAAAGGATCCTTTTTCCAGTACACGCTGAGTTGTGCAACTGGAATGTGGAAATGTCGTATGGATGGATGAAGGCTTCTATGCCGTAGTTGCACATATCTGGTACACAGGTGTTTGTATTAGCATTCCACTTAGGGCATATTTACACTACAAGCACTACAGCTGTAGAGCTGCAGCTACGCCACTCTAGCTCTGTAGTGTAGACACTTGCCACAGTGACTGAAGGTGTTTTTCCATCACTGTAGTAAATGCACCCCCTCAAGAGGCAGTAGCTAGATTGACAGAAGAATTCTTCTGTCAAATTAGCAATTGCCTACATCAGAGTTTAGGTCAGCTTACCTACATCACTTAGGGGTGTGAATTTTTCTACAACCCTGTGCAACATAGCTAGGGTAACCTATTTTAGGTGTAGACCAGGCCTTAGTCAGCAGCATTCTGGGTGGGACTAAAGTGGAGAAGGAACACTCCCAGAATGAAAAAGAGGAGTTCTCTATGTCTGCTAATTCATGAGCAATATTATTTTTGCTTTAAAGTGCTGGGGTACGACTGAGCTAAAGAACTCTCCATTATTCAATCCTTGATATCCAGTCAGGTCTATCCATTGTCTTTTGATAAGTTCAGCATACCTTTCAGTAAGTATATGTAGACATGCCATGCATTATTTTACACAAGAGACAAGGAAAGATAAGAAAAGACGGGTCAGGTGTTGTGGGGTCTAAAAGGCAAGGACCCCATGCAGTGGAGAACTTGGGTCACTGAGGAATTCAAAAAGATAGACAAGGAAAATGGTGTTAGCTTTTTGTAAGGACTGAAGTGATCACGGGTGCCAAGAAGCCAGAGAGGAAGGGCTTACACTGATATCAGGAAACAAACACCTCCTATTAGTGCCAGATACCTCACAAATCTTGTCTCCACTAGGAACTAATGATAACTAACATGAGATAAAACCCTAGCACAGCAAGGCCATAGTTTTAAGATAGATTAGCAAATTGAGGTAAATCAGTGGTTCTCAACCAGGGGTACACGTGCCCATGGAGGTGCATCCACAGCTCCATATAAAACCATGTGAAGTCACACACAGAGTAAGGCACAACGTAGTTCAATTCACTGAACCCACTAAGACAAATTTATCCCTGGCATAACTTTATTGGCCTCAGTGATAAATTTGGCCCAACAGTTTTTAAAAACTAGGTTGCGATTTGCTTTGCTGTGTATTGTTGCCTGAAAGTCTCACCATAGGGCAGCAAGCTCCCCCAGAGCAGTATTTGTACTTTGGCCAAATTGTTGATCATAACTTTATAAAGTAGAGAGCAACAAGGGAAAAGAAAAGTTTTAATCCAGACCTATAAAAACTGTGAACAGAAGAACAAGCAGTATCTATTTCTTGGGAATGAACCTGACCCTCTCCCATTGGGAGTACAGTATATCCAAATAAAAACAGCAAAAAAGCTTAGTGTGTAAGTTCTCATCTCAGTGTCATCTTGTTTATTAGATTTAAATTTAGTTGACACTTCCATGACCTAATAAATGTGTCAGCAAGTGCTCAGGTAAATATGGTGACTCTGTGTGCAGATAAAAGGATTAGCAGACAAAGTGTCCATGTGAAAAGGAAGAAGTTTGCCCAAATGAACAAGGTAATAAAACTGGATTTGGAGTTGTAAAGAAAAAAAGATTAGTGAATTTTGCTTGGGTTCAGGTTTCATAGGAAAAGATTCACCGTAGTTCTAGTGCTGCCAGAGCCCAGTTAGTGATGTAGTCCTTCTTTCTCTGCCGTACATATTGTCCCATACTACAGGCAAAGAGAAGAACCAAATGTACAACAAAGCAGCATGGGAAATGGCAGCATCAAAGTCCAAGAGGCAGTACCTGAGGTCTCCACACCACTATTAACATCAAATCACAACTGCAAAGGACATTTAAAGGAAGGAAAACCAATGTACTCATGTGAGGCTGCAGGTTTGGGTTTGTTGTTTTTTTTTTTTTTTAATGTTTTGTGATAGTTTGTAATTTGTGGGAGGAGGAGGACAAAAAGAGAGTAGGACCAAGAATGAGAAAGGAGGGGTGGAGGTGGTTAAAATTGAATTTTAATGTTATGACCATTCATAACATGCAATGTATTGACATTAGGGTTGAGAGGGTAATTCACTCTGAAATGGTCAATGTTTTCTTCTGTACATGATTCATGGAGCCAATTAACAAGCGTTGGACACCATGAAAACAAATATAGAGCAGCAAATAGAGTATCATCCCTGGCATAAGCCTACCGCATTCCCCATTCTCCTAGTAGCTCACCAAAGAGAAAATTTCTCATTATAAGTACAGGTTTAAGCAGCTGGGCTTTGTATCAGTGTCAACAGTAAATACAAAAGGTGCTCTAACCATTACATATATTATCTTTTGCTCTGTCGAGCAAACATGACAAGTGGGGCCGTGGTAATTACAAAAGGTAATTATAAGTGGAGACACTTAGAGCTCATCACACAAGATGATGAATTACATGGAAGAATGAAGAAGCCATGTGCAAAGAACTAATGATTTCTGGCTTCCAATACGCACAGATTAAACAATAACTATAAAATGATTAACCTGGAGGAACGTGATGTTTAAAAAAAAAATACCAGTTACTAAGTATATAATTTGTTGAAATGAGTTGTCCCATTAGAACCAGCATTCATTGTTTAGATTTGGAAAGGAAGTTTTAATAAGTCATACCATCAGTGCAATTTTAATGACATTGTTACAGATTTCTAAATAACTGTATCCTGGTAAATGTCTAAAGTTGAGAGTTTTTATGATGGCAGAATGGCATCATGGTTAGAGCTGGTCAGAGAATTTCAAGAAGTTAAAAATGAACAAAGAATGAAAATAATTTTCAATGGAAAATGTTTCAATTTTTTAAACTAGCTCTACTGATAATTACTGCTAACCTGCAAACAGGCAGCAGGGGAATCAGAACTAAAGACATTTAGCTCCAAAAAATCACAGGCTTATAGCATGTAAACTGAAGAAAGAATATTTTCAGCATTAAAGACGGTTTATATCTTTGTGTGCCAGGCACTAGCAGATTCAAAAACTTATGGGGAGGTGTATTTTTTCATAGCTAAGAGCTATATTGAGCCTTTAGGTGCAGCTCTGAGTAAGGAAGAATGGTCCAGTGGCTAGGGCACTAATCTGGGACTTAGGAGACATGGATTCAGTTCCCTCTTCTACTACAGACTTCCTGAGGCCTTCTCTACACTACAGGGGAAATTCGATCTAAGCTACACAATTTGAGTTACATGAATAGCGTAACTCAAATTGACGTAGCTTAGATCTACTTACTGCGGGGTCCACACTACGCAATGTTGATGGGAGACACTCTCCTGTCAACTCCCCTTACTCTTGTCGATCCGGTGCAGTACAGGAGTCGACAGGAGAGCAATCTGTGATCAATTTAGTGGATCTTCACTAGACCTGCTAAATTGACTACAAATGAATCGATCGCCACTCACTGATCCACCGGTAAGTGTAGACAAGCCCTGAGTGACCTTGCCCAAGGTCACTCAATGTCGCTATGCCTAAGTTCCTCATCTGTAAAATGGGATAGTAGCACTTTCCTACCTCATAGGGTTATTATGAGGATACATTAATTAAAGATTGTGAAATGCTCAGATATTACAGTAATGAGGATCATAAAAATACCACCACCAATAAGAGATAGTGTCTAAGCTGCCAGTAGTCATACCATCTGTCTGAGGGACAATTCCTTCCCTGCTTATCCATTGCTTCAGGTGGATAGTAATTTGCATTGGCTAGTGCATGGGATGGAAGGCCACAACCAAGGTTCTCCCATTCCCTCCTGTTTCTCACCCAGCTGCTCTTGGGGGGGACTGGTGTCTGCACAGTGCCAACTTACACCTGTGTACTGTGACCAAAGGTCTGGGTTCTTACTCCCCTATATGGGTGTGTAGTCAAAGTCAAAATCTAGTCCTTTGTGAACACAGTTGGCTGTTTGCTTAATTTTAATTTCCTTTTAAGAATATTCACAACAAAAAAAATCACAAGAGGAAAAAAGTTGTAAAAACTGTCACAATAAGCATCATTTGTTGTGCCTACATTCCTAGCATTTCCTGATTGCTACCACACACATCCTCTGCAGCTATTATATTCGCTGTCCTCTGGAATTCTGCCTTTTTCACTATGCAAACCAGCATCATTTACTACACATTTTCCAGCCTGTTCCCTGAGGGTTCATATGTACTTTCAGCTACATTAGAGCAAATTCAATGTAAATCTACTCCAGATTTACTCCTCTCCTTTCTTTCTACTTCCCTAATCAGGGTCACTGACTTTTATAGCTTTCTTCCAAAAAACTCATGATTGTACATGTGGCTGTCATGCAAATTGTTCTCTCTAAGGTCCACTTATATCCAGTTTATGTATCAAGTTGCTGACCTCCCCGTTGGTCATCTTCCATCCACAATCATTTCAAGGGCCATGTTACCAATATAACTCTCAGATGTCTGTTGTACATGTCTATAGCAATGTAGCGTAGCTTCCCTCAACTTCCCTGTCTTCAACTGGGGCAACCCACATTAAGCCTCTCACAACCTCACTTCATTTCCTATCACAAAGCGTCCAACCATTTCATCATCTCAATATCTTCATTTCCCTGGTGGAAAACATACTGATTTATTTTCTTGTGGCTGGCCAAGTCTCTGTTCTATGCACTAGAATGGGTCAAATTACAGTTGTATACACTCTACCTTTTAACTTTATTGTCATCTTTTTATCACAGAGAACTGGGGTCAACTCCCACCAAGCAGCTTTGGTACATTGCCAGCATCACTTTGGAGACCACCATTGTCAGCAACCATTCATCCTAGGTATTTAAATTCTTTCTCTCTTTTAAGCTTTCTGCCTGTAATATCTTTTGTGATTGGTCCTCCTCTCACAGTTATCATAGCCTCAGTCTTACCAACATCAACGTTAAGTCCCGCCTGCTCCAAACTGTGCTGCTACTGTTCAAAGCTGGATTCCAGGGTCTCACAATCTTCTGCACATATCACTAAGTCATCAGAAAACAGCATATTCTAAGGCAGCCACCTTCATATATTCTCACTTATCACATCTAAGATAACTGCAAACAAAGAAGAGGCTCAACACTGGCCCCTGCTGCAGGTCTACATTATCTGGAAATTCCCTCCTGTAGCCCCATTTGGTTTTGACTATGGCAGTCACTCCACCACAAATAAACTGGACAAGATGGACATATCCTTCCAGCATACTCCTCCATCACAGACTCCACCAAGCCAATTCCCTTGGTATAAAATCATACATCTTCTCCAAGCCCACTGTGACAGAGTGCTAGCCGCAGCAGCACCCTGATCACTGACGAGCTGCAGCATGAAAAGACTCCAGACGCAGGTGTGAGCAATTAAGCACTTTCTGTTGAGGGATTATGGGCATATGGGTGGTAATTACTGGGCTAATGCTGTATTTGGAAGGATATAAGTAGAAGGAACAGGAAGCAAGGGGGAGTTCAGAAGGTGAACTGTGGTGAGGAGAGAGACTGTGTGGAAACCTCTTGCTACAAGCTGTGCGCATTATGTTCTGTGTGAAAAAGAGCAAAGGCATAAAAGGTACGTGTGGTGAAAGGAAAACAGTCTGGGCAGGTTTATGGCTGTGAGGTGACGCACTGCTGAGGGAGCACTCTGTGACAGAGACCATGCCCTTTTCTCTAAACTTCTCCATGAGGATTTGTTGGACAAATATGGCATCAGTTGTACTTCATCCCAGCATAAATCTACACTGACCCTTCTGAATTTCAATTGTTTTAAGCAGATGTATTTCAATAATGTCCTCCCATACTTTTAGAGCATGTGACATCAGCTGAATTGGGCAATAACTAGCACACACACAGTGTAATATCCCCTTTATGTTTAAAAATGAGCACTACCAAGCTTTTATGTATCAGAGGGGTAGCCATGTTAGTTTGTATCCACAAAAACGAGGAGTTCGGTGGCACCTTAAAGCCTAACACATTTATTTGGGCATAAGCTTTCATGCACCTGAAGAAGTGGGTTTTTTACCCACGAAAGCTTATGCCCAAATAAATGTGTTAGGCTTTAAGGTGCCACTGAACTCCTTGTTGTTTTTTCAAAGCTTTTATGTCATTCATCTGGCATTTTCTCTCTCTTAAGAAATATCATTGAACAGTCTTGTAAAATACAAGAGAGACAAACTGGATGAAGACAGGTTTCAGAGTAACAGCCGTGTTAGTCTGTATTCGCAAAAAGAAAAGGAGTACTTGTGGCACCTTAGAGACTAACCAATTTATTTGAGCATGAGCTTTCGTGAGCTACAGCTCACTTCATCAGATACATACCGTGGAAACTGCAGCAGACTTTGTAATATCAATTGGTGAGAGAGACAAGCTTTTGAGCCACAGAGCTCTTCTTCAGATCTGGGAAAGGTACTGGAGCATCACAGCTAAAGGCAAGATGGAACGGATTGTTTAGCGTTAGTAGTTAGCACATATTCTATGGGACCATTCAAGGTGAAGTGGCCCATTAACACCTCTGCAGTCATAGGACAAAAAGGGGGGTTAGTGGGTTACAGATTGTTGTAATAAGCCATAAATCCAGTGTTTCTGTTCAGTCCATGTTTTTTAGCGTCTAGCAGAGTTATTAATTTCAGCTCCCAGACATCCCTTTCCACTGACCTCAGTACATCGACTGGTACTTTATCTAGCCCAGGTGCTTTCTCCTTTTTCATTTTCTTAAGTGCGCCTATTCTAGAACCTCTTCCTCCTGTATCCAGTCTATCACTCCCCAGTTCCGTTTACATGGTTCTAGGGCTTGTACACACTAGCACTTACTTCAGTATAACTTAAGTCACTCAGGAGTGTGGAAAAATCACCCTCCCACCCCGAGCGATTTAAATTCTGCTGACACAGCTGCCGCCGCTCAGGGAGGTGGAGTAATTATGCCCACGGGAGACCTCTCTCCTGTCAGCACAGACCATCTGCACTAGCAGCGCCACAGCAGTGCAGCTAGATGGCTCCAGCTGCCCGCAGTAGCGGTTCGAGTGTCGACTAGCCCTTAGTTCCCCCCTGGGGTTCACTTCAGTCATCACTCTTTCAAAATAATTACTCCAGATTTTAGTGATTGATTGACCATTCATTTGCAATAGCCCATGTTCATTTCTAATATGAGCAAACTCATTCACATCCCTTGTCTTCTCTGTTTCCTTACCTAGCTTGTAGATAGCTTCCCTCCTTCGTGTTCTAGTCAGTTATATAGCTTGTCACGGGTCACATTTTTAGCGGTTGCAACTCTTCTTTTGGCCTCATTTTTTGACTCCATATTCACCATTTTATCACTGCTCAAGCCACTGGCCTGCCACTTATTAAAAGTTACCTTGTTCTTCTCAACAAATTATTTAACTTGAGGAGTCTACCACCAATGCTCCCTTCTTACCCTTTTTAGCACTGATTTCCTCACTTCTAGGACTTCCTGTGCTATTTCCAATATAGGTAACTTTAATTTGTACCAGTTTTCCTCTACACATCCCTGTGTGTAGTCAGGAAGTCTATGGAAACTACTTCTTGCTTCAAGATTTTTTTCACTCCCATCTTACGTTTCCACCAGTTAGGCCTTTCCACTTCCCAGGAGTTCAGATGTTTCTGAGGTCTCTGCATTTTGAGGCCCATTAGAGTTATGTCCGGATTTACACCCTGGCAATTGCAAAAAAAGAATCTGGCCAAAATAAGACATAGATTTGCAGAATGGCTGTGTAGTTCCCATGTCCCTGACTCATTCACTGCACTCTGTTTAACCTGCACACTTGATGAGGCAGGGATCCTACAGAAAAATATTGGGTTAGATCCTCATCTAGTGTAAACTTGCATTGCTCCATTGACCTCAGCAGAATAGTGCCAGTTTACACCATCTGAAGACCTGGTTTAATTTCTAAATATGTAATTAAAGACTATGAATCAGATTCTCAACTGGTGTAAATCAGAATAGTGCCATTGAAATCTTTGGAACCACACCAATTTACACCAGCCAAGGATCCAACCCAAGGGGCCTCATTCTCCTCTCAGTAGAAACTCCATCACGCTAACATCAATGAAATGAGAATCAACGCCCTTGTCTTCATAACTGCATGTAAAGTCCCTACCATGCTTTCAGCACTGTACAAATAATAATACATCTGTTTCCCTTTGGTCAGATTTTGGGTCTAGCATTTGAGCTTGAGCCCCTTCTAGTGCTTGCAAACTAATTAAATGGAGCAAACCCATGAAAAACTATGAATTTGTCAAACCCAGGTCTTGCCTAAAGGTTTGCAATAATATTTGCCCAGTGGAAAACTGGGTTCATTTAAATACAAACCTCTTCAAACTTTATGGTTTATAAACCCACACAAATTGGTTCTCTTACAAAAAAATTCATTAATCCCTTTTTAATCAGACTTGGAAGGTTCACCCAGCTCTAATGCTCAGGATATTTATGTGGAGGAGCTGATAACTACTATCACTGCTTCCTCATTGACTCTTCACTGGCAGCTTCACACTTCTTGCAGTTCTGAGAGCATTGATTTAAAATGGCCTGTAATGCTGCCAGTTCAATTTAACACCAAGAAACTAAAAGAAGAAAGGCGGGGAGGAACTATGCAAAGAAGTGCTACACAGCACCCTACAACTTGAAAATGTTTCCTCTACTATGTTCTAGAAGAAACAAGGTTTGTACTCTGTATATTTCTTTTTGTTTCATATCAAGACAGGGGAACAAAGAGACATTCCAGGATACATGTTAATGCCTGAAGCTAAATTTTAGTAAACAACAATTTATATCTAAATATGCAGGGCTACATGTTCAAAAGTTAACTTGAAAGTTATTTTACAAAATGCTCACAAAATTTTGCACATGAGAAAAGAGTTGGTTGATTTTTTTCAAAGACCACACTACACTAGGGAAATTTTGCAAACATTCAGTTAGATTTGTTCCGAACAAGGTTAGATGACGCAATACTTAAAGTACTAACACCAGTTATGCTCCATCAACGTGAGCGCTCCCACCATTGCTAACATTGGTGGACCTGGGCCATCATTAGTAACAGTATGAAACTTTGCAAAAATTTCCCTAGTGGAAGCAAGACTTCCAGCCTTGATTCTCCATTGCCTTGCCCCTGTGTAGTCATTTACCAGTGCACAGTGAGCATGTAACTTAACAGCAAGTGAAACTAGTTGGGTGAGATAATATATTTTATTGGACCTACTTCTGTTGGTGAGTGAGACAAGCTTTTGAGCTTACATGGAGCTCTGTGACCTGAAGAAGAGCTGTATGTAAGCTCAGTGGCTTGTCTCTCACCAACAGAAGTTGGTCCAACAAAAGATATTACCTCACCCGCCTTGTCTCTCTAATATCCTGAGCCCACCACAGCTACAACGCTGCATACAATAGTAGACGAGTCATATGCATTCACCTGAGGGGTCTGTCTGCTGGCCCTTCTAAAAGATATTGGGCCCAGCTCTGCTTACACAGGGGTAAATAACAACTAACTCCACTCAAGCCAATGGAGTTACATCAGCCTATAGGAATCATTGCAGAACCAGTGGAGCCTGGAGAACTGGGGCAGTATTCATTGATAGCAACAAGCTCAGTTCTGTTGTCTGTTTAGGTGAGCTCTAGTGGGGATATCAGTGTGTGGAGGAGAGGTAGACAGGTGATAATTGACTTTCAATTGTTTATTGATTGAGCTGTTACAAGGAAAAGCTGAAGTAACACCAACAGTTCTCTGCTTGTTTCGACCAGACAAAACAAAGAAAGTTGCTTCCAAGGTTTCTCTGTGGATGATGGTCCCAGCCAGTAAATGAAGGTGCCTGTTAAGTTGTTGGTGGAATACTGAAGTTATTTTTACAGCATTTGTCTCCTGAGGCAGAAGGATAATGAGCAAGAGGGTCCCAACTAGGTTAGAAACATTGAGAACATCATTTTTGCAACAGTCTACTTTTTGACTGACTCTTTCTTATCTTAAAGAAAAAAAGGTTTTCTTTATTTTTTTCCACTTGGCAGTAATTACTTAAGACTTACTTGAGAGCTGAAATTTTAATAACTGAATATTTACCTGCATTATGTGTTTGGTTTTTTCCCTCCCTTCCCCCACCCCCTTTCCCCCCTTCTCTCAAACTGTAGTTTTGTTTCCTCTTTACAACTAAGCTGAGTTCTCTATCTGCTTTAGATTGGTTTTCATTTTGGCTCTGTTTTCTGACACCGTTAAGCTGGAACTGGGAACTGGTAAGAGATTTATCTTATTGGTTGAATGGCAAAAGGGGTCTTTAAAATATTACCTTTGATTCTTATACTATATAAATGTATTTCTCTATATGCAAATTAAGAGCATGAAGAAAGGAACCCAAAGCACAGGACAAATCTGGCTGTTCTTGGAACACAACTACCTCTGAGATATTTTGATTTTTCCCCGAAGACCATTAATGAAACAAATGGCTTTTCAGAGCTGCAATCTCGTGTACCTTTTATTGGCCTCACAGACAGTAAGTTATTGCATTATGTATAATTAGGAAAACTGCACCTGCACCAGTCTTTCTACCGTATGAATAGTGAGGAGAGTGCTGGGTGAATAATCATAATGAATAACTAACTTGAAAATTACCTCTGCTCTGTTTTGCTAACTGTCTATGTGCACTCAAGTACTTATTAAAGACATTAAACAAATAAATCTTGGTCTGTAGCCCATATCTGGGCATGGGCCACCTAAGTCACTCTATATGTTTCTATTCCCTGTGTTTCTATTCTTTAAAGTCACATTTCTGATGTGAATGCTCATGGAAGATGAACTTTCTTTGATTGTTCTCCAATAGCCAAGTAAAATCCAATGTTTCTGCAAACCTTTCTGCCTAAAAACTCATTTACTAGGATGCCCTTGGAAAGCCTACAACAAAGGCATGATCACTGGCCAATGCAATTCCAGTGAGTAACCACTTCACAGTATTTGCCCAAGGCTAATTGAGTCTTTTTAAAAATCTTTTGTTCCAGACCCCAACTATTGAGATTGCTATGCATGCATCCTCTATTGGCTTAAGTTAAATAAATACATTTTAAATAGTGGGCGTAGGGTGGGAAATTAAATTTACTTGCTGCATCTTGAAAATATTTTGCTCTGCATTAGGCCATACAATTGTTCTTGATGATGAAAAAGCATAAATAAATGAGTCCAATATAGTTTTTCCATAGTAGTCTTTAAAATTTCTGCAAGGCACTAATTTCTCATTTAATAAATCTCTCGACACTTCTTCCTTTAGCTGTAGCTTTACCTGAAAAGATACTAAAAGGCCTTCCCCATATCATTGCCAAATTATACTAGTCACATGCTAGTAAAGTTTTCCTGATCACTGTGGATTGGGATTGATTTTACTAAAAACAACTTTGTCGACCTAGGTTTTTTTCCCCCTCTTTGATTTCAGTGTGTGGTAGACAATAACATGAGAAAATTATGGGACTGAAGGGCTGCTTTGGTTCCTAGTCTGTGTTGGTACTAAGATATAGGTGTCCAAAACTCAAGTAATCTCTTGTTGAAGGGACACTTCTTCTAATTCTTTACAAAATACCTATTTCTCACTGTCTGTCTAGTTCCATGTATTTCAGTGCAGGTGAAAGGGATCCCCATTTAGCTGTCAAATGCTGATAGGCATGCAAATAAGTGTAACAATTTATTTTTTCAAAACCCCAGGCAAGAAGTTAAATAGACACTGCTGCAAAAATGGAGGAACCTGTATCCTAGGCAGTTTTTGCGCATGTCCAAAACATTTCACTGGGCGATACTGTGACTTTGATGAACGGAAAAGGTAAAGGAACTGATGAAAATGGTCTATTTTGTTCCAATGGGATCGCCTTTAAAATCTGAAATCTGTTGTTCTTAACAGAGACTGTGGTGCTGTTCTCCATGGAAACTGGCTACAGAAAGATTGTTCCCTATGCAAATGTGTTTATGGGACTTTGCATTGTATCCCACAAATGTTTCAAGATGGTTGTGGTAAGTACATTTGCTTAAGAGAATGGGGTAGTAGATGCATAATCTTCCATCCTCCTCCTTAACATAAACAGGCTCTAAAGCTCTAGGCTGCAAACAAACTTAATGTAAGCATTAGAAACAGGAAACTTAATGTCTTAAGTCTTGGAAGATGAACCTGTTTAGTAACTATTCTCAAAAGAGGGCACTATCACCATCACTGTAATTTCAATAGTGTGCACTAATGCCAGTTCCAGATATTCAAAAATCATGAGTCAGGTCACAAAATATCATGAGAAGTTTTTTTTTAAGCCAAAATTTGGGTTCTAGTTTCTGTGCCTTTAAAGCACACGCTCAATGTTTTTAAGATTTTTTTTTTCCCCCTGTAACGAGGGTTAGAAGCTTATTTTTATTTTCTTTTTAATGAAAGCTGAGATTCTCATGCAATTGTTTGATTCCAGCAGCTAAGGCCTTAAGAAAAACACCAAATATTATGTGACTTGCAAAATAAAACAGGAGTTAGCTTCTTATCCAAAATTTCTGTGTTGCCAAAGCTAGTAAATTGGATGACCTGCAGTTAAAGAATTTGACTTCTGCCAGCTATTTAGAGTTTACAGACTGAATGATAGTGAGGACTGGAAAAGCTCAGACTCTTTTATCTTGTGAATGTTCAGTATTAGCAGCTATTCATAAACAGCTCCTTTAAACACCCTGTGCTACTGACTGCCCAGCAGAAATGCATTCCAAGGACTCAAGTTTTTTTAATAAAACCAGAAGATGTGCAGGTTCACCATTGAAAGAGCCACTTGTTTCATTCTTCCTTTCAGATGAAGACAAATATGAAGAGGAGATTCTCCGAATACTTTCCATGAGTTCTAAGATGCAGCCAACAGAAAATATCTGTTTTTTTACACTGTTTATATTCTATTTTTATGGTATGAAAGTGGAATAGAAAAGTTCTGTTTTGTCTCTGTGCTTGTAATCAAGATTTTATTTTTAATTTACCTTCAGTCTTTTTTTCCCATGGGAAAAGTCCAGTCGAATTTTCATAGTGCTGTTTGGTTTTTATCTGCTCTTTTAACAGTCCCATAGAACTCAAGGGAGACTTCCGCTGTAGGAATCTACAGGATGTTTGGTTTTTAAAATGTATAGCAAATATGTATTGTTCTCTCAATTTTATGTAGGTTTTTTAGAGTAACTGCTATAATAACTCTCCTGATTTCATCTCTTTGATTTCATAAGACTTTCCCAGAAGTGGAGTGAGGTTTTTTAAATAGCTCTCACTCAAAAACATTGTAAGATAATACTAAAGAAATAATTTAGTGGGAAGACTAATGTACAAAAGATGTAATATTTCAGTTTTAGCTGCAAATATGAAAGGTAGGACAACCACTTAAACTGTGCAAGTGGGTTCTCTTTATTGAATCTGAAGTGGAATATAGTAAATTCCTACCCAATGTACATGATATATTCCTTATCCTTGGATTCCATGTTTTACAATGAAGTGAACTTGGGAAGAACTATAAATTATAGTTCCATATAAAAGAAAAGGAGTACTTGTGGCACCTTAGAGACTAACCAATTTATTTGAGTATGAGCTTTCGTGAGCTACATGCATCCAATGAAGTGAGCTGTAGCTCACGAAAGCTCATGCTCAAATAAATTGGTTAGTCTCTAAGGTGCCACAAGTACTCCTTTTCTTTTTGCAAAGACAGACTAACACGGCTGTTACTCTGAAACCTGAAAAAAGTTCCATATAACAATTCTAATTGTTGGCACCAAAAAAACCCTCTAGAGATTGCTTAATAGAAAACACAAATCATGATCCAAAACGTGTCATATGACTGGCTGATCTGAGCCTGTGTAATTCCTGCCCACCGCCCCTGAAGACAACACAACCACATGACTTCAGAACACACTTTTTTGTAGTGATGAGTTAGCTAATTGAGGTAAAATCCTAGTGCAGCAAAGCCAGCATGTAGCTTTCATACTAGGTAGTAGGTCACATTAACTCCAAGTTGCCCCATAGTCTTTAATTTGACATGCCAAATTGCATGAAATTACAAGCTGCCTTGTCTGCAGTATGATTCTACCCCAAGTTAGCTAACTTTAAAATACCTTTGTGCAGTGATTACTTAACTGTTTAAGAGCCACTTTATAAAACTGGTGAATGTGTACAGCTCTGGCAGACCCTACACGATATAATGGTTGTGCCACAGTTATTCTGCTATAGTGTAGACACTTGCTACCTCCACTTGAGACTCGATGTAGTTAGGTCAATGGAATAATTCTTCCATCGACTTAACTGTGGGATCTTCACTACAGGGAGATCAATTTTGCGGATCTAGTGAAGCAGGGATCGATTTTGCAGGTCTAGTTATGACCCGCTAAATCAATGGCAGAGAACTCTCCAGTCAACCGTGGTACTCCAGCTCTCTGAGAAGACTAAGGGAAGTTGACTGGAGAGAGTCTCTCATTGACACAGTGCAGTAAAGACACCGGGGTAAGTCAACCTAAGCTACGTCATTATTCACGTAGCTGGACTAGCATAACTTAGGTCGATTTACCCCTGTCGTGAAGACAGGCCCTGTATCTCCAGTGGAGATTAGGTTAACTTAACTCTGTTGTGCAGGGTATGAAATTTTTCATAATCCTGATGATGAAGCTAGTTTGACCCAAGTTTTAGATGTAGAGCAGTCCTCAAAGTTAGAGCTGACTTCTGTTCATGATAATTTCTCACCACTACCTCTTTTTGCTCTTTGGGCATTTACCCCAATTCCTGCACCATACTCTGAGTCTTCAATGCTAAAATTTTTACTTCCCCCCATGGGTAGGCTCTGTAGTGGTGACTAGGATAATTTTTTCCCCTTCTTTGAAATAATGAGCTATCTAGAGCAAAGCAGCCCAGTTCTAAATACTGATTTTCTTCTTAGTCCCCTTAACTACCATTACCAAACTGCTAATCAAAAGGACCTACCCCAATACCCGTGGCAGCAGTAGTGAAGACAAGTGTTCAGGTCTAGGGTCGTGGCACTTGTGCAGTACTGCTACTCTGTGCTGCTTTATTAAAATGTAAAGGCATGGGAGGGAGGAAAGCAGGGCATAATGCAGGTTGTGTTTAATGACAAACCTCCCATATCACCATAGTGTGGTAATACAACACTGGCTTGGGTAGCTAGAAAGAAATATAGCAGAAATGGAACCCAGTATACTTAATTAGCATGTAAAAGGGCAGTTAAGGGCCTAAAATTTCAAATAACTGAAAACTTTCAGTTTTCATGTGTGTGTGTGAGGGGAAGGTGTTGTGATGTGTTTGCTTTGGAAAAAAAAACTAAATAGTGTGGGGAAATTCTGGCTTCATTGAGTTCAATGGGAGTTTTGCCATTGACTTCAATTCAGCCAGAATTTCACCCATGATATCTGCAAAATGGCCAATAAATAATAAATATTGGCCAGCCACAGTACGTCAAGTCAAATTTACTGAGCCGCCTAGACCACAAAAAAAAACAAAACACCAACAAACATCAGTCAACTTGAATGCATAATTGCTTATGCTATTTTATCATTACTGCTACTTTGAACGTTGGAGCAAGCTATAGAATTTTAGTGAACCAATGATCTGAACCAACCTGCAGACTTCTACACTGCTATGCTTACTATCTTTTACTGTGAAAACGTACTAACTTTGTAAATTGTAAGCTATTGTCTTGTTCTTATAAACTTCAGTGCTCTTTTAATCTCTGAACACTTTCCCCTTCCTTCCAAGGAAAAAAGTACTTAATATATCTTAATGTGGCTATTTGATTCCCTCATGTATGTACATTAGCAAACTTTTCAGTAACCGAAATCTGTTCGAAGAATAGCTTTCATGTGCCAAGAATTTAGGCCTGACAAATCAGCGTTTCAGTAAGTTGCACTTTAAATTAATAATTATTAAACAAGTTCTCTGCTGCTATGCAATACATACCTCTAAGAGCATGGTTTGTCTTTATTTCTAGGAAGCATGGCTAGCAACATTCACTTTAATCACAAAAATACAAAGTGGAAGCTTACTATAGCTGCTGTCTTCCTTCTAACTTTTCCTGATCCGCTGACTGAACAAACATCAACCGGGGAGGCCCTGTGGCTAGGGGCATCACATTATTATTAATAATACAGTATCACTGAGTGAGGCACTGGACAGACATAGGAAGAGACAGTCCCAGGTGTGAAAGGATTACAATCTAAAATAGACAAGACAAAGGTGGAGAGAAAGTAAGCTCTATTATCTCCATTTTACTTATAGGAAAGTGAGGTACAGAGTTGAAGTGACCTGTCCAAGATCAGGAAGTCTATTGCTGATGTAGGAATTGATCCTAGATTTGCTGAGTCTAAATCACAAGACCATTCTTCTTCTAGTCTTTGAAGACCCACAAAGTCTTGGGACTACGCTTCCACAAACTGCTCTTACTTTTGGAGTAGGAAATACTTCATTTTCTATAAATATTTTGTCTGGTCAATGGTCAGTTGCCTCTCTATATCCTCTTAGAATTACCTCCCAGGCAGTAGCCAGACTTCATTTGGTTACCAGTTGCAGTACAGTATAGCCATCATTGGCAATATTTCATCAAATATGGTACAGAAATCTTAAATTGGGTCTGAATTTCTTCCCACTCTACTGTAGTTTCTTTTCTAATATCATTACCAATATAGATATTATCTCAGTAGGTTAATAAATAGGTTAATATCATTACTAACATAGATATTATCTCAATAGGTTAATGAAGTGCTGCTGGGGCAATCAGTCCAGATCTTACAGCAGTCAAGAAAAGCTTAAAGATGGGGCATGAAGCCAAATATTGGTCTGAACACCTCTGCACCCAGGGACAGTCTGGATGCATGGTCATGCTCTGAATGCTTCAGCTTTCTTACCTTTTGCATGGTAAACAGTAGGAAATGTTCACTCACTAGTTAAAGCATCTGATAGAATGTGGCTTCAAAACCTGTATAGGATGATTCAGAACAAGTGTAGCTGTTCAACTGCTAATTAATTAAAGACAGACTTAAATCTTTCCAGGAAGGAGAATAGTAGAGAGAACCCACACTCCTAGCAACTAATAGTTATACCAATTTAAAGATGCCTTACAGTGGTATAATTATTTCCTCCCCTATATGGGAATAGCTCTACTAATATAAAGCACCATTTTACCAATATCACTGCATCCATGGTAGGGAGGTTTAATTGCTTTAACTCTCCTGATATAGTTAAAGTGGTATAACTTTTGCGAGCATACAAACCCAGAGAGAGAGATGATACAACTTCACAGGGCTTTGGTTGATTGGTCTGTCTACTTACCTTTGTTCCTTTTTGCTAGCAAAAGTGAGGGATAGTAATTTATCTTTCACTCTGAATAAAATGCCTGCTGCTTTTTTTTTTTAACTGTTTTAATCTCACAATGTGACTTAAGGATCAGACTATATTTCCTTGACAAAGCTTTCGCAGCACTAAGTGCTCTTTAAGGAGTGGATCAGGAAAGATGCTGATCCTCTTCAGTGTCTTGTGCATAGTGCTGTCGGCTTGAGGGGAAATGCCTGTTGTGCACAGCTGGAGCTGGTGCCAAGCTGCAGCCTTGCAGGACAGTTTGTGTTGACAAGACCTGTTCTCCTCCCATATGTTTAAATTTAAAAAAATATATGTAGCTGGCTTTGTCATTTCAGTTTTTCACTGTAACTGAACAGCAACCTGATGTGACCATTTGTTGGGTGCAGGGCTTTTATGCGCAATTACATTGTTATTCATTTGGACCACAGCACATTTAAAATACCATAGCACAGCCAATGCCATCTGACTTATTAGGTGGCTACTGCTTTGAAAAGTTTAAACAATCAGCTCCAACTACAACTGCTGCTATGAGAAGTCTTCACAGAAATGCTTTTTTTTTACCTTTTGTGACATATCGAAGTTTTTGTAATTTCTCAATTCACAGTACTTTTTATTTTGTTCTTTGGTAACTGGAGATAAAACCTTGATCTACGCTGTGGGGTGATGGGTAGGAAATACATGTTAAAGCTCTGTCAACACTAGAAAGATGTACCATTGTAACTATACCAATATAGTTAAAGTGGTACAATTCCGTAGTGTGGGTACAGTTATATCAGTGTAAAGGTGCTTTACACTTGTATAGCTATTCCCAAATAGGAAAAGGAATAAACTATGCTGGTATAGGGATCTTTATACCAATTTAACTGCATCCACACTAGAGCTTTTATTCATAGAATCATTTTTGTTTAAAAAAAATCACACCCCTAACTAAAATAGTTATACCCATAAAACTTGTGTAGACTAGCCTTGGGTTTCTTGTGGAGATTCTTAACATAGCTCCTCTCTCTACCAGAATCTTCTGAGGAATTGAGGGCTTTGTTTATCATATCAAGCTTGGGAAGGAATTGATAATGGCATTAGGAACGAGTAGTGTCATCCAAGTTGTAACGTACCAGCACTGGGTTTGCGTACCACTGCTCTTTAGTGCAGACAGTTGTCTCACTTGGATTGAGATTAGAAGGCTCATTCTTGTCCATGAGATCTCCTGTATTATAAGATTGATGGTGGGAAAGCAGATGTATCCACCCTGTGGCTGTGTGGATTTAACTTAAGAAGTGCTTAAGAACTTAAGAAGAATTAAAGGGTGAGATGTTTTAAAAGAGCTTTATCCTCTTGTTTAGCTCTTAGCCCAGAGCTGGCTGTCAGAGTTTAGTGCTATGGGGGGACTCCTCAGGAGAACACAAGTTCTTCCTAGGCTTGGCAATGTCTTGTGAGTGACATCATAGCAGCAGCCTTTCTGCTCCATCACCTGTTTTATTTCATTCTTGTCATAGAAGGGGTGACAAGTTTGCTTGGGGAGAAGCCCAAGTGACAAAATTAATGTTCAAAATAATGATACATCAGCCCTGAAACCTCATTTTTACTGCTTACCTTTTGTTTGAACAAATATTTTACCTTTCACCAGAGTCGTCACTGCTGTGGATACAGATGCATTGTAGGCTTGTTACTGAAGGACTGCTTGTACCAGTACGCATACTTCCCTGTCCACACAGGCATTGTGCCAGTAGGATGGTACTGGTGGAAAGCTTAGGTTGCTTGGGGACCTGGTTTAACTTCACCAGCAAAAGTTCAGGGTTTTATCAGAAGGATTCAAAACAGAGTATGGACACATAAAAGGCTGTGCCAACAGAAACAAGTTTTGCCGGTAAACATTTGTAGTTTAGACCAGGCCTCGAGTACTAAAAAATGCCACCCACTTGCCGTAGTGGGTGGGGGAAGTTGATGGGGTTGGCAGCTAAGTTCCCTGTAAGCTAGTCCCACGCAGGTGCTCACGGAACCCGCTGGGCCGGGACATGCCATGGCCAGGGGAGGGGCAGTCCGAACACAGCCCCAGCCAGACCTGCCCTGGCCAAGGGAGGGCAGCCCAAACTGAACCTTGTTACTCGAACTCTGAGCAATTAATAGGGATAAAGCCTTAATGGGGATTAAAAAAAAGAGAGCTCTAGAATGGAATCTCTGACATACTTTGCCACAGAAGCAAAGAAGGTGTTGGCCACAATATAAACACAAATTACTTAATAGCAAAGGTTAGTTCTAGAACTCCATGCTAAGAAAGACATATTACAGCCATAGCAATTACACTTCAGCCCTACACTCCTATGGAGAGAGGAAAACAGATTAACTTTCATTTAATAGTTTGTGGACTTTTTTTTTTTCCCCTCCAACCAAAACATCATCTTTCCTTTCCCCTGATAGCTTCTGTTGTTTGTCATTATTATTTAATCCTGTATTCTAACTTGTGGTTTGGGAAGACGTTACAAAGTTACCTTTGTTATACAGTGAGTAACAACTAGCAGCACAGTCTGAGTCACACATTCAGGCAACTTCTCTGTCCCTGTATTCACAACATAAACATAATTTTTCACTGTGCTCCGCTGGTAAATAAGTGCAATGTGGCCTCATTCCGTAAGGTTCTTTGTCATTGTAAAGCACTGCTTGCAACATAGCCATGTGAGTAATTGGCTTGCACAGCTGTGACAAGTTAAGAGCTCTCTGTATGCAGCAATAGGACATTGTTACCTATTAATGACAGAGGCCTGGTTATACTAGAAAGTTTTACCAGCATATATCGTTCATTAGGAGTGTGAAAAAATCACATCCCAACATGACACAATTATACTATGTAGACACAGTTACACGAGCAAAAAAGTCCTTTTGCCGGTATTCCATTCAGGGAATTGGTATAAGCTATCCCGCAAAAGCACTCCACTAGAGGGGTTGCCCGTGTTGCTATAATTGCAGACTCTTTTTAGTGTAGACAAAGCCTAGCTCTGCCCATATAACTATACCAGCAAACCTTTTTCAGTATAGACAAGGCCTGATATAACAGTCTGATCCCAAGTGAATAACTAATCATTGCCATGCATGCTCTGACTCAATGGGAGAGCCCAGGAGTGGATTCGGCATGTGCAGGGCCCCATGTAATGTAACACACTGGACCTAAAGTCGATAGGTCTGCCTCCTGATTTGTGAAGATGCTGCAGTGCATGCTGAATTTTGCCCAGAACTCAGTGTTCTGAGGCAGCTGCAAATAAAATTCAAATGCAGCATTTTTTTTATTAACTTAAACATGAAACCAAATAATACTATCAGTGCAGTGTCTGCTGTTGGCTGTTTGATAGGTTTTAAATTTAAAACCTGTACTGAACTTTTATGCTGCCCCCTAATTTTCACTTTTCAGTGTGCAGCAAAGATAATGCAAAACTTCAGTGAAGAAGCTCAAGAGGAAAGCCACACAATTTTCACAGCTGGGTAAAGAGTAGTCAGGGCTTTCTAGTGCCCTGAAATGAGCAGGAGGTTGGTCTGGGGCAGGGGTCGGCAGCCTTTCAGAAGTGGTGTGCCGAGTCTTCATTTATTCACTCTAATTTAATGTTTCGCATGCCGGTAATACATTTTAACGTTTTTAGAAGGTCTCTCACTATAAGTTTATATTATATAAATAAACTATTGTTGTATGTAAAGTAAACAACTTTTTAAAAATATTTAAGTAGCTTCATTTAAAATTAAATTAAAATGCAGATCTTATCAGTTTAGTGCAGTGGTTCTTAACCTGGGGTGCACGCATCCCCTGGGGGTGTGAGATGCCCTTTCTGGGGGTGCAAGATATGCGAGATTTTTTTAGAAGGTACATCATCGAAAACACAAATTAAGCACAGGCACATAAGTACAACTACTTTGTTTCATCAAACCTATATATTTATTAACATTATACATTTTTAACGATTATTGTAATATACAAAGTTTTTAAGTTTTCAAGTTTTTAAGCTAATTGTAGTGTAATTTTTGATAAGGGCTGCAGACCGCTGGGCCCAGGCCAGGAGCAGAGCCCTGGGCTGGCTGCCAGTATCCCAAGCCAGCAGGAGGGCTGAGCAGGGCCAGGTGGCTGGAACCCCAGACCAGCAACGAGATGAGCGGGTCCGACGGCTGGTATCTCAGCCTGGCAGCAGGCTGAGCGGGGCCAGTCTGGGGTTCCGTCCGCCGGCTCCTGCCAGCTGGGGTCCTGGCCATTGGCCCCGCTCAGCCGATGCCGGCCTGGGATTCCGTTCACTCAGGCCGGCAGCAGGCTGAGCGGGGCCGGCAGCCGAGATCCCAACTGGCAAGAGGCCGGCGGCTGGAACTCCAGACCGTCAGCAAGGGGCCGGAGGCCCGGACCCCAGCTGGCAGGGGGCTGGGCAGCTGGAACGCCAGACCAGCAACAAGGTGAGCGGGGCTGGCGGCTGGTATCCCAGACCGGCAGCAGACTGAGTGGCGCCAGTCTGGGGTTCCGTCCGCCAGCTCCTGCCAGCCGGGATCCTGGCCGCTGGCCCCGCTCAGCCACTGCCGGCCTAGGGTTCCGTTCACTCAGGCCGGCAGCAGGCTGAGCAGGGCCGGCAGCCGAGATCCCAGCTGGCAAGAGGCCGGTGGCCGGAACTCCAGACTGTCACCGGGCTGAGAGGGGCCAGCGGACAGAACCCCAGACCAGCGGCGGGCGCTCAGACCAGCGGCGGGCGCTCAGCCCGCTGCCGATCTGGGGTTCCGTCCGCTGGCTTCTGCCAGCCAGGATCCTGGCCGCCAGCCCTGCTCAGCCCACTGCCAGTCTGGGGTTCCGTTCACCCAGGCAGGCAGCAGGCTGAGCGGGGCCGGTGGCCGGGACCCCGGTTGGCAGCAGCGTGCCAGTAAAAATTGGCACGCGTGCCACAGGTTGCCGACCCCTGGTCTGGGGGGTTGGCATTCGGAAGAGGCTTTTCATCTCCTCTTTCTTTTTGCATTGTGGGGAGGGGAGATGAGGACTTGAAATCTGGAAGGTAGAACTTTGGTTTAGGACTGTTTGATGGCAGTCAAACCTCCACACCAATCTCATCTGCCCGCAAAGTCCAGCAGTGATGGATAAACAATGATTAACAGTGAAATAGTTAACATTGTTGATATTTAAATTGTCATAATTACCTTCCAGACAAAACACCCCAGTGACAAGAATGGGTGTAGTTCTCACTTCTCTCAAAGCTATTGCTTCAGGCTGCCATTTTGCAATCTCAGGAATTCAGCAGTGCCTCAGGTCACAGTCAGAATTCAGCAGTTTTTCTTTGTAGACATAGGGCCTTCCCCTTTAAAAAAAAAAAAAAAAAGAACGTGTGGGACCTGTCGACATGAGGAAAGTTACTGCTGGCATAATTATACCACTATAAATCTGTAGTGAAGACAAGTTTTGAGCTGTCTGATAGAGCTAGTCTATACACAGTTTGAGGATCACACAGGTTTACACTCACCATATTGATCAACTAAAAGATGGACAGATCTATACAGCACAACTGTCTCCAAAAATTGGAGTAATGTGAGTGCAGTAGTCTGTATGTTTTTATTGGCCTGACTTATCTCATTTTCTATGTCCGCAACATTATTTTGCATTTCCTGTTATCTATATATACCTAGATTGCAGATCCTATTACCGATGAAGCCCATGATGCCACATGGGTGTAAGTGTAAAAAGGCAAAAAAAAAAAAAAAAGCTAAGAACTTAAAAACCGGATGGCAACAGACCGCAAATCCCAGGGGTGATTCAACCTCGTGATATGCTAAACAAAAAGAGCTCTCAACCATGCTTATAGCTGTTTCCATTGCTTCACACTGACTCAACAGACATTCTAGGCTTAAGAGTGTCACAGAGTGACAACAGTCCTGTAAGCTTACTATATAACTCCTTGCCAAAAGTATCTCCTATAAAGTAGCTGTGATATCTCATTGTTACACAACACCAATCCAGCAGGGGCTTTGTTGTAAGTTATTAGAGGTGCTATTTCTGGGATGGCAGCTTGCCATCCAGGTTTTTGCATCCCTGCAACTGAGTCTGTTAGCAAAGTATTATATATGGAGCAGAATGTGTGGATCAGGCATTTCTATCCCTGCCTAACAGTGAAAAATCTTTAGGGGAATCTCTCTAATCTCAATTGCTGATGATACAATGTTTTTTGAGAGAGCAGTTTGATATCTCAGTTATGTTAATGTACACATAAAACTCTCCCATTAGCAGACAAAGTGACAGAGTAGAGGGAAAAGAACAGAGGTGACAAGTGAGTATGAATGACTTATTGAAAGGCTTGCCTCAGATAAAATGAGATATAGTTTTGCCCCTTTGATCTGGGTTTATGGATTATTCCCTAAAATTGTTAATTCTGCAAGATGTCAACCACCAAGGAAGAGCTATGTTGACACATCACTGAATAACTCAATCACAATACAATACAAGCAAACCCGTCACTTGTCCCTACATGTCATGCAGGCCCTCTCCATGGCCTATTCAGATTGCCAGCTCAGGCACAGAAGTCTACTACTCTCCCCTCCTGCAAGCCAATGGGTAAAAAGGGGATGGAGAGGGGCAGGGAGTGGGAGGAATAAATCTACATTAGGGGGTTGTCCCACTACACTTATGACACCAATGCAAATTTTAGTCAGCGCTTGGAGACGGAAAAATAGTATTGGGCTATGACCACAGTAGCACTTTTGTCAGTAAAACTTTTGTTGGTCAGGGGTGTGAAAAAACACACCGCTAACCAACATAAGTTTCACCAACAGAAGCACCGGTGTGGACAGCGCTATGATGGTGGGAGACGCTTTCCTGATGACATAGCTGCCGCCGCTCATTGGAGTTGGTTTAATTATGCCAACAGGAGAGCTCTCTCGTGTTGGCATAGAGCGGCCTCATGGGAGATCTTACAGCAGCGCAGCTGCAGCGGTATAGCTGTCCCGCTGTAAGGTTTGTAGTGTAGACATGGCCTAAGAAACACTCCTAGGAGATTCATACATGTGGCAGGAGAGGAAACACAGACATTACACAAGACTGAAGAGAAAGCACATGGAATAATAGAAGGATTTGGAAGATAGGAACAGAAAAGGTACAAAAAGAAGAAAACCAACCCAAAAAGAAGTTATTTATTTTACTGCATAGCTAGTTTAACATTTTGAAGCTAGGAGTTAATGGCCAAATTAGGCAACTGACAGTATTAAAGGACGAAATGCCTTGAAATTTAGATGGGCAGGTTTGACATCCCTCCCCAGGCCCATCTTCACTTGTATTTGACATCACCCTTATTTACATTTTTAAAAGATCACAGGTGTGGAAGCAGTAGAAGCCCTTAGCTGGACCCAGCTGGCAATGGAGGCATATTAGATTGTAAGTGTAGCGTTCATAATTGAATGCCAAATTATATTTATCTGTGCTCTGGCCCTTTAAGGAGTTCTGCTGATGAGGTTAAAGGGGACACAGCTGGGGAGCATGAGGTGGTCCTAGGAAAGTTTTGGTGTGCACCAGTGTGACAGAGCAGGAGTGGAGCTGTGCAAGCTGTGTTTATATGGGGTTGAGTTTTGTTTTTGGTTTTTTTAGTGCTAAGTTTAATAAAACCCCAGTTCTAAAACCATCCCTAGTCGGGGAGTGTAACAAACTTTTTGGGTCAGGTGCTATCTTCCTCCCCCTGTTTGTTCAGTGCCTAGCACAATGGGGCCCTAGTTGCTACTACAATACAAATAAATAATAATGTGAGTTCAATGCTACCTCCTTCCTGCTCAACAGCTCTGAAAGCAAGTAATGAAGCCGTCCCTCCAGGGGAGACCGTCAAAAAAGAAAGTTTTATCTATACGTTCCAGATGAGCGAACAAGTGTCAGCATCACTGAGCCCACTCTGAATAAGATCGGGTGAAATTTCAGCAGCTGTGGTGAACACCAGCCATAGTAACGGGTACAGAAGCAAGACATTTGTGACATAGTCCTTTCCCTGGCTTGTGGGGATGCTGGAAAAAAGACTTGCAATTACAGTTCCCCCGCCCCTGGTCTGTGAAGAGGAGAGACTGACCCCTGTGCATGGACACAACTACATCCAGCAGCACTGCCTGCCCCACAAAAAAAAAATAAAAATAAAAATAATTCTGACCACCACTTATAGGGTTAATCAGTCAATGTGGCTATATCTGCACTGCAAATCAAGGTGTGTTTTTACATTGAGATAGGTAATTTGAGATACCACTCTCATTGTAAGATCCTAGCAGAGACAAAGCAGATAGTTTTTATCTTGATGTAGTTAGTCAGGGTGAACCCTACCTACCCCTCTTGGGGTTCAACGTGACTAGCTACCACCAAGTAAAAACTATCCAAGCCTTGACTCCACTATGATTTGAGCTAGTCTGTTTCTACCTCGAGAGCACTATGTTGATGTGAAAACACAATTTCACAATTTTTTGGCAGTGAAGATATGGCCACAGTCTTGCCTAAGCAATGATTCATTAAGGAACTACAGATTTGGCTCCCAGTGTGTAAATGAGTTTGTCAAGTGCTCAGAGGCACTTTATAAATGCCAGTTAGTCTTATTATAAGCTCACATATTGCAAACCCATATATATGTGCATAATTTTATTTATATGAGCAGTCCCATTAAAGTCACTGGGAAGTAGTTATGCACATGTATAAGTATCTGCAAGACTAGGGTCAGAGTTTGTAAGTGGAACTGTGGAAGAACATTTTGTCCCAAGAGAAAGATCAAATATTTATAGTTTGGTGAAAAAAGGGATGGATTTTTTTTTTTCCTCTTTAACTTGTGCGTGAAAAGCAAAGGCAGGTTTCCAGGTGAGAAATGGTCACTGTGGTCCTGTACCCCTGTATTCAGTGACCTCTGTAAAAAATAAGAACATTTTGCTGTGAAAATGGTGGATTTTCACTTAAGAAGGAAATTCATGAGCCCTCCCAAAGTATCTTCTAACTGCTAGTTTTAAGCCGTTTGAGATGAGCCAAGCCTCATCATGAATGTGGTAATATATACTTAAGTCAAGCTGTAAACTTGACCTGAATGCATAGATATTTGCTCTGCTGGCATTTGCTTGAGATCAATATTTTTGCTAATTAGAAATTCACACTCTTCCCTCTTTAATCCTTATCCAAACAAAACTGTGTTAACAGAACACACATTCACTATTTGTGTTATCCTTTATGGCTTTGAGTTCCCTTCGTGACTCATGCTATTGTGGAACTCTCTGTTAAATTGTTTTTTGAAAAAACTTTGATTACACTGTGAAACCTCCCTTTTTTTTTAACCTTTATAAAGTAGCTAACCAGACATTGCGGAAATATCATGAGATTTACAGCAGCAAGTTGTTGTTATGCTTCAGCCACTTAATTGGAAGATATTCTGGGATACAATCAGAGGAGCTTCCCTGGAATAAACATACTGTTGTGGCCAAGACATAGGTAGCCTGGTCTAGTGGTTGGAGCAGGAGTCGGTGTCGAGCCTCAGGTCAAAGGCAGATTCAGAGACCAGGTGCAAGGATCATAAACCAGGAGTCAGGCAAGAAGACTGGGTCCAATGTAGCAGCCACACAGAGCCCAATTGTGCAGGCAACTTCCTGTGCCTCTCTTTGGGTTTAAATAGGAAGCCCTGACCAATCAGTGTTCCCAGTGTTCCTCCAGTTAGGGCCAGGGAAACCCTCCCAGATGTATCTTCATGGTCTCTCATGACTCGCAGGTGGTAAGTAGAGCTGCTGGTTGGGAGTAGGGAGGCAATAGCTGACTAGGACCAATGTAGACCCAGCTTCAAGACATGTGGGGCCATGGTATATACAGGCAGAAATATTTGGTTAAATATGGTGGAGCCCAAGACAATCTCTCTTTTAAAATGTGGCCCATCCTATGATAAAATCTGAGAACTAAACTTGAGTTTGAGATATAAATTTTTCAAAACTAGGCCTTTAAGAAACATTTCTGTCTACAAACCAAGAGCTGAAGATCATTTGATAGTTTCTGTCAAACATTTGTTTTTAAAATATGTGCTACTGTACTTGTGAAAGGTATCCGCCTGACAGCACTGGACACTAATACTCTCTCTTTATCCCCAGAAAAGGTAGTACTGAGAATGAAGTACATGACTACCCAGGCAACTCACCTAAAGGAGTGACAAGTTCGTTCAGTCTCCATGTTCTTGCATTCTGTGGCCCCTCTGGCTATGTCTTCTCAGCAGATTAGCCTCTCTGATCAACACCAGTGTTAGCATATCCCAGGCATCAGCAGCTACACTGCAAAGCCATAGTGGAGTTAGTGTGGTGCTGCACTCCCTTGTGTGTGTGTCTCTCTGTCTTGATAGGAATTCTGGGGCCATAGCTCATGGCTCTTTGTGCGGTTAAGCTGACTCACTGTGAATTGTGGGAGAACTTGTCTGTCCTTCTGGGCACCTAGGGAAATTGTGGGAAGGCACTGGAGGACTATCTGGAGCACTCACAGGGAAAAACTGGTGAGTGCTGAGCACCCACTGGCAGGCCCCCATCAGCACCTCCTCTCCCCTCAGTGCTTCCTGCCCACCGATGGACTCTGCGGATCAGTACTCCCGCTCCTTCCCTGCACCTCCCACCTGCCGCAATCAGCTGTTTCACAGCATGCAGGAGGCTGGGTGAGGAAGAGGGAGGAGTGAGGACGCAGCATGCTCAGGGGAGGGGACAAAACTGGGCAGAAAGAGGTGGGGCAGGGGTGAGGCCTGCGGAAGGGCCAGGGTCGAGCATCACCAAAGTAGGCGCCTGGGACCCAGACACTAACCGATATCACCTAGCCTAGGCTGGAAGTACCACTTGATTCAGATGAGAGGTATTGTGTGTGGTTGGAAAGGGGGTTAGGAGCAACACCTGAGAAACTGCCCTGTCTTCAGTGATGACATACCCTTTGTGGAAACTGCCAGTGGGGCACAGAGGGGCCAGGTGGGGTGTCAATGATTTTATGGAGTGAGGCCAACAACTTATTTCAGACAGGCTGGAGATAACTGGATAACAATGATCTTTGGTCACTAAGGACTAAGCCCAGATTCAAACATCAAGTGACCGAGAAATCTTTAAATTCCATACTGAACGTCTTGAAGAACCCAGTTCCATTAATCTCTCTGACTTTGTCAGGTACTTTAAGACTGTCACATCCATGTTGAAATTGAGGCTCTCTCACTATTTCTTCCCTTTTAATCTTTCTGCTTGGAGCCACCAGAGCTGAAAAAGGATTGGGATTCTTTCAAATACCTATCAATTTTATACTTAATCAGCTAGAAGGGAATTAACTGAGTGATGCAAGCTATGTTATGGTTCTATTACAGGAATGGGTGTGGGAGGTTCTGTGGCCTGCAATGGGCAGGAGGTCAGACTAGATGATCATGATGATCCCTTCTGGCCTTAAAGTCTACAAGTCTATGTCCCCACCCTCCCATCTTAGGCGGAATTTGTTTTGTGCCAGCATGGAGAGAAAAAATGAAAGTCCTATCATTAAACTTGGATATCTCACATGGGAATCCAGAACACTATCTCTTATCCACTGGCAGCTCAGCCTTCTATTCTCTTCCTCTCTCCTTCCTCCTCGTCTTTCAGTGCCATACCTGTTTTCAGTTTTGTTCCCTTCCATTAGATGATTTTGCCTTTCCTGACACTTTTGCCTGAATTCTTTTCCTAAAAAGGCAGAGATTTGTACAAGATCTTCAGCTGGCATCACTGACTTCAATGGAGGCATGCCAGTTTATAGCAGCTGAAGGTCTGGCCTACTCTTTAACCAGATGAATTTAGCCTTGTTTTCATCTCTTCTCCCTCACCCCCACCCCTTTTCTCTGTTTCCTCTTTGGTTATTTTCTCTCTCTTATGCTATTTTCTTTAACCTCTCTGTAAGCTCTTCCCATGAGTAAGAAATGTACCAGTCTTGATATTGCAATGCAACTTAATAAACGATGTTTGTAAAATGTCATATAATTACGAAGTATTATAAAGTCCTGCCAGTGTCACAGGTGGCACCTCCTAGTTCCCATCTTGTGATTAAACACTGACCAGAGAAACTTTTGGGAGCTGATCTGCGCAATTTGTGTATTTTAAAATAGATTTTAGAGTTTAGCAAATGGTTCATTCAGGGCCCCAATGTGTCAAATATGGAAATGTTCAGAGGCACAAAATCACATGGTATGAACTGGTGAACATGTTGGCTTAATTTTCTGTGAATATAATATACATAACGTAGCTATTTTTCCCACGCAAAGTATTTTTACCTCCTTGACTTTAGCCTAACTCCCTAAAGGAATTCATCCCCTGGCAGCTGGTTCCTGTATCAGTGTGATTAAGTGCCTTTTAGGGCTAGAGGTACACCATTTCAATCATTTCCTTTTCTGGTTACTGTAGATGTTTTGGCTTTTAGAGTGCGTCTGTGCAGAGAGCACAAAAACAAATACCATTAAACATGTGTTTTAAATTAATTGCCTTCTTGGCGGTTGTTTTGATACCTACAAGCACTATGCAATATTTCTTTAGCATGTTACAGAGCCATACTTAAGAAGGGAATGTCTTACAATTCACAGCCACTCGGATTCTGTAAGAGAAGGAATTAACCAGGCATATTTCAACAAACAGTAGGTGAAGGCTATTTAATTAACTGTCATAAGAAGGCATATAAGGTAAGGGCCTGATCCTTTAATCATTTACACCCATATCCTAAAAGGCATCTAACTCCTATTGATTTTAATGGGAGTTAGGCACCTAAATACCTTTGAGGGTCTGGGCCTTAAACATGTGAGTAACTTTATTCATATGAATAGTCCCAGTGAAGGCAATGCAAACTGATCCACATGAGGGATCCCCTATGCAACTGCAGGAAGCCCTTTGTACCATAAGGCTCAGCATGGCTAGACCCGTAGGCCTGTATGGAGGCCCACATAAGTCAAGTATATGGGTGTCTACCTGAGTGAATCCAGTTGTATTGACTTCAGTGGGTCTATTCAGGTAAGTAAAGTTATGTACCAGTATAAGTTTTTTTATTTCACTCCCCCCAGGATTCAGGGTTTTTCCCTCCCCTTCATCCCCTCCATTTTCCCTGAAGAAGATGGAGGTTGGTATAGTCTTTTGAAATTAGAGTCTATTCAGTCTATAAGCAGACTACATTTACTCAAAGCTGGTTGGGATGTCATGTCAGAAGGTTTCAAGCATACCATGTAACCATTTAAGCGCAAACACAATTAAAAGCTTGCTGTTCCTCACTAATCTCAACAAACAAATGATTAAAACAACACTGATCACTTAAATTTGTAACCCCTCTAGCCAAAAAAAGGAAAAGTAATTTCAAAAGGATAATTCCCAAGTTAAGCTTTAACGTGTTATTCTGAGTTTGAACAGCTTTCCCTAAGAACCTGATTCTATCTATATAGCTCTTCCAAAGATCTTTGTTGCTTTTCTGTTCCACCCCTTTAATCTTCTTGTCAATTTACAGCATTCAAGCACATTGAAGTGACCCATTGCTGAAAGAGAGACAATTCTATTCATTCTGTAGTCCTAGGTCTGCTTTAACTACTTGAAACAACTGCTTTATTTCCAGATCATGCTTTTGGCTTTACTTCTGGCTTTTTTAGTTCCATCTGCACTGGATGATTTTTGCATAGTCACTGCCAGTTCATGCACCTGGGCAGCCTGTAAAGGACTTAGGCCACAAACTTTCAAAACTGGCTTTTGATATGGGGTGCTCCATTTTTAAGAGGTCAGATTCAGATGCTAAAAGGAGCAACTTCTGAAATTTTGGCTTCCAGGTCAACACATAAATGTGTTCCCAAGAACTGCACAGACATTCCAGCTATTGCTAGAAGTATACCAGGTATGATGTGAACAAGTTTTGACAGCACCTCTGCCCACACAGCTTTAGTTCAGACAGTTGCTGCACTAATGTGGAACAGAACCCAAATGCATTACAACTGCACCAATTCAACAGATCCTCCCAGCACAAACCCATTGTTCTCTTGCTCACCCCTTCAGTGACCACTCCTGATAAGGGTTCCTCAGCAATCTGTGCATCTTCCCAGGGTGCCATGTGGTGATCCTACAAGAATTCTGTTGTCTGTTCTTTGAACTTACTTCGACTACTTAGTACCTATCTCATCATCAACTTCCACTTCTGTGATATTGCTGCATTGTTGTACCAGGCCACCTAGTGCTTTTGGATTTGAAACCATTATTTCCTAACAAAGATGTTCTAGGACCATGCTGATAGCTGGCCTAAGAAGAATGCCAGCCCCCAGTCCTCACTAGGATCTGCTAATGAGACAATCTATTCAGAACTGAACTTTGCCATTCAGAACAACTTAGTGTACACCAAATATTTCAGAGTATGCCTTACATGCAGAGTTAACTTGGGTGAACAGCCAAATACAAAGCCATACACAAGTTACAGTGTCTTCACTGGTGCCACACTCACCCTCTTGTGTTGCTAGGACTTCTGGGAGCATATCCAAGATGTTTTTGAGCTGTAGTAAGGTAAGCTGCTTTATGATTCTTTCCAAGTGAATTATGGGAGAATGTGTCTGTCCTTCTGGGCATATGGAGGGGAAGGAGCTGTGGGAAAGCACTGGAAGACTATCAACACCTGCAGTGGTTATCCTGCATCCTCACTACTAAGTGGGTTGTTTCCCAGTCAGAGTGAAAAGGTCACTCCGGTTTTAGCCAATAGCTCCACACAAGCTAGCTAGCTCAGACTGAAAACACCACCAATCTTGGGTAAGAGGATTTGTGTGTGTGGACCAGAGGAGAGTTAGGGGAAACTCCCAATTAAGAGCCCAACTTAACTCTGCAGTGAAGACCCACTGTGATACCCACAGTGTCAGAATGAATTTAGCATTAATGCAGTGCCAGAATAAAATGAAAAACCATAAAGGGGAGTTCAATAAGGCACAGGACAACAACAGATCACTAGGATGACACTCCCACTCCTTTTCAGGCCATTATTGAGCCTAAGGCACCCACTCAGCCTCCCATGATGCAGGACGTTAGAGAGTCACCTGGTAGAATGGTGATGGAGGAGGATAAGATAAGATACAGATAAGTGGTGTGGCAATGAGTTGGACCAGGAATGTGACCAAAAGTCCGTAACCTGTTGCTGTCCCAGCTCCCTACTGATTGAGACTAGAGCCGCAAAAAGATTTTCATCAAAGCATTTTTGTAATGGAAAATGGTTTTTCAGTCAAAACAAAATTAATGGGATATTTTCATTTTGGTCAAAATTTTCTTGTTTTTCTAGAAAAAAATGAAAACATGTTTTTTACAAACCAAACATTTCAGGTTTTGTTAAGGGGTTTTGTTTTTTTTTTTGGTTCCTCCTTCTGCCCATTTCTTTTTTCTGTACCGTTCCCCCACCACACACACACACGCACACATACACACACAGAGTTTTTCCAGTAGAAAACAGGGGAAAGGCAAGGGGAAAAACTCAAAAAAAACATACATTTTTTTAAAACAGAAATCGACATCTTTTGTTTCATTCAAAATTTTTCATGGAAAATATATAGCATTTTTCAGCCTGCTCAATTTGAGACCAAACAGTAGACTTAGATAAAAGAAGACCCCCCAGATAACGTAGAATATTTGTTACTAAACTGATTTCACTCTATGTGTGCATGGGCAGGCAGTAAGAAATAGAGTCATTGCAAGGGCAGATCTAGCCATCATTTAGAGCAGAACTCCCCATCCTCTCCTCACACCACTTCCAAGGAGGGCAAGGATTCCCCCTGGGGTTTCCTCACTAGTTGTTATAGTTGTTTCCCCAGCACAGTAATATCACCTCAGCCTAGCTTGGACTGCCTTTCATCCATATCCTGTTCTCAGAAAGACACAGAGAGAAGTGGGTCCAGTAAAAGATATTATGTCACCCATCTTGTCTCTCTAGAGAGACACTGGGTTATTCACTCCATTGCATCAGTCAGGTCCAATGGGATGAAAATATAGAGTAGATTATCACATGCACAGGGAATATACCACAACCCATGTATTCCAAAAAAGGTCTTGTTTGTAAGGAGAATTGCACCAGTTTACTTAATGGCGTGAATTTAAATACATTTAGTTAAATGGGTGCAATCCCCTGCCTGGGGGATCTTATTTTGCTTTAAGACTGGATTAGTTCAGTTTAGGTTAAATCAGTTTGAAATAGGGTTAAGCTAAACTAAAATATGCCACTCAAACTGAAGTAAGAGCATCCACACAAGCGTTTCACTGGTTTAACTTAACTACTGTAATTAAACCATTGCAAGTTTGTATGTAGAAGAGTCCTAAATTCCTTAACTGCTTCATATTGAGCAGAACGGGTGAAAAAGACAGATCCCTATGGTACCCCACATGAGAGATCCCTTGGGACAGAAGAGCAATTTTGACCAGCTTTTGGTTTGGGGAGGTAGAGAATAGATGTAACTAGAACATTTGATTGAACACTTGTAAGCTGTAAAGTGAACAAACAGACACCTCCTACAATAGAGAAATTATTAGACCCTGGGCTGCTCTTGGAAGTTGTAGAAGCAGCTGTAGCTAAAAAAGCCTCTAGCTAGAAAAATACTAATCTTCCTTTCCAATGCAACCCTTGGTAACTATGCTATTAATAGCCCATGTGCAGTTTGATTCATCTCCAGCTGGGTTTCAGAGTGATCTTAGATATTTTGCACTTTCATCAGATGCACATTGAGGACTCTATGTATTGCCATGCAACTTGCATTGTGGATTTCTCAATCCCAAATGAGTATTCCCCCAAGAGGTAATTGTTTTCCATTACTTCTTATCCTAGCTCGCCAACTTGACCCTGTTCTACCAGCAGATCTGGTCCTAACCCTAAAGTGGAATTCAAGCCTGTAAATCACCCTACCCAGCAGACACTTTAGTTGGACCTAAATCAGGAACTGATAGGAATACCATGCTCTGAGTGTCTCTAGCCTCTGTTTGCCAGAAGCTGGGAGCGGCCGACAGGGGATCACTCGATGATTGCCTGTTCTGTTCATAACCTCTGAAGCACCTGGCATTGGCCGCTGTTGGAAGACAGGATACCGGGCTAGATGGATCATTGGTCTGACCCAATCTGGCCATTCTTATGTTCTTATATTGGCAACATCCCTAGTCTAAAATCTCCTTACTCCTGAGCTGAGTCAATATTCCCAGCATGGAGTCCAGGCAGTTAGTGATACCTGAATTCTCCAGTTCCTGCCTTCTGTCCCACCTCATTCTCTGCTGATATCCTGACAATGGCTTCCTCAGGTGCCAATAGATTTGTCGAAGCTAGGACAGCTGTCAGAACAACTATGCAAGATGCCTCAATTCCTTTGGGATGTGCTCTATACTAGAGGTTAATGCAGAAAGTGGAGGGTCCTTAATCTTCCAGAATAACCTGCTGCTTATACATTAGGGACCTGTGCTGGGAATTGTGAGATAGGTACCTTGGGAGACCCACATGCACTGATATATTAATTTCTGAAAGGAAAGGCTTTGTCCTGTGCCCTGATAAAATAATTTTGTGTGAACATGCTGCTGAACTCATCTACATAAACCAGGTAGGTAAGTGGAGGCTCACTGAACCCCTCCCAGAACAAACTGTACTAGAAACACCTAACTAATGTTTAACCATCAAAAAACTCTCTAGCAGAGATAGAGCTTGATTGAAACTGTTAGGACCAGTTCCTCCTGTCTCCATTCTTATCTTGTTTACAGCTGATAGGAGTGGTGGGCTTGCTCTCATGATGGGTTTCTCTCAGATTCTTGTGCATAAGCAATTGCTTTCTGGTAGATTTTGTTGACAACAAACATCGGAGGCAGTTTCATGCCAAACTCCTCTCCATAAGGCAAAAGTGGCATCCTAGCTATGTCTGTGGCCTCAGTCCATACATGTGCCCTTTCTGTGTGACTGCAGTGAGAAGGAAGAAAGGAATAAGGTAACATGGTGAGAAACATTTATCAATTCTTGGTTTCAGAGTAGCAGCCATGTTAGTCTGTATCCGCAAAAAGAAAAGGAGGACTTGTGGCACCTTAGAGACTAACAAATTTATTTGAGCATAAGCTTTCGTGAAGTGAGCATAAGCTTTCCGATGAAGTGAGCTGTAGGTCACAAAAGCTTATGCTCAAATAAATTTGTTAGTCTCTAAGGTGCCACAAGTCCTCATTTATCAATTGATTTACAGCTCTCTGGGCCATCAAATCTTTCACTCCTTAGGGCTGACTTCAGATCTTAAACAAATGGCACAAAGTGTGAAGATGCATCTATATTTCTTTACAAGCATCCCCTTTTTAAAGTTACCTCTCGTATAAAACGGGGGTCTTGATACCAAAAAAGTAGTGCGACATCACTGACATTTGAATCGGGGTTACATTTACTAAAAAAACTATTACCGGTAAGTATTTGGTCTCCATGTTTATTTTGCCATGTTTACATTTTCTGGCTTCCATCTGTGGTGAGGGAGAAAAGCAGTAAACTGGGTCTTGAGTGATAGTGTGGCAGTTAGCTTTATTTTCTAAAGGTTTCAAACTAAAGGGACACTGGCATGTAGATTAATTAATTAATGTTTCATCTAATAATAATAATAATAAATTATTAAAAGCATTTATCTAGTGCTTTACTTCTTGAACTCAAAACAGTATCCTCATTTTACACTTATGGAAAATAAGGCATGGAATTGGAGATTCAATTAGAATCAAAGGAACTTAATGAATTTGATTTAAAAACAAACATTGGGAAAACACTTTATTGAAATATTCCTCAGCAGCGTTAAAAACCAAACACTGTTAGTACATGCAAACCTGACACTGCCTAGTTTAATTACCTTGCCCAAGCTGCCTGAAACACATTACGGCCCAGATTCAGGGAAGCATCCCTGAGCATGTACTTGAGCATGTACTTAATTTAAGGTCAATAGGATTAAGCTAATGGCTAAACCTAAGTACGTGCTTAAGTGCTGTCCTGAAAAGAGTTGGACTTGAGCCCAGGCTTAAGTGCTTTTCCGAGCTGGATCCAAAAGGAGCAGACAGCAAAAATCGTGAAAGAGTAAACTAGATTTTAAAAGTTATTCCAGTCTAATCTAAGATACTATTAACTCAGGTAAGGATTCTGTTTTTCTGACATTATTTAAATAGACACAGTCACGATAAAAATAAAAGTCTCAATTCTAGATTCTATGTCATTGGTATACCCACACCATACAATTGGATCAAATTATGCTCTGAGTTACTCTGGATTTACAGTGCTGGCTGGTCTACACACAAACTTGCACCCAAATGGCAAAGAGTTAATTACAACAGACTGGGTTATTTTGGTGCAAGTCTGTGCTCTGGAACGAAAGTGGTTAATGCTGATTTAGCGAAAAGTGGTAACACACCTAAATTAGAATACAGGCAACTAAAACTGAGCTAAAAGTCCTGCCTCTGCACTGAGGAAAAGGTTGAACTTTGGTCCAGTTTAGCCAGCAGGTGGTATCTAAGGCTTTGCTACAAAAAAGGTGTGTTTTTACATCGTTAGCTATCTCAATGTAAATTCTAGTGAAGAAAAGACATGGGTAGTTTTTTTACTTCAGTGTTGCTGGTTGAGGTCAACCTCAGGTTTTGCTAAATGAACAGTAGGGACACATTTTCTTCCCTTATCCACACTGCACACAATGAGAATAAATTGCGTAACTGACTGGTGGTCACTGCAAAATGCATGGAGCCTGATTCTCCCCTGCTTGCACTTTGGGTAGTCATTTGCACCCGTGATAAGTGATTCTAAAGTGGTAGTTTTACAACCACCTTCCATTGTCTTTGCACAGTTGTATTTGACTTTTCAAGGAAACAGGGAATTGGATCCATCATCTGCCAGATCAGTGTGTTCTTCGTACCCTGTGATGGCATCTCCATAAATGTGGTTTACCCACGATGTTTAGAGCAAGCGAAATTATATCTTGATTATGGTATCGGAAAGAGAGAGAGCTCTGTAGGCAATTTACTAAGTTCAATTTACAGTTGACATTGGAATGAATTGGTTAGTCTCTAAGGTGCCACAAGTACTCCTTTCTTTTTGCAGATACAGACTAACACGGCTGCTACTCTGAAACCTGTCATTGGAATTAATAGTGATGCCCTTGATGCTCCCCCAATGCATAGCCACTGTTTAGGTGGATGGCTACATGAGTGTTACAAATTTTTCATCAAAATTAAGGCTCCAAATGCAAAACTTAACTCTCATTGACAATATATGGATTTGTGACACTCTCTGGAGAACTTTGGGTGCAGGAGTCAAAAATAAATTACACTGCATGATGTCAGAGCTATTTGAACCACAATGTTTCAGACAAATATTACTTCCTCATATTGTCTTGTTATAGTTATGCTAGTCAGTTACATCTAATAAAGAAATTATGAAGAGACCAATTTAGGAGCAAGCAAGGAGGGACATAGTAGGCATAAAAAAGTTTGAATATAGAGCCACATGTAATATGAAAATTATGTATATATACACACATATATACTTCTGCCCTTAAAGAGCACAAAGATTCACCAGAATGTGTTTCTTTTCTGTAGCTGTCTCTTCAACAGGGTAGAATTTCACTGACTGTGTTCATAAAATGAAGGAACCCCTATATTTATAGATTAAATTAAAAGGATAATGTTATATGATAACTTATGTTAACATAAGTTACATGATCAGCGATATATAGGATTTGCAATAGAGGATCACACCATTAAATTTAGTCTCCAGCTTCCTTCAGTGCTCAATAACTGTTGTTACAGAAGGCAACGAATTGAATTAAATCACATCATACATTGAGGCCCACACACTCTAAACTTGTATGCCTAAAGTGGGTGCTCCGTCTTTTTGAAAATCATGATCTTTACTGAAGTCCTAAAAATGGATTTAGGTACTGAACTTTAGGCATCCAATGACCTGATCCCCCCAATTCACTGCGTGCAAACAGAAACTGATGTAAATAGCACTTTTTGCTCCACCTCCAGCAAGCTGTGTGTGAGTTAGGGGTGGGGTGGACGAGCAAACTCAGAGAAATGATAAGTGACTGTCTGTCACTACCTCAGTGAGGATCTACAAGCTGCAGAGCTGGGAACTATGTCTCCTCTATATTGCTATGGTCTGGAGATAAAAGGAAAAGTTTCCTCCGTTTTCTCTTCTCTGCTCTTTATCCTGTCTCTTGATGGAGCAGTCACAGTGAATGGTATGAAGATTGCTGCATGTAACAGCCTAGACTGATCTACCTTGGAATCGTGCATCTAGTCAAGCTGCTGAGAATCACACTAGAATTGCAGAGTGACGGACAATGTACCGGGGACAGCATGTTCGGTAAGGAGATCTGCCTGCCAATTACTTTCTACAATCCGGGAATCATTTGATTTGAGTCCAACTCTCTTTATATCATTCAGAGCAGACAATTTTAAACAAGAGTAACAGTTGAAACAATGTATTTGTGAACTTCAGTTCAAATGAAGATTAAATGCCTACTTTTGTCTTCCGTGCTTTTGTAATGGGTTACCTGACTAATAGCCCAGCTGTACTCAACAACTGTACATAGCAACTTGAAAACAAGTAGGAATCTGTGGTATTATGAAGGGAAACTAGATTTATACCTACACAGTTGTTTTCATTGACAAGTTTATTTTGTGGTGTGCTAATTTGAATTATTGGTATTACACTACCTGTAGCCGATCAGCCTCTGTATATTTTTAATAATAATTCATTTCAGTTGTCAACAATGTGCTTCATAATTTTTATGTCCATAAACTGATTTCATCTTTTTTGATTTTTGTAGAATTCTTTTCACTGTGAGTCTGGCCTTGCAAGTCATTCATTATGGAAAAGGTAAGGGGAGCTTCATTTTTCCCATCTCTTTTAGTTTGCTAGTTTTCCTGAATATATAATGTGTGTTGCTCATTTCAACCTGTTCTTTCCCTCCCCTGCCGATTTCACTACCTTTCCAAGGCCGTGAAAAAGAGGCGCATAAAAGTGATGGAGAAAATGTGCATGCAACAGCCCAAAAGCAACAGCCAAAAAATCAAGGCACTACTCTAAATATGTTTAATGACATGAATCGGAGTGATGAGAGCAGCAAGCAACAGAGTTCGAGGACTTTTGTACCTTTCACTGGGCTTACAGATAGTAGGTTACATTTATATACCATCATGTGTGCGCGGTGCTGTAATATTGCTATATTAACCATTTGCAAGGTGTCTTCATAAGCATTCTTTCACCGTAAATAACCCTTTGCAGACTGTCCTCCTAAGCGCTAACTAGGCTGGATTCTGATCGCTTAAACTGGACAATTTAGAAATCCCTGTGTATTATTATTTATAAAGTGGGCATAGAAAATTAAGGTTGAACTAGGTTTCTTCCATCTACAAAACCACTGTCAAGGATAAAGACAATAAGTGCAAAAGTTGGTCTTACAAATGAGATGTGCACTAGACGAACTTTTTTTTAAATGATTTTCTGTTTTATGGTTATGGTTAAAAATTCTCTTTAAATTGAAATTTTAATCATTTTCATTTAAGAGTGACTGTACAGACAGTAACACCCAAAAACAACTGCAGATTTTTGCTTCTCATCTCATCACAAAGTTCTGGGTGAGAGAATCCAACCCAGTCAGATCTCATTAGTTTCTGTTGCATGGCAGAGTAAAGCTGAGTGACAGTGCTAAAGAACAACCCTGATTTATAAGTGTGACTGAAATCTGCCTCTGTCAAAGTGAAATATTTCAGTTCCACACAGACTTCTTCTGTAGACGTTGTCAGGAGTTGCTTCTTGACCATCCTGTAATCCCTAGTAGTTTGCTTTTAATCCTTAACTAAACAAACTCAGCTTAACTGAACAAACATTCCTAACAGGCAGCTAATTTTATTGCCCCTAAGGCCAATAACACTAGACAACCCGAAGATCCTTTGGCAGCTACAGAGACTGAAAGAACAAATGAGAAAGGAGGTTGGTTCAAAGTGTTCCTGTTTCTTAGTAAACTGTGGAACATTGTCTTTTAGGTAAAAAACTGAACAGACATTGTTGTCAAAATGGAGGAACCTGTATCCTGGGCAGTTTCTGTGCATGCCCAAAACACTTCACTGGCAGATATTGTGAGCATGATGAGCAGAATAGGTAAGAAAGCAAAGAGGATGGCAGAGATCCTCCAGGTTATTATTGAAGACAAGTAGGGAAATGCAAAACCTTTCTCTTGTCATTGACAGCAACTGTGGCAGCGTTGCCCATGGAGTCTGGGTACAAAAGGGTTGTCGATTCTGTCGATGTGGCTATGGGATTCTGCACTGTCTTTCGGAAATAACGCAAGACAACTGTGGTAAGGAGACGGTTATTTCACTAGTGGGGAATAAATGGGGCTTTTTAGTAGCCACCTGACAACATTATTTCCTGCATAATTTGCATTTTCAGAGAACATGAAACTTATTCAGTGGCCTGGTCTACTTTTGAGAACACATTAATGTAAGGGTACTTCTACATTTGCACTTCTAAAGCATCTCATCCACAGATCTCAAAGTACTTTGCAAATGTTAGTTAATAAAGCATGAGAACACTCCTGTACAGTAGGGAATTATTTCCCCCATTTCAATTAAAAATTAAAGAGGTTAAATTAGTTGGCCTGTTTTTCAAACACTTAAGTCAATGGGACTATTCATATGTGTAAACTACATGCATACAATTTGCTGGGTCAGAAAGTTTAGAGCCTTCTTGAAAATGGTTACCAACATAAAATACAAATAAAGTCTTTACACTTACTCAGAGCCTTTTGTCAGAGGATCTCACTACATGTTACAAGCTTCACCTCAACTCTTTGGGGCAGGGATAGACTATATTATCCTAAGGAATAATAGGAGGAAACTAAGGCATCAAGAAGTTAAGAGGCATGCACAAGATCCCATAGGAAGCAGGTGGTAGAGTCAGAATGGGAACCTAGGGGTGGATGAATACCACTTCAATTTGTGTCTTAATCATGAGAGTACTCTTAGGGTATGTCTACACTTAAAACGCTATAGCAGCACCTCACTAGCGCTTCAGAGTAGACACAACTTAGGGCTTGTCTACACTGGCAATTTACAGCGCTGCAACTTTCTTGCTTAGGGGTGTGAAAAAACACCCCTCCCCCCAGCACAGCAAGTTTCAGCGCTGTACAGCACCAGTGTAGACAGCGCACCAGCGCTGGGAGACCTGCTTCCAGTGCTGGGAGCTACGCCCCTCATGGAGGTGGGGGGTTTTTTAGAGCGCTGGGAGACCACAGCAAGCCATGTTAAAGCGCTGCCAGTGTAGACTAGCCCTTATTCTGGGAGGAATTCTCCTGTCAGCGTAGTTAATCGAACTCCCCAAGAGGTGGTAGCTAGGTTGACCTAATGCTGCCTACATGGGGACTTTGGCCATCAAACTACACAATTATGGGGTGTGGATTTTTCACACCCCTGAGCAAAGTAGTTATGCCAACCTAATTTTCTAGATTAGACCAGGCCATAGACTTGTAAAGTGTTTTGAAGATTGGTTTAAAGTGCTGTATAAGAACTAGTGTGCAGAATTTTTAGGGCTGAATTACTCAGTTATTTTCTGCTTTGTGTGTTAATGGCTATAGAAGGAAGGCTTTTTTCCCTTGAGGAAAGGGTTAACAGTCAAAATAAAGAATGAGTGCATGCCACTTGCTAACATCTTTGCCAGTGCTTGGTATTTACTTTTGATTATGCTGAGATTAATGCCTGCAAGAGCTGATAAGTGCTATCAGTTGCTTCTCAAACGCTCCTTGATGGCATCCATTCACATCTCTCCTCTGAGAATAGACTTTTTGATCGGCTTTCACATCTGATAGCTTTAACTTAAGTACCTGCAAAGATGTTGGGAGGACATTTCAAAGTCTGTTGAAATCATTCCTATTTCACTCCCATGTTAACTTTTCTTCTTAATTATTATTATTTTCTCAGATCTAAAAATGGAAGAGGAGGAGGAACTCCTCCGGTTACGTTCTAGTGGCCCGAGATCACAGCAAACAATCTGCTCTCTCATTCTCCTCCTCTGCTTCTTCGCATTGCTCTGCAGCCGGCTCCATCAGCAGCTTTGAGACTGGCTATATGAAAGAATATTTATTTAGGACTGAAATCCCCTCGCTTTGAATCAGAGTTTTGCCCATTGACAAAACATTTTTCTAACAGACTAAAAGACAAGAGGTGAAATGTACTCTACCTCGGATTTTCCTCTATAACCTAAAGATACCTCGATTTACTTATCTGCCTGAAAGGGACATGGATTAATTAGCTAACATTAGTAAAGAGCTTAGATTATGAAAAGCACTAAACTGTATGAATGCTATGTATTAATTCGTATTACTACTTCTATCAGGGTCTGATTTAAGCAGTTCTCTAGTTTTGAAGTATTCACTCTTCCAGTGGAAGAAACCCCTGATGTTCTATGCCTTAAGCATTGGAAATTTATAGCTATTATTTCCTTTGTATATATTTAACATTTTATTTAAAAAAATAAAACAAATATTATTTGAAAGGATCCCTCTTCTACTTTTTAATTCAAACCTTATTTCAGGGTCTTTAAAAAAGAACAGGAGAAAGTTGGAAAGTGGCTGTGGCATTTCCTGTGACTAATTGCTGCTCTTGGGATTCAATCTGAGCAGCTCTCTGGAAATGTGTTGCCCCACCACCAGTGAGCACTTAGGAGTTGATTGTGCCTTGAGATGCAGCCCTGTGTAAGCAGTTGCAATCCCAGAGGTAATAAAATGCTACTGCCCCCAACTAGCAGATTAATTCCTCCAGCCACCCTATATTGACCAGCCAGATCCAAGGCTCTCTGCTCATTCCCCACCCTTCTGCCCACTCCCAACACACCTACATGAGTGGCACGTGTACAGCCTACACTCTTCTCCACTCCAGCAACGGAGATGTGGGTAGGCTGCACAGAGAGATGGAGGTCTCTTTCTGAGAAAGCAAATTCAAGTAAGACATCCATTCTCTAAGGGACAAATCCACACACCAGTGCCCTGACCAAGTATTCTCTGGGAAGGTGGAGTCTGTTTCCTTCCCTCAAAAAAGCTGCAGAACTCCAAGGAAGCCACTAGTGAGCTGTAGCTCACGAAAGCTTATGCTCAAATAAATTGGTTAGTCTCTAAGGTGCCACAAGTACTCCTTTTCTTTTTGCGAATACAGACTAACACGGCTGTTACTCTGAAATCTGTCACTTTAGTGAGGTGATGCTCGCCATTAAACTCCCTACTCCTAATGTAAGAAGTAGCATTCTCAGCCATAGAGTGCCCCTCTAGTGTTGGCAGGGTTAAGGGCCTGAAGATCCACAAGGCAGCAAATCCCCTGGCTTATCTCAATCTAAACCTTACATGCCAGTGATCAAGCAAGGAATCACCCATGAAGCTGCGCTCTACAAGATGCTCAGGGCACAGGTCTTTTCCACTCCCCTTGTCCTATGAAACCACCATCCTGCCACCAGGAACCACTGCAACCACAAAGATGGGGCAAAATTTACACCAAAATGGATACATTGTTTTGGAAAAAAATTATTCATTGTGTTATAAATTGGAGTTCTTGGTGATTTGGATTCTGTATCAAACACGCAGATCAAACTATGCATGCCCCATGGAAAAGTTTTCAAGTTTGATATAGAGCATACTTGTTCAGTGTATTATAGATTATATAACTTGTGGGGTAATTGAAATATACTGTGCATTTGAAGACAAATACAAAATGTGTGTAAATGCACAGTAAATATAATTAGAGTACATCTACTACATAAAACATCCAAAATCACAGTCTTAAATGGTGTAACATAAGTAAGGCATATGGCAGCCAAACAGACATGAGACGCAGGAGTATGTAAGTCTATGTGTACTAACCCTGATGGAACTGTATATTATTGGGCTGTTGGGGCCTGATAGAATTAGACCAATAGAAAGTTCTAGCTAAGCAGCATTCCAGAATTGCTGATTAGGACCAGAGAGGTAAGTGTTTCCCATTAACATCAGTGGAAATCACTAGCTCACTCTAAATGCAAAGATCTGATCATTTAACCTCATTTGGCAGGAAGAGTTGACAAAGAACATAGATTCACCATTTAAAAAATGGTTTAAAAATGCCTGCCCCCTCCATCTCCTGCCCTTATATTCTAAGGAACTGGAAATGTTGAAGATGAGCTCTTGAAGACCTATTTGGATCTACCAGACTAGGTAAGGCATATCATTCAAGTGATATCTATATTTTGAAAGCCATTTTCCTTCCCTTTGTGTCAGTGCTCCAGACATTGCATGTCAGTGGGTTACTAGAGAATAATGAGGCTAGTTTTCTCTTCTTGGATACTTCCATGGAACAGATCAAGGTTTCAGTTTAAAATGAAGCAACGGAGTCCTTAATTCCTTAAGAAAAAGAAGATATGTGGTAGCTGTTTCACATACAGTTTTCCACACACACTAAAATACAAAGAGAAGGACTGAAAACTGAAAGCAGCAAGGGAGAAAGGAAAGCACATAGTCAGACTCTTTGCCTAGGCCAAAAGCGTCTCCGCTCTTATCTGTCTCCAGCTGTTTAGAAGTGTAGATAAAAGAAAATGCTCCTCCACCCCCACTATGATGGAGGCCTGGGCCATCCTTCTAACAAAGCAATTACAAGCACTTTGGTGAGGTTTGTTTATAGCTAACACTGAAGTTTATTCTACAGCTTCATGCTAACTCTTTTTATAGGTCACTCAGTCAAACATAGCATGTCCTAGCAAACTAGACATCTGTTGCCATAAGTTCATGCATGTGCCTCCATATATGTGGCCACCTCTGGGGAGAAGGGAAACTGTCAAAGGGAAATATTTATCAAATGCTTCACACCTCTCCAGGCCATTAGACTTCTCACTCCTCACAGTTTACCTCAGAACTAAAACAAATGGCACAACCTGTCCTCTAAAGTACTGATCATGCCATCCCTTACAGCATATAATTGGTAAAGACATGAAACCATTCATAAAGGAAATATACCAAAGGGTACAATTGTGACCTGATATGTAGCATCATTGGTATCTTGAAAAAGCAGCTGTCTTGGTATGGTTTGGTTTTTTGTTTGTTTTGTTTTGTTTTGTTTCCTGCCTCTTCAGAATTGTCATCATACTTGACTAGTTACCCATGACAATTGTAATACCGAGCCCTAAACTCTCAGAGGTTTGCTCCAATCTATTTTTTAACTTGCTGCCCTTAAAAGGCAGTTGCAGTGATTCTGCAGATTTTGGTAGTACAGAGTGGACCAGGACTTTCCAACACAGTCCTATAAACTCAACTTCCTTCTCCATGAACTGGATATTTTGAGGAGAAAACCAGTGGTGGCTCATGAATAGAGGGCATTAGGACACCATGTCCCCCCCCAAAATATATGCAAAAGCACACCTAGATATAGGTCTTTGTGTATCACTAAATATGAGTCATGAACACAGCAAGTCTAAAGCAGCCTGCTATAAATTTTCTGAGTTTGTCATTCACGTGCCTGTAGGAGTTCTTCTCCACCTCCATGTGACACATTCATAGTCTGTGCAGTGAGAGGGGTTTGGGGTGCTAGATTCACTACCCCAGGCTACAGAACCAGGGCCGGCTCCAGGCACCAGCGAACCAAGCAGGTGCCTGGGGTGGAAAATGTAAGGGGGCAGCAGGACATCGGGCTCTGGGGAGGTAATCCGCCCTCGGCGGCGGCGGGAATTCAGCGTCTGCTCCGTCACCGCACGTTTCGCGCTCAGCAGCAATTCGGCAGCGGGGACGCAACTCTTCTTTGGTCACCGGCTGCAATTCGGTGGCCACACCATCTCTCTGCCTCTGTGTTCGGTGGCAAGGTTTTTTGTTTTGTTTTGTTTTTTTGCTGCTTTGGGAGGCAAAAACGCTGGAGCCGGCCCTGGACAGAACAGCACTCAAACTGCCCTATATAGCCCTGCTGGCCTGCTCTAAAAGATACCCAGAGGGCAGACCAGCGGGATCTACACAGGGCTGTTAGAGTTCTGTACAGTCACTGCAGTTTGTGGGTTGAGCCGTGAGTTCAGTGCCACAAATCCAGCTGTGGCCAGCACTGATGACCTCGACCAGCGGCAGCATGAACAGCAGCCTGGGAGTGGAGGGATATGAGGAGTAGTTCTTCACTGCGAGAACCTCCTTCATGAAGCCACAAGCAGCTCTGTCCTGCCCCAGAACCCTGGGTGCTTTTCCTCTCCAGAGCCCCTGCAGCATGCTGTGCTGGGTTGGCCCTGTTGATGGCCACGTCCGTACCAGTCCCAGTTATTCGAGCTGTGCCCTGACTTGACCTGCTTACAGGATGTAATGGGGGGAGAACAGAGGGCCCAGGATGTAGACAGGGAGGTGTGGGGGAGGTCTCAGCTGCTCAGCATCACTGGTGGGAAGGAGAGGAAGGAAGCTGAATGGAGAAAAAATCCTATGCAGGCCCCACTTGCCCCAAAGTTCACCAGCCATCACTGGAGACATCATCAAGTTTAACACTTGTGCTCTCTCTATTGCCCTTCTTAGAGTCTGATTACACTCTTCCTGTGTAGCTGAGATTATAATCATGTGATCCACCCTGATACTGACACCTGCTGTGTCTCCACTGTTTCACTGACTATTTCTGAGGGTAGAGGGAATTTGTAACTGCCCCATAGTGTTAAAAGGTGCACAGTTCAGTCAACTCCTTGTAGAGTCTGATTTCCCAAATTCTTTCCTTCTCATTTAAGATTGTGAAGAAGCTTTTTCCAACTCAACATTGAACATACATTGGTATCAGAAGCCCCGACACACGCCTACCCCTTTTCTCTCCCTCCACCCCTCCCCCCAAGTTAAGACAAAATCATGAGGGTTGGCAACAGTGGATGGCAGAGCCTTATTTGTGCCCTAAGCAACTGATGGCACAGGAAGGATTTAGATTCAGTATCTTTGGTCCCAATATTAAGGTTGAAGTACTTTCTTTGTACAGCACTGAATACCAAGGTGCTGCTTGATTAGATTAGATGAGTGAATAAGCATCATAAAGGGGACCTCTGGGAAGAATTAAACAATTATTTGTGTGTCTTGGACAGTGCTAAATATATATACTAATATTATTCAACAAATAATCTCAAGTATATGAAATCTTCAAGATTACCATACAGTAGACCTGTCCCTGTTTCACACCCTCAGTAAAGAGATTTCCACCTAAAAACAGTTGAACTTCTTGTAGAATCTACATGATGCCAGTAATTCCTTGAATTGAAAGATAATATGCAAAAAAAGAGAACCAACTATAGCAAGTAATATTAAAATCCACTCCCCTATTTTTCATGAGGTGGGAGAATCTCCCCTAAAGATCTCTTGTTTTCCAGATCATTTTGAGAGGATGGTGAAATGTGAGGAGTGCTTCTGGATTTGGGTGACCAGATGTCCCAATTTTATAAGGACAGTCACGATTTTGGGGTCTTTTTCTTATATAGGCTCCTATTACCCTCCGCCCCCGTCCCGATTTTTCACACTTGCTGTCTGGTCACCCTATTCTGGATAGAACTGAAAGAGAATTGAAATTGGCATAGAATAATCTCCTGGGCAATGGGGGAAGGATTCTTGATTCTTGCTTTGGTCAGAAATATTTTAGGACATTGGTCATTGGGGCCTAGAAGATTCTACACTAAAGAAAAACAAGTAGCTCAGTGTAGAATAGCTCTCTAGAATGGTTTGACTCAGTAATATTCTCTGCTTTCTCACCTAAAATTTCTCCAAAGATTAGGAAGCATGGAGTAGTGTCATGTGCTGAACATCTACAAAACATGTTTTCCATCACCAGTGTAAATCCAGTCCCCATTAATCGTGATAGTTCCATGCTGGCTATGAAAACTAAGAGCCAGTCAAATAATAAATCTACTCTGTTCTCAGGTATTATCCTGGAAGGCCCACTCTTTCCACTGAGTGATAAACAAACACTATATCCCACTTTGTAAATACTTAAGATGTTGTGCAACCTCTGTTTAGCACAGAGCTGCCATTCAAGAACTGTATTAAGATTCTGCCCTGTCATAGCGTCCTTTGTTTAGAATGTTTGCATGAGTAATTTCAGAGTAACTGATATGAAACAAACTGCCGGGGCTAAATTTAGTGAGGTGACATAGGAATATTGGCCAGGAACACAGATCTCAATTCATTTTCAGGATCATGTCACCATTGCACCCCAGTCTCACAGCTGAGAATAATACTTGCTGATACTTAACTTTGATTTCCATTTGTAGCAGGTCACCTTGGGAATTTCCCCTCGCTGCTTCAAGTCAATTTCTTCAGCTGATGGGAACTACAGGCAAAAAAGTACCCTGACTAGGCTTTTAACATGTCCCTTTTAATAGATGCATCCATCACAGAGGAGTTGTGAAAGTAAACTAGAGAAGTAGGCTGGACACTGCAATTATGAAGGAAAGTGAACAGGAGAGAGACAGAGAGGAGACAGTATGCATTTCACTGTTTCTGTGTGGAGGTACAAATGACACCTCTGAGAGAAAACCCATCCAGTACTGAAACACTGTGCATTGCAACATTTCCAGGATAGTAATGATATGCTGCAAAAGCTAATGCAGTGAAGTGCCATACCATGTCCTCCTTTCAGTCAAGCATGCTTGTCATGAGTGATGATAACATTGTATCCCAAATGCTGATCAAAACTACAAGATAAGACATCAAATATTTGTGCTAAAATAGATGCCATTACATTGCCAGTTCAACTATACTTAATAAGAAAACACATCCCCGGAATTAATTGGGAGTTGTGAATGTGTCAGCAATATTAAGACTGGGACCTTAGATTGTGAAACTAGGAGCAAAGAACATAGATCCCACTTATAAGATGGGATACAATATCCTGGAATGCTGTGACACTGAAATGTACCCAGAGGTAATAGCAGATAACCATCTGAACAAGAGCTCCCAGTGCAAGGTTGTATGTAGATAAAATGCAAATGCAAAACTTGGATGTAAATGCAGAGCATATCAGATAAAAGTAGGGGGGTGGTATGACCTCATATACCTCAAATACGATGTCCAGTTCTGATCTCGAGGCTTCAAAAAGGATGTTGAAAAATTGGAGCGGGTTCAGAAAAAAGAGCTACGAGAATGATTCAAGGTCTGGAAAACATGCCTTATATTAAGAGACTTAAGAGCTCAGTCTATTTTATTTATCCTAGAGCAGGTAAAGAGGTGACTTGATTACAATCTACAAGTACCTACATGGGGAAAAGATTTCTGTTAGTAAATGGCTCTTTAATCTAGCAGAAAAAGGAACAAGATCCAATACCTGGAAGCTGAAACTAGACAAAAATCAGACTAGGAATAGGTTTCAGAGTAACAGCCGTGTTAGTCTGTATTCGCAAAAAGAAAAGGAGTACTTGTGGCACCTTAGAGACTAACCAATTTATTTGAGCATGAGCTTTCGTGAGCTCCGATGAAGTGAGCTGTAGCTCACGAAAGCTCATGCTCAAATAAATTGGTTAGTCTCTAAGGTGCCACAAGTACTCCTTTTCTTTTTGAGACTAGGAATAATGCTCCAATTTTTAACAGTGAGGATAATTAAATATTGGAACAGTTTACAGAGTGATGTGGTGGCTTCTCCATCCCTTGAAGTCTCTAAATCAAGACTTGATATATTTCTGAAAGTGAGGTTGATGCAGAAATTCCTGCAGCTGTGCGAAGAAAGGTAGTTTTGTTTCAATATTTTGAAATTCTCTGTAAAAAGGAATGAAGCCCCAGCTGTGGGACAGTTCACCTGGGAGACTGCCCTAGAGCCATGGAGGGCCAGCCACAAACCTGGGAGCTTGCAAGCTGTAGGGGAGCTGGGAGTCTGCAAGCTCTGACAGAGCAGGAGAGCTGAGGAGGAGCCTGGGACCTTCAGAGCTTGGGAGGAGCCTGGAAACTTCAGAGCTTGGGAGTCAGGGCTTCAAGGCTCTCAACTCCCCATCAGCCCACCTGCAGGCTGCCAAAGAGCTAGGAGCCTGGAAGTCCAGGCTCCCCATCATCCTACCAGGTGGGCTGCCAAGGAGCTGAGCAGGAAAGCTGGCAAGAAACTAGGCATGTTTTGAAATTCTGCTTGGGTTCTGTCCCAACTTCATCAAAATCTAAACAGTTCCTACAAAACGTTTTAATTTTGACAAATCAGCATTCTCCAACAGAAAAACATTCCAGCTCTAAACATCACTGGCTGAGCTTCTATAGCCTGTGATGTGCAGGAGGTCAGACTAGATTATCAAAATGGTACCTTCTGGCTTAAAATCTATATATCTACCCTCAGTTAAACTGACCTTAATGGGAGTTACACCTGTCTGCCTGAGAGCAGAATCCAGTCCAGAGGACCCAAATTTCCTTTTGCACCATTATAAGGTGTTGGATCCCTGCACCAAGCCCAGTGAAGTTCCAAGAAAGTGAAGGATCTCTCATTGCAGGATAAGGGCCTAAATCAGGAGTATCTCCACTGAAGTCACTGGAGTCACTCAGGGGTAAAACTGATGAAAGTTAGACCCATAGAATTAGCTGAAATCTTGGAGGGAAGTTCTAAACAAATATTCTTCTGCATCGCTAAGCAGGCTCTAAAACCAAGAATCTCCTCTCACAAAGAAGGTGCAAATTATTAAATAGGGTAGCAAGGAGAGGAAATTGATGCCTTTGTCCTGAACACTAATGTTCAATTCTCAGTCCTGTGATTTCACTGAATGTGTCATTTCCACCCTCATACGCCCACAGAACTCAGATTCACTAGTGCACAGTCGAGCACTGAGAGCACCAAAGCCCAGAGCGTCACTGGGAGTGGCCCTGATGTCTGAGAATGAAATTCATCTCATGATGTTAACAATCTGGGATCATAATATTTGCTGAGAAGCTGCTGGCAGAATTGGAGCTCCCAGTTGAGGACACAGCAAACGTCTATCTAGCCAGTTCCATATAAACAGGCAATTCTCGAGCAGACTTTGAAGGAAGAGTTGCTGAAAGTGCTACGATTGAAATAAGAGAAGTCCGAAGAAATAAAGCAAGGATTTATAGGTAATGTACAAAGCAGCCTATCATTTTATTGCAAACAATTTGGTTAAAAGCATGATCATGAGCTGCATACAATATCACAGAGATGCTTACCAGCTCAGACTAGGCCCTGTATCAATGCATAGTCAAAAACAGTCGCTGCCCTGAAGAGCTGACAATCCCCAGCAAATGCAATTTTTGTGTCTATTTCTAAAGCATCTATCACTAAGTGCAAACTCAGAGAAATGCTGCCTGAGAACATAGTAATGCTGTTATGTGGGTCATGTTAATCAGGCCTGTTGGTTTTGTAGACAGACTATATCAAAATGTCACAATACCATATATACATATATAACAATGGAACAGGTATCACTGCGATAGTGCAGCTGGCCACCAAGTGGCACCATTGGAATAGATCAGTCCACTCGCAATCAGAGCTGGTTTAAAAAGATTTGCTTAAACTTTTTTTTCAATCAAGAGATACCATATTTCCATGAAATTTCAGTTTTGATTACACTGACAGGTTTTCACAAAAATGTCATCAGGAAGTTTTCTCTGGGTCATAATGATTGGGTGAGCGGGTGGGAGGTGAGAAGGGACAGAATAAGGGAGAAAGCATACAACACAGCAGAACAGCCCATAGCTTGGGGATGAGGGCATTCTCAATCAACGTTCAAGTCCCTGGGTCTCTTTCCTGTGTTTTTTCACTTAAAAATTTCAGCAGGTCTTAGCTTTGTTCCACACTGGAATGAAAGCAAATACCAAAACCCCAATATTTCACAAAACAAAATGGTTGTTTTCTGGCCAGCCTTACTCCTACTCTTCCAATTAGATACAAGTGAAAAGTAAATTTTGTAATAATGAAGCATTCAGAACATTCAGACATTCAGAACCTAACATCACTACTAAATTGATGCACTTGAAGCATATCATAGCCAAGCATTTGAATAAAAGCAGTGTGTTCTCTGAATGCAATCACAAAGGGATGTTTTATGTGCTCCTCAGGCTATGAACTGTCTTTCTTGGTGTGTTTACCAAAGTTGAACATATTGTCAATACTTAGAAAAAAATACTCTTCTTGTATTTACTATAGGACCAGATGAGAGAAATCCTCTCTTAGGCAATTAAGGATAGGAAAATCTTTGGCTAGTTAAAATGAGTACGCACAATATTACAGATATAAACAAGATTACTGACAAACTATCACATGTGATGGATAATAATTCAGTATTTTTCCAAGAGTTTTACATATCACTATTCCCTTCATGGATTAAAATCAAACTGGCAGAGAATAAGCATGAATACACTCACTGCAGGGAGTAGGAATGTTTCTTGTGCAATTGTGTGAAGACGTTTACAGAAAGAAACAATCACCTTTAATCTCACTGTTCTTTCAAATAGATTGAGGAACCCACTGACCGGGTTAACTATGTCACAAAGACAAACTATGCTGCTCCCATGTGCATGGATCCTGAGGCTCTGAATACTAATTTTAGAGAAGCTTTATCTGATACCGAGACAAGAAGAAATAACAGGAGCTTGTTATGTTTCAAAGCTAAGGGCTTGTCTACACTTAAAACACCACAGAGGCACAGCTACACTGCTGTAGTGCTTCAGTGTAGACACTACCTGTACCAACGGGAGGAACTCTCCTGATGGCATAGGTAATCCATCTCCCTCAGAGGCAATAGCTAGGCTGATGGAAAAATTCTTCCATCGACTTAGCACTGTCTACACAGGGATTTAGGTCGGCTTAACTGCACAGCTCAGGGGTATGGATTTTTCACTCTCCTGGCCAATGTAATTTTCTAGTGTAGACCACGCCTAAATATCTTGCTTTGCTCCTGGCAGCTAAAGTTTAACAGAGTGCAAAGATGTGCATATTAAGTATGTTTGGAAATATTTGTTTTCTACAGTTACTGTTTAGTATAAATATTCAGCTCTTGAAATATTTCACAGAATGTAAATATGAAGAACTAGGAAGCAGATAGTTGTAAACTGATGATGATATTTTTGTGGGTCTCAGTAAATAACAACATAATGGTAGATTAATTAAAATACTTTAAAGAATTCAGCCCTATAGATTGATGCTAAAGAGGAAAATGTGTCAGTGCGTGAAATAACATTGCCAGAAAAAAAATTAGTTGTCTACTACATTTATTGTTTTTCTTTAACACTCTTATGCACTGACCTTGGTGTGCTATGTATGTGATTATCTGAGCCAAAATAAAAATGCTTCTTTAATAATTCATGATATATTGAAAAGTTTCTCTGGGATATACCAGAAATTCTGGACTCCACCAGTGTATCATTCTGTTCCTAAATACTGATGGGGACTGCTGTTACGACTGCAAATTCCCCACCTGATGGGTGGTCAGAGTGGAATGCCAGATTAGCCTGTGGACAGGTCAGAGGACCACTGGAATCAGGGAAAGCTGCATAACTCAGATCTTTCTTATGCCTTCAGCTGCCTGTGGGCAAAAAGAAGTACCTCCTTGTGACCACCTCAGTCTTCCCGCCTTGCTCTCACAGCAGACCACAGCTCATGTGTACTTAGGGCTGTAGGTTCAAGTTTTCTCTGCCCTCATGGCACAAGAAATTGTGCAACCTGCCCTACAGAGCCATCAACGAATACCCCCTTCAACAACTAATGGGCAGAAGCCAAAACAAAGAGGGGATGGGGGAAATGAACAATAAGAAAATGCCTATTTTTCTGAGACGTATCAGGAGATGACCTGAGTGGGATGAAGGTGGGCCCAATCCACCAAACACCACACAAGGATGGGGATTGAAGAGAGTAAAAGTGGGAACCTGATGTTAAGGTCTTTTTAAAACACTGATTTAGAAACAATTTTAAGGACCACTTAAGATGTCTGGGTAAGCTAAATATCACCACCGTCTATTTTTGCAACAGAGATTGTGAGAGTGTCTTTACTGCCTGCATGTCTTTTGACCAGTATCAGAGGAGTCTCATGCATGGTTTCATCGGACTTATGCTTTATCGAGGAAGGTTGCTATTTGGGGCCCTTTTTTGTTGGAAACATTTCTATTTACACAGGTAACACTGACACACTAGGTGGAGCCCTTGCACTCGCATAATAAAACATTGCTCTCTCTAGTTTTTCATCTTGGTGAGAGCTAGCAAGCACCCATTACTTGATGAGTGCTAGTAAACACTCGTTACAATTCAATGGGAGTTGTAGGTGTTCAGCCCTTCTGGAACCGTTGCCCCAGAAAACAGATGGGCAGCATGGCCTGAAGAACAACAGGGTATTTTGGACCAAGCTAAGAGGATTGAATTCCAAAGTCAAAGGCCTCTCACAAAGAATGTCCTGCTGGCTGTTTTCCACCCTGCTAAGCCAAGGAACTCAGACTCAAGTGCCTCCACTGAACACAACTAAGGCAATTTCACACAGGAGGGAGGCATCTCTCAGGCAAGCAGGACAAATGATTTAGGGCTTGTCAACAGTGCCCCACAGTTCAGAGTCTGGAGGTGTGAATAGCAGTGCACACCAAAGTGTGTTGTAACTCCCCAAGGGGACGCGGCAGTCGTGAACAAAAAAGTACCTAGTTTGCATAAATGGAGTCTTCTTCAAACATAGTTATATTAATGCAAACTAGGAATCTTTCAGTTCATGCCTGCCCTGTCAACATCGGGGACTTACAATGTAGCACTTTGGTGCACACTACAATTTGCACCCCCATAGTCTGAACTGCAGGGCAGTGCAGAAGTAGCCTTAAGGTTGTAGAGGTCAGAATTTACAGTTTAAAGTATATTCAGAAACAAAAAGGCAACCAATATACATTACAGACCCCTGATGCCACACGCTTCTAGTGGAAAACACTACTGAACAAGAGACACACCCTTGTTTTGGAATGGATTTAAGGTGTAACCCAATGGGGGTTGTACTGCAGCACAAATTATAAATTTAAATAACAGAACAAAGGTCTGGATGCTCTGTCAAAGGATTCAGAGTGGTAGCCGTGTTAGTCTGTATCAGCAAAAAAAAACCGAGAAGTACTTAGAGACTAACAAATTTATTTGGGTATAAGCTTTCATGGGCTAAAACTAACTTTATCGGATGCATGCAATAGAAAATACAGTAGGAAGATATATATACACAGAGAACATGAAAAAATGGGGATTGCCATACCAACTGTAACAAGACTAATCAATTAAGGTGGGCTATTATCAGCTGGAGAAAAAAACCTTTTGGAGTGATAATCAGGATGACCCATTTCAAAAGTTGACAAGAAGGTGTGAGTAACAGTAGGGGAAAAATTGGCATGGGGAAATAGTTTTTACTTTGTGTAATGACCCATCCACTCCCAGTCTTTATTCAGGTCTAATTTAATGTTGTCCAGTTTGCAAATTAATTCCAGTTCTGCAGTTTCTCGTTGGAGTCTGTTTCTGAAGTTTTTTTGTTGAATAATTGTGACTTTTAGGTCTGTAATTGAGTGTCCAGGGAGGCTGAAGTGTTCTCCGACTGGTTTTTGAATGTTATAATTCTTGACATCTGATTTGTGTCCATTTATTCTTTTGCATAGAGATTGTCCGGTTTGGCCAATGTACATGGCAGAGGGGCATTGTTGGCACATGATGGCATATATCACATTGGTAGATGTGCAGGTGAACGAGCCTCTGATAGTGTGGCTGATGTGATTAGGTCCTATGATGGTGTCCCTTGAATAGATATGTGGACAGAGTTGGCAACGGGCTTTGTTGAAAGGATAGGTTCCTGGGTCAGTGGTTTTGTTGTGTGGTGTGTGGTTGCGGGCGAGTATTTGCTCCAGTTTGGGGGCCTGTCTGTAAGCAAGGACTGGCCTCTCTCCCAGGATCTGTGAGAGTGATGGGTCATCCTTCAGGATAGGTTGTAGATCCTTGATGCGCTGGAGAGGTTTTAGTTGGGGCCTGACAGAAAGCTTGCCACATCTCCTGGTTGATTCCCTCAATCAACTAGTATTGCTTCCCTCATATCTAGATTGTGAGCCTCAACAAGTTTGCCCTAATCCAGGCCTCAATCTCTACCATACAGCAGGCCAAATGCTCAGCTGCAATAGCTAGATCATACGATACAACTGAGTGTCGATGTCCATGTAGTGAAGACACCACAGACCATTTTCCCCTCACTAGCCCTTCCAACGACCCCATATACACACTGAACAAGAGAGGGAGACAAGATGGAACTTTGTGAAACACAACCTAAGCACACGCTCAGGAGGAAAGAGCTACTGCCGAAATCTATGTTCTGGGAATGCTATTGTACAATAGCATTCCCAGAACATCATCAGAAAAACTGCTTGATCTTGGATTCCCTTCCTTGTGAAGAGAGATTTGAGAAGATTAATAACTAAGGTTATTTTGTGGATGATTCAACTCCAAGTAGCTGGAATATAGGTCAAATACACATCAAAGAGTTTTTACCTTCAAGTGAAGGTCAGGGGATGCATTTTGTGATGGTTTTACTGGTACTTGATAAGGACGTAATGGCTCTTTTGATGGCTACATTTGATACATTAAATATTTCAAAACCATATCAGCAATAGGTGTACATACCAGACCATCAAAGGATTTCTCTGGCTCTTTGGAATAAAAATGTCCTTGGCAAATGAAACCTATCATTTCCTTGTTTGAAATAATTGGGGTTCTCTCTCAAAAAATATGGCCAAAATTTTCAATCTATTTTTAAGCCTTTAAAATCCATATTAATTTACGTAAGTGGCCTGATTGTTCAAAGACGATGTTCTGAATCGGAAGGAAAACTAAAAAAAGTCAAAGTCAATTTTGGAAAAAAAATAATTTGGGATAAGTCAAAATGTTCCATTTCAATGAAATTGAAATGTTTCTTTTCATTGCTAACTTTTAAAAAAAATAAAATATAAATTTCACAATGAAAAATCATTTTAAAATGATCAAAACATTCTATTCCAATAAGGTTGAAACTGAGCACTTTTATCCTTTGCTTCCATTCTTTTGCAAACAAAATTGTCAAAAGTGACACATTCCCGTGGAAAGTTTTGATGTCAACAAAATGACTTTTTCCCACAGAAAAACCTTCCATTGGAAAATATTTGATCAGTTCTACTGCTCACCCACTGAGGTCAAAACGCCCACATTTGAAAATGTTACCTATCTCACTAACTCCCAGAAACCGCTCCACCCACACAGGAAAAGGAAAGATGAGCTCAGGATGAGATCTATCTCTTGCCTCCGTCCATCCCTCAAGTATCCTGTTTCAGACTGCAATTCTGCATCCTCAAAACAATCCACGTATCAGTTCCTGCAGTTTGATCAGCTGGGATCTGTAGGTTTTTTCAGTGAGTATATTCATTATGTTTCAGTACAATGTTACAGGAGACTCTCAGTTTTCTGGTAAATATGAGATTTTAATCTGCCTCAACTAACGTTTTACTTGACATGTGCCTGGTACTTTTTGTAATCTCAAAAACAATCTTTGTATTCTGAAGTCTGTTCCATTCAAAGGCTTTTTTAATGATAGCTTCTAAGGCTTTATGGTCAGTTTCTATCTCATTGTTTATGGTGACAACATGCTGATGAAAACCATTCACATCCTACATTTCTTTTTATTGCTAGATTCATGCAGGATTTAAAATCATGTTTATCTGCCCCCTGAGTTAGCCCATTTTGATTTAGAGTCACAGTGGGTCAGATCCTAGGGTCCAGCTGAACTTCATATAATGCAAGTCAGAAGGAGTGTATCGGAAGCGCAAAGGTGGCATTATGCTCTTCTGGTCCTGAGTCTATTTTGTGTGAGGTCTGTCCACCAGTTAGAGCAGTTCAGGCTGCTCAGATTTATGTCAACTGCAAATGATCTCAAGGGCCAAAACAGCAGCCATGAATCAATGTACTTCAGGGTGTCCCATCCATGTCCCCTTCTCCTGCTAAGCCAGCAACTGGCCGCTGAGTGTGTACAAGCCTCTATGATGAAGGATCCCCATTGAATTGGGGTGAACCTACTGAGGCTGGTCAAAATGGTTGTTTAGCCAGATTTTAATGTTGGGCCCAAGTGCAAGTTCCATTAGAGTTTAAGCAGCAATGCCCACTTGAATACCGCACCTTAGAATCTGGCCCAAAGAATCCATAACCAATACTATGGATGGACGAGATTTTTGCCATTCATAAACAAAGCATAATGATGATTTATGTCTATTTTCCCCCCAAACCAAGACTTCATGAGCTAATCTCCAGTGAAGTCTTGGTTTGCATTTAAGAAAAACAACACACCAACATTCACCCTCTTTCACAGATATCTGTGCACTTAACATTTGTCAGAAATTAAATGAAGATGAAAAATCATTCTAACAACATTGACTATCCTCAGGTTTTATACTGCTGCCCATCATCGTAGTATCTGAGCACCTTCCATGAAAAATCAATAGCCAGAGCAAAATTCCTAGTGAATTTCATGCTGAGTCTCTGGCACTAGAGAGGCTGAAGCTGAAAAAGACAACACAAAGACAACTGATTTCATGCATCCCTTTGGAAGCGTCTGATGACAAGTATCTGCCGGCGCAGACTGTAAAACTGCCTCTACCTGAGGACAGGAGATATCAACTGCTCCTGCCCCCTCCCTTCATAAAGGAATCCCCCCGCCCCCCGTAGTTCAAGGAGCCAGGCTAACTGAAAGACACATAAATTACACCTTCTTCAGAGTCTTTGAATCCAGATCTGTGTGGTAAATTTTAGCCAGTTGCAACTGAAACAGCTGAAAGTTATAAACTCCTGGAAATGGAATTAATAATGGAAAAGCTTCAGGCAGACACCCACAGTGTTGCTGCAAGGTGCCAGCCAAACAACAGAATGGACCTTCCATATGTAATTTTACCAGTCTGTGTCACAGAAGCAGTATTATGACTGCAATAAACACTAAGTGACCTCTATAAATGTTTCATATGTCATATAACTGGTGTCAATAAGAAGTTGCAGTCAGCTAATGAAACATGCCAACTCTCCAATCTGCTGCCTTACTGACCTTGAGATTTCCCTATAAAAGGTATTAAAGGGAAAAAAAGGTGTGACATGGCGCCTATAGTTTAGCGCTGGATGGTGTGATTTGTGTGCCATCTATAATGGGCCTAGATTAAAAATCTTATGAAATGATAAAGTATTTTGGTGGGAGGTGCTGGCACCCACTGAAGTTAAAGATGAATTCCCGTTTCATTCTCATTTTTCAGTTGTTTGTCACTTTCTTTTTTTTTTAAACAAAGTTCCTATTGGGATAAAATTGTCCATGCTGATGCTCAACCCAAGAGTGAAATGATGTTTTTTGAGTGAAATGGGTTAAGCCATTGAATTCTTCAAGCATTAAAAAAGCACTTTTCCCAATATAATGTGATTGGGTATTTTGTGCTATCTCCAACAAGCTAGAAACTTCAAAGTTGGCTTGTTTTGTCCATGTACATCTCATAGAGGTGTAAATCAGTGTAACACAGCTAAAGTCAATGTGGCTACACAGGTGTACCCGAGAAGAATCTAGCCTTCTGACTACAGAAGTAGTAAGTGGCCTCTCAGGGAGGACTTTGGGGGATTTCACTCCACATCTTCAGGGAGTCCCTTCTCTGATGTTCTAATGTGGAGTAGGTCCTCTCTCAGATGAGCATTTAGAGGTGCTTTAGCCTGAAAGCTTGCAAGGCCAAATTTGCAACGCTATTTAGGCACCTAGTGGGATTTACAAAAGTGCCTAAGCAGGTTAGGCACCTCACTTTCTTGAAAGGTGCCTAACCTAATCTGGCCCTCAGAACCTCTCTGGTTGACAGTTTCATTCTGGAGATCAAGAGGTGTGGGGAGAACTCACAGAGCCACTGCTGCTCTGATACTGATGAGCAGGCCACCTTGCCTTCTGACTATTAAAGTATCGGCCAAAAGGGAGCAGAATTAAAATTATGTAGATTCCAAAAACTGGTGAATGAAGAAGAAGGTCCCCCAGTGTGGCAGAATCGATGGTCTTTAAAAACTTGCACATCCAGAAACACCTTCAGGTATTTTTCTACTTGATTCAGCATTTAGAAAAAAGAATATGAGAAGCTTGCTCTGATGACAAGCTCCTCTAGCTTTCATACAGTCTCTGTTTCTTTTTGTTGGTTCCCTTTATGTTGGATCCTTGAAATCTCTTACAAACATGCACTAAAACTTTATGGCAGAAGATGGCCAGATTGGAAATTAAGGTCCTGATCAGCGAGACTGCTCACATAAGTGTGGGAGACGACTTAAATATTTTGCCTTTAAATTCCACAACCCTCATAAGTGGCAGTACGTGCTCTGAACACAGAGGCAGAATTTGATAGCTACAGATAAATAAAACCTCAGCCTCTCCAGAGATTTGTTCTTTGTACTCAGGAAACATTTTGTGGATTCTACAGAGGTCCATGTTAATGGCACTAAGCAGGTGTTTACAGTATATTTCTGAGCCACAGAAGGGGAGCAACGTACTAACAAAAAGAAAAGGAGTACTTGTGGCACCTTAGAGACTAACCAATTTATTTGAGCATGAGCTTTCGTGAGCTCAAATAAATTGGTTAGTCTCTAAGGTGCCACAAGTCCGCCTTTTCTTTTTGCGAATATAGACTAACACAGCTGTTACTCTGAAACGTACTAACAGTTTATGGTGTACTGCTTCATGGAGATTTGCTAATGGAGCGAACAAAGACTGATACAACCAAAATAATTTTCACCACATGTAAGGCTTCGTCTACACCTCAGACAAGTTAAAAAACATTCCAACCCATTTTAGATACTGCCAGCAGTGCCTTGTGTACACTGGCACTCAAGCAATTTTAAAACGGATTCAGGTGAACCAACTGGCTGTTTTTTTGTGTAGATGTAATTAAGGACAATAACAGAAAAAAGCAGTCAAAGTAATCTTGCACCTGGTTATAATAGTATAATACACACACACAGAGGTAGAGTATGTGTGTGTAATATTTGCTTGTGATTTCCAAAGACGTTACTGACTATTTTCTAAAAAGAAATAGTATTGCCAGATCAGTCTTTGCTGAGTTAGGCCCGATCCCACAAGCACTTGAACATATGCTTAACTTTAAGTACATGCATGTCTGCAGGATCATGAATTTACAGCTTATAGTAACTTTGCTGTTTGTAGGTCATTTTCATGGGAGTTACTATACACACCCGGGTACACACACATACAGAGACTAGATCTCTATGGCTCTTTATAACAATATGAGTTTTATTTTTAAAGGGCCTGTACTCTAGAGGGAAAAAAACCGTACATTAAAAACTGCTTTAAATATTTAACAGATCAATCTATTTGGAATAAATTGAAATGGTGCTCTATAAAAAAAGGTTACAGCAATTAGGGTTTTGATCAACTTTTTTATATTTATGGAGTTTGGCTACAAGGCTAGCTACAGTAAAAACCTTTATAACTCTGAACTACAAAAGCACAGACCTAAAAATACTGCCTGTGCCTTTAGCTGCTTGGAGTTTGAAATATGACAGCAAAGGAAGGTTAAAGTAATCAGTGATGTTATAAATACCACTTAAGCTAAGTGTCACATATGGTATATTAGCAATATAGATGGATACAATGAAAACTGAGATTGGGGTCTACATCTGTCATTAAACAAATGTACGAAATATTTTCTCTGAAAATGAAATATAAGAATTCAAGCGATCATCTATAATGGAGTTATAACAACTCCAAATGATGAAACTAGTGCCAGTATAACACCTTTTGGCAGCTAACATTAACGGAACAGACTCCTGTGACTATTGTCTTGAGAGAACAGACTGTGTGATATGTCATAATCAAGCACACATTCTTAGATCAGCAGCTCAGAAGAACAGCATACTTCTACAAGTCACCCTCTAATGCAAAACCAAGTGTGATTTGTCGCACCATCCCAGACACCATTACAGCCAAGATGGTCATATGGAATTTTTCAAGCTTCACAGGACGAATATTAGAATGGATAATATCAGGGTGTATTTTAAAGAATAATTCCTAGTTCTTGCCAAGTCATGCTCTCTGTGGTATCTGCCAGAGTGGGAGGGAGGCATGCTCTCAAGGGGCCTGTGTTTCATGGTCATCTCAGGCAGGGGGCTGCAAAGTTCATTAAATGAGGCTGATCTTATCTCTCTACTAGTTCTGTTCAAAATAGCCTTGATACGATGAAGGATTTATGTTACCCCCACTTCAAATAAAAAGTACTGAGGGATGGATTTCATTGCTGCCCTGTCGCACTGTAGAAGCCAGGGCTGCAGTTGCAATATTCATCACTGGTTTGTGTCACACAGAGGATTTATTGCAGGAAGAATCCATCTCCAAGGTAAGTAAAGATTTGTTTTTCATAATACATTTCATCATCTTAATGTCGCAAGAGGTGAGTACCTTCTCTAACTTTAATTCTTATTTGAAGTATATTCAGATAAAGGTCAAGGTGTGAGGCAAGCCAGGGAATGGTGCCCAGTTTAACAGCATTCTGGAAAAGATTAGAAGTATTGACACAGAAAATATATTTTAGGATGAAGTCCCTTGGCACAGCACTGGACAAAACACCAATGGGCGTCTCTGTATATTATAGATTGGTGTGCCAAATGGCAGCTGGGGTTACACACACTCCTTCTGCAAAGACTTTCAATCATTATCCATTAGATGGAAGATTTTTTTTAAAAAAATAGACACCCAGACCTGAGAGTGGACGTCTCTCCTGTCTGGTATGCTGTGTCAAAATTCTCTCATCTGATGAAGAACATGAGCTGCAGACAGGATCTGTTGTCTTCCTTGATCCCACAGCATCAAGCTCTCCCACTCAACAATCATCATTTAGCAATATAGATGGATAAGTTTTCATAGACAATAATTTATGCTATTTACCAAGAGCCCTGAATTTAGCAATTCACAGGATCAGGTTTCAAATGGGACGGGTGGGGAAAAACTCATGTACTACAGACAATACTTGATCAAGAAAACAAACTACAACTGCTTTAAATGTGGACCATTAAAAGAAAGTCAATAATAGATGGACAGAGTGATGAATAGTTCAGAAAAGGGTAGTCATTCAAACATGCTCTGATGTGCTACTCTTGTGTAAGTGCTCATGCACATAAGTAGTCTTATTGAAGTCAACGGGTCTACACCCGAAAGTACTCATCTCAGTGTAAGGGTCCCACATGCAGGCCCTAAATGTTTTTGACCTTTGGTAGGGGAGGACAGAGAAAATGAGGCCAACTGAGGACAAGGATAACTGAAAAAACCCTTCAGTACATGACATTATAAAAGCCTTGATGCTGCTGTCTTAGACGGAGTAGTCTCCACTCTCCAGAGATTAACCATAATAGCAGCATTACAGATATCATAGTACACGAGTCAGCTGCCAGTAGCCTTGCATTATTCCAGATTTATTTCACACAGTGCTATTATGTAAGAAAATGTCTCAGGAAAACTAGTCTGTGCTGTGTTTTAGGGCAGTCTGCCAAGAATCAGCATGTTCCGATTCTGGCAAATGGGACAGAGTGATCAATATTTCGCAGAAAACAAAAGTCTAAACGTGGTGCTGTTAACAGGAAGGACTGGCAAACTTTAGAGTGTTGTGTGATACTGGTATGCAAATGTTTCCTTCTAACATGAATGTTTCAGTGTCTATTCTCTTGATGTATGCAGGTAGCTCCCATTAAAATGAGTCAGAGTCATACTCAAACATGGTTCTGATCCTGAAGTTCTTGTGCACAGAAAACTCTCCTTGACTCCCTTGGGATTTACACTGGCCACAGATTTGAAAGAGAACATATACTTCAAATAATACCTCGCTCAAGTCACCTGTCTGTCTAATATTCTGGGACCAACATGGCTACGACACTGCATACCTCGAATTCTGTCAAGTGTAGAAGGGAGAATAGATGTGTGCAAGGGAATAAAACAATCCAGAGTTCTATTCTTTCACTGATGTCTGTAGACAGTGCTACACTGAACCATGCTACTCTTATCTAAGTACTCGATTCTTGGGTCTAAATGAAAAATTGTGCTTATCCAAAATACATACATAAAAACCACCTTCTCTTTAACTACAGAGATACACTGCAATATACACACACATTTGGGTTTCTAAGCCGACGTCCCATTAAATCCCCAAAATAAGTTCTAGTATTGTGGTTTCAGGAAGACCCCAATATTACTGATTTTCTGAATAACATTGGGGGATAGGCTGTGCAATGCAATTGCCCTGTAATGATGAGAGTCCAGGTACCAGTGATTCTAAAGGTGGTGTATTTTATTTCATTGAAAGTCATCCTGTTTGGAAAATATATTCCTCATAGCTTCTAGCCACACGACTGATGGTGGACAAATCCTGACCATACTCTGCAGCTCCCCAGCATGCAGCTAGCCAAAACTCCATAACTAGCCACTCCTTCCTTTCTCATGAAGCCTCCCAAAAATCAGACCAACTCTCTGTGTTCCTATATTTTGGCCCCACAATGTAATGACTGATAGAGCTGGCTGGAAAATGGATTTTTCATGCCACAAATAAATTTGAGATTTCAAGATTTTGTTTCATCCCAATTCAGGACAAAAAGTCATAATTGTTTGTGAGCCGAAATATTCCAAAAAAATGTGTTTGGACTCAATTCACTGAATATTGAAAAATTTGAAATGTTTTGTTTCAATTGTGATCTGTTTATTAATTATTATTATTATTAAAATATATAAAATATAATACATTTTAAAACGAGAAGTCATTTCAAAATAAAAAATCAACATGTTCTGTTCTGAATACATTGAAAGAGCATATTTTGACCTCTTTGAAGTGTTTTGTTTTAAAACATTTTTTAAAAGGGAAAATGTTGTCAAAAAATCAACACATTCCCCTGAAATTACTCTGTTTCAACAAATCATCATTTTGCAACATAAAAATATTCCCATGGAAAATTTTCAACTAGCTCCAATTACTATGCACCCCAGAATTTACAGATAAAATTCTTGATATGTCAGCAAACATTGGTACATTTCCTTAAACCCGCAAAATTGTTGCAGCTTTTCCAACACAAATTTTAATAGGACAATGTCTGGAAATATTTACTGTACAACTTCCCGTCCCCCGCCCTCCCCCCCCCCCCCCCCAAATAGGGAACATTTTCTGCTTTATCCTTACAACTACTTTTCTTCCCACATACAGATTTTTGTCCAGGATCTGAAAACCAAACTGAGATTTAAAACCGTAATGGAAACTGGTATTTCAGATCTCGTAATACAATAATTCTTTGTATATCGATGGGATCTAAAATGAATCCTCAAACATGTATCTGAGATAAGAATTGCCACCCCTATTTTGCAAACGAGGAAGTCAGTGGCAGAGCCAATAATAAAAACTGAGGAGGGGACACACATCCTAATTACCAGTCTTATTGTCTAACCTCTAAACAGAGTTCCTAGTATTTTAGTCAAATGTCAACAATGACATTATATATATATTACACAGACCTCTCTGCTGTGCAATTTCTGTATTTATCCAGCATATCTATATTATGAAGTGCACTTGCTAAGCAAACTACATGTAAGGGAATATGAATACACAATTGGAATTTTATAGCAGGAGATGAATAATACCTAGAAACCCCAGGTAGAATGAATTGGCAGTAGCGATCTGGATATGACCAATATAGAAAGATTTGTTACAGCAATGAGAAAACAGCAGATAGTGTGCAGTACTGGTGATGACTGTAAATACTTTTAGTACACTCTATACTGGTCTGCAAGGAACCAAAACACTTAAATATATCATTACAATACATTCCAACAGGATCGCTTTCTTTGTATAGCATTCTCTCAGTTTCTGAGACATGAACTCTCAGAGATCTTATCACAACCATTGTTTTTTATTTTTCTTCTATTATTTATATCATTATATTATTTAAATTGTCTCTGATCTCTTTGTTACAGAGTTCTCCCTCTCCGACCATCTCCTTCAACATTGCCATCAGCCCCCTCCATCATGCCCAGTCTCTTGGCCTTTCCAGTCCCTCCTTAAACTCTCTTTTGCCAGGACACCTGCCAAAAAAATTGACAACGGCTAGGCTGCTGGTGTGCAAAGACCACAGCCTAACACGCTCACCAATAGGGTCTCATTGTTGCCTTGTACTCCCCTTCTGTCTGTCTGTCTCCGTCTATTGTCTCATGTGTTATGCTTAGATTGAGGGCAGCTAACATCTTTTTGTTCTGTGCTTGTATAGCACCTAGCACAGTCCATGACTAGGTCTCCTATGTTTTATATGGTCACACAAATAATAACGAAAGAAAAATAATAGGCCTTTTCCCTGTAACAACACTCAGGAAGTTGAGGCCTTGCTACAGAGAAGACATTCACCTGAAGTTAGCAAGAAGAGCATGAGGTATTGCAGGGTCCAGTGGCCTTAGCAGCACCGGATTTGTAATACCATCTATGCAACATACATAAATGAAGTCTTGCTTGGGTTTAGTCATTTCCCAATTCTGGCAGAAAACAACTTGGGGTTTATGCTGGTATAAGGGAAAGCAGAATCTGGACCACTCTTGTCCCCAGTAGTGCTTAATACCTGATGCCTCAGAGGAAGGCAATGACCCATCAATTGCTCTAGACCAGAGGTTCTCAAACCATGGTCCGTGGACCACCAGTGGTCTGCAAGCTCCATTCAGGTGGTCCGCGGATAGTTCCCCCTATGGTATATGCCTGGGTGGCCGCACACAAGAGAATGAAGGACCACCCACCTAATTAGTAGAGCCACACAGGCATGGCTCCACTAATTAGGTGCCTGGACCCTGGAGAAGATGCACATGTAAGGTGAGGTGGTGGCCTTGGCGGGAATAGAGGGTAGGTGGTAGGGGAATTCGAAGAGGGGGTGGGAGGGAATTTGGGACGTGTAGGACTGTGGTGGCCAGAGAAAAAGGTGACTTTCCCCAGCTCCAAGGCTGTTGCGGAGAGACCCCGCTCCTTCCCAGCCCAACTTTGTGGCTGCCGCAGCACAGGAAACCCCCTTCTTCCCAGCCCCAACTCGGGAGCTGCCATGGCAGGGGAGAGAGGGCACATCTATCTCATTAGAAAGGTAAGACTACCGATATTAAAATATGAGTTGTGTGCTTTCATTTGTAGAACAAAAAAGTTAATTATTATTAAGGTTTCTTTGTATAGCACTTTTATCCAAAGCACTTTACAATAGTTAGCCAACGGTACAAACAACATTTGGAAAGATCATTAAGCGGTCCACCAAGACCCTCAGCAATTTTCAAGTGGTCCACAGAAAATAAAGTTTGAGAACCACTGCCCTAGACAACTGTACTGTGATTTATACATGGAGGAAAAATGTCTTTGTGACCCCTGCAGGTGAGTATACTTATACTAAAACATGATGGATTTAAAAATCTTGTAAAATGTTGAGTTGTATCCCTGGATATCAACTTTCCATCTGTGCTAGCGAAGCCCCTTTGTATCTACTCTTTTCTAATAAAGGAACTTGAGTTCCAATTCCTTATATGGAAAGGTATTTTTCTGCTAATGGTAACTGTGTTTCATAGAATCAGTGAGTTCCAGCCTCTAGCTATTGATCTTCCACTTACAGAAAAGTCAAGGTGTCACTATTTAACTCCTCTTGTATTCCACTTGTTAGTCCCAATAACATTACTAGTGTTTCCAAATAGCACGGTCAGTAACATAGTTTTCCTACCCTGGGAGGTATACCTTTGCAAATTAAATCTAAAAATAATCAATGAACTCTAATATGATTAAATCTAAAAATAAGCAATCATATTAATCTTGTGTAGGAAAAACCCCTTCGAAAGTCATTCCAGCTATTTCTTTCATTTGGGAGCAGTCAGTTTTGGTTCAGCTTGTTTTCAGCCAGGGCTATGTCAAAAATGATTGCCTGTGAGTGAGTTTCTCATTGTCCTTTGGAAGGATTGTCACCAGAGGCTTAAAATTAAATCTCTTTCAGTCAGAACTATTGCAGTTATGGCAGGCCAACTCAGGTCAGTCCTAACTCCTGAGATTTACAAGAGGGCTACTTGGAGCTCTTTACATACTTTAACAAAACATTACTGTGTTACTGTACACGTTTCATCACATGCAGAGTTCCTGAGTTCAAGCTGTGTTCAGTGTCCACTTCAAAGTCAGCATCTCACTTCTCCCCTGATCAAAGTCAGCATCTCACTTCTCCCCAGTTCTTCTCCCCTATTTTCACCTCTCCCCTCTCCTTTATCTGAGAAGCTTTTTTATGTTTACTGTGTTAAACAAGATTTTTTAAAATGGAAATAGATTTTGTATGGAACACAGGCCCAATTTGTCTTTGCTGGCATAAAGGGAAAAGAGGGCAGGGTTAAGGTCCCCCTGCTGAGTGAATAGAATTGACACAGCAACTAGACTCCCATGCCTGGCCCATGCTAGGCAACTCAGGCTTGCGTAGCTTGGGCTACAGGGCTGTTTCATTGCTGTGTAGACGCCCAGTCTCAGCCTGGGGCCAGCTCTAGGACAGAAGTGGGCAAACTACGGCCTGCGGGCCACATCCGGCCTGCAGGACCCTCCTGCCTGGCCCCTGAGCTCCTGGCCCGGGAGGCTAGTCCCCAGCCCCTTCCCTGCTGTTCCCCCCTCCCCTGCAGCCTCAGCGTGCCGCGCCGCCGGCAGAACGCTCTGGACGGCCAGGAAGCGCAGTTGCAGAGCCGCGGCCTGACCTGGTGCTCTGGGCGGTGCGGCTGTAGCCCCGCCAGCCACCGGTGCTCCAGGCACCACAGTAAGGGGGTGGGGGGGGGTTGGATAGAGGGCCGGGGAGTTGGGGGTGGTGGGCAGGGTGTCGGGGTGTGGCTAGGGGTCTGGGCAGTCAGAGGGCAGGAAACAGCGAGGTTGGATGGGACAGAGGTCCTGCGGGGGCAGTCGAGGGGGTTTTGGATGGGACGGCAGGGGGCAGTCAGGGGTGGGGGTTTGGGGGTGGTCAGGGGACAAGGAGCAGGGGGTGGTGGGGTAGGAGTCCGGGGGGGCCGGATGGGGCAGAAGTCCCAGGGGAGCTGTTGGGGGAGAGAAGCGGGGGGGTCGGATAGGAGGCGGGGGCTGGGCCACGCCTGGTTGTTTGGGGAGGCACAGCCTCCCCTAACCGGCCCTCCGTACAATTTTGGAAACCGGATGTGGCCCTCAGGCCAAAAAGTTTGCCCGCCCCTGCTCTAGGACCATGCAGAGGGGGAGGGCCCCAGAGCTCAGGCTCTAGCCCAAGCCCAGAAGTCTACTATACAGCAATGAAACAGCCCTGCAGATCAGCCCTGTGAGCTAGAGTCGGCTGGCACGGACCAGCTGCAAGTTTTTCTTTGCTGTGTAGACATACCCTTAGAGGGCTTCTCAGGTAGATGCAGATCCTTGCAGAAGCCCCTGGCACAGGGGCATTCTGGGACAGGCCAGAGATTAGCAGGTGGCATAGCCAAGGTATTGTGCAGCTGAATTCAGATACATGAGCATGTGAAGGACCAAGAAGAAAAAGAGGTCAATCATTCTGGAAGGTTTGGGGCAGGAATCCTGTAAGCATGTGTGTTAATTGAGGCAAACAGTAAAAGCACTGGAATTTGAAACAGGTAGGAAGATTCAGTTTTCAAAAACTACTGAATATTCATGTGCTAAATTTTCAAAGCTCTGGTGTTAAGAAGGGCGACGAATAACCCTTTTATAGGGCCAGACTGTGTCCTGCATAGGTGGGGCTGCAGAGCTGCAATGCCCAAGCAGCACTGAGCCAGATTCTAGGTTTGTCCAGCTACAAGAATGGGGGAGAAAGCCTAAACGCAAATTAATCCACATTTGAACATACAATAAAAAGCTTGATATGAGTGACAGGATAGGCCAGTTCTTATTTTACCTGAGCAAGTGAACCCATCTCAAAATGACTCATACACACAGAAAAGTGTCATGATCCAAATGTAGCATATAGCACATTAACAGCACTTCAGACTCCAGACTATTCTAAAATTCTTCCCAGTATTTCTGCACAGAATATCAGGTGACTTAACAGTGAAGACTAACGCAGAACCCCTTCTTTTGATAGCTTACAAGGTGTTATTTCAACATATAGTTTGGTTCTTTTAATGGTTAGGAACAAACAAAAATCATCATTTACATCAGGAGCAAGAAGATAGTCAATAAAACTGAAAGGCAGGATAGTTATAGCAGGTAAAAGGAAATACTTTTTTTCTATGAGTCACATTTAGCCTTTGGAACCCATTGCCACAAGGTATAATTGAGACCAATAGCTCAGCAGGATTCAAATAATGAATGGACAGTAAGAACATTCACGGCTATATTAATCAGGAATTTATAAGAATAAGGAAGAACTATAAACCCTTATGCTTCAGGCTATAAGCCCACATCTGACTGAGGAAGTTAGGAAATAATGTCCCCTATGGAAAAATACTCCTAATTGCTTGCTTACGGGCTCTTTTTCTTTTTCCCTTTTTTTAAGAACCTGATACTGGTCATTCTCAGAAACAGAATACTGGACTAGAAGGACGATTAGTCTGATTCAAATTGGTAAATGCTGTGATATATTCCTACATTTGTAACGTTCTGCTGTGCTTAGAGAAAACTAGAAAGAAGTAATTTTTTTCATTGACACATTGACACATGAAACAAAAAAGATATAAGGAGATTTTCAAAAGCAACCAAAATGTTTTTGGCCATAACTTTTAATCAAGAAATAATGGAACCCATAATTTTCTTGCAGCATACAATTGTACCTGCAATTAATCCCAAATACAAATGCCAGCACACATATACCTATCAGATTTACTTGCTCAACATGTCACCTTCAGAAAAGTGACTACCATAGTGAAGTCTTTCTGAAAATCAGACTCAAAATGAAGAGCCCCAATAATTCAGGGGAAATGGGTTGGCAAATAAGGGGGTTTTCAAACTCAGAAACCCAAGAAGAACCCAAAGTCACAGCAAAATCTCAAAAAGTAAAGAAAACAATCCCTTCAAAGAGGCTGTTTTTGTTCTGAGCTCCTAGTCTCTTTGTAATATGTGTCACATTTTCTCATAAAACAACTGAATCTCTAAATAGAATTATATAAACATTACAAGCTCCCAGCTTTGCTTTTCATACCATGCCTGGCAGGTGAATGGCAGCAATTTCTTCAAGCTTTTCCAAGCAAGCCTATAAGGACTATTTTACTAGCTCTCTGCAGCTCTGATTAAAATAAATTACAAATAATTGCTACAAATTCAGACAAGGCATAAAAACCCTACATACTTGTTAAAAATTAAATGTTGTGGAAGATGGTTGTAATGACATTTTCATGCAAAACCACATCATTTGGAAAGTAGGATGTATAAGTATAATCTAAAACCCGTTCCATGCTTAATGAAGACTACAAAGGAATATTTTTGGAAATAATGACATTTTCTAGCTGTAACATGGGGCGCAGAAGCATTGCTATTAACCCGTTAATAGTCCCATTGAGAGAGAGAGATTATTATTTTATAAAATTTGTCCCAAAATTTATTTCTCAAGCTGATGTTGAATGTAAACTGCCTTGGTACAAGATGACTATCAGAAAGAAATGTAATAAAAGAGACAAACTATATTCAATTAAGATGGCTTTGTTTTGATTTTTTTAAATAATTCATGGGCTTTTGCAATTTTGCATCCTGTATAATCTTTAACCTTCCCCATTTCTGAGAAAAATAAAGGTAAATGCTGTACTGATTAATGGAAAAACGAATAGAACTCTATCCCTTCAATACCGTGGCCTATTGTAGCCATTTTACAGTCTCTAGTACAAGTTCAACAAGAACTCAACTTCAGAATGAATAACCTGCTGTCTCATTCCCCCATGCCATCATTGGTGGTCAGTAGAGTTTCTCATTCTCTCTTTGTCTCAGGCTATGTCTATACTAGAAAGGTTTTGCTGACACAGCTATAGGCCATGTCTACACTAGTGAGCTTAAGGCAGCACAGCTGTAACGATGCAGCTGCGCCACTGTAAGATCACACGTGTAGCTGATCTTTGCTGACAGGAGAGAGCTGTCCCGTCAACATAATAAAACCACCCACAACGAGTGGTGGTAGCTATGTAGGTGGGAGAAGCTCTCCCACCGACATAGTGCAACGCGTACTACCACTTATGCCGGCAAAATATATGTCGCTCAGGGATGTGCGTTTTTCACACCCTGAGCAACTACGTTTTGCCAACATATGTGGTAGTGTAGACATGGCCGTACTGGGACAGATATACCAGCAGAGCCTCCAGGGGAGATGCAGCTTATATACCGTCATAAGGCAATCTTTTGACGGTATAGTGAAACCACCTTCCCAGATGACATAAGCTATAATGGAAAAAGTGCTCTTTTGCCAATATAATTGTGTTCACACAGAGGTTGGTTGGTTGGTTTTTTTTTGATGGCATAGATATGTCCATCGGGGTGCAAATTTTTCCACACTCCCGACCAATATAGCTATACTGGCAAAACTTTGTAATGTAGACCTGGTCTCACGCTATGTCTACATTAGGAGTGCTTTACTGGTATAGGAATACCAGTATACTATACTAGGCAGCAAAATGCTCCTAGCATGGATGCAAACTATACTGGCAAACTGGTGCTTTGTATTGGTACCCCCCCATAACATGCCTGAGCAAAAGAAAAGCAGGAGAAAAATAGCAACATGGACACAGCAACAGTATTCAGGAGGTCAGGTGGGTTTGTGCTCGTGCAGGTAACCCATGCTGCTGCATATGCCACCATGGCCACACCCATACTGCCGTTTTTAGTACATTAGCTCAAGCAGAGCTAATACATATCTGTCTACCCTCCCAGCTGCTGTACAGACTTATCCTACTAGCAGAGCCAATGCCAACCCCACAATGCTGCAGGAATACCACTAAAAGAACCCTCCTAGTCTCTACAAGCACAGGAATGTACCACTTGTAATAGTTGGCCAAGTTTGCGAGGCCCTGCACTCAACTTGATGGAATCTGTCTGTTGTGCCATAACTTTTGAATGCCACATCTGACCTATTCCAAAATTTCAGGGAACATTCTAGACATCAGTGGCCAGAACCCCCTTGATTTGGAGGGCAATCAGAATGCCAAAAGAGGGAAAAGGGGGACACGTAGAGCTCCTGTCATCTCTTGATGGCACTCATTAACCCCTTGCAGCATAACATTTCCCCTGTTCATATCTCAGGAGAGTTTAACATGTTGACACACTGAGGTTATGTCTACACTTAAAACACTGCTGCAGCTTTGCCACTGTACTGTAGCACTTCTGTGTAGACGCTCCATACAGTGATAGGAGGGGCTTTCGCATTGCTGTAGGTAATCCACCTCCCTGAGAGGCAGTAGCTAGGTCGACAGAATTCTTCCATCAACCTAGCACTGTCTACATTGAGGGTTAAGTTGGCTTAGGCACGCCACTCAGAGTGTGGATTTTTCACACCCCGAGAGACATAGCTATGCCAATGTAACTTTTCAGTGTAGACCTGCTGGGGAGCGATGAGGTAGCTTCTTAGCTTGCAGGGGCAGCCAGAGGGAGAAGAGAGAGAAGGCTTCATTCATTCCATCTTCCTTCCTAATGTCCTGCCTCCTCAGCCTGCCCCAAATGGGAAAAAAGACGGCACCAGCCATCCACCTCTTCCTTCCAATCTGGGAGAAAGAAAGGCAGTCTGGGGTAAGGGAAGAAGAAACACAGGGCTTCCCTGGCATATTGCAGAGAATGGAGGATCATAGCAGGAATTGGCAGAGAGCAACAGAGGAAAACAGAGCTCTAGGTATGGTGAGGAAAATGTGTGACCTTGATGGGGGCAGTGGAGGAGGAGAGACACACAGCACCCTTGACATGGTGTAGACTAGAGAATGGGGGACCCTGGTGTGGGCATAAGGGGGATTGGAGGGGATCAGAATCCCTGACATGCTGTGAAAATGAAGGAACCTGGTGTGGGGGGAGAAGGGAATGGAGAGGAACAGAGCCTCTGGTATGGCGTGGAGAATGGGGGACTCTGCTGTGCAGGGGTACACAGAACCATTAGTGGAGGAAACTGGGGAACCCTGGTGGGGGACCTTGGTATGGGGAAGGGAGGCGCACAGAGTCACTGCAATAGGGAAAAGAATGGGGGACTCTGGTATGGGACGAAAGAGACTGGGGGGCACACAGAGACCCTAGCAGGGAGGTGATTGCGGGGAGTTGCAGCAAGTCCCTGAAATAGATGGGGACGGGAAAATGGAACACAGGGAACACGTTGGGATCATGAACGGATGCCAGGAGCATGGCCAGCAGAAGCAACAAAGCATGTAACCCCCTAATACATGTTGTGATTTAGAGGATAATTATGTTAACAAAACAGTAAAGACTATGCAAAAATGGCATCGTCTTATTCTACGGGGCCTATCCAGGAAGGCACTTATTTCTGTATGTAACCTTAAGCATGGGTACATGATCCAATACCTTCCATATTCAGGGCCCAGATGTGTTGCCAAGTTATATCTATTTTATTTTGTTGATTCAGACCCCAGTGTTCCCATTGATGATTGCACTTAATCACATGCCTGGGCCTGCACAGCCCCACTTATGTTAATGGCACTTTGGGTAGGCACAGAGGTATGCCCTCACACTGACAATTGCAGGATCAGGGCCTACAACGAGGAACACTTCATGAGGCTCCCCCTGAAGGGCTACCTCGATTCATTCCATCAGGCTGGGGAACGTTTTCACTCACCTCAGTTGTTATTGTTCCCCTTTCCCAAGCAGTAGCAGATTTTGACTCCGACAGGTCAGTTTCCCATTTGTAGCAGAAATTGTGGAGTCAGGTATTTTCTAGGGAATTTGTTTCCTTACAAAATGTACACACCATCCTGTTTCCTTGAACTAAGATGGCAACACACTGCACAAAGGCAACTGTCTTTTGCATAAACCCTAACTGAGGCTCTGCTCCAGCCCCAGAAGCGGCTACCTCCCTCCAATCTCACTGCAAAACTCATGGTTAACACTTAGCCCTCAAGAACAGAAACACCCCTAGCCCAAAACTCTTACCAAGAACATCCCTGGCCAGAAAGGTGAACCCTTAACCCTCCTTTTGTGCACTTGCTTTGCAATATAAAAAGAAGCTCTGGAAGGAATAATAACTACACTGAAAGTGCTTTAACCCACACAATACCCTTAACGATTGAGTATGGTTGCTGCCTGACACCCTTAACTCTTCCTCTGGAGAGTTTCACCCTGTTAAACCCAAATGTGCAAGTCATTAATACCCTTTGTTACAACACTACAAAATGTATCAATATCAACTACAATCAGTGGAAATAAAGTGAAAGGAAAGACTAAGCTATTAAGAGTGCTATTAATTTCACTGTAAAGTCTTTGGCCTGTGGAACTTTGGGGGACATTTCTATTATCTTTGTATAAATAATTAAATAGTCAAATAGAGATGTGCTTGCCTACATCTTGTGGAAGCGTAAAGATACTATGAGAACATACTTGCCAGAAATGGGTTTACTCATTAATGCAGGTGTTAACATGAATGGTAATTAGCCTATTGGCAATTTACTTTCAGAGAAACCTTGGAAAAATCTTACAAATGTCAGTTACTTTTACATTTATCTCTTTAACTTATGAGCACTGCACACACAAAAAGTTTTCATCATTATGCTAAAGTGAGTGCAGTAACTTTATCCCGAATTGTGTGCTAAAAGGTCACAACCACAATTATATGGAGGTGAAAGATATTTTACCAAAGGCACTTTAAGATGAACAATTAGGAATCATAATTACTGTAGTACAGCATATACCTCAAGTGCCAGCTTTCTGAATGACAGAGCAGAAGCATGATTCATTCCCATTAATTTCTTCTTTTGCTTCCATGGTAAAAAGACTGCATGTGAATTCAATGTAAAGATCTAAAGCATGCTGCAATAGCACCATATTCCAGACAGCAAAATAGAAGAGGACTGGTAACTGGTCATTTGGGTTTTCTCCTTTACAGAAAATGAATAGTCAATATGTGCGCTTTGAAGTGTTTGGATGTGAAACTGAGGAACTAACAGATTTCTGGGAAAAGACAATTGAAAAACAAACTAAGCATCAGGAAATTGAAAAAGAACGTCAACAGAGAAGTGCTCTGCCAAAGTACGTTGCGGTGGGGGCGGGGGGGGAAGAAGGGGTGCTTGCTTCTGTGGGTTGATATTGTAATCCTTTAAAAAAATAATAAATAAATACATTTAGTGCATGCCATAGATGCCAGAATGACAGCCCAAGAAATATGGGTTCTCTGTATAATATACAACAACAAAGCTTCATGCGCTGCCCCTCCCGCTGTGTGCCTCAACCATGACCTCAATGGCCATCTCATAAAGACGAGAGAGGGTAGTTTATTCTTGGACCCTGCTCAAGCCACTAATGCTACCTTTCTCCCTCACTGTCTGGTGCTGTGTGGAGCCTCAGCTCAACCACAGTAGAGAATCTGGCCTTAGATCATTTAGCCTTTCTAGCCTTGTGTTCGCTAGGAAAAAATGTGTGTTCTTAACTCAGAGTAGCTAATGTAACTAACACACGGTCAATCCCTAATTAAAACAAGGCAGCTGTAGTTTCAACATGTGTCAGCAGGCCAACGCACACCCTAAGCTCCCCTCTAGTCTTTACCTCAGCCTGCTAACCTGTGAAAACTATAAACTGCCTTGTCTTCAGAGGATCTTACCTTATGTTGGTTACCCCGAAGTAAGAACACGCCTTTTCTTTTTTTTCCCCTAGTGAAGATGCACCTTTTCACACAAGCTGGTCCCAAATAAAGGAAGCGTTCAAAATTCACCCACCCTTTTCCTTTTTTTTTTTTTTTGAAAAAAGTTTAAAATCCAACAGAAGAGGAAGGAAGGATGGATGGTGTTGCAGTTAGTGCCCTGGCTTAGGACGTGTGACAGCTGAGCTAGTTCAGTTCCTGGGTCTGCCTTAGATTTACACTGTAACCTCAGGCAAGTCCCTTAATTTCTCCATCCTTAGCTCCCCACCTGTAAAATTTCTCCCATCTTTTGTCTGTCTTGTCTATTCACTCTTTGGGCCAGGAACTCTTACTATGAATCTGTGCAGTGCCTAGTACAGTGCCTTGATCCTTTTTGGGGCCTCTAGGTACTACTGCACTAGAAATGAACTCCCACCTCTCGCCTAACCTATCTGGTCAACAAGTAAGAAGTATTGCTCCTGGCAAGAATCTTGTAGATTTAACTGTACACAGTCTCTCCTTTGCTTTCAATCTAGTAGTGCCAGAGGAAACCAAGAAAGTACTGTAAGAGCTTGTCCAGGAGGTGGCAGCAGCCAATCTTGAGAATTAAGGGATGACCTCACAAAGTAGCTTTGTCAAGCCAGGAGAGATGAAAACTAGAGATGACTGAGCCCCAAAGCTCAGGTTAGGTTTCCTCATGTCATCCCAGGGGCATTATGCTCGAAGACACTCCAGACGAGCAGGGTTTGGTAGATCTCCCTACTGCTGGTGGAGCAGCACCAATGGTAGCAGTGGTGGAAAATGTTAGAAAGATGAGCTTGGTGGTATCTCTCAAAGCCCAGAGATATGCAAGACTGGAGTCTTTTTGGTGATACCAGTGTTCATGTTTCCTGTCTTAGACTCAGAACTGAATGGAAGGAGAGGCTGGAAAAAAGGATACAGATGATGAAGACTCAAAATGAAGAGCCGGCTAGTTGAAGGCTTCTTACACATTTGGGAAAAGAAGGAAAAATGTTTTGCAGAAGAAAACCGTAGTGTACCCAATTTATTTTTATTTACAAGCTTTGATGAGATTTATTTTACAGCACCATCATCATGTAGGGAGTTCATATGTGAAACCTTGACTACTGCTGATGAGACCTATTCTCTATGTGAACCCCTCATTCAGTGAGGAGAGAATAAATGTGTATGGATCCTAAATTGTGGTTCCCTGATGCAGACAACTGCCTGGAAAAGGAATTTAGTATCATTTTAACTAAATGCTCATTGAAATAGTCTCCTGTATATTTTACTAAATACGCCTTAGGTTTCTATACATACTGATATTATACAGCAATTTAATGTCGTGATTTTCCTTTGAAATTGTTTAATACATTTTTGGGTTTTTGACTACTATGAAACCACAAATATACACAGAGAACAAATACACTTAAAATATATTCATTTATTACTAATACACTTTGGGAGCAGGTCCAATTCCTCCTCCTTATAAGACAGATTGTTTCAAAGTGTATCCGCCTAACCCCTACCACAAATGTGCAATAGCCTTTACTAAAATGGAAATGTTTCAGTGGAATAATGCTATCCAGTTGCTTCTTTTTTAGAGTGACTGCCACAGGAGTAATGCACAGCAAAATGGGTTCTTACAAAACACACAAAAAATCCCTGTCCCTCAATTGCTCAGCTGTCAAGTCTCTTGCGATGACATCATTTGACTACTTCTCCAGTCTCCATATTGTTCCAGGGTAGACAAAATTTGTATTGCCAAGGGGGAGGGGGGCGCAGAGGAGAAATCAGTAAAAGCGAGATTCTGGTTTGTAAATAGCTTAGGTAAATTATTATCATAAAGCACATTTAAAATGTTATATTTTCCTTTGTACATCACATTTCAAATATGCAACTTTGGAGTGACCTGAGGGCAAAAAACAAATATGGCATCCAATAGGAGTTGTCCACATGGAAATGACAGGCTGATCTGGAGCCTGAAAAAAGCAGTTCAAACATAAAAAACTACCTTGGACCACATGCTCAGAAATCAAGTCATCGCAACTTTTGAAAAGAATTTCCCTGTGGGCTGAAGCTGCCTAAAATATGCTATGCTCCATTTCTTCAATATGGTTTTCTTACACTGTTTTCAAAGTGACATAAGCTAAACTGAAAAGGCACTCTTATTTCACATCTACATAGGGAGTTATAACAGTATAACTATAACCATATAATTATACCTGTAAATGTCCCCATGTAGACAAGCCTCAAGGGAGTTAGGCACACAGCTCCCATTAAGTTTTAGTAGGAGTTAGCTCCTTTGAAAATCCCAGGCTGTGCAGCTCAATTTTCTCCTGACTTGCCTGTGCTCAGCACCTCCTAAAGCCAAGACCAAATTCTGCTCTCAGGGTTGCACTAGATTTTACATTGGTGTAGCAGAAATCAAAAACCCAAGGGCCAAAGGTTATGGCTGCACTACAGCTTAAGTCGACATAAATTATGTCATTCAGGAGTGTGAATTAGCCACTTCCCTGAGCAACATAATTTATGCCGATTTAAGTGCCAGTGTGGACAGTGCTATGTCAGTGGAGGAGCATCTCCCAGCAACATGGCTACCACCACTCATGGGGGCTGGAGAAATTAAGCTGATGGGAGAGCTCTCTCCCATCGGCTTAGAGCAGAGGTCGGCAACCTTTTAGAAGTCTTCATTTATTCACTCTAATTTAAGGTTTCACGTGCCAGTAATACATTTTAACGTTTTTAGAAGGTCTCCTTCTATAAGTCTATAATATATAACTGAACTATTGTTGTATGTAAAGTAAATAAGGTTTTTAAAATGTTTAAGAAGCTTCATTTAAAATTAAATTAAAATGCAGAGCCCCCCCGGACCGGTGGCCAGGACCCGGGCAGCGTGAGTGCCACTGAAAATCAGCTCGCGTGCCGCCTTTGGCCAGCGTGCCATAGGTTGCCTACCCCTGGCTTAGAGCAGCTTCATTAGAGAGCTTACAGCAGCACAGCTGCATCAGTGCAGCTGCTAAAACGTGCAATACAAGAGAGACTCAGACTTACTGTACCTGAAAATCTAGGAGTGAAAATTTTACTACAGGTTTCAGATGGATTGACTACTTTCCATACATGTTCTCTTCCAATTAAATGAATCATGGGGAGCAAACCTGTCAGAATCCACTAGGGGGAAAAACTAAGAAAGAGAACAAAGTGCCTGCTTTCCAAAGCATTTCCCCAAGATACTACAGGCTCCTGATGTCACTGAACTTTATTTCAGTGATATCACAGAATGATGCATAGTGGGATGTCTTGAGCAAATTAGGATGTGCCAATAGATTTGAAGAGAAGTGAATAATATATATTTTTAAAATAGTAAACTGAAACTTATCTTTGTGCTGAATGGATCCTCCCCAGCCTGGATTCTGGGAGCTCTAAGAACATATTTCTGGGTTTAGCCCAGTGTTCAGTTTAGCTTTGCAATTTACCTTGAGTGTTTAAATGAATTATTTTGGGCTCAGGTTTCACAGTGTCAGATTTAGGACTTTGGGTCATGTTGTGATCTTTATTTATCCAGGTGGTAGCAACCCATTTTGATTACAAACTCAATCTCTTTTTCCAGGGCAATCTGACTAGTAGCTTTATAAATTACTAGTAACAAAACAGTACATTCCCACAGCAATACATACGATTTAAGATCAATCAGCAAAAACTAAAATACGATAAAACTGAAATTCAATGTCAAGAAACAAACTTAATCAGAAGCAGGAGCAGAATGTGAGATGAAAATGTTTGAGGTCAATTGACAAGATGGGAGTATAAGTCTTTAATTCTCCTTGAAGGTCATTATAACAGTCAAAAGGAAGTGAATAGTAAACTTTAAGACAAGCCAAAACACTGAAAAATGTTCCTTACCTCTAGAGACTATAGGACAGAAAAGGTTGTGGTTTAGTTATTGATAAAACTATGTGGGCACTGTAGAATCATTATTGCTTAACAGAATGAGCCAAAGATCCCTCTGGATTATTTATCAGTCCCTCTTAGTAAAGGCAGAGCTTTTAGCAGTGTGGGATGTGCAACCAATACAGTGAGATCTAGGAATTTTTAAAAAACACTTCTTCAAAGGACCACTTCATTTCATTTGATTTTTTCAAACCAAATGAGTATAAAAATGGGATATTTCAACTATGCCAATCCATTTTAATTATTTTTTGTGATTAAAATATGATACGTTTGTTTATCTTTCTAGCTTTCATTATTTTACCATTCTTCTTCCTAACCTGGATACCGTGTTCCTAGAAGATGTATTATGTTTTATGTTTTATTACATATGCACGATTCAGAACAACTTTTTAAAAGCTTATAACACAGACAAAATTGGAAGTAGCATAGTTTTACCATCATCTAAAACAATCCAATCCCTCTCAGGCTTTATTTATGAGAAGTATATTCAATGCTACCATGGGAATGACACATACTCCATTTTACCTGTATTAATGGCCCTTCTGTTGTGTGGATAAGGTCTGACAACTGTAAAACTGTGTTTAAGGGAGAGTTTAAAGACAGTTCCTTAACATTGTTCCTGAGTCCATTGTTTTCCACAAACTAGGAACTGTCTTTGTGCTCGTTTATGCAATGCTTTGAACCTGAATGACCTACTGAAATCAGAGCAGAGTTCTTTCTTGCTAATACAGTAGTGTCAATTTTGTCAGCGAGTCCGAATGGGACTGGGTGAACTTTCACAAACCTGACCCAGCGCAGTTTCCTTAGGGCTTGTCTCCGCTGGCAAGTTTCTGCGCAGTAAAGCAGCTTTTTGCGCTCAAACTGCAGACGTGTACACGCTGCCAAGCCACTTTGTGCACAGAAACTCCTCAGTTGCAGCGCTGCAAAAAACCCACCTCGACGAGAGTCGTAAGGCTATTTGCGCAGAGGCTCCAGCGCTCTATTGCCATTGAAAACACTTGATTGCTTTCTGTGCTGTAATTGGCCTCCGGAGCTGTCCCATAATGCCTCAAGCGACCGCTCTGCTCATTGTTTCGAACTCGGCTGCCCTAGAGACATGCACCCCTCCCCTTTCAAAGCACCATTTCTGACCACCTTTGCACGCTGTGCTGATCTGCTCTGGGACACAAAGCAAACCATTAATGTGGAATGCTCCTGCTGTTGAACACAGAGGCAGGTGTGTGCGGTGCAGAGAGCCCAGGAAGGGTTTTCCCCTCCCCCTGCCTTACAACTGGCTGCTTCCTGCCACTGTGTGAACTTACAAGACAGCATGCTGACACACTCTCTGCCCCCCCAAACACACTGTCTCTCTCCCCTGCTCCAAACACACATACGCTCCCGGTCACACACTCTTTCTGCCCCCTCCACTTCATTGCCAGCTGCTTTTCAAACGGAACAATGGGACTGGGAAACCTGCATCATGTGACGCTGTGCCTGCCCCATGAGGCATTGCAAACCCTTCCCAAAGCACCCTGAGGCCAGTTGCACAGTAGGACAGCTACCACAATGCACTGCTGTCTTTGCTGTTGCAAGAGCTGCTAATGCGGATGCGCTCCAGCATCACAAGGAGCACAGTGTGGACACGCAACAGCGGTTTAATTCCAGCGTTTTAATGAAAGTGGTATAACTTGTGGTGCAGAAACTTGCCAGTGTAGACATACCCTTAATGAACTGTATGTCCAGCTGCTGCAGAGGGCCCTCAGTGTTTGGGTTTTTTCTTTTAATAGTGGCAGCACTACCTAAAGAAAAGAAAGACAGACTGAGCTCCATCCCAGTTCAAAGATAAGCAGGTCACACATCATCATGACTCTTACTAGATATTCTATACTGTGTTAAAGTATTGGAGTTATTTGTATTACAGTGGCACACAGAGGCCTCAACCAAGATCTGGACCCTCTTTGTCCTAGTCACTATCCATACATTTAGTAAGAGACAATCCCTGCTTCATACAGATTACAATCTAAATAGGCAAGACAGAAAAAGCAGGAGGGAAAAATAGAGGCAAAAGAACTGAAGTGACTTGCCCAAGGTCAGTGGTACAGCTATGTTATCCAGTCCAAGTACCAAGCCCCATTCCAATGTCCGAATCATTGGATCACATTGCCTCCGTTCATACAACCACCACCACTCTCTCATAATCCAGAGTAGACCTGAAGCTTGATATTTGAAAAATAAAACCATCCAGGGCCCAGAACCATCAGAGACTGTGGGATCTAGTGAACATATCATCAGGAATGGATTGAGAAGGGGATTCCTGAGAAGCAAAACTATGTGGGCAGAGGGGTAAAGAACAAGAAGACTCACTAGACCCAGGCCAGATGACTGAATTTAAAGAAGCAGGATAGATAATTTTTAGAAGGGCAGTCAAAGATTTTGGAAGGAGGGGTAGTATCTGAAACTAACAGGGCTTAGATGTGGTTCATTTGAAGGACTAAGATTCAGGACAAGTGTTATTTTGAACTGGCCCATTCATCCCTACTTATTACACCTGTGGTCTCTGAAAGGCATCACCACTCTTGTGTTGGTCCACCTGTTGCACATACACATTAAGGGCCCCATTTTACAGAACTTGGTCTGCAGGATAAAACCTTCAGTCTGTGGAACCAATTTTCAAACTTGGGCAACCACTTTGCACCAGAGTACTCCAATCACCCCTCAAGCATCTGTTTTAGCTGCCTACCTGCCAATTTGAGCTCCTAAATGTATAATTGTGCACCCTAAGTTAAGTACCATTTCTTTTGGGGCTTTTTATAATCTGTGCAAGACCACAGCTGAGAGCTACACAACACCCCAGTGAGCATGAAACAGCCCTTATTTTAATCAAACCTTCTCACATCCTGCAAACAGCACTTGGGACAATCCCAAAGATTCTTCTGGACTGATGCAGCAACTTCACATGAGGCCAGATCTGAAGCCCATTCAAGTCTATGGAAAGATTCCAATTGACTTCAGTAGGCTCAAAATTAGGCTCATTGCACCTAAAGGGAAAGTCTCAGGGCAGACAGCTGTACTCTGTGTAGCTTACGAATGTTATGACTTGTTGTCTGTGTACAGCACTTCTAAATGTCTAGAAGTTTGCTGTCTGCAGCTCCTTGGCAGCCATTTTGAGCAGCAATGTTCTGTGCAGTCTGCCACAGAGATGACACACACAGTATGCTCTCACACAAATGTTACTTTTGTTCTCTCTTGACTTGCTGTTTCTCAATATAAAGTAAATGTCATTATCAGAGAGTTTGCTTTTTGTTTATGAGTAAACATAACCACCCTTTCCACCACTGTTTATTACTGCAATCCCTTCAGTTTACCCCCAGGATTTTCCTTACAAACTCAGTCTCTTCTAACCATTTGCTGACTTACTTGTGGAAACAATGTGCATGGCCTTGTCTGCAGCCTGCCTAAAGAATGCCTACACCTTCCTGAGAAGTGTACTTTAATCCCCTTCTCCCTCCTGCTTGAAAACAGGGCTTTGCTTTATCCCATCATTCTTCTGTCCAAGAGAGCTGAGTGGGGTAACCTTGGTGGCAGGAGTCACTGTTAGGTGAAGTTCACTCTGTGAGTTGAGTGCATTGCTTCTCTGACCCTCCCAACCCCTCACTGCCTAGGAAATGAAAGGCACAAATCCACAGAACAGTCTAATAATGACCTGTCAACTTTCACTTTGGAAAATAAAGCTGTTTTTTGAATTGTAGGAGTGGGGAGCACTTTAAGGAACTGAGTTCTACCATTTTAAAACTCAGACAGCATCTCAGAAATGGCAAACAGTAGAAATGGCAAACAGTAATCAAATGTTTAAAGAAAAATTCTTCTTATCCTGGGATGAGACCTTAATACCAAATTCCATCACAGAACAAATTTTTATGGACAAGCTATAAAGCCCTTTGAAACTAGGGGTTTATAAGGGGAATGCTGATACAGACTTAGCCACCGCCAGGGAAGAACAGCTCTGCTATGATTACTGAACACAATCTATAATCTGCATGGCGCGCTGAGTCAAAAGGAAAATGAGAGGCTTTGCATAATGTTGAAAATCAATCAGGGCTTTGATGTCTCTCTAATCCTACACTATCTCATAGTTCATTTCATGTCCAAGTGATGTGTCATGTCATTTAAGATTATTGTAATTAGAAGGAATGGATCAGCACACAACAGGAGAAAGAATATGCTCTTTATTTGATTTGATTTACTTAAATTAAACACTGTTTTTTCAAAACATATAAGTGGCGTCCACTGTTTTAGATGGTGTTTTTAAAAGGAAGAGGAGGGAAATTATCAAGTAGTCTATTCACAAAGAAAAACAAACAGAAAGCAGCTTGTATAATCCTTATACTGTTTGCAGGTTATTAATATGCAATGTATGCATTGAAAGTCAAATCCTGGGGCAGCCTACATGCCCACAGAATGCCCCAAATTAACTTCAAAGCCAAGGCTCAGCTGTGAAGAAAGGCAATAGCAGTGGAGATTCTGTGCTGTGGGGCCATGCACCATGCTATACGATTACAAATGAGATCTCAGTTGATAGCCTGAGTTTCCACCACCAGAAGGAGCTATGTGGACAGGCATGCAATGTGTTCGACCATGGGGCCACGCAATACTTATTTAGATTTAAAATGAAGCCGTCGAGCCAATGCTCCAGGCACCTTAATGGATCATCAATAATACAATGAAATCCCAACAGCATTCAAGTAATCATTTCAAAAGAAACTCAGCCAGCCAGAGGCCTACTGAAACTCCTTTCCCCCACTTCATCTTTGCTGGAAACTACAGATGTATGGGAATACTAAGATTCAGTAGCACAAAAGCCCTATATGCGGTGTAACAGTGAGCATCGGCTATTCTTCTCAATGGCCTGCATTGCAGCCTGTGACCTAGGTGTGCAGACAGCTTGGCTGCTTGTGAACTAAGGATTCTCTCCCCATCCCCTGATATTTTCCATGACTTGCAGGACTCTTATTACACAGGGCTTTGCCCCACTCTTAGGTTTCACTCTATGAAACTTTGCAGTTTCAGATTTCAGAGATCAGCGGTACAAGGCTTTTTCTTAATTTCAGTTCACACAGGATCACAACCCGAGTCTTGGGTTCAAACAAATCTAGCCCCTCCCCCGCTGTCTCCCCTCCCCCACAGCCATGCCGCCACGCAGGCAGCGCTCCGGGCGACGGGGCTGCGCACTTCTGCAGGGCAGTGCGGCAGCATGTCTGGCTCCGGCCGGGTGGCACAGCTGCCAGACATGCTGCTTTGAGCAGCATGGTAAGGGGGCTGGGGGTTCCTGGGGGGCAGTCAGGGGACCGGGAGAAGTTGAATAGGTGGGGGAGTCCCAGGGGACTTGTCAGGGGGTGGTTGGGTGGGGCAGAGGTTCTGGGGGAGCAATCAGGGGATGGGGAACAGGGAGAGTTGGAAAGGCGTGGGAGTCCTGGTGGGCCTATCAGGGGGCGGGGGTGTGGATAGGGGTCAGGACAGGCAGGTGACAGGGAGCAGGGGGTGTGTGGATAGGGGTGGGGGATCCCGGGAGAGGGTGGTCAGGGGACAAGGAGCAGGGGGGTTGGATGGGTGGGGATTTCTGAGGGGGGCAGTCAGGGGTGGGAAGTGGGAGGGGTCGGATAGGGAGCAGGGCTAGGCTGTTTGGGGAGGCACAGCCTTCCCTATCTGACCCTCCATACAGTTTTGCAACCCCAATGTGACCTTCGGGCCAAAAAGTTTACCCACCCCTGCCCTATGGTGATCTTCTGGTCCCGGAAGAAAGTCCCTGCTTGCAGCTTCCTGAACAGGCCAGTGTTCCAAAAGATGTGTGCGTCATACACCTTTCCGGACCAGCCTGTATTAACGTCTGTGAAACACGCACGGTGATCTACAAGTGCTTGGAGAACCATTGAGAAATACCCCTTCTGATTAATGTACTCGGAGGCTAGGTGGTCTTGTGCCAGAATTTGAATATGCGTGCCATCTATCATCCCTCCGTAGTTAGGGAAGCCCATTTGTGCAAAGCCATCCACAATGTCGTGCATGTTGCCCAGAGTCACGGTCTTTTGGAGCAGGATGCGATTAATGGCTCTGTACACTTCCGTCAACACGAGTCCAACAACTTTCCCACTCCGAACTGTTTAGCAACCAATTGGTAGCAGTCTAGTAGCCAGCTTCCACAGTGCAATCGCCAAATGCTTCTCCAACGGCAGGGCAGCTCTCATTCTCGTGTCCTTGCACAGCAGTGCTGGGGCGAGCTCATCACACAATCCCATGAATGTGGCTTTCCTCATCTGAATGTTCTGCAGCCACTGCTCATCATCCCAGACATGCATGACAATGTGATCCCACCACTCAGTGCTTGTTTCCTGAGCCCAAAAGCAGCATTCCTCTGTGGTCAGCACCTCCGTGAATGCCACAAGCAATCTCATGTCGTAGCTGCTACGCGTGATGAGATCAGTGCCACACTCCTCTGGCCTTTGTAGTTTAAGGAATAACTCCATTGCCACTTGTGACACGTTGGTAAGAGTGAGCAGCATATTGGGATCCATTCCTGCAGACTGAAGCAGCAGGGTGCGCAGTACACAAACTGTTGAAAGATGGTGGCAAATGCGGATGGAAGCACAGGGATTGCTGGGATGCGAAGCAATGCATCACGGGGCATTGGGACAGGACCCAGGATGCCCCGTGAACCCTTCCACCTTCCCACAACTCTTGGCGGCAGAAGAGGAAGAGATGCTCTGTGACTAAATCTTGGGGGTGGGGGTGGAGAGGACTGTGGATGGGGAAGGGGTGCTGGCCCAGGGCGGGGGGCACCAGCTGCCTGGGGCTGCGGGACCAAGGACTGCTGCTGGGGGCTGCCCGAGAGGCTGGCTGCAGAGCTGCTCCATCAGCAGCCTGCGTGGCTGTCCCTGGGGCCACCTGAGCAGCTCAGCCACCCTGGCTGCTCCAAAAGTCACAGAGGTCACAGAATCTGTGACTTCCACGACCTCTGTGACAAAACAGAAGTTTTTACTGCAGCTGTGTGAAAAATATGTCGTTCCTAAATCAAGGTTAAAGGAATGCACTCTTGCCATTATTATTTGTTGTATTGGGGTTCAAAATTCCCCATACCCCTTGGAACAGCTCTGTGCAAACCAGCTAAATAAACCCTCCATGATTTATACATTTAGAAGATATTTGGGGACTTACACACATTGATCGAAACTGAATCTGTAAAGAAGACTCAATGTAGGCGTCTGTTTGGGGAACTGAATGAAAATGTTCATTGTTTATTATCTTTTTCCAAGCCGGTTCACTCACCCCAATTATTTTCATGTTAAATGGATTAAATCAGGAAGCCGTTATCACTGGGCAGAGGCTGTTTTATGCAGCCAACTAAACCATCGTCCTTTACAAATAGGTTATGGGACACCACAAATTATTCTTATAATTAAGCTGACCTTGATCTCCTTTTTTATAATTTCATTAAACTCGAGCTCAAGGGAATGTAAATAAAAGTCTCCAGCTCCTCAGTACAAATGAGTTAAGACAGACTTGAGTCCATCTGGGCCAGAACTACGCTAGAAAATTTTACAGATAACACTTTTGCTAGCACACAGCTCCCACCATCGCAATGTCAGCCAGGATAGCATTCAGAATCACAAGTCAGGATCAACAGGGAACCAGAAAGCTCAGAGTGTGGCCAGACCAAGAAGTGATTTACAAAAAGAGTTTAAATATTTCCTGAATCTCTCACAAAGGATTTGGCTTTGCACTCAAATCTGGAGGTGAAGTTTCTTATTTATCCAGATTGGTTCTCCCACAGCTACTTAGAACTGTTGAATTTGCTACCACCAGACTAAAGAAGAGGAGTACTTGTGGCACCTTAGAGACTAACAAATTTATTTGAGCATAAGCTTTCGTGAGCTACAGCTCAGCTCACGAAAGCTTATGCTCAAATAAATTTGTTAGTCTCTAAGGTGCCACAAGTACTCCTTTTCTTTTTGCGAATACAGACTAACACAGCTGCTACTCTGAAACTAGACTAAAGGTTACTCTATTTGGTCAGGCTCACATTTACTTACAGAGGGGAGCAGTCAGCACACATCAGCCTCACTGAGGGGACTGGAGTTGCTTCTGTGCTACATTGGTTAGTCCTAGAGCTAACTGGAAAATTGATAATTTTTTTTACGCAGAAAATTTCAACTTCTCATCAAAGCCCCAAGCCCCCCAACTTCAGTTTTTGGCAAGAAAATTGAACAGTTTTGAGTAAACGAGACACTTGGGGGTCAGAGGGATGCAACTGAAAACCCAATCTTCCATTGGAAAAGTTTTGCTGTGAAATTTTCAAACAGTGCTAGTTAGTGCAGCTGACTCAAAAGCACCTGATTTACCTTAGTCACAGCCAGAGTGTATACCTGTTAGTCAAGGAGATGCATTACTGAATAATCAGTCCATTTTCCGATTTTGAGGTATGGGAAGAAATAAATGGTTGTCACACAATGATCACAGGCTAGCTAACCAGCTTCTACATCTTTTAAATATTTATTTGCACTAATGGCCAAGATTTTCAGAAGTGACTAGTCATTCTGCATGCCTCCATTTTTGGGTGGCCAACTTGAAATACCTTTAGAAGGGTACTCATAGTCAGAGGACGCTGAGGTTCTAAATACTTTCTGTAAGTAAAGGACCTTTTAAGGAATCTCAGGTTGAGCCCCCTACAAATTAATCACCCAGAATCACTATGAAAATCTTGATTAGTCTCTTTTTAAAAGGTAAATTTAGTACTTCTGAAGGCGTGGACTTGACAGGCCTGAAAAATAAAGTTCTTTCTCCATAGAAAAGTTAGAGCATGGACAGCAGCCCTCCAAGTTTCCATACCACACTTCTGATATTTTTAAACCCCAAGTGACCAACCCATAGGCACAAAAGAGTACCTTCATTTCCACGTCCATTTAGTCTTTAGCCTCTATTCTGAGGCTGGCAATAAGAATACCTTGGGCCATCTGGGCTGCTGGCTTGGCGATGGGGACACCTGCCCACTAAGGAATGACACACAAAAAACCAACCCAAAGATGATACAACACTTCAGTCACTGTCCCAGTGACCTAAAACCAGAAGGTCTCCATAGTTCTTTGCCAGTCATATGAGCCATGATGCTTGCCAAAGCCCTACGGCGCCATATTCAATGACGATAACGTAAAACTTCTGTGAAACCATATGTCAGTTTCAGGTCACTCTCTTTTCAAAGATTCCATGTTGTTTGATTTGATTTGAAGACTCATGTCAGACTAGCCAATAGCAAATTACTTCTTAGTCCAGTCCAGCCCCGTGCAGTCCTGACACAGCAAGCTGTAACAGGTAGAGGCAAAAAAGGAAATGTGTGTTGGAACAAGCCACCGCCTAGCAACTCCGTAGTCACATGAGCAGTTCTCACTCACACAAGGGTTTCTATTGGCTTCAGTAGGACTCCTCATGTGAGTTTGCAGGCTCAGATCTGTGCTTTGGAATGACTGAATATCAGACTTGCCGTTCAGACATATATCCTTCCTCTCAGCCCAAGATGTGACTAAAACTCAGCCCATTGAGTCTGGCTGTGGCCCAGTCTCCAAACCTGCTGAACATCATCCACAAGTACTGAATGGAGCAGACTTCCCAGAGATAACCGGGAGGGGCATACCATTCTGGTATCAGTCCCTGGCTCCCCACAGGTGCTGCTCGTATTCCTTCTGTTGCTTTGCTGCAACTGCCTCTGATACATCCAGGTTGTTTTCCTGAGTAAGAGCTGAGCATTCATCCTGGCATCTCTTTGGAGAAAGTACTTAGGAAGTGGCACTTGCTTCAGTGACTTGTGGTACACTTCTCTAATGCAAAATACACCCAGTTAGGATGGAGGGGCCTACACTGTAATATTTTACATCGTTTGAACATGACTGTGAAGAATCAAGTTAGCTGACATGATGATGTGCATGATTTTTCAACCAACGCAGACCATTAGGGTTTAATTACAATTAGCTGACATGATATGGAACATGAAAGTTGTGGTCAGCATCATATCAACTAACTCACTTTTTAACAACTGTGTTCAGTGGGTAAAGTTTTATACAAAAAAAAAAGTCTCGGTGACATAAGCAATAGATGTAAGAGTTAATGAATTTAAATAATGCCTTCATTTCTTCTTTTCCTTCCTCCTTTTCTTCCTCCCAAAAGTTTTACAGTTCACCTTTAGAAACTAATTTTAATTAAAGAGGAAACTACAACTTTTAATCTATTAATTAATGTACTACTCCTTATGATGGTGCAGTAATAAGGAAATTAATATAATATAATGTTCTGACATAATCTGCCTCTTTAGAACACTCTAATCCTTTTTAATTGCTTTATAAAGTGACTATGATTCATTGACTCACTTACTTTAAAAGGCAATTAGTAAAGTAGAACCCAACGGTGAATAACTAGAAGGTTCCTAATGCTACAGGCTAAATTATGCCACTCCCATTGAGAGTTTGCTAGAGTGGGGAGGGAATATACACTGTCACAGGGACCAGGTACAATTTCTCTCCCCATATTGTGGAATGGGGCTAGTGATGCGTACAGCATTGACTAGCCCCAGAGAGTGAGAGAGAGAGACACTGTGAAAGGTGCAGCTTAGCACATCCACCTCACCATCTGAGGACACCCACTACCTCTAGTCCAAGGAAACCCTTGCCAATATGCTGCTGCTCTTCCCGAGGTCTTATTCCAGGCCTTCTCATATGGCTTCAGCTGAGCCTTTCCTGTGTTATTCCCTGGTTCTCTCTCAACAAGGGGTTGCCCCAGCCCTGGTCTCTATAGAATTTCAGCCCCCCCTTGTCCCTCTCCACCAGGTAGCATTCCCTCTTCCCAGCAGGCTTTGGTCCCAATTTATAGTGAGTTACCCGATCCCTGTACTACAAGTAAGTAAGATGATGTGCTATTCTCCCCGCTCCTCTTTTTCTGCAGAGGCATAATTAAGCCCTATCCCAGGGGTCTTTTGGCAATGTTTCCTGCTCAATTTCCTGAATTTCATTAGCAGGAAGTTCACTCATCTTATTTTTTGTCAGGTCCATACATGACCTCTCTGTAGCACAGTCAACTTTTGAAAACCAAGACATGTATACCTTCCATTGGAACTTGACTAGGATATTTATTGTTCTGATCAATGATTAGTAAATATTCAATTAATTTTTGCTTGAATTTTGCACTGTCCAAGAACATCAACTGATGTTTAAATCGTTGGTAAACATGGGATCTCCCAGAGAAAATGCATGGGGTTTACCAGCTTTTCTGAAAGGTACATTTAAAAGGCCTAAACAGCTTATGAGTGTCTCTTTCCTTCAGAACCTAATTCTGTAAAAGAAGCAATTTAAATGAGCTAGAATTTTTTTAAATGACCATTTAAACAAGTAAAGCAGTTACTTTTATTATGGAACCTATTTACTTTACTATAAAGAACATCCAATTAGCTAAAAGAATCACAATATATGATACAATTCACACAATTCATTTTCCTAGGGTAGGCAGATCCTTCAAGGCTACAGAGTGTAGTTCTAACATGGAAAACCCAGGAGAACTCCAATGGACATGCTCAAAGAATATATTTTATATGACCGATACTGCATGTGTTCACTTGATTTACGTTGGCCATGATTTGGTTTTGCCACACCACAGGATATGCAGATGGATCTGTAAAGTATCTCTGGAAGACTGACACTTGGCAATACTCACCAAGGGTGAAAAGTCCATGAAGCTATGGAGTGCAAAATCTCTCATTATCACTACAAGGCATGAGCTTTCCTCTGACATGTATATCAAAAAGGTAGAACCTATAGTCTTGATAATGGTTTTCAAAGCCATCTTATCCAGGGGCAAACCCAGGTTATAAGAAACCGTTTATACCAGGTTTCAGTGTAGCAGCCGTGTTAGTCTGTATCCGCAAAAAGAAAAGGAGTACCTGTGGCACCTTAGAGACTAACAAATTTATTTGAGCATAAGTGAGCTGTAGCTCACGAAAGCTTATGCTCAAATAAATTTGTTAGTCTCTAAGGTTCCACACGTACTCCTTTTCTTTTTATCTATACCAGGGATTCCCAAACTGGAGGGTCAGAACACCTTAGGGGGTCATGAGGTACTACATGGGGGGTCGCGAGCTGTCAACCTACACCCCAAACCCCGCTTTGCCTCCAGCATTTATAATGGTGATAGATAGAGAGAGAGAGAGAGAGAGAGAGAGAGAGTGTTTTTAATTTATGGGGGGGGGGTCACACTCAGAGGCTTGCTATGTGAAAGGGGTCACCGACACAAAAGTTTTTTGAACCACTGATTTATACAACTAGTTTGCCAGCTACTGTTAATTTATAGGTTTCTCTAACGATGCACATCACTTCACATACATTAATGACACTTCACAATACCACTGGGAGCCAAGCAAAAGCATTTTATCCCAGTTTTACAGATGGGAAACTGAGGTACAGAAAAGTGAAGTAACTTGTCCAATGTCAAAGTGGAAATCTGTATAAGAGCCAAGGACAGAACTCAAATTTCCTAAAATTCAGTCATAAGATCATCCTTCAATAGCTAGATCTTTTTGTGTTGTGTAGGCATGTCTTATGATTCTCTAGATACCAGTTGACATATTCAGAACATGTTCCACTTAAATTTCCTTTATACACTATGCTTTCATGCAAATAACTGGGTATAGAATGCAAAGTTTAATGCAGCTAATAGAGTTTACATTTACATTGCTATTAGGCTGCTATACCATAGCAATACACTGAACTGATAGTGCCCTTGGTAATAAATACACACTAAAAAGGAGGGGGAAGATTAAATACTTTCTTAAGCAGTAAAACTCTTTCAAAAATCAAGTGCATTAAGGAAATCTGTTAATTCATACTGATGGAGCTGAAATAATAATGAATGAGTTAACTATTGTGATGTAACAAGGAGTCTGGTGGCAATTCTCTTGAGATTTAATCTATGCCTCTGAGAAACCACACTGGTTTCATACAGCCAAGCAAATGGCAACATGATAATAGAACCCAACAATAGCAAAGTCAAGGGTTCCTGGTGCTAATTGTCTTGCTAGTCCCTGGCACACCTTAGAGCTATTAGCTTTTAAAGAGCTGCTAAATTGTACTGAACCCCTCCAGAAATGTCAGTTTTCACCACGTTGCTGCATTTAAAATCAAATGTAACATAATTCAGAAGAGAAAACAAGGAGATGCATTTTTCATTCTAACATCAGCAGCATCTCCAACAAATCCATCAGTGAGGTTTTTCAATTTTATTTTTATTAAGCTTTATAATAAATGTAGATATCTGAAAACAATGTCTGATCTGAAGTTACAGGAATCAGTAAGAAAACAATTGGCCAAAAATTAATAACCTTCTGACACTGATCTTAGCAAACTTAAGCTACAAATAAAAGAAGAGAAAATACCAAAAAAAAAGTTTCATCTATGTAATAAACATCTGGAACAGTCAACGTTTATTCATTAGCTAACCACAACCACATCACATTAACCATTCCATTAGCTATATGTTGTTGAGGGCTTGTGATGGCCACTATATAATTATTTTGCATTTTCAAGAGTAGGAGATTCAGGGCTTGTCTACACGGAGAAATAGCCCAGAATAAGCTATTGCAGAATTCCTTTCTTATTCTGCGCCCAAAATGCCTTTGTGTGGTTTAGTTTAATCTACTTCTAAAATGCATTAAGTTAAACCACAAAAAAAGGGACTCTGAAGCCTGGATACACTAGAAAATTAGATCGGTTTAACTATGTCAGTCAGGGGTGTGAAAATCCATACCCCTGAGCTGAGTAGTTAAACCAACCTAAAGTCCCCATGTAGACAGCACTAGGTCAATTGAAGAATTCTTCAGTCAACCTAGCTACCACCTTTCAGAAAGGTGGATTACCTGCGCCAAAGGGAGAATCCCTCCTATCAGCATGGGTAGTGTCTACACTGGAGTGCTACAGCAGTGCAGCTTCAGTGGGGAAGCGTTTTAAATACAGACAAGCCCTCACACCTTCTCTGCATTAGACAGTTGTACCACCAAGGAGTTATCTCAGTATGAATGTGTTTTATACTGGTACATCTTATTTCAGTACAGGAAGGGAAACAAGCTATTCTAGTATAAGATAGCTTAATACTGGTCTAATTGTGCCCATATTAAGGTTTGTACTGGTATAATTACATCAGTAAAAATCACCCCCTTGTTGACATAGTTAGCCTGCTTTTCAGAATCTTCCTTTTTCAGAGGAAGAAACATAAAACCAAAGACAGCTTGTGGTAATTACAGCTCCTCTAACACTTTAACAAGAGATAGGAATGTTAGGCCTAGTGTCTCGGATGAATTCCCATTCAAATAATTGCATTCTGCCTATCTAAAAGTCTCCCTAGACATTCAGATATGTTCTTCACTTTCTTTAATCCTTTGCTATTCTGCACTTTCTGTTCTGAACTATGGTGCATGTTTGCTATGTGCTTCCACCCCAGAAGTGGCGAAGATCCCAGTCCTGTAAAGACTGTGTTCTGGTCTACACTTAAAACTTAGGCCAACATAGCTTCGGTGCTCAGAGGTGTGAAAAATCTAACCCCCTGAGCGCCATAACTATGATGACTTAAACCCTGGTGTAGATGCAGCTAATTCAATAGAAGAAAGCTACCATTGCTTGGGGAGACAGAGTTTCTACAGTGACGGAAAAACCCCTTCCTATGCGTACACTATGTCATTACAGCAGCAAAGTTATGGTGCAGTAGCTATGCCCTGACACTAGTGCTCGTAATGTAGACATGGCCTTATGAACATGCTTAACTTTACGCACTGTTGAACTCCTCACTGTATGAAAAGTTAAGCGTGTGCTTAAGTCTTTGCAGGAGCCTGCTCACCTTATCTGTGATGAGTAATCCCCTTGAAATGAATGGAACCACTCACATAAGTAAAAAGAAAAGGAGTACTTGTGGCACCTTAGAGACTAACCAGTTTATTTGAGCATGAGCTTTCGTGAGCTACAGCTCACTTCATCGGATGCATACCGTGGAAACTGCAGCAGACTTTATATATACACAGAGAATATGAAACAATACCTCCTCCCACCCCACTGTCCTGCTGGTAATAGCTTATCTAAAGTAGTGAATTTGTGTGGGGGGGTGGAGGGTGAGAAAACCTGGATTTGTGCTGGAAATGGCCTAACCTGACGATTACTTTAGATAAGCTATTACCAGCAGGACAGTGGGGTGGGAGGAGGTATTGTTTCATATTCTCTGTGTATATATAAAGTCTGCTGCAGTTTCCACGGTATGTATCTGATGAAGTGAGCTGTAGCTCACGAAAGCTCATGCTCAAATAAACTGGTTAGTCTCTAAGGTGCCACAAGTACTCCTTTTCTTTTTGCGAATACAGACTAACACGGCTGTTACTCTGAAACCTGTCACATAAGTAAGTGGCCCATCGTTTGAGATCTATAAATATCAGGTACTAATTATTGTTTACCATCATTATCCTGAGTCAAAGTTCATGGAAACAAATACTACTTCAATTTGCAAGTCTTTGACTCCCCTTAGGTTGTAAACTTCTTTTTTTTTAAATGCAGAGACCTGATGAAGATCATTGTTTATCGGCCACTTGTATGTGCGTGAGAGAGTAGGATCATGGTGAGAGAGAGGATCAATTTTCGGGGTCAATTAGGGAGGGAATCATTACAAGAAGAATGAATTGCTTTGTGAGATTAGTGAGTACTGTAAATTTCTCCTTCCTTATTATACCTTTACATAGGCACTCTTTCACCAGTGAACTCTGAAGGTAAAAACAAACTGGACAAGACTGTCACACCGGCTCCTGTTTTTAATAGAAACTCAATGGCCCCCATTATATTAATTTACTTACTTGAAATGAAAACATCAAAATGTTTGGTTTATTTCTGAGGCACCATTGCAGAGTTTCTACTTCTTGCAATTTTACTGCACACCTCATGATGTTTGTGATTTTTATTAAAGCCTATGCTCCTGGATAATATGAGAATTTTAGCCTTCATTTAATACAAATTAAGTTTCTAGCCTTTGTTTTTGCAGAGAAAAGTAGAAAATATGAACCTTGAAAGCTCAAAAACGAGAAAGCAAAAAAGACTTCAGAATTTATTACTGTTTAAAATCATACGGTTTTTTAAAGCGAATCTCTCAATATTGGGGTCTGAACTCATAAATGATAAATGCTTGGTATGCAATACTGCACCTGAAATAACAGGAAACCACTTTGAGATAGGCATGCACGCAATAAGTGCAACAGGCCTCCACTAATATAGAGCATGGAGGGTCTTCTGCAAACATACTTGCACTCATTTAGTCAAACTGGTTTAGTTAAAGTGCAAATCCCTGTGTGGAATTATTTCAGTTTCATTCAAACCTGTTCCTTAAACTACACCAGAATAAAGTATGGTTTAAACAGAAACAAGTGTGTCTACATGGCCTTTTGCTCAAGTGTAACTAAATCTGTTTAAAATCATATCTTAAGTTAAACCCATGACACTCTGCATGTAGACAAGCACTTATTTAGGGATATGCACATTTTATAATCTAATAAATAATAAATTATTATTGCGTCCCTCCCTTATCTGTCAAGGTCCTTATGGGACTGCACAGTTAAATAATAAGTTACCAACCATTAAAATATTGTATATAATATTTAAAAAGTCCCAAACAAGGTAGCATATTACACAAAAACAAACATACAAAAACTCCAAATATGGTCCCTTTGCTGGTTCCTGACTCATTTTATTTTTTTCTGGGCTCTATATCTTGATCAAAAGACTCCAAATTTGCACCATTAGCCCTATCATCCTGCATCCTGATGCTGCACAGAAATTTTCAAGACAATCTGAGTGTGCATGTGGATATTAGAAAGTTCAGTTCAACCTTAACTATGGTGCCCCAGGGCCACCCCATAATGGGGCCAGTATAACATCACCCCTCTTGCCCCTTGGCAAATTGCTGAGTTAATGAGAAGAGGTCAAGCAAGGAGGTGGGAAGAGAGAGTTGGAAGGTGCTAATTGTAAGTGGCCTGCTGCAGGGAGCCAGGGAATACATACAGTGTCAACTCAGTGTTAAAGCTCAGGGGGGATAAGCATTACCCTGTGAGCTGAGGTGTGCAAGGAAGTAGCTTTAGTCTGCCTTCTGTGTTCCCTTCTGTCAGAAAGAGTTCTTCATTGTATGGACTGTGGTGTGAAAAATACAGCAGAGGGATTTTAGGTTTAAGGAAAGGAGAGAAATACAGACTGACCTGAGGAAAAATGCTGCTTATTAGGTAAGCTAATGCTATTTTATATACATATAGTCAGTCTGGAAAATGCCAATGTTCATTCATTCTAGTGAAGTGTATTGACATTTTATAAAATCTTATATTTAAGATCCTTAACTTCAATTTTATCTTTCTCTATAGCTATCTTTTTCCTTTGTACTCATCAATGTAGTACTGTATGTAGGTGTTGATTTCCCTTCCTCAAACCCTATGTTACTCCAGGACTGTTGAGCATAATAAATTCTAGGTTTATTGCTCCTTTGATGGTGTAATTTAACTCCTTTTAGTGAGATCAGCATTTCCTTATATGTATCATTTTGTGTTTTAGGTTTCTTTTAAGCTTGGCACTATCTTTACAAGTAATCCAATTTGGAAATGGTAAGAGAACTCCTTCTCTCCCCCTTCCCACCCCCATTTTGCTTTTGTTGGTTTTCTTAAACGAAAAATGTGTTTTTCTGTGCACTTTGAATACTTTTACTTGTAATACAAACCAAAAACTGCTTTTACCCTCACCCTGCAAACACTTGCATATGTGAATAATCCTAAATGCTTCTATTCATGTGAGTAACATTAAGCATGTACCAGATTGTTTGCAGGATTGGAGTCTTCCGTTAACACTGCACACTGAATCAGTTGCCAGTTCCACTCTAAACCCAACTGAGGACAGAATTTGGCTCAATACTGATGTCTCGGGATATGTACAGTTTTTGGGGGGCAACTTTTAACTATGTGTGTACAGTGGCTAGCACAATAGGCCTGAATCCCTCGTTCAGAGCTGCTTGATACTATTGTAATACATACTACTAAGCTTCAGCGGGATATTTCAGAACATTCCAAAAAACTTTTTCCCTGTCCCAACTCTCACTGAGAGCAGACAATGAGAATTAGATCAGGTCTGAAGCAGAAAAACAAACAGAAAAAAGGTAAATAAAATACTGACCAGCTTCCATACCACGATGGAATAATATCTTCACCATCACCTCAAATTTGCATGGGAACTTTATTTGAACATCATCTGTGCAGCTGTCAAAGCTAAATCTACAGTATACCATCACTGAGAGTCTGACCTAATTTTTGTTGTTTTTTAATATATATTTAAAGGCTGTGAAGGGGAGAACTGTGATGATAACCCAGACCAGAAAAATCCAAACACTTCCTTAACCACCTTTAATGATATAAATAATCTCAATTCTGAGAGGAGAAGGAGGAACCCCTCTGAAGTCTTACCTTTCACTGGGCTTACAGATGGTAAGTTATTCATTGAATTGGGAGGCAACAGGTTTTTCATGTCCAATGTGAACTAGCTTCTCGAGGAGAAACCCTTTCACGCAAGCACCATTGCATAATAACCTGACTTCTTTATGTTAAAAAAATCAAGGGCTATACTTCTGTGCCCACCTGTTGGATGCACAAAACTCTGTATTTGCATACATAGTGATGTTTGTATGAATAACCTGTGTCATTGTACACAGAAATATATACTTGCATGAAAGACCCTTTGTACTTAATAGAAACTGAATCTAAATTCTGCAGGAAGATAAGGATTCCACAGTAAATTCCATGGAATCATGGGGCTCTGATTATGTTGTGCATTCATCCCATACGCACTCAAGATACACCTGTGTGTGTGAAAATGCATGTTTTTGCACACGAGGAGTATATATATGTATTTTTGCAGATTGACCTTGCTGCATATGGCCACATCTAAAACTTTTAGAGCCCATTTTTAAGCAGTTACACAGAATAAATGAATAGCAGCCAAGTGCCCAGAAAGTGGAAAACTCTCAAAAGTCTAGTTTATGATCTGGTCTTGAAAAGAGAAAATTGTACAGCAGATTAGATTTCTTTAAAAATTAGAGCTACCCCCAGGTAAAAATTAAATATAAACCATGTGGCCAACTCTAGTGGCTTAGAAATGAGAAGGCAAATAAATGTAACTTTTTTTTTTTTAATCTCCTGATTTGTATGCCACTCATGCTGTTTTCGGGGTGACACTTCTGATTTTTAAATACTCGGACTTGGCAACACTGTATAAATCTAACCTCAATCTGTAACTTGTCAAAGTGTTATATGGCATTTAGCCACCCAAAATCCCATCAAAATATCCTGTGACACTTGGAAAATGTAGCCCCATGGATAATCAGAAAATGCTGCTAGTCCATGTCAGCACTAATGCTGTAATTGATGGAAAGGGTTAAAGGTGATACCTCATACACATCCTTCTCACTTTTGCCATTTGCAAACAGATGAAGGGAAAGTTGGCTCAAATCATCTCTTTTGGGGAGAGCATGGCATTAGGGTTTTGTTGCCACTTACTGGTACATGATCAAAAAAATATCCGCAAAAAGAGCAGGAGTCCTTGTGGCACCTGAGAGACTAACAAATTTAGTTGAGCATAAGCTTTTGTGGGCTACAGCCCACTTCATCGGATGCAATGAAGTGGGCTGTAGCCCACGAAAGCTTATGCTCAACTTAATTTGTTAGTCTCTAAGGTGCCACAAGGACTCCTGCTCTTTTTGCGGATACAGACTAACACGGCTGCTACTCTTAAAAAAAAAAAATTATTTTCTATGCTCACAGTTCATATATTTGCATTTTCGAGGTGGGGGAAAGGGGGAAATCAAGCTTCACTGTGTACATGATCCAAATTTAACTATTTGTTTACAATAACTAAAGAAACCTGCTGACGAATCACTGTCCACACTGCTGCTTTTTGTCATTAAAACTTTTGTCATTCAGAGGTGTGTGTGGGGGAGTGTTTTTTCACACCCCTGAGCAACAAAAGTTTTAACGACATAAGTGCAGTGTAGACATAGCCTCAGTAGCACAGCGTATAGTCTAATCAGGCACTGTAGATAAATTGTTTTAAAGGGGCTGCCTAACACTGTGATTTAGAATTTATAATTGTGTATGCATGCTAAGAAAGAATCATTTTGCACACTTCTTGGCATGAACTATGGGGGTTGAGAAGGAATCTCTCTCATGTACAGCACTGCAAAACTGCTTAGATGCACTACGGAAGCAGGCAAGACTTTGTTCTCTGAAATATCAGCAATTCTCATGACCAGACAGAGGATACCACACACTAGGTGGATCAGTAGTCTGATCTGCCTTGCAAAATCTCATGTTTCCAGGTTAAAAAGAGAAGTCTGAACTGTGTGATATACCTCTTAATTGACTTGTTCTGTGTTTGTACAAGGCCTAGCACAATGGGGTCCTGGTCTGTGACTGGGGCTCTGAGCCATTACACTAATACAAATAATGAATAATTTAAGAATGCTGCACATGATGTAGCTTATTAGCAGGAACAAGCTACAATGTATGTACAATAGTCGGTCATAAAAATCACATTCTACAGTCAGAACTGCTCCATGAAAATAGATATGCCCCTCTGCATGGGGCCATGCTTGAAGTGTACAAATCTGTGAGAAGAATTCGGAAATAAGTGCTCCTCTGGCATTTGAGAGCCATTGCCACTCACATTAAATCTTCTTATGAATTCTGTTTTTCCCAGAAACGCTTGTTTTGGTTTGATTGTTATTAAGACAACTGGGGGGAAAAAAAAAAACAACCCCACACTAGAAGAATAGGAACAGACCTCTGGTCTATCTAAATATGAAAATGCTCTTCATTATGTGAATATCGAGGGAGCTGTGCTGAAAGCTATTGCCATGATTCAGAGAGCATGTTCTTGTAATTATTCTTACACTTTCCCACCTCTTTAGTGGAAAACAAACTATAAAGGACTCTTTAGAGGTCAGGCTTCATGCATATTAGTGGGTGAGGTACTTTTGAACAGCTGTTGCCTCTGCTATAGTTGTTCTGTAGATAAATAGAACTTAGTCTCCATTGTTTTAACCCAGCATATTTCAGAAGAACTTCTAAAATGTGTGTTAGCGCAGAGAGTATATATCTTGAAATCTGTGTAATATCTTCCTACTGCTGTTATTTCATTTTGGAATCCAGTCCTATCAGAGCTATCTGATCTACGCTTCTGTACTTGGTTGTTTTTTTTTTTCCCCCATGAAAGATCTCTAGCATTCTGTTGTAATTTGGCACAGTCCATATTCTCTCTGTCATCCAAACTATCTTTTATATTCTCAATAGTTCACATGTAAATATCTTACCAACAGATGCAAATGTTTTGAAACACTTCCTCTACTTTAAAGCAAGTGAAGTGTTTGTGAAAAGTACTAGATTAACACCTCTGGAGACTGAAGTCCTCTACTGCCCACAGAGCAGGCAAAACTGGGCTCTAAAAGGGACTACGTCTGTGCAGAGGCACCCCCAGAATTTTTTCAGATGATAGGCACAATGCAAGGTACCTCTGGGGGTTCCAGGCCAAAGTTTCTTCTTCAACAAAACTCCCATCCAGAACAAGGAAACAAAACAGAGTCACGCACCAAGACCCATCACTGGGCCCTAAGTAAAAGCCCCTCATGTTCACTTTCCACCCACGGCTCCCTGCTGTACCTCTCCCAGCCAGCTCCCCGACATGGGCACTCACCGCAGCTCCCTGAGCAGGTCCTGGGGCTGTTGATGAGTGAGTCCTGTGGACGGGGCAAGGCTCCGGAGGATGGAAGGGGTTGCCATGACACAGGAGCTAGCCCCACAGTGACGAGGAGGAGTAGCGCTAGCCACCCCACTGCCTACTCAGGTTTGGCACCCGCTGCTGTCTGTCATCACAAGGGAGTAGGGGGATCAAACTTGAGAGTGACATCGAGACCTGGTGCATGGAGGTCACAGCGACACTCATGTTTGGCCCCGTGGCCCCTTTGTCATAACCTGAGCAGCAGCGCTGCAACCCAGTGTGCCATGTCGCAACTCTCTCAGTTTTGGTTCTGGTGCTCCCCTCTCATGACTGAGGGCTGTGGGGCCAAACTTGAAAAAGTAGTGGGGCAGCCAGTGCTGTTCCTCCTCACCACTGCTGTGGGGCTGGCTCTGCTCCTGCCAATGGTACACACTACACATACTGCTCATATGGCTGTGGGCATCACGGCCTCTGTGAATGTGAGGATAATCAAACCTGAATTTAGGAAGAAATTAATTTCGATCTTTGTTTTATTTGAAAAGACTAACAAATTCAACCAACTGTAGTGGGTTCTTCCCAGTGGACAAGTATTTTCTACAAAGAAGTGGACCCTAAAAGCCATCAGATGGTAACTCTTTACCAGACAGCTTCCTAGTGGTGACCTAGCTGTGCATGGCAAGTCTCTCTGTTTGACAGGCTGGTTCCTCAGATAACTTGTAGTTCTTCCTTTCTGCTCTCTCTACTTTTGACTCAAGCCAGCAAACTGAACAGAAGCTGCTGTCAGAATGGAGGGACCTGTTTCCTGGGGAGTTTTTGCATATGTCCAAAACACTTTACTGGCAGACACTGTGAACGTGATAAACGGATCAGGTAAGCAACAAACAGGGATTATCTCCCAGTGAAGGAGAAAGAGGAAACTCAATTTTCAGTCACAGCACTCCTGTTTATGGAATCTGTTCTCCTCCCGCAGTAGCTGCGGTGTCATTGGCCATGGAGAGTGGACCCAGGAAGGATGTTTGTTTTGCCAGTGTATTTATGGGATTCTGCACTGTTTCCCTCAAGACCAGAAAGATGGTTGTGGTAAGAGGCATCATTATTCCTTTCTAAAGCACAATTCATGTCAGTCAGTCACATATCTATTGCATATTTTTACTATTCACAGCTCAACTCTGTCATATATTCAGTAATCAGCTATGAGGGGAGTAAACACTTGGGCAGTGTCAGGATTATTCAGAATCATTCAAGAAGCAGCCTCAGATACCTCTCAAGACAGGAGGTCTGACTCAGTGAAAGGGAGTCTCTTGAGTTCTGACAAATTCCAAAACTGGGAATAAAATGAAAGAAATGAGGATTCCAGATGTACAGAATAAGGGGAAATTTAACACTTTGCCTGGACCAAACTTAACATTGGGGTCCAGCCTAGGTGAGGAAAGTGAGTCCAGACACTGAGGCCAGGCGTCAGGAGGAATGGATTTATCAGGGAACTGGTACTATGCTGTACAGTCTTGTTTTTTTACCTCTGTTACCATTTCAAGTGCCAGCCCGGGTAAGTAATGACTTATCAGTGGCCTAATTAGACATTCATGGTCATAGGGATGAGCGTTGGACTGTATTAGAATGAGTTTGCTCTCAATCCAGAGACCAAAGATTACACTGGTATCTCTACATTATTAGCCTTCTTGACAGAAAATTTCCCACCAGTGCCAACACCACTGCACTCCCACCAATCGTGGGAGTGCCAGGCCATATTTACATTATGGGTCCCAAAGAGGCACAGCTACAGCACTACAGCTGTAATGCTGTAACATAAGGGCTTACTACAGTGACAGAAGGGTTTTTTCCATCTATAACAGGTTTCAGAGTAGCAGCCGTGTTCGTCTGTATTCGCACAAAGAAAAGGAGTACTTGTGGCACCTTAGAGACTCACCAATTTATTTGAGCATAAGCTTTCGTGAGCTACAATCGAAAATACCATATTTTCCACTGAATGCGTCCAGTGAAGTGAGCTGTAGCTCACAAAAGCTTATGCTCAAATAAATTTGTTAGTCTCTAAGGTGCCACAAGTACTCCTTTTCTTTTTCCATTTATGTAGGTAATCCACTTTCCTAAGCGGTAGATAAGAAGTTGACAGAAGAATTCTTCCATTGACCTAGCCATGTACACACGGGAGGTTAGGTCAGTTTAATTATGGGACTCGGTGTTGTGAATTTTTCATGCCCCCAAGCACCGTAGCTATGTCAACCTAGACCAGGCCCTACTGTATACTGCCCACTGGCAGTGTAATCATTCTGTCATCTAATCCTGCTCAAATCAGATCTAGTTGACACTGTGATTAACACATTGACAGTTGCTGGGGTCTTGGTTACGTTGGAGTTCTCACTGTTGCTATCATCAGTAGAAACCCACCAATGGTAGCAATGATGGGAAATTTTAGAAAGATAAGTGTAGGGACTTGCCTTCACTAGAGGTGACCCCTCTAGCCCAGTATGAAGGCACACTATCAGGATATTATGGGAAAGTCTGTACAATCTCTGACCACAATGGACTTGACCGGTGGATAAATAAGAGATTTTGTATGTCAACACCTTTCAATAGCACAAAGTTCATGTTAATATTTTTGGTTTTTAAAGATCTGGATAAGTATCTGGAGTGTGGGGTGAAATACTAAACCTCTCAGAGAAAGTTAATGGAGTGAGAGGTGGAGTTCAAGAATTCCTCAATTCCCTTATGGTCAGAGATTAATATTTTTTAACTTAGCAGATCTCTCTGAATTGAGGGGGAGTTACAGGGTACACTTCTTTTTCGATTTTATATATATATATATATATATATATATATATAAAAATTGTGACCTATAATGCATATAAAATATGTATACAGAATGTTATATAGCATTTTTATAATATATATTACACACACAGTGAAAATCTTTATATGGTACATAATGTAACAGAAAATTGTTCCTTCCAGATTTCCTTTAATTTAGACAGAGATCTGCTAAACTATAATGTATCTGTGTTTGTGTGGGACAAAAGAAAAGATCTCTCTTCATTAAATGTTTACCATGTTAAGCCCTTAAGAAGTTAGAATCAAGGTAAATACAAGGGGCCAGCATTCTGATTAGCAAAATCCAATTAACCTGGAAAGACCATCAAGTGAATTAACAAATTTGGTAATCTCTTTAGAAGGAATTTTTCCATTCAAGTTCCCTGGAGGCTTTTATTTAGAAAGGAAAAACCTGAAAGCTTTTAGTACTCTGACATTTTTCTTTCACATTAAAACCAGTTTCTGGGTCTCTAGGGGGAACATTACCTCCATGTACTTACTCCATATGCACTTGCAAAGAAAATATGGCAGTACTTAAAAGCAACATTCTGGCAAATATCTGGGATTTACATACGAATACCTGGAGGTTTTCTCTCCCAAGTGTCATCAAATCTCATCAGTCATTTCTTAAATGTTCTCTGAGTGCTGCCATTCGCAACTCTTTCAGAACTGTAAACACTCCCTTGAAAGAGTCTCCATAGCTGGGTGTTCAGCTGAAGCCTGAAAGGAAGTACTTTGGAGCAATGAAGTACATGCAAATCATACCTTTTTCTGTTTAATTTAAAGGAATTTAAATTCATGCTTTGTTCCTTCAGGTCCTACAAAGAAAAACATGCCTGCTTGGATTCATCTTGGAATGAGTTCTGAAGGACTAAAACTTCAACAGACAACAGACATCCTTATAGTTTCGTTACTGTTTCCTCTGCTTTGTCAGCTCCTCTAATGACTAACAAAGATAAGAAGCAAGAAAGGTAGTTACTTTAACAATGAGAAAGTAACATGAATATGAAGCCTTTTGTTTTATCTTTTAATTGTATAATGGCAAGCAGCAGGAACTGATTATCTGCACTTGATATTAGTGTTTCATGGATGCCAACTGACTGCTTTAATAGGTGGGTGATTAGGAAAAGAACAGAATTTTTATTTTATCCTACAACAAATCCATCTATTCCTATGCATTAAAACAGGGGCTATAAGTATGTCTCTTCCCCCACCCATCTTGAAGTGGCCCTATTAATTGCTTTCAAATATTGGCTTCTATGACGTTTAATATTGAAAGATCAATTCTTCCAGTGGAAGATGTTATATTTACACCTACTTAGGCTAAGACAGCCATAATTGTATTGTTAATATGATTTTGCTTTAAATATCTAATTTTTAATAATTTATTATCTCTTTTGGCTATTTCAGCTGTTGAAAAGACAGAAAACTAAGTCATTAAGTAATGGTTTTCTTGTCAATCTGGATTGATTTGTTTTCCCACTAACTAAATTAAAACTTTGAAAGAGCCATCCTAAAGAGACAGTCATTTGTATTATAATAGTTTCATACTTGAAGATATTGTATAAGTAATCATTTCAGCCACTATCCCTACGTGCAAATAAATATTATTTTAAAATTTTATTCCAAACACTTAATTTTTCAGATGGTACAATTTTTCAAAAGGGCCTTTGTTGATTTGACCGAATTACTTTGGAAAATGTGTTTCCAGAAAGTGGATTATGTTCAAAAGACGTTTCCTACACACATCACTACAGAGTATTTAGTCAAGATTATGGATGCTTATCCATTGTGTTCATTTTGTTAATTGTCCCTCCCCCACCTTAGACTGTCTAGAACCATCAGCAGATCTGAATGGCATTTGAGGTCCTAATTCTTTTCGTCCCCACCCCTTTCCTTCCCATGCCCTCTCACTCAATTTCACTTTTGAAAACCATTTTTTGATGTTTCACAAGTCTCAATAAGTTATGCATTGTTGCGCTTCAATAAGTAAACTGGATTACGTTTATTATGACATAAGAGTGTTCATACATAATATTCAGGAATAGTTATTCCAGAACTTTATTCCAAAACAGCTATTCTGGAATAATTCCATGTGTAGACAAACCCTCAGTTATCAAATTATGCAATTCCTTGCCCTTTAGCTGAGTGGATTTGATTTGCATAATGTCTGTATGACTGTTTCTCAATAATTGTAAAGTATGCAAATTCAGAGCTTCTTAATGGCCCTTAGCCAATCAGGGCAGAGGGATTTGCACATTCACTGTATTGTTAATCACTAGAGTCATTTTTAATACCCATACACGATTATACATGATTGAAGCTAAAGTTCTCAGAACTCCCAACACATGTGCCATCCACAAACATGTCTGATAACTTCTGTTTCCTCTCCCTACCCAGCCAGTTCACTCTTATTTGGGGAAAAAGAGAGGGATTGAAATTACTATCCTGTCCTCAAGAGCTAAGGAGGAATCACGAGGGAAGATATTGCAAAGGCTGAATTTAGATGAGGCCACAGGATGTGGATGGGATCAGACGCTGAGGATCTCGCATACATTGGAAGGAGCTGGGTGGGGAATTGCAAGGGAAGCAGCCATTCTGGATGTAGGGGCTACAGATGGGAGAGCACCGTCTCCACCCACATATCCCTTAGGGAGGGGGCAGAGACAGTGTAGCTGGACAGCAAGTAGAGCCACTGCTCCACATTAATGCCATATCCTCATAGGGGAGGGCTGAGGGCAAGGCCACTCCTTCATTAACTACATCACTGGGAGGAGTGCACTGTACAACCTGTCCCAGGTGGGGGAGCTGCTGCTGCAGTTGCGGCACATGGTCACTAGGAGTCCTCATGAGCAATTCCAGCAAAGTATGGAGAACTCTTCCCTAGAGGCTCCTATTACAGCACAGCTTCTGTGGACAAACCAGCTCTCCCTGTGATTGGAATATGGTCTGTAGCTTCAAGCCATAGCACATTCTACAATGATTAGAGAGTCTAATATTGAGGATTGTTGAGCAACCAGTTTTCCTTAGTGACTTGGGAGTACTCAGCACCTATCAGGATAGGGCCCATGCCTGTTAGTTCCTAGTTATTATGGGACATTGTGGACAAAAAGCACATAATATGTCATCATTTATAATACACTCAAGGGTCTCAATCAAGACATGGGGACCATTGAGCCAGTCCCTGCCCCAAAGAGTCTGCAAACAAAAAGATAAGTGAACAAATGTAAAGTGGGGGACAGGGATATAACATACAGGCACGTAGTCATGGTGGTGACTGGCACCAGTGGCAGTGTTAGGGAAATGGCAGAATTGAGGAGGGCAAGGCAAAATGTAATGTCACAACTCCGTGACTTGAAGTCTGTTTAGAATCCTCCCGTGAAGGGGGAATTAAGTGCAAGGAGCAGGGGGCACATCCTTCCAACCACTCAGAATTCCAGGATCTACCAAGGATTCCCATCCCAATTCCGGAGAAGTCAAAGCATCAATGTGGAGGCCATCCATGCCCAGTATTGGACTCCCCATTGACAGCACACCTAGATCTGTGCCTATGACACCATTGATTCTGGCTCAGCTGCTATGCTGAGTTCCACCACCAACTCAGAGTGCAGGCGAAGCTACAAAGAAGTAGTTGTTGCTACCTGCAGCATTAAAGGCTTGGTTGGATTAGAATTTTTTGCACCAGTGCAGATACACTGGTGCAAACCCCACCCTGTAAATGCACTGCAACACCAATGCAAGGCCCTTTTACACCCCTGCAGTGCCTCTACACTGATGATTTACATTGACATGGATTTTTGCTGCTGCAAAGAGCTCTAACTTAGACAAGATCTAATAATTTGTAATGTACCTTCTATTGCAAACTATGTGAGAGCTTTGAAGGAAGCATTCCACCTATAACCACTACCACCTGGTTCTACCCACCCAAACCCTTTTCAACAGCCATGGAGACGGACATTCTAGATGCTTATCTGAAGCAAGATTCCTCCATCAGTTTCCAATATATCCATTGAGCCATAACAACCTAATTGTTAAACTGTACTGATGACATCAGAAAAATGGAAGACCCAATATCCTGTCTTACAAAAATAAAAACTACAATATTAAAGAAGTCATTGAGATTGTCCATTCCTGTCAGACAAGTCAACTCATACTCTTCTCAGCTGTATTTCTTTTGGCAGGACTGGGGAATTCACACATACCAGAAGTGTTAACATACAAAATGGTGTCTTTCAATTTGAATGGTATACACTCTGAGCCTTTGTACAAGCAGTCGTGTTCCTGCATTGTAGAGCTGGCATTTCCTGATCTTTCTTAGCTTTGGCAGATAATTTCCTGACTGAATTGCTTACTTTACACTTTAAAGAGTTTCCTTTTAAACTACAGAAGTGCCAGAAGGACTCAAAATTTAGTCACATCATATTTACATTATATAAGAGTCAAAAGGGTCAAAGACCATCATTTATTGTATATTTGTAACATTGCGTGGCATAGTGGGGTTCAAACCTGGTTGAAGCCCCTAGGCACTACCATAGTATAAATGTTGATTTATTATTATTTTATTCATTATTTAAGATTCTTTCTTGTAAAAAGTAACTTGATTTTTCCACATACCTTTTAACTGCCTTGGGATACAAATGTCTCTATGGTGGATTTTATATTTTACTGTCTATGTAGAGGACACCATATGTCTTAGGGCTACACTTTTTAATCAGATCTGAATATGTTGGATTCTGAATTAGTTATAGAGGTTTGACAAATGTTTGTAGAAGTAAATATAAATATTATGGATTATTTGATTTGGGGTATTAATCAGATTTTTTCAAAAGTATTCTTTTGCCCCCAAGAAGAACTTCCCACCTGATTGAGTGAGATCAAAGGATGTTGTCAAGGCTGCTTGTATATCTGAAATCAGGAACATTTAAGTATCCCATATAATACATTATTTCCCAAAAAATCTCTAGGAGAGTAGTCCTAGATGTTTCCTGATTTGTACACATTCAGTGAGATAGATACACAAACAAAACATACCCTCCGCCCCCTCCAGGTGTCCATTGAACAAGCAGTTGCGTTTCCTCATGCACACGCTAACTTTGTCTACATTGAGGATTTCACCAGAGCAAACCATCATTTACCTAGCCCTTGTCTACAGTGGGAAGAGGAGCTAACGCACATTTTATCTAGCACATTTTATGACATTAGACCCTATTGTGCTCTTAGCATGGACAAAGATGGACATGTTTAAAAATATGTGAGCTGAACACAATAAACAATTTATCCCTGTCTGTATACTAAGTGCTATATCATGTACAGTATCAGTTTAGTTAAAAAAATTAGCTAATACATTTTCTAACATAATGTGTTTTCTCACTGTGCATATACCACTTAATGTTTTCTGTCCTCTTCATTAGGAAGGCTTAACTGATAATTCTTTAATTCTTTTAGGCTATTGTAGAGATAGGGTAACAAACTCTGAAATGCAGTTGGCATAATTACACAAAAATACAAGTGGCAAATACTGGTCATTTTTTCCAGTTAGGTGTTGACATTTATGGGGTCGCATTTCATGTATTTTTTTTCATCTCAGCCATCTACAACTAACGTAAAATAAAGAAAACTTATTTAATCCGTGATTTGCTATATGTAGATTTGAGAATGGGAGAGTCCAGAGGACCCCAATTAAACTTTGACATCTCTCTGGCTCTAGCTATCGCGTACATGTAGTGAAAATACACCTACCTGCTTTAATAGTAATTAAACTGGATTGACATATTATCCCACTGTGGTGGTGATCACTAGTTTTCATTTGCCAGAAAAAAGCAAGGGGAGGGAAATGCTAGTAAAAAGAGAGCATATATTTGTATTTCTGCTTGAATCTACACTAGAATCAGTCCTCATTCACATGCCAGTTATCCAGGTGACTCGTCACTCTTTCTAAACTCAATATTTTTACTCAGTTTATTTTTAAAAATTGAGTGTTAATTGTATTTGAAGCCAGCAGGGTTTCCACTTTGCCCTGTTTCACATTCATCCTCTCTATCCACCTTTATGGAGCCCTAAATTGAGGCTATGTGAATAGGCAAAATTTCACTACAGTAGAAGAGAATTTTCTCCCCAGTCAGACATGAAGCACTTGCCCTGTCCTCACTAGCACGTCAGGGAAGCAGAGAGCATGATCAGTATTCCCCCTAGCTGTCATCCCTTAGAACCTGAATGCCATAGCTGGTGTGGCAGTATCACAAACTCTGGCCCTGGGAATGGGGAGGATTTTGGGAACCGTATGTTGGGATATATTAACAGGGAATATCTGATGTAGATGGAAGAGTGTCCGGGTGCAGGTGTTGTTGGTGGCCTGTACTATACAGAAGGTCAGACTAGATGATCTAGTGGTCCCTTCTGGCCTTAAACTCTATGTAAGATATAGCAGATACTTCTTGAGCTGTGCTTGACATTGGTGAGGCCTCAGGCCAGTACTGTGGCCAGTTTTGGACACCACCCTTTAAAAACAAAAGTGAGATCAAATTGGAGAGAGTCCAGAAGAAACCAAAAAAAAAAAAAAAAAAAATGACAAGAGGTTTAGAAACCGTGACCTATGAGGAAAGGGTGAAAGAACTGGGCATGCCGCTTCTCCGAGGCACCCCCCGCATTTCCCCTCCCTCCGTTGCTTGCTGTTCCCCACCCTCACTCACTCATTTTCACTGGGCAGGGAGGGTCCCTTTTCAACCAAGTGTTCTGGTTGAAAACCAGACACTTGGTAACCCTAATGTTTAATCTAGAGAAGAGAAGACTGAAGAGGGGGACATGATAACAGTCTTCAAATGTGTAAAGTGTTGTTATAAAGAGGATGGTGATTAATTGTTCTCCATGTCAGCTAAGGATAGGACAACAGGTAATCAGTCTAATTTGCAGCAAGGAAGATTTATGTTAGCTTTTAGGGAAAAGCTTTTAACTATAAGGATAGTTAAGCACTGGAACCAATTACCAAGGGAGGCTTTGGAATCCCCCAAGTTTTTAAGCACAGGTTAGACAGACATCTATTGGGGTGGTCTAGGTATACTTAACCCTGCCTTGCTGATTTCCTGAGGTCCCTTCCAGCCGTACATTTCGATGAGTCTATGCAACTATCTTTATGTCGCTGCCTCCTGGCCATCGCTTCTTCCTTAGGTAATAGAATAGCTGCTGCTGAGAAGCACAGGTGAGCCATGCATTGCCTACATAGCCATATATTATTTATAGGGTGGGACTGGACCTTCTCAGAGCTTTATAAACACGTGTTTTATCTGGAAATAAACTCTAGCCATCACCCAGCAATCTAACTGGATGACATTTATTCCATCTGAGGGGCAATGAAACCACAGAAACCTTTTGCAAAGAATTAAGTCCCTGAGAAGAAAAACTGCAAAACTTTGTTCTGTGAACAGGATCTTGCACAATCAGTTCCTTGATTTCCTTCATGAACTCAACAGGAGAAAAAAAAGGCAGAAAGTCATTTGATATGCCACCCTAAGAAGTCACGTCTCCTGATGTATTTTTATTGTGTATCAGTTATAGCTGCCTAGTGCTGCGCTGTCACTTTTCAGATCCACCTCTTCGACAGAGTACAACTACAAAGAAGTTAGCTAATTCCCTATGCCAGGGTGAAGGGTTGGTAACAGTAATTTCTTTGGCCATCCACTCTCCTAACTTTAGATTGTGACTTTGCAGTATTGTAGCAATAGAAATAATTTTATAACATTCATAAAGGTAAGACCCAGTTTTAAGGTCTCCATGTACCGAAGTCCCATGTACCTGAGTTCCACAAAAGGACCATTTACAAGATTAGCCTTTATATGTAATGTTATTTATTACTTATATTATAACCTCATTATGCTAGATATTGTCCATGCAAGCCTGAATGAGCAGATGCTCAGGTGATGATTTTGAGATGTGCTGCCGACCTTGCCATCTCACATTATTAACAAAGTTTTGAAATACTATTTCCTTTTTAAAAAGTAATCTACTTAGCACTTACTGATAATAACTAGGGCTGTCATTTGGATTAGATAAGAACCTGAATGAAGTCCAGAACAGCAATATGTAGATAAGATGTTCAGCTTAATTTGGGTTTATCATGAGTACTTAAGTTTACTTTATCACAGGCTTTTCAGAAGTCTGAGGACGGTGCTATACAAATAATATTATTTATATAGCAGTATAGCGTTGGTGTTTCACATATAGAAAGAGATACACAAAGAAAAAGTTGAAGTCCTTCCTCTGAAGATATTACACAAATTTTCAAATACCTTGTAAAATCTGCAGTTCTTATGCTGTAATTGAGTCTAGATGATCACTTTACATGTTATATATCAATGTTTGATCACATAGTAGGAAGCACAATCCAGGTTTAAACATGCATATTAGAGCTAGACAAAAATACAAAAGATGGTTTACAAATATTTTCACAAATAAATGTGATAAATTTGCTACACTGATATTCATGGTGTCATGTGTCCACAATAATTTCTTCCCACCGATTGGTTTTGAATCCTGAAAGTTTCACAATTTTTAGCATGATTGATTACCTGTCTAAAGTTTTAACTTGTTATTCACTGATCATTTTTTCCCCATTCCAATCAAATAGAAACAATACCATGTGACTGAGATGCCCAATCACACAATAAGAATAGGTTTCAGAGTAGCAGCCGTGTTAGTCTGTATTCGCAAAAAGAAAAGGAGTACTTGTGGCACCTTAGAGACTAACCAATTTATTTCAGCATAAGCTTTCGTGAGCTGAAGTGAGCTGTAGCTCATGAAAGCTTATGCTCAAATAAATTGGTACTAGTACTCCTTTTCTTTTTACAATAAGAATAATGATTAGTAAATAGCTAGTGACATCTGTAATATCCACAGATCATGAGCTGAAATGTATTCACATAAACTATGTGGATTTAGATTTTAAAACTGATAGCACAATCTATTCCTCTATATTTTACAAAATTTAGTCACATTTTTCTTGTGTAGAACCTGGGAGGTTCTTGTGATATCAGCCAGCCAGTAATGTGGTGGTTGACAACTGCAGTGAAATCAAAGATCTCTTTCACAGTATAAAATTACCACCAGAAAAACTAGTGTCACAAACCACAATGCTGCCAGACACATTCTGGCATTTCTCTGATCAACAAAGCTATATATACTCATATTGCCTTTCAAAACCAGTCTACGCTGGTTTAAATAATAGGGGCTGACATGGAGATGCTGCCAAAGGACTATGATGCAGTCTTGTGACCTATTGGACACAAGGATTCATTCTGTTGTCATGTTTTACTATAATTAACTCTCTGTTCAGTCATTTATAGTAAGACTGAAAACCCAAACTGAAACAGTGGTACAGGGAACCTAGCCTTTTCAAGTAGTGCTTAATGTAGTACTGACAAGACATGATACTTAGGCTCCTCAGTATGCATAAATAAAGCACTCACTTCTGTTCCTCTACTTCATCCATCAGAGTGTTTCCCCTCCCCAGTTTAGAAACTAACATGCACAAAAGGCCCAGTTTTTTTAAATCCTGGACACTCAAACAAGCAGAGGGTGCGCAAATTTGCTGACATAGGTCTGTGGTGTAGATACAGCCTATGCTGACAGAAGGGGTTCTTCTGTAGGTGTAGGAACACCACCCTGAACCAGTTAGTTACATTAATGGAAGCCCTTGCCCATCAACACAGCTGCACTGGTGGTTTTGTTGGCATAGCTACGTCTGTATATGCTGATATAACTTTTCAGTGTAGACCCAGTCTTACTTTCTTCTCCCATTCCTTATACTAATGGCTGGATGTGCTTCAGCAACCGGATTGGCTTGAGAAGTCCACAAGGCTAAAGGCTCTTGAGCCAGTGCCTCATCCCATTTCACATAGCATTCAAGGGCAGGAAATCCCAAACCAATTGAGGCCTGGTCTACCCTTACAACTTACAGCATAGTTATGTGAAAAAACACACTCCTTAGTGACACAGCTGTGCCCAATGTAGATGCAGCTATGCCAACAGAAGACAGCTGGTGTCCTTCAGGGAGATGGTGTTCCTATACCAGCAGAATGTCAAACACCTCACCTACGCTAGGGGATTATGCCAGCAAAGCTGTGCTGACCACAGCTCTTCAGTGTAAACATATACCTCAAACTATTGAATATAGGCTCTAAATAGGACAGGAGTCTTGATTTATACCTCAATCCAGCCCTGCTGACTAACATGGGAGTTGGATCAGGCCCTTAGTTTTTGTTTCGTTGGCTAGGTCTACACTGAAAAGTTAAGTCAACGCAGTTGTGTGAAAAAGAATTCTTCCATCATTCTAGCTCCTGTTTCTCAGAGAGGTGGATTAACTATGGTGACAGGAGAACCCTTTTACTGAATCAGAAGCCTTCAGTACCATCCAACAAAAAAGGACCAACACATTATAAAAATCTCACAAAATGAATGCTAAAGCTATGGTTTGGCTAGAGATATAGAAATCACATAAGCAAATTATTGTCACTGACCAAATGGTCACACAGATTCCGTCTGGTCTCAAACCAGCATAACCTCCTTACTTCTTGCAATTCCAGGCTTTTTCCTCCTCCTACTTCCTTCGTCCCTTGGGATACAGGATCTAAATACAACATTTTATCATTTTACCAACTGTTTTCTAAATTAATGTTTACTTTTTGCTAAGATGTTATTAAACAGTTGAAAGAAATCTGTTTAATTGTGAAATATAGCTTAAGAACTTCAGCAGTATCTGGGTATAAAAGACGATTGAAAGAAAAATATAGCAGTGGGAATACAACAACACATTATGAGAACAGTAGAGTGATCCTGTAATTTGATATACTAGGTCTTCAAAAGAAATAGAATGACAATAAATTATCCTTTCTGCCTGGGTAGAACTTTACTTATTGTTTTGTTTCCACTAAAATAATAAAAAAGGAAGCTTAGAACAAATCAGATGAGGAAAGCTGCCCAAAATTAAGGTGTGCTGAAGTGGACGTTCACAAAAAGAGAAAGCCGTGTACTTGAGGGCTAAATTTGAAATGGATACCAGAAGCAAGACTCCTGAAATGGAACCTGAATGGCAGCTGAAGGCTATATGCAAACCTATTGTATATGAAATTTCAAGCTTCTCAGCACTTTTATTATACCAGTAGTAGTAATCCTATCCCAATGACTGGGAATCTTAAAAAAATAACGGCTCCCCATTGGTTCCTAGCAATTGGTTCCAGCCAAGTCCTGCCTGCTCGTTCTTGGCCACCAAACCCTGAAATGGAATAACTATCCCAACCCTCTTTTTATTAACTACCCCCATTTGATTTGGCATATTGTATGCTGACAACATCAGGCCTCACTCCAAATCAGAAGAAACTGATTGACACACATGTCACTGCAGGAACCTGAGCCACTGAAGAACAAAGAGAAATGTAAGGATTCAAATTTTCAATACAGTGTGTTTCAACAAAAAGGCTCAAAATGAAATACAATTAAAAAACAAAAAGGGAGAGAGACCAACAGAAGATCTTAAGGACTTAGGCTATGTCTACAGCTGGGCTTCTGTAGCGCTTCACTTAATACTTCTGTAGTTGTAGAATAAAGGAGGGTTAGTAGGCAGCAGGATGTGTTACAAATTATGGTAATGAGCCATAAAGCCACTGTCTCTGTTAAATCCATGGTTTTCAAGTATCCAGTAGAGTTATGAATTTAAGTTCCCAGGCTTGTCTTTTAAAGAAGGTGTTGTTCAGGTTTTCTTTGAGGACAAGGACTGAGAGGTCAGAAGAACAGAAAGAAATATAAGGATGCAAATTTCAGTACAGTGACTTTCAACAACAAAAAAAGCTGAAAAAAACCAACAACAAAAACCTGCGTAACACTAACAGTAAAATATAACATTCCTGGAAAATATGCCCTGCCCAAGAAGCTGAATGTACATATCCAAAACAGGGACCCTATCTAGCATTATGCAGATTTAAGGGAGATATGGTAGAGAGAAAGATGTGACATAGACAGAACAGCGATAAGATGAAAGAATTGTCCAGTGGCAGCCTGGGACTTTTCAGGAAAGCCTGGTTCAATTCATTCCCTACACAAGTCATTTAGTCTCTCTGCCTTGGTTCTCCATTTATAGACTGGAAAATAATTATACTTCCATACCTCACAGGAATGGTCTGGGCCTAAATAAATTGAAGATTGTGAAAGGTGTTGGGTACTACAGTAATGGGGATTATATATGTACCTAGGATAGATAGAATTGTTAATGCTGGATCATGATAATGCAGAAAATAGTGGAGGGTAGGAGGGGGGGAAATTCAGCAAGAACAGAGAACATTCCTTAGTGAAATGTCCATATTAGACTTGTTTACAGAGCTACTGAGGTCTTACCACGAGAGCAGACAGATTTCTCACGCTTCCTTAGTTTATCTGCGTTGAAAAATACCACAGAAACATCATCTCTGTAACATTTCTGCTTTTCCTCTTGAGGCCAAAAGAAGAGATGCAGAGATAAGTGAGGGAAATAGTTCACCAAGTGATTATGAGTCTCAAAGAATGTTCAATTTGCGCATAAACTAAAGTAGGTTCAGATCAGTTACATAACAAATGAAATCTAGTCTCAAGTTTGCTGCTGACCTGGTGCATGACCATGGACAAGTCACTTCAACACTCTATGCCTCAGTTTCCCCATCTATAAAATGGGAATAATTATACTTACCTTCTTTTGTAAACTGCTTTGAGATCTATAGATGAAAAGCACCATATACAAACTGAGCATTTATTATTATACATTGTTAATTCCCCTATCCTTGATCTCCTCTGGCTTGTCTAAAAAAAAAAAAGTCATGCCTCCTGTACTAATTCTCTCTCACTTTCGTTTATCATTTGAGATGGAATATGGTAGTTCTGTACCTTACAAGTCAGCAGGCTAGATGTGCTGAACAATTTTCTTTTAATACTTACAATGTAATTGATACTTATTGGAAAATTTGTTCACATACTGCTGGCTTGGTATATGATTTGCTGGATTTTACAAAACCTAATAAAAAAGTAACAGATATTAAGTTAAGAAAAGTATTACATAGATGCCAACTGCTCCCAACTTGGAGTCAGTTCCTATTTTTCACCAGAATGTTTCTTACATCCATTCTGGCCCACCAAAAAAATAAATAAAATTTAAATAAAAATAAAAATAAAAATAAATCGATTCCAGTGCATTTCAAACGGGAAGAAAAGTCCCTCCAAAAATCCTGATTAATAGCTTTCAGAAATTGACATTTATGTCCATACATAACTCACAAGTTTTCAAAAAATAACTAGATTGGAAGGAAAAACGACAGCTGAGATATTAGAAAACTCAACCAATGTGAAGTGCATAATAGATGATGCTCCATATGGCACTTAGTAACATTAGGAAAAAAAGCTTCTCTTTTCCTGACCTAGTTTTTTCCATCAGGCAAGGAAATCAGAAGATACACAGCTTGAAAGGAACAATGTCTTCACTATGCCAGACTAAAAGGGAAATCTTTAGATAGGGTGGTTTGCCTCTGAATGAGATACTGGGCCAGATTATGTTACACCAGTATAAATTTGGAGTAATTTCTCCATTGTGTTCATTGGAGTTATCCTAGATTTACAGTGACAAAACTGAGTTCAGAATCTGATCCACTCTTGTTTTTGTGGATATCAAACATAAAAAATGACATGTCTGAAGTAATTACTAATCTAGGGACTAGACTCATAATAAAGAATTTGTAAACTAACATAATTTGATAACTATGTTGTGCATCAGGATTACAATCTTAAACCCATTCTAGTAGCTTGATTATAAAGGACAATTACTGCATTTATAGTCAGTTGGGGAGAATATTACTAGATTCAAATATAAATGTTAAACTAAACAAAATATAGCATAACAGCAGCAAATGAACCCACAATACAATTTGTTTGGTTCCCAACATATGACATTCCCTTATTCTTAGAAAATCTAGTTTTGCAAAATAGTTTGTATTGTGACAGGTCACATTGTTGGATTTTTCCATCTGTACTTTCTAAAATGGTTGCAACCATTTCCTTCTGGGGTGGACCAACAGATTATTGCAATATGCTCTTCATGGAACTATGTCTGAAAAATTCCTGGAAACTTCAGCTCATGGAGAATAAACCCAACTGAGAGGATTTAGTAGTGTTCTCTCAGCAGCAGATTACATTGGTTTCTGTGCTCTGCAGTGGCTCCTAGTCTGTTTTCAGATGACTTTAAGGTGTCGGTGCTGACCTTTAAAGACCAGGTCTTGCTACTTCAGAGATCAATTCTCACTGCAAATGTCAAAATTTTCACATAATCACCTATGGAGCTGGAGCTAGTAGTTCCTTTGTTTAAGGAGGAGCCAGCTGGTGATTTCAGAGAGAAGAGTTCTTCACTGTGGAATTTACACTCCTCTCTACATCCTCCACTTCATCCAGCACAGCCAAAATTTGCTGATTTCAATGATAGGCTGTAAAGCATATTTTATTTCCCATGCTGTTGAGGGAATGTATGAAAGGGCTGAAGGTAGGTTAAGAGTGCTTTTATGTAGATATTGATTGGACTGAATTGCTTTGGTACGTGATTTCATAAAGGTTAGGGAGGCATACTTGATCTAAATAAAGTTAAAGACTAAAAGAGAGGATTATTCAAAGGAATCATAGACAGTAGAGCTGTAAATGACCTACTTGTTCACTTTGTCCATCTCTCTGAGAAATACAGAATTGTTCCCTACTATGTTTTGCTAATGCATTGTCCAGCCTAATTACAAATGTGATCTAATGAAGCTTTCATTCCACTTCCCTTGGGAGAATGCTTCAGAGTTCTATTTGACCCCACTGTAAGGAATATTTTCCTGATTTTCAGCCTTAAATTAAATTATCTTTTTCTAGAGCTGACCAAAATTTTCAAACAAGAAGGTTTTTTCCACCCCACCAGAAAATGTCAAAAACAATATTTTTCATGAAAAATTGTCAACCTTACCAAAAATTTCATTTTTAATGACAAACTTCATGCTTTTTTTTCCCCCCAGTCCAGATTTTCTATAAATGAAACTTTTCTATAATACTTTTTATAGAAATTTAGGTGGTAAATAATTTAAAAATTGCAAAATATTAAAAAACAGAACACAAAAAATGTCATTTCAAACACTTGGAAACATATATGTGGCCCTCCATGGAGGCAATGGTGCATGGCATGAGGAGGGTCGGTCCCCAGAGCGAGGGGCCAGCCAAGGGCAATGGGGCATGGCATGGCAGGGATGGCCCTGCCCAGTGCGAGGGTACTATGTACAAACCGGCAGCTGCCAGATGCACTGGCCTGCCTGGCACTGTGTTGCCAGCATGCCCCTTCCCCTTGGGGGTAGGCCCATGTCATGCCACACATCCCCCTGCCCAACACAAACACCCCCCAACTCTCTATGCCCAGCACCCCCCCGACCCTGCCACAAATGCACAGCGCCCTGCACAATACCACCCCTGTTCAGCACCCCCCTGCCCACAGCCCCAGCACAACTGCCCAGCACCCCACACACAAACCCCACACCCTAGTGCCCCAACACACACATCTTCCCCACCCCCTCACAGCCCAGCACCACCCCAGACCCCCCAGAGACCCCCTCTCCCACGCCCTGCCTCCCAGCTGCACTCACCACCCTCCCGGGATGTTACTGTGTCTGCTGGGCTGAGCCAGCAGTGCAGCCAGGGCTGGTCCCAGGGGGGCAGGAAATTGCTCCAGCCCCTTAGGAGTGGTGCGATCTGCCAGGCCAGGGCCTGCCCCAGCCATGCTCCCTCAGAACCCACTTGCCTGGAAGGGCCCAGCCAAGCACTCTCCCACCCCAACATCTCCCCCCACCTGACTGAAACTGGCCAGGCTTCTGCACCAGACCCAGGCAGCTCAGCTCTGGGGAGACAGGTGGGGCCCCACGGGTGATGGGAAGCAGAGACTGCCCGGAGCTGGAAGTGCACTGGGGTCCGGCCAGGGGGCTGAAAGGAGCTCTCAGCCGGCTGGCAGGCAGGCCAAGAGCAGCAAGTGGTGGGTGCGGCTGGCAGAGTCTCAGGGGGCAGTGCAAGCAGAGCAGGCAGGGGCCCCTTCTGAGCATGGGCCCAGCTCCATGGCACCATTGTAAACCTGGGACTGCCTTCAGATACTGTTTTGCTCAGCAATACATATTTAGCTCTTTTAACATTTCATAAATCACTTTCTTCCGGGGATTACCAGGTATTGTTCTTAACTATTTGATAACTGGGACATAATCCAAACTAAATGTTTTTTAAGAATACAAATTGCATAGTATTTCTAAGTAGGGAAAAAAAAAACTCAGTTCATAGCCAATATTTACAGAGACAATTAATTATGAGGACACAACTGAAAATATGTGCATCACAATCTCAGAAAAGAGTAAGCCAGATGTCACAGCAAATGGAAAGTGTTGCATACGCCTAGCAGTCCAAAATCATTCACATTTCACATCTGCAGTAGGTAGTCATCTTACATGAAATTGGAAAGGAGGAAAGACCTAGCAGAAACAAACCTATTGGGCTGTCAGACAGATGGAAGGAGGGGGGATAGATCTTTAATTGAAAGCTCTTGAAGATTCCAAAAACAGAGTCAAGACAAAGGAACTGCACAAAGCCCATGGAATCTACTGACAGAGTCAACCATTTCTTAGATCAGGATATGTAAAACTCATCTTGTGTAGGATGCAGGTGGAGAGGAAAAGTGATGGACTCCCTCAGGCACAACGGGCTTGTCTACACTTACAGCACTGCAGAGGCACAACAGCATTGGTCCAGCGGCATCACTGTAGCACTAAGTGAAGATACTACGTATGCTGACAGGAGAGCTTCTCCATTCAGCAGAGGTACTCCACCCCTTTGAGAGGTGGTAGCTATGTTGATGCTAGAAGCCCTCCCATCAACATAGCACAGTCTACACTGAGAGTTAGGATTTTCCACTCCACTGAGGATGTAGTTATACTAACATGAGTTAGACCAAGCCAAGATACTATCTGCAGCATATCTGAGACTTAAGGATCTATAGTGCTATGTGCACTCCTTTGTGGGTATTGTTGAGAGATGAATACCCTGCTCAGGCCTAGCTGTCCCTTCACGTTCCCTTCAGCTAAGCACGTTCACATTTCAACCTCTTCTCCCCATAAGCATAAAGCCCACATCATGTGCAAAAGGCATAATCTAAAGAAAATAGACAATTGTCAAAACAACACACAGCTAGAAGATAAAATTCCATTTTCTATTCCGGAGATCCATTTCCAATCATCTCTAGCAACTGGTTATTTTGCCTTTTGCAAATTTGGAGGAAGAATGAAGTTAAAGTTGGGTGGACAGTGTAAGTCGGGGTAGTCAATTTTTTTTTGTCAAGGTTCAAATTTCTTGGTCAAGATATAGTTAAGTTACAGACCCCAGAGAAAATAATAAAAAGACCAATAATTATAATGATAATAAGTAAATTAAAAGATTTCCGGATCCATTCAAAAGCATCTGGCAGTCCAGATTTGGCCCACGATCTGCCTATTGACTACTTATGGTGTAAGTCATATGGAGTGATTAAGAGGTTTATAGCACTGGGAACTGATTAGACCTCCTAATGCTTCATTACCAGACTTCTTAATGCTTTTTATGAGGCAGGAGAGTTGAAGTTGTAGAAATTGTGTTAAAATTCTCTCTCATTTGGGAACTTTGTTAACTCTCCATTGAAACAAACACATAAGATTCAGGAGGCCCCATTCCAGTTTTCAAGGAAGAGTTCTGACTTTCTAGAGGATATCCCAGCTGGGTCCTGCAACCTATGCATTCAAATATTAAGGAATTCTAAAATAACTTTGGAACTGATGCAAAATCATAATGCTAAGATTTAAGAATTTTGTCCCAAAGGTTGTCATTTTGAAAGTAACAAGATCTTTTGTGGACCCGGTAGGTAGCTACAGAGACTGATTTTGCTTGCACAGGCCTTAGATGCATAGGACCACCATTCCAGATCAGACCTTTCATCCATCATGTCCAGTATCCAGCCTCAGTAGAAAAAAAATCCATAATACACCTATCCAATAGTGCAACACTAGACTCAAAAAAAACCAAAAACACACCACCTTCTTATCCCCTGTGGTGATGAGTTTAACTCTTGAAGAATGACATTTTACTTCCTTTATCTTAACATAGTAACCACAAATAAGAGGAATGGAACACAAATGAAATGGAATATGGAATCATAAAAATCATAAACGGAAAAGACCTCGAAGGTCATCAAACCTATTCCCCTGCCATTTCACTATTGTCCCTTAAAGTATATTTACCTAGTCTAATTTTAAAGTATCTTAAGTGAGTGTGTTTCCATCACCTCACTTACAAATAGAGGCTTCATCAAATGTCAGGAGAAATGACTCCTGCACTGTGTATCGGATTGGGTGTTATTACACTTTTCTATTATTTGGTTTCTCTCTGCTTGCCTTATTGTAAAATGAACAGTATAAAAAAACCTCAGATATTTCTAAAGCTCTTATTCCAATATTTAAGTATTGGAAGGAAGGGCAAGTATAATAGATGAAAAAATATTTCGTATTACAGTTGAACCTATAGATCCAGTTAGGATCAGAGCCCCATTGTATTAGGTGCTGAACAGAGTAAAAGATGGTCTATGCCCTGAAGAGTTCACAATCTTATTAAAACAGGATACAATAAATGGGTATAAAACAAATCTACAAGGATGGGATGACAAGGGAAACAATCATGAGAAAAAGCTCTCTGTATATAATCTACAATAATCACTTAAAATTTTATTTCTCAAAACTTTCCTGCCCATAAGCTCATTTGCTGGAATATTACCAGCAAGTGAACATGAAAGAGTAGTGATTACTGTATAAGTGATGTTGCTTAAAAGTTCAAACAGAGTATTAACAAATTCTGTGTATCATTCATCCAGCTTTCTTTGTGGATTAATTAATTAAGGAAGGGGCAAATAAAACTTCAGTGGAGTAAGCTGCCTGTTTATAATGAGTTAAAAAAAATTACTTGTCCTGAAAAAGTTAATGTAGATAATGAATTAATTTGGGAATTAACTATCCAAATGGAATTTCTTTCCATCTGTCACCTAAAATAGGGGCTTGTCTACATGGGAGATTTTTCTAGTTAAACCGTTAGAGTAATACATCTAGGGCCTGTCTGCACAGGGAAGTTTTACAGGTAGAGAGGTAGTGTGTGAATTTAAACTGATGTATACTGGCATAACTCACCCACATGGACATTTATTCCAGTAAAAAAGCTTTTTTTCCAATTTGTGTTATGTCACTTTGGAAGTAGTTTGAGCTAAACTAAAAAAAAAAAAAGCCACTTACACTGGAATAAGAGTGTCCACATAGGGAATTATAGCCCCATAGCTATGCTGATGAAATTTCCTCATGTAGACAAGCCTTATTACTGTATAAGCCAGTACAGGGCTGGTAATTTCCTAAAAGAACTCTGATCATCTGGAAATGCTCTTTAAGATGATGGCCTGCTTTAAGCATATACGCACACACACCTGTGACCACAGGGGGACTCTCTAATGATCTATGCCTAAGCAGCGTGAACTTCCCTGTTCCAAACACAATGTCTATGTAGTGTCAAAAAGGCAACATCATGACATGACGGTGCAATTATGCATGATGCAATGTTATATCATGAAGACACAAACATTGCAAAGTGATTGTTAGTCTGGGGGACTCAAATCTTTACACCAATGCTGTTTATGTTCTACTACGTTTTTTTAAATAGCACCCCTTTTCCTATTTTTGTTGCATTGTATGTCTCATACCGCCCACACCTACCATGCTTTTGCCTTCTCCCTTCCCCATTTTTCCACATTGTACCAAAATTATTAACTACAATCTGCATTTGCAGAGGTTCACTTTTTTTTGTCTGAATAAAAGCAGCTGCTAGCAATGCATAGATGTAAAAAACTATGCTTAAGTTAATCTCTGAAAGGAGATGAACCATAAATGGTTATTTTAAAAATGCTAGTGCTTCCTTTTACATATCAGAGGCTGCATGTTATGCTATTAAACAAAAGGAGCCCTTTTAAACTGGTAACTTAGAAATTTTGGCCAAAGTTTTCAAATTTGTCTGATGAAAGTTTTTATTGCTCTACTTAGGTTGCTTCTCTTTTAGGTGCGCCTACATGTAGGTTTAGGAATTTAATTTTACGTCCCTGGTTTTGATAATGTTGATCACTTCTACACAACCTATAAACGTGCTATATCATAGCTCATTAATTGTATGGACAGGTTAAGGATCCCCTCGGAGAAAAATAGGTCTGAAGAGTCCTCCCCTTAACCTTGCCACACCTGACATTACTGACTTAATGCTCCGCCCATTTGGATGATACACAACTGCTACTACAATGTTTTCACCTGTTATGTAATTGCTGCATCTGTTAAACTCTAATTAGAGCTTTTCTTGTACAAGAAGGGCGAACATCTGTTTGCAGCTACTAATTAGTAACACCAACATTCTTGTCAAGATGGCATAGACAGTCTGCGTGCATGTGACCTTGTCTACACCAGCATTTGGGGGGAATCTTACCAAATTGCAATAGCACTGGTGGGAGCATTAGTGTGGGCATCTTATTCTAGACAGTCTCTCCTGAGTATGACTGCCCGTACTCTGTCTATGCTAATGCTCCCGTATTGATACCACCAGTGAAGTTGCCTCAATGGGAGTATGAGGGAAGATTTCCCAAAAAGTGCTAATAGAGACACAGCCATAGTAGGTTTTTTTCCTGTAATTATTACTGTAAAGCAGCCTGGAGGAAAGGGTCCCCACTAGGTAGCTTTTCATACATTTTTGCTACTTTGTGGAGAATGCAAAAACTTGCAAATATAGAGGCTCTCATATGTACATGCATCCACCCTTATGAAAGAGCTCAGTGGCATTTAATTCAAAGTTATGTTTCTACAGTATTTTAACAAAGGAAAGAAGTCAATTAAATTCTGTAAGATGCTTTTCAAATGTCTTTAGAGAGACAATATCCTTTCTCTAGTCGTTCTATAGGTTTTTAGAATAATTTCTATGGATCCCTTTTTAATTTCTGTAAAACCCTATCTGTTTAATCCCCATCAGATTCTATAGATCTTTTTCATAACAGCAATTATGACATATTTCTGAGCCATTTGCCACATGTGGAGAAAGAACTGGAATTTTGTTGCTCTCCGGGACCAATGCCTGCAGTTAACAGAAAATTCTTTGGCACCTTTTCGTGGCTTCTGCTGCAAGGTACAGAAATAGCTGTGCCTGGTTAAGCCCTTGCAAAGTCTGCTGTTGCTAACAGAATTCCAGGAAGCCTTGGCTGTTCTAAGCACCATAAAATCATTCCTTCCAGCTATGGAAAATATCTAATCCTTTCAGGACATCTGATTACACAATATGCAAGGACAATGGAATATCACAATAACGCTGCAATCTTAAATATCTTGGTTCCAGTGCAACCCTCCTTATCCAAATAAAATTGCCTTTAACATGGGGAAGGTTTTGTAAGATCTGCACATGGTCAGTGTTTGCTTAACAGTTAGTTGCATATCTAGGGCATACTTAAACAGGTGGGTTTAGTTTCACGTTCCCTAGTTCAGTTGGCTAACAGTGACCACTCTCCGTTGGTCCTCAACCATTCACATAAACAGAATCTGTGATACTATTGTGCGTATCTGTAACAGGATCAGAAAAGAAAGTCTGATATTTAGAGATAATCCATCATGGCACTAATGTTGCCAACTCTCATGATTTTGTGGCATGTTTTATGATGTTTGGTGTGTTTCTTAAAGACCCAGCTCCTGAAGTCGCATGAATATATGAGAATCTCAGCTTTCTCTCTTCCCAATTATGTCCCTATCCCTCCCCCCCTCAATCCCCCGGGTGAGTTTCTAGGCCCTGGGGTTGTGGAGAAAAACTTGAAATGTGACCTGAGTATACCATAAAGATTAAAAAAAAACGTAAATGAAAAAAACATTTTTAAGCCACTCATGTTTGGGAGGGCAGAGGGGCTGAAGGATGATTTGTGAATGCTTGGGGTTTACCATACTGCACTTCAAACATAGGCTCAACCAAATACATGAGAACAAACAAAAAAGTAGGTAATACCTACAACAGGAATTCAGGACCATGAGTCCAGATCACTAGCACCAAAAGCTTAAGCCAATACCAGAAAATGCTGCACACAACTATTAACAAGTCTAATGTATGGAAACAAATGTGGGCATCATAGCAACCTCGAAAGATACAGGACACAATCACTATGGTCATGTATAATAGCATCAAGTAATTTACCAGAAATAACCCCTTGACTCTATACAGTCACAACGATGCATGCAAAATAACTTTGCCCTGACCTGCATGCGACACGCCCACTGATGCGGCAAGAAATTGTGATAGACTGTGTGGTATCACAGTGTCATACAGTGCCAGTTTTTCCCTCATACATAGTGCTCAGTAATGATTCGCAGACCACCATCCTCACTTGGCTCTGATCAAGGTGGGAATACTTCTGGGATAAATAATGTGCATTCATTTTATTCCCTGTTTCAGAATGTCTTCATGTTGACCAGTGAACCTGTTGATGTTTCAACATCTTAACATATGATCACGTGGGATTCACAAAGTGCCAGCAAGTTGGCAGCTCAAAACTGTGGACTGCATGCAGACATGGTCGAAAGAATATATAGTTAATGTTCTTAATTGCTATTATCCGGATTCTGGTCTTTATATTAGCAAATACATTTGTGGCTCTCTGGACAGGTTCCCAATGTTTAAGGTGTGGTTGGTGAAGTTCAGGATAGGGAGAAAGGTGATGTTAAGCCATTTTCACATCCCCCTTGATCGTGAGGCTAGCCACCAATGATAGGAGACTATAGGCTTGATCCTATGGGCTATTCTGGCAGCCAAATGCCGGAGCACAGAGGTACCCCAGTCATGCCTCTTCTTTCAGAGGGGTGATGGCATAGGAGCTGCTACTACATCTCTTCACCACCTGAAGATTCCCCCAGGGAGGTGGGGTTCTCAGGCAACTAGATCAAACAGGTTTCAAGCTGTTCTGCACCACCAGAGCAGCTGGAGCAGGGACCAGTATCTGGTACAACACATCCATCCATCTCTAGAGGCCATTTTTGCAATGGACCCAAGATCTTCCCTAAGAATCTGAAGGGATTTTTTCCCTGCAGTAGGATCCTAATGGTTACACAATATCTTCTGTTAATTTAAATCCTATGTTAATGAATGACAGCATGTGGGAAAGGAGGATTGAAGGGGTTAAAGTTATTGGTTGACTATAGATTTCTGAGTTTTTATAAAGTGTAAGATATTAACTATGGCCTTTTTATTTTTAAATTAATCTCATGCTACTGCATGACTGCCTGGCCTGGACATTAAAGTAATCTGTTGATTAAAAGACTAATTATAGCATGGATCGAGAGCACTACCTGCCCATGATTGTCTTGCCATTCTGCCACTGCTGTCTTGGTGATTACTATGCAGTGGGTGCTTGTCCACTAGAATCTGGCCTTCAGCCACCAAACTTGTCTCTCGTTTAGTATAAACAGCCATTAGACAGCAATTGCTTTCAGTCCCAGAGTTGAACTGGTAAAATAACTATGGGCTGTTTCAGAATAGGCTATCATACCACCAAAGATGCAAATGTATCTAAATGCTTTTCAAAGCAGGAACTCATTCAAAATAATGGTTCTTTTGTTATCACTATTATGTAAATCTGTATATCAAGAAGTTCTGAGGTCAAATGGTATTTATGGTAACTGACTATATCAACTGCTTCAGGGTCACTGTGGTCTATTGTGTCAATCTCTATTCAGTGTCAGATTGACAGTGTGTCAAATTAGGAAGGCCAAAAAAGAATTTAAAGAACAGCTATCCAAAGACTCAAAAAGTAACAGCAAACAAAATTTTAAGTACACCAGAAGCAGGAAGCCTGCTAAACTGGTTAAATGGGTAACTGGTTAAAAGATAGGAAAAAGGGTAGGAATAAATGGTAAGTTTTCAGAATGGAGAGAGGTAAATAGTGGTGTCCCCCAGGGGTTTGTACTGGGACCAGTCCTATTAAATATTCATAAATGATCTGGAAAAAGGGCTAAACAGTGAGGTGGCAAAATGTGCAGATGATAACTATCTTGAGTAGCTTTTTGTAAGACCCAGGCAGACTGTGAAGAGCTACAAAAAGATCTCTCAAAACTAGGTGACTGGGCAACAAAATGGTAGATAGAATTCAATGTTGATAAATTCAAAGTAATGCACATTGGAAAACATAATCCCAACTATACATATAAAATGATGGCGTCTAAATTAGCTGTTACCACACAAGGAAGATCTTGGAATCATTGTGGATAGTTCTCTGAAAACATCCACTCAATGTGCAGCAGCAGTCAAAAAAGCAAACAGAACGTTGGGCATCATTAAGAAAGGGATAGATAATAAGACAAAATACATTTCCCCTATATACATCCATGGTACGCCCACATCTTGAATACTGCGTGCAGACGTGGTCGCTCCATCTCAAAAAAGATATATGGGAATTGGAAAAGTTTCAGAAAGGGGCGACAAAAATGATTAGGGGTATGAGGAGATTGGAAATGAGGAAATGATTCTGTATGAGGAGAGATTAATAAGAGTGGGACTTTTCAGCTTGGAAAAGAGAACACAAAGGGGAGATATGATAGAGATCTATAAAATCATGACTGGTGTGGAGAAAGTAAATAAGGAAGTGTTATTTACTCCTTCTCAAAATACAAGAACTAGGGAGTCACCAAATGAAATAGGGAGCTGGTTTAAAACAAACAAAAGGAAGTATTTTTTCACACAACAGACAAGCAACCTGTGGAATTCTCTGTCAGAGGATGTTGTGAAGGCCAAGACTATAACAGGGTTCAAAAAAAGAACTAGATAAGTTCATGGAGGATAGGTCCATCAATGGCTGTTAGCCAGGATGGGCAGGGATGGGGTCCTTTGTTTGCCAGAAGCTGGGAATGAGCGACGGAAAGGATCACCTGATGTTTCCCTGTTCTGTTCATTCTGTCTGGGGCACCTGGCACTGGCCACTGTTGGAAGACAGGATACTGGGCTAGATGGACCTTTGGTCTGACCCAGTAGGGCTGTTCTTACAATACTTGTATGTCAAGTCTCAGCCTGCAACACATTTTAATTACCTAAATCATAAAATGGTTTCCTGGTTTTTCTCCTGCGCTGCCCTTGATCTCTGTGCACTTTAGTTTATTCCTCACTCACACTCACATTCATGCCCATAAACACAGCTGCAAACAAATTTTCATTGGAAAATGCCAATTAGTCCAACCCAAAGTGTTTCATGGAAACCGTTGTAATGAATTTTAGTCAGATCACAGTTCCCTTGCAAACCGGCCAGGTTCCCTGACAGCTTGCCTAGGACTCTGAAGTCTGCAGTCTGGGGCTTCCATGCTCCCTGCGCAGAGCTAGGGTTCTAACGGATGATAACCAGACCCACAAGACACCACCCCCGCTCCACCTCTTCCCGTGAGGCCCGCCCCCATCACTCATAGGGTCTTCACCAGCGTGGCCGAGGCTGCCTTGCCTGCGACCCGTGGGATGCACAGGGCCACGCGCTGCCACAAGCTGCATGAGCAGCCTGGCCCCAGAGGCAGTGCTGCTGCATGGCCTCCTTCCTTCTACTTAGGGTTGCCACATTTTCCACAGATTATAAAAAACCAAAAAAAAAACCCCCATCACAATGGAAATCAGGGCTTGCCAAATGGCACCTGGACACACAAGCCAAAACCCAGAGCTGGGAACCTGGCAGTCTTGGCTCAAGCTGTGGACCCATAGCAGGGAGCCTGGAAGCCCTGAGACCCTCAACTGGAGCTGGGCCTCTCAAGCCTTCTGTGCTCCTTGCCACTGACCCAGAAGCCTGGAAAACTCCTAGGCCAGTTGGGAGTCACACAGCTAAGGGAGTTGCAGGCACAGCAACGTGGTAGCCTTAGGGTACATGGCCCCAGAGCAGTCCTCATGACAGAGCTCCTTTAGAGTCCCAGACCTACCTCCCAACAGTGAAGCTGCAGGGGATCATATTTTGTTTCAGAAACACCATGTTTAGGTATCTCAAATGAAACTTTTTGGATCCTTGGATTTGTGACAAATTTCCTACAAAGATTCATTTAAGTTTTGACCAGCTCCATAATAGACCAACAAATTCCCAAGCAGATGTACTAAGGAATACCACACTGCTGGTGATCACGTGAAGCCTCCGTGGTGTGATACAATTGCCAATGATGGAAATACACTGAATACCCAGCCAGGTCGATCTCGGTGGCACTCAATCTGTAAAGTGGCTGGATCCCCTTGGCATTTGCCAGGATCATGAGTTATGACAGATTGAAAAGGTCTTTCTCCTTTTGAAAAGAAATAAAGCAGCTCCCCTTCCACTTTGCTCACCTCGTGCTTTTGAGCAGGGTATAAACCCTACAGGACTCTACCTCCCATTATTATTTATCATTTGTATTACAGTAGTGACTCGGTCCCCTTGCAGTAGCATAGCCATGGGGGGAGGGGGGGTGGAACGGGGCAGTGGCCGCTCCCACACCGAGCAGAAGTGGCGCCTTTTTAATTTTTACTCACCTGGCAGCGCTCCGGGTCTTGGGTGGCGGGTCAGGCGGCGCTCCAGGCGGACACCCCTCCCCCCGCACCGCAATGCCGCTGAAGACCAGAGCGAGTGAAGGACCCGACGCCGAAGTGCTGCTGAAGACCCGGAGCGCCGCCGGGTGAGTACGAGTGGGTGGCGCCTTTTTTCTCTCTGCTCCCCCTGTTTTCTCCACCTGGCTATGCCACTGTCTCCTTGTGCTATGCACTGTACAAACAGATTAATAGACAGTCTTGCCCCAAAGAGTTTACAATCCAAGGGCTTGTCTACACTTACAGCACTGCAGTGGCATAGCTGCAATGCTGCAGCGCTGAGTGAAGACACTATCTATGCCGAAGGGAGAGCTTCTTCTATCAGCGTAGGCACTCCACCTCCAAGAGATAGTGGCTATGTAGATGGGTGAAGCCCTCCCATCCACATAGCACCGTCTACATCGGGAGTTCAGTGAGTATAACAGCGTTGCTCAGGGGTGTGGACTTTCGAAGATAGAAGGTCAGCGAAGGGAATATAGTATATAAGCAAAAAGAATAAAATGATGGTTTGAAAGTCTCATATTTGCATTAGTAAGCGTGGCATTTCCATGGATAATTTCCATTAAAGGTGGCAGTGCTGAGTGTCTCCATTAGCCAGCCTGGTTAATGGGGAAATTAGCTTTGCAGTTCACCTAACCGTTGAGCATTTAAAAAATGAATTAGAACCCTGAAATTGTGTTACACACGGGAGCAGAGTCTGTTACCCTAGCTCATACAAGGGGAGTAGCACCTTACTCCATGAGTAATTCCATTCCTTTCAGTGAAATTATTGGAGGAGTGGGATACTATTCAACATTAGTAAGTATGGCAGAATCTGGCCTATGAAGTGCAGGTATGGAATAGTCTTTGCTGCTCAGTCATTTTATTGTAATGGAAGTACTGCATTTTGTCACACATTCCTGTAGAATATGAATCCAGCTGCCCTCCATTTGAGTTCAGATTCCTATGCTATTCACAGCATTAACAGCTTAGCTGGAGTCCTGTCATCTAACCTACCAGGTGTTCCGACAGAGTAGCAGTTCAAAAGAGAAAAAAATATTTCTGTCAGTCACTCAGTAACACAATCCTGAAACAAGCTGTGTTATACAATTGGCACTGTTCAGATCTCTCCCTTTCATTGGAGGGGACAACACTGAATACTTGCAAGTCACATGGAAGTCATGTTCCAGTTATTCTTTGACAAGTGCAGATTACTGTTTCTCTAAGCCAAGTTATGACATCAGTGGTACCTACCAGAAATTATAGTGCAGCTCAAATGTGGCATTTGGAATTGGTGCCCTGTAGCTCTTTGGTCATTCCAGTTCATGTGTCACAGACTTCATAAAACGAGACTGTGGGTTCTTCCCCTTCCCCCTCCCCGTTACTGAACTGATTCAAAATAGCTCATGTCACTAGTCCCAAATAAAAATGAGTGACGGATGAAGAAATCTCAGTGGTTACTCCCACTGCCCACAGTGAGTCTTATACAAAAGAGGAACCTAGAGGTTAAAATTGACAGTATTCAATAATCCCACAAGAGAATCCATGTTTTGGCAGAAGAGGAAGCTACTGTATTATAAAAGTAAGATTTGATAATTTGATAGATTACATTTTGTATAGAGTAAAATATGATTTTCTCTTCATATTTTGATTTATTACACAACTGGATATATAAGTGCCATTTGCCTTTTTAGATACTGAGAAGTTTAATATTACTTTTTCCCCCTTTTCTAGGTTTGATTTTTTAAAATTTTATAGGAAAATAATCAGACTCTGCTCAGTTGATAAAGTCTCAGATGTACTCTCCTTCTAATTTGTTTTTCTCACTTGCATTAATTCAATTTCTTTGGGTTTTTTATTTTGCTTCCTCATAATATGTCTGTGTGTTGATATGAGAACTTGTGTAGTTACTCACAAAAGAAAATCTGGAACCTTATAGATTTGTAGAGAGACACTTTTAACCTAAAGATGCATCCTACATACGTATATAAGCACATTTTAGATCCTTATTAAAAACAGTTTTTAAAAAGTACATTAAGTGTACCATTTTAACATCTCTACAGTGCTGTATAAAGCTACATTTAGGCAAACAAATCTTACTTGATGTCACTAAAAGTAGAAGACTAATTAGTGCTTGATAAAGATGAGAGCTCAAGGGAATGATATGGCTTAAGGCCCCTCGCCCCATACAAAGTCTACTGAAGATAATGGCAGTCTATCATCTTCAGTGGACTAGGTGCCTAGGACATTCCGATCAAAATAAGAGACCCTAAACGTTCATATTCAATGTGCAATCAAACTGGTCGGACAGTGAAGCTGGTTGAAAATTTTCTGACTAAGCCTCTTTTCGAAAGGAAAATGCATTTTAAGCCAAAATAAAATATTGTGGGAATATTTTTAGTTTGACCAAGGTTTTTTTTTTGTTTTGTTTTCAAACACACATTTTGGAAACAAAGCTCTCAATTTAAAAAAAAAAAAAAATGTTTCACTTGGAAGGGATTCTCTCCTGCTCACTTCCCTCCTTTCCCCAATGGAAAAAAGAGTGAGTGTATGATTTTCCCCTCACCAACACACTGTTTCAGTGAAGAAAATAAAAGAAAAGGAAATTTTATTTTTTCCACAAAATATACTCCTCACTGCCTCAGCTTTATTTAATACACTAAAGCATTAATGAAAGCAAAAGTGTTATGAGAAAAAAGTTTCATATTTTATTAATTAGCAGATATTATCTATGTATTTTAATATAGGTTTCAGTTCTGGGGGAGTCAACTAGAAACATTCAAAATATATATTTGTATGAATAACCGAGAGAAAAATTGATAAAAAGTTAAAATGTTTTTCCTCTGTTTTTACCAAAACCAGCTATTTTTGTTAAAAGCAACAAGCAAGATTCATTCCTAGTTCTACAGGCTTCTACTGGTATAGACCATATCAAAAAGGTTCCCCCAATGATTGATCACCCACACACCTCACTCCACCATCCTCCCTGCAAAAAAGGAGAGAGAGAGAGAAAGTAAGTTGCAGTAGCAAAATACTGGTTATAACCTTCCTTGCACCTTAGAGGGGGCCTGCAGTTACCCAAACTAAACCCATAAAATAGTAGGATTAGTGAAAGCGTGTGGTCAGGATATGCAGAAGCGTATTGATTTAACACCTTCCTGAAGTAGCTTCTGCCTGCAGACCAAAATTTACAGGAATAACTAAGCTATACTGACAAACACCTTTATACTAGTAAAAAAGTATGGCCACACTACAGGGTTGTACTGCTGTAATTATATCAGTTTAAGCCAATGTTATGATAGGGGTACAAAAACCATGTGCAGATCCGTTTCCAGCAGAAATCAAAGTTGCTTCCAAGCAGAAGGCACAAGGGAGAGCAGTGAAAAACCTATCAATCTCCCCCCGAGTGAATTTCCCTGGACTACAGGAGACAAGGCTGGTGCAGGGATGCAGAGACTATCTTAACAGATTTCATGCTACATTTTTCAAGTGTGATTTGCAAACCTGACAGGTCAGCTGTGCATTCCAGTGCACTGCACAACCCAATGCCTTAAAATTTGACTGCATAGTTATGAGGTTACTCTTTTACAGTGATTGAAGTTATCCTTGCCAATGTACTGAAATCTTATTCTGCAATGCAGAGCCAAATGTAGTAAGTGACCTGTTTCAGCAAAAACACAATTTGGACTATGTGTAATTATTAAAATTGTGTTTTGTCAACTTAACTCACATGAAAAACAGGCTATTAAACCTCAGTGATGCATTTAGTATTATATACACCTCAGACAAATATCTATTCTTATCTTTTGAGAGAAGACAGCAAGCTTAGAAAGATACTATTAAAGGCAACCTCTTTCACGTATACGAGGAGATATAAATAATGGACTCTTCCTGCCACAAGGGTCACACAGACTAGTGGTCTCAAATATGTTCCTCGCAGGAATAGATTTCAGAAAGCTCATTGCATGAATCTTCACTCCATAACCATCACTTACATCCATCCCAAGCCCTGCCTCCCCCCCCACCCCCGATGAAAGTTTTATGGGCCCATGATAGTATTATTGTTGTGTAATCTTCAGCTATTTTAGGTGCTATTTTACAGTTGTGTCTTTATAGGGGAAATCATGTCAAATTAACCTTTAGCAGTCAGAAATTTGATTCCTGACCTTTTCTTCCATTTCTCTGTTTAATGTTACATCCACTGCACATTTCAAAGTGTATAGGACCATCTAAAATGAATCGGGGTAAAAGAAAAACCGTTGTTTCCTGGATTCCTGGATGCTCTCTTCTTACTCAGGCAAAACTCCCAGTGTCTGAGCAAGTACTTCAAGATTTGGCCCATAATAAATTTGGATTCTAGCTGACTTCAGTTGAGTTACTGTTTATTAAAACCAGTGTACGTGAGAGGAGGATTGGGCCCAAGAAGGGCAATTTTGACTTGGAGATGATTTAACTGCCTGGGTTCTATTTGAACAGTGGGGTACCCAGAGGCCATTAGGCAGAACATGCATATCAACAACTTGTTATGTAGAGTAGAATTTGAAATGTTATGGTCAATTTTATAGAATTCCAGTGATCTATTAGGATATGTATTTAGGAAGTAGGAAACTAATGGTAAAAGGTTAATGAAGGAGCACTAAAGAATGTGGGTGTTCAAAAAAATCATTCCTATATGGAGCTACCTAGAAATTCCAGCTGAACTTTTAAATAGACTTAGAGGGGAAAGGGCTATTATAGTGAATATATGACACCTACCAATTCTTCTGAACATTGGTGCTCCGACATCGATCCCACAGAAAGCGTGCTTTCAGGTGATGCAGCATCAGAAATGCTGACTGGTTAACACTGTGTGATGTCACGTTCCATATATCAGCCATATGGTATTTACAGAGCAACGACACCACAGCAATGCGACTGGGGTAATCGCTCACATTAGAATTTGTGAGAAGCCAATGCCATTCACTACCCACTTGTTTCAGAAAGGAAAAATGTATTAATGGGAAGTATTAACCGACTAAATGCCACCGGCCAGCAGGCAGGCTCAGAATCACACACCAGAATCATGATGGATCACAATTTTCAAAAGGACCCACTTATGTTGGGGAACCAGCATGACAAAACCTAGTGCCTCAAAGCTGGGCACCCAAAAAGGGAGGCATCTAAAATTGGCAGCTACTTGTGAAAAATAAGGCAGCCATTTGGAGCATAAAGAAACCCCTCACTGATACCACATGAAGAGTTTCTAATGGATTTTTAAAAATCAAATGGAAGCTCAGTATGTTGCAGCAGAATCAAATGTGAGTCAAAGGAGAATAGCCTTTGGAGGGCAGACCAGCTCAGATAGTTTATCGGGAGCTTGTACTTGACATCTGACGAAACAGCATAATTATCTGAAGTGTCAAGTAGGTAGCTGCCACTGCTGGAAGAGTCTTTTAGTGTTGTAATGATCCACTCTGCTAAGGAGTAACTATGAGTAATATCATATTCAGTCACTCATAACATTACTGGGGAACATATTTAATCTTCGCACGATACAGGTTTTGTTTCTTTATAAGATTATAGCATTAAAGATAGGGAAGGGGGATGTTTCATTGATGTATGCTTGTTTTTTAGGATGAGGCAACAAGCTGGAGAGCAGTACAGTAACTCCTCGCTTCCATCTCGGTTAACCTTGTTTCGTTGTTACATTGCTGATCAATTAGAGAACATGCTCATTTAAAGTTGCGCAATGCTCCCTTATAACATCGTTTGGCAGCCGCCTGCTTTGTCCACTGCTTGCAGGAAGAGCAGCCCATTGGAGCTAGCTGGTGGGGGCTTGGAACCAGGGTGGACCAGCAGCCCCCGTAAGTTCCCTGTGCAGCAGCCGCCCAGCAGGCTATCAATTGCCAGCAGTTCAGCTGTCCATCCCCCCACTGCTATCCCTCACCCCACTGCCATGTGCTGCTCCTGCCCTCTGCCGTGGAGCTGCTTCCGGGAGCCTGCTGCTTGCTGTGCAGGGGACGGTTAATGTCAGGGTGTCCCCCTCTCCCCTGCTTCTGCACCGACACACGACAGGGCTCAGGACAGAGGGAGCTTCCTGGCAGCAGAAGCCACCTCAGCTTGCTGATTAAATTAAAAGGCAGTGTACTTAAGAGTGGAGTCAGGTACTTAGAGATGCACATTGCTCCCTTCTCGCACACACACAGGGTGTGTCACTGTCTCCCCTCCCTCCATTCCTGCTGCCTTGTAGAGTGTGAGGCTACATTAACAATGAGTTAACCCTTGAGGGCTCAGCTAATTGCTAGTTCATCACTTAGCAGTAAGGCATCCCCTGAAATATCCCACCCTCTGACTCCTCCACCTCAACCAAGCTTCACAATCATAATCACTGTGTACCAGTATACAAGCATTCAGACTTACCCAGCAGCACCTCCTGCTAGTCATCCTCAGGAATTAGCTCAATTTCCAGCCCAGAGCACCCTCTGTAGGCCAGTGATCCACCTTAGCTTTGGCTCCCAGTCTCTCCCAGGACCCAGTGCCCTGGGTGATGCCCCCCTGGCAGTACCCCCACTCCCTGGGTCTCCCCACCCCAGGGAACCCTCACCCACTATCCCCACATCACCTCAGTCATGGCTACTGCCAGTCACTGTCTAGCCCCATGCCCTGGAGTTGACTGCAGTGTAAAAGCCAATTATCACAGGCAACAAAGGGCTTGGACTGGCTGCCTTTACCCACCCTCAGGTTGCCCCTCTGCAACCCCAATACCTATATGGGCCCAGGACCGGGTCCGGGTCCTGCAGCCCAGGAAGTTGCAGGCCTAGGGCTTCCCAGCTCCTGGGGCCTTTCCCCAGCCCTGCCTCACTCTAGGTTTTCCCCCATGTGAAGTTTTCCCCCACGGCCGGCCGGCCGGCCGGCCGGCCAGCCTCTCTCTCTCTCCAGCCAGAGAGAAGCTGCCTGAGCTGCTGGCTCCCAGCCTTTATAAGGGCCAGCTAGGCCCTGACTGGGGTGTGGCCCAGCTGTGGCTACTTCCCCACTCAGCCCAGCTTCTAGCCCACAGCCCTCTCCAAGGGCTGGCTTTTCAGCCCTTCAGGGCAAGAGCAGGTGACCAGCCCGCTACACAGTATTAAATTGTTTGTTTAAAACTTATACTCTGTGTGTGTGTGTGTGTGTATATATATATATATATATATATATATATATATAGTCTTTTGTCTGGTGAAAAAATTTTTCCTGGAACCTAACCCACCCTATTTACATTAATTCTTATGGGGAAATTGGATTCGCTTAACATCATTTCGCTTAAAGTCTCATTTTTCAGGAACATAACTACAATGTTAAGTGAGGAGTTACTGTAATACTATTGTGATAGTGCCCCAGTGAAACAAATTAATTATTATTGACAAAGCACTTTAAACAAAACATGCTAATAAAACAGGTGATTGGCCCCTCAGAGTTTACAATGAAGCAGCTTCCTATATATCTTTCTGTGTCAGATCTTTACTCATCCAAGATTTCACAGAAGGGATAGATCCTAGGTCTTTCTTTGCCAAACCTGCAGACACCTCTTGACCTAAAGGAAAATATTTGCTTGCTCCAGTACCCATCAGGACCAGACAGTAAAGGACAACAAACACAACAATCAAGCAGGTGTGATGTTCCATCCCGTAGATAATTATGCTAAACATACTCACTGGCCAGTATGTGCTCACTTCCCCACTTCCTGCAGTTAGACAACACTCATCCTTGGGCATCTAGACTTCTCAAAGGAAAATGATTGCATCTGGAAGTTGGCTTTTAGTCGTACTAGTTTGCCAACCTCTTTGGATGGACTGAGCATAGAGTTTGACCAAACTATTCATTATGATGGAATTTTCATAGCCAAAAAAAAAAGCCAGTACCAAAGTCACCCCTCAGATCATAGGTTTAAAGGCCTTTTAAAAGATCTTTAGCATTAAAATGCTACATTATATGGGAAGGACTTATACGTGCCCCTTTCTCTAACTTATGCCACATCTGATTGTTCCTTCCTGCTTTGTTGATCTACTAATGGCAGCATGGCACCCTTCAGAGGTCATCCAATAACTATACAATTCAGATTGGCCTTCTCTAGTGTAGCTTTATTAGATTTTCATAAAAGTAGCTTTATAAAGGTTGACACCTTTCTTAGAGCGGCCCCACAAATACCAACAAGGACCTATGAGGCAGTGGGGATTATCAGCCCCATTGAAGAAACTAGGAAACAAACTCTATAGCTAGCAGAGTACAGGTAAATGGTTGATGCAAGGGACTTCAGCAGCGGATGGCAACCAAGGTGCACACTGATCGAGATGAGACTATAATTAGTAATCCCAGGAGCATATTTTTCTCTCCCTTCCATCTCATGCACTTGATTCTGTGAGGGAACTGGAGGTTATTTAAGGAGGATGATATGTGGGATTCTGTTTCATGCTCGAGGCAGAAGTGTTACGTACTAATGAGATCATATAATACATGGTGCAGTGTTTCAGTTCATTTCTTTTGGGAATAAGCAACTGACTGAGCATAACTTTTCAAAGTATCATTAAGGCCTGATAACCCTATAAGCATTTGGTGGTATCAGTAGGTACCCTAGGCATGTTGAGAATTTTAATACCCACAAGAGTTTGAATATTATACATTTAACAAGGAGAAATCTCCCTGCCTTCTGCCCTTTTTCCTATAAGCTGATCTCTCTATTTTACTAAAGCTGTGTTTTTAACAGTATTTAAACTGGCATTTTGATAAATGAGAGAACAAGGACATAAGCTCCCTAAGGCTTCACACGCTGTGTGCTTCACATTTTAGATGTATAATTCTCCGGCACATTTTGTGCTTGATATGATTTGGAACAGTAACAGGAATTATTTAAAAGTAACAAATTCCCTACAGATCACCACCACCTATGATCTCTTGTAGAACCACAGAAGAGAGAGTACCTAATGGGTCTTTCCACTTTCTCTAGCCTAGTCTTTGATGAGGACAGCATTGTTTCCTGCAGAATATTTTCTGGTGGATTGGTCAGTAGCATTTTAAGTGTCTTACATATTGGGGCCTCTACAATGTCCCTTGGAAGACTATTCCAACGGCTACCAAAAATATAGGAATAGCATACAAATCATTCCTAAGCACATTTCACTGTCTGATATTTTATTTCTAGGCAGAATAAGTTTCAATTACCAATTCTTGTCTGACTAGACTATTGCTTTATTGCATTTTATAAGAAAGTATCCGAAGGTTTTGCAATGTGTCATGTGCATCAGTTTAGAAGTTTTAACAAGGAAAGGACTTCTGACCTTTGGCTTACTTTTCAGAAAATGACTAAGACTATCAGCTTCAGACGCCCCGATATCTTTGTCCATGATGCAAAAGAACTGAAAAACTTTTGGGAAAAAATCATTGAAAAACACACTCAGCAACAACAAGGCGAAGACTCTAGATTAAGCAGAAGTGCCCTGAAGAAGTGAGTTGCATTTTTTCTTTTGTACAGCATCTCTGTCATATTTCCACATGATTCATAATAAGACAGACCATTACTAGTTTGCTTTATTCACAGCACACAAGTTTTCTGCTAGCTGTTTGGCATTTTTTGTCCCATATTTCCATGGCTCTCCTATGTGGAAACTCAAGTGCCCCCTCACCCTTGAGCCCCTGGGTCATTCTTCAAAGGCTTTGGAGCACAACCACCTAAAAATTAAAATGTATTAATATTATAACTTGTGACAGCCGGGAAATAGTGAGATTTCTACCTGGAGTTGGGACAACAAGTAAATGAAAATTGTTAAATTAAGGTCCATTAATAACTAGAGTAATAATGTACAAACTGTCCATTAATAACTAGAATAATAATGTACACTTCTATAGCACCTTTTAATGTATTTTATAGCACTTAACATTTACGAAGCCCCACAGTACTCCAGGGACGGAGTATTATCCCCACTTTACAGATATGGAAATTGAGGCACACAGAGATCATGTGACTTATTTAAGGCTATGTCTCAAGTCAGTGGCAATGCTAGAAGTAGAGGAACTCAGAAGCCTTGCTCCCAATGTCCTTTTAACTACTAGATAACTGTCCTGGTGTAAGATAATCAGGTTGTTGATAAAGCGAGAAACTTATTATAAGCAGTTAGACATGCAGCATCCCTCAAATGACTAAAAATCTACAGGGTTACAGTTCCACAAAAAGGGGGCCATGCAGAATGAAACAGCTCCCACAGCAATCACAAATCATGCTATTTGTGTGGAGATGACAGGGTTTTTTTTCTTCATTTGAGTTTTTTAAAAGTGAGTTTTGTATAAAGAATAAGGTGCACAAAAAGGATATTTTATTTGCTGAGTGTTCCAGAGCAATTCTGGCTGCACCAAAATAGGACCAAGCAGGTCCCATTCAAGATAAGCTTGACCAGTGCCTGAGCTGTTCATAAACTGTTCCAATTCACACAAAGTTAGCTTCAGGAGGCTATGTACATTGATATTGCAAAATCTGCAGAGTTGCTGCCTAGCATAGCTGATACCTGGAAGCATGAGCAGCTTTAACTGAAGATGAGTGTTCTTTCTGTTCCTTGGGACAGTAGTTAACAAGGAACAGCAGGGAAAATACTGTGTTTTGAATGACAAATGTTTTTGGCTAATTACACTGATTTCTGAGAATCTGAATATGCTCACTTGAGAATGCCAATGTCAGTGTAGGACAGATCAATCTGAAAAGGTTAAACCAACATTTGCAGTCAAAACTGGAAACCAAATTAATATAAGTAACTGTGTAAAATATCCACAACCTTTACTGCTTGGTAATTCTGAAATAAAATTGCTAGCTGCTGTCCTTATTGATACATCAAATGTAATTTGCAAAAAATATCCAGTGCTATCTTTAGCTTGTTGATGTGACATTTGATCCCATAGCATTATCTTTGTCAAGTGTTTGATACCCATCATTCCACTGGAAAACTACAATGGCAATAGATAACTTGTAGTGGTCCTTATGACATTTCCTTCCCTCTATACCATACTGAACCTTAAAGCTCTGTGGCTTCTCTCCCTCATGACATCAGTTCCCTTCATTATATACATATGAGGTTTGATGACAATGAAGAAAAAGGATTTGATTACATTTAAAGGTTCAGGACACAAAGTAACATCACAATTACAGAAAGATATACATAGGCCTTTCATATTTCTTCTCCAGTGCAGCATGGTAAATTATGTTTTCTCAGTGCAACTTTAAATTTGCATATCGCATGACCTTACCAGAAAGAGTATTTCTGTGTGGCCTTGAGAATGCCCCAGAGGAGAAGAAAGAGCATTTCATACTAATGAAAGTACTTCAGCAGTTGTTTGACTCATTAGGAATCCAGGAATGTCACTCACTGTTGAGTGATACCATCATTGCCATCACCATGCTCTGTGTTCCTAAACTAGAAAGCCAAAGAGATGCCTACATGGTAAATAAATCTAAGGCAAGTGCCTTGGTGATGAAAGAGAGGAGAAAGCTTTGATATCACTAAAAAGATCTAGATACATTTGAAAAATTTGGCTCAGCGCTTACTGATAAGAGTGTTTGTTCCTTGTTCCCAGACTCCGACGTGAATGGACCCAGAGGCTGGAAGGCCGAATAAAAATGCTACAAAAGTCCTGTGGAGAGCAGGAAGCACAGATGTCCCTATTATCAGTTCAAACATTTCAGCCAATAGATAAAACAGCTGCATAAAGTTACTGTTGGAAGACAGGTTTCAGAGTAGCCGCTGTGTTAGTTTGTATTCGCAAAAAGAAAAGGAGTACTTATGGCACCTTAGAGACTAACCAATTTATTTGAGCATAAGCTTTCGTGAGCTACAGCTCACTTCATTGGATGCATTCTACAGCTCACTTCATCGGATGCATTCACGAAAGCTTATGCTCAAATAAATTTGTTAGTCTCTAAGGTGCCACAAGTACTCCTTTTCTTGCTGGAAGATAGGAAGTATTGGGCCAGATTCTGATTTCATGTATACCATTGTTAACCACAGGTTTCAGAGTAACAGCCGTGTTAGTCTGTATTCGCAAAAAGAAAAGGAGGACTTGTGGCACCTTAGAGACTAACCAATTTATTTGAGCATGAACCAGCAGGAGAGTGAGTTTGTGTGTGGGGGGGTGGAGGGTGAGAAAACCTGGATTTGTGCTGGAAATGGCCCAACTTGATGATCACTTTAGATAAGCTATTACCAGCAGGACAGTGGGGTGGGAGGAGGTATTGTTTCATGATCTCTGTGTGTATATAATGTCTGCTGCAGTTTCCACAGTATGCATCCGATGAAGTGAGCTGTAGCTCACGAAAGCTCATGCTTAAATAAATTGGTTAGTCTCTAAGGTGCCACAAGTACTCCTTTTCTTTTTATTGTTAACCACAAGTAACTCCACTAAACTGGTGAGAGATCAGAATCAGGTCCATTGTTTCTCAAGAGCTCAGCCTGCTCCAAAAGCTACTGTAGGTAATAGTAAAACCCTGTAGAATTTCAATAAGACTATAGTACATGATTGCTACAAATCAGGCCATGAAAAAGACAAGAATCAAGTATCATCAGTTCTACACGATATATCATTTTGATGCAAAAGGACTTAGCTTTGCATTTTGAAGTGATGACATAAACACACATAGGAAAGAAGTTCACTTATTTAATGGGTTTAATACATTCAGATGCCTGGGGGTAAAGTTAACTTGAACAGTTTGCACATTTCCACTTAGAGAGATCAAGCATACTGTGCCTGACTTAATGTAGATACATGCTGTTCTGTCTGCTTTGATGAGCCGCCTGTGAAGTGAGATAAGAATTACTGTGGTCAGCAGGTTACAAGTAGCAAAAAAAATGGAATCAGGAAAAAAAGAATGAGCACTTTTGGTCAAAATACAGGTGATTTTCCAGATCTTCATTTTTAAATCAAGGGAATAAAGGATTTTGGCCTTGGTGTGGGTTAGATAAGAACAAGGTTATGAATTAGCATCAGGAATGTCTGGGTAAAGAAATTAAAGTTTGAAACAGGGGCAACAATGCAATGTATCGCAATATTCATGCTCCACAGCGTATCACTCGCCAATCTGAGATAACCCAAACACTTGCTGCATTTTCTTTAAAAAGAAAAAATAGGATAGATGAAAGATAGTGAAATATGGATTAATGATGCATAAGAATATTTCTGTAGCCACTCTGACACTTTAGCAATTCTTGGATTACTTCTTGTGCATAATGACAGGTTTCAGAGTAGCAGCCGTGTTAGTCTGTATTCACAAAAAGAAAAGGAGTACTAGTGGCACTAGATGCATCCGATGAAGTGAGCTGTAGCTCACGAAAGCTTATGCTCAAATAAATTGGTTAGTCTCTAAGGTCCCACTAGTACTCCTTTTCTTCTTGTGCATAACAATCTATTCATCATTTCAGTTCACTGTATTGACTGCCACTTGCTGGAAAACAGTGCACAAGTGCAAAGAGTTACTTCTCTAGCAAAGCCGAGCCTTATTCTCCTTAACCTTGCACCCTGTGTAGTCATTTACATCAGAGCTAACAGAATGTAAATGTTACCAAAACCAGCATGTTAGTGACTACAGCTGGTCAAAACCTGGAATATCTATTCCATGGGAAATGGACACCTTGAAATTTGTTTTTGTTCTGAACTGGAACTAAAGCAATTTTTTTCAAAATTTCTCACAAAACAACATTTTTGAAAAAATATTGTTTGGGGTTAATCGAAGCGTTTAGGTTTGATAAAAGTCAAACCTTTCATTCAGATTTTGGCTTTTTATCTCAATTTAGAGTATAAAATAAAATAAATTTCAAACAAAGTCATTCTGAAACAAAAACCCCCAAATGTCCCATTTTGAAACACGTTTTTCATTTTTTTAAACGAAATTTCGACAAAAACAATACATTCCGGCAGACAGTTTCTATTTTGACAAAAGGTACATTTTCAGAAGGAAAATGTTCTGTCAGAAATTTTTTGACCAGCTCTAGTAGTGACTTGCACCAGCTTTTTTACAGGGGTAATGCACTCCACAAAATACAAGGCCCTCTTTTGATCGGACCCCATCCCAACTGATATGTGCTGTGATTGCATGCTTTTCAGCAGACAATGAACTTAAAAATCATCAATATGCTGAGTTATAATAAAGGTGTAGTTGCTTTTCACTGTGCACTGTAAGTCTCCTCCTTATGTGCTCATTTAACCCAACACTTGTTGTAGTGGAAAATGAATTAATGATGTACAAGAATATTTCTGAAGCCACTCTGGCAATTCTCTATTACTTGTGTAAATTATTAGGAACTCAGTTCTGTGTTTTGATTTAAACAAAATAACTTCCTGAGGGCTTCCTATTCCATTCTGTATAGATTCTTATACTGCCTTCATCACCATCAATTTAAGACAACTTTCCTATCGTATGGCAAATTAAACAGGATTTGAACCTGCACCCATTTACACACAAAAAACAAATTCTAGCCACCTTTCCACTAACCTGCTATGGATGTCTACAGGAGGTGAGATCTGATAATCTATGAGAGTAGGGTTGCCTTTCTACATACCTCTGGCCTGATTGGCCACTCACATTTTTATAATGGTGCAGTTCACTAACATTAATAGGGGTTATTTGCAACTTATATTTGGTGTGAGAGGAGAATCAGGCCCTGTGTGTTTATATAAGGTCAACGGATTCTTTTCTATGAAATTTCTTAATGACAATATTTCTAATGTACACTAGGAGTTTATTGAATTATATCTGGTTGCTTAGTAAGTTAATAGTAACATTATGTGAGGCAGCTGAAAAGACTAAATGAATGAGAGCAATCCGCACATTCGTTTAGGAATTCAGCACTCTCCAGAGAGTCCTGGAGACCCACATGATGCCCCTGAGCACTAGAGTTTCCATTTTTGGATCTCTGAGTGGGCTGAGCGATAGGTAAAATCACTTCTATTGCAAGCAGATAGCATCATATTGATTACACATCCGAGGAGTCTCAAGAGCATTGTTTATGCCAGCAAGTATACAGAATGTATTTCACTTGTGAAATGTGCTCATGATACATTCATTGCAGGAGAGTATGCACATAGCTGGCGTGAAAAGCTAAAATCCTCCCACTTCTAGTCAAAATGCAGTCCTTTGGAGAATCTGAGTGTACATGCATTAGACACGCTTATGTGTCCCAACACATTTTACAAGACAGCAGTATCTTAGCAACCCTACAGAATTGAGCAGCAGCTACTTTTAGCCACCAAATACATATGTTCTGCCACATTTTTGGTGCTACTATACACACGGGCCAGTCTGAGAAAAGAATCAAGTGCTAGAAATTATTACACTTAGGAGCCAGATGTACCTTTACATCATAGACTTGGCTAAGGACAAAACCCAAGGCAAAATGTTGTACCAGCACTTTAGATCGTGCCCTCTGCTTTGCAATTATTAGCAAACATCTTTGAAAGCAGCAAGCATAGTTTTTGTGAAAAATCAGTCACAACAATTCCAGCTGGAATGGACCATCCAAAAAGTTGTGGCTCACTCATCTCACTCTCAAAAAAACCCAACAAAACACAAAAACACAGATTACACAACATGTGTAATCTGAGCCTAAAGGATTTTCCATTAGTTATATGCTATGCCTATAATTAAGGGCATCTACATGACATACTATTTCTCACTTGAAGTTACCATTTTCTGTCAGAATATGTCTGCACTGCGGTTAAACACCCGCAGCCGGCCAGGATCTTCCCATCTCTCAGGGTCCTAGAGCCCAAGCTCCAGCCCAAGCCCAAATGCCTACTACAGTTAGACAGCCTCTTACCAGAGCCTTAGCCTGAGTCAGCTACGGGCCAGTCACAGATGTCCAATTGCACTGTAGACATACTTTTATTGACTATAAGCCTTATCCTTAAGCTATGTCTACACTACCTCCCAAATTGATGCTCCAGGGATCGATGCACCGGGGTCAATTTAGCAGGTCTAGTGAAGACTCGCCAAATCGACCACAGATCGCTCTCCAGTCGACCCCAGTACTCTACCCCAAACGAGAAGAGGTAAGTTGACAAGAGAGTGTCTCCTGTCGACCCAGCGATAAGTCAGCTTAAGCTATGTCAACTCCAGCTACAAGAAAAGGAGTACTTGTGGCACCTTAGAGACTAACCAATTTATTTGAGCATGAGCTTTCGTGAGCTACAGCTCACTTCATCGAATGCATACCGTGGAAACTGCCAATTTATTTGAGCATGAGCTTTCGTAGCTAGAGTTGCGAAGCTTATGTCGACTTACTGCGCTAGTGTAGACATAGCCTAAAAATACTTACTACCAGACATTGACTTCAGCAGGAAAACTCCTGGCAGTAAGCACTACTTTCAGATGTGTTTGCAAGATCAGGCCCATGATAATCATTTTCCAAAGCTGTTCATTGTAGTATCAGAGAATTATAGCTTCAAAGGAAGAATTAATAGCAAGAGCAGATGAACTCTCAAGAAATAAAGATCCAGTAAAGATATTATCTCACCCAATTTGTATCTCTAAAGTGTTTTTCTAAGAGGCATCAGTAGGTCTTTGAAGGAACACTGTTAAATTAGACCCCAAAATACAAAATCTGTAAAAACTCACTTTACTATTAATTCTCCCTCTCTCATATAAACACACCCACACACAGTGGAAACTTAAAAAAAAAAAAAAAAAAAAAGAAGAAGCTAAAATTTCTCTCCCGTTGTGTTTACAACTCAACCACTGAGACCCTGTACTAAGATATGAGAACCTGAATGTGAAATTAATTAGAACCTGACCAGAATGTAATTGATAGTCCATTCTAATTATCCTTGAGAACAATGCAAAAAACAAAGTAAAAGAAACCCCTTAAGTTCAGTAGTGAAAAATAAGTTTTCAAAATTCATTTAGTTTGAATATCTGTAAATATAGGAAGATTTTTTTTAATTAAAAAAAAATCCCAACAGGTAATGTTTAACCTGACAGGCTCCTTTAAACATACCTTAATGCTAAAGAAACAGGTTTTCTACACAATTTTATTACCATTTTATTTTTGTCTGAAATCCCATTCTAGTTAAACTGTGGATTGTGCTTAGAGTTTTTGGGTACAGAGTTTGCATATGTATCTAGCTAAGAGAACAATATCACCTTTGGAGTGATCACTTGCAACTTCTGAACATAATTTTTTGGGAAAGGACCTGCAGTTGCACTAGTGACTTCTGAATCTTAAGTCATGTCTGCACTCCAGACACTGCAGTTAGTATATCGCTTGTGCGCATGCTTACTTGGCTTCTTGCGTCAGCGCTACGCAAACTCACAAAGAGTGCTTGTGATGATGCACACTGCAGTGCACTATGGGTAGATATCCCAGTGTAGAATCCGCCACCATCCAGTACACTGTCTGTTCAGAAACTTTTGGAAATGGATGGTGGGGCAGAAATGAGTCACGCAAGGGTGACTGGGAACAAGGGGTCAACTTGCCAACATGCAACTGTCTCTATCCCATAACGTCAACTATATCTCATAATTCTTGCACCTTTAAAAAAAAAAACCCACCATGAACGCAGGAGGCCCTCCTCATTGTCACCATCTTGGACAAAAGCGTGGCACCTGCACAGCTCTGTAGTAACAAAACCACAGCACAGAAAATCCTGTGCAATTTAAAAGCAAATACATTCAAAACTGGAATAGAACTTAAGGGGAAGAGCATTCATATCTATTTTACCTACACAAAGAGCAATCATGGCTTTCACACATCCATGTATGTGAAGCTGTAGCTGTCCTTAATGTCCCCAGGGTGGAGTGATAGGGGTAGGAATGTGGCCCCTGATACCATGTAGAATGTTAAGGGGGTTCAGGGAGGTGCTGTAATGGATTTCTCCATGGACTGCAAAAGAAAGTGAACCTGTGATTGTTGAACCTGCAGGTCCACAAAAGTGTCTGCAACTAGCATGGGACAGATGCTGGAGGACCTTAGGTCTGATCTACACTACAAAGTTAGGTCGATGTAAGCTACCTTGCATTGACATAGTTGTGCATGTATCTAAACCTAACTATGTCTCACCACAGATATAAGTGCCCCTTTACAGTGACAATAGCCCCAGCTCTCTGCGTGGCCTTGAGCCATGGTTGATGTACTGAGGTTGACAGCACAAGTCGAAATGCTGTGTTACCTACACAGACCCTAACAGTCCCCCATCACCTGTCCCATAATGCCGAACTCTGACCACTCTGGTCACAGTTATGAACTCCACTGTCCAGGGGTTATGAAGTCTGGAAGCATCCACCTTGTCTCCCCCTCCACTTTAAAGCTCCAAGAGCTTTTAAGATGCCTTTTCCTTATTGTCTAACTTGAGGAGCACAGCTAGCAGCAATCCATCATTGTGTGTAACTGCTCAGCTGACCGTGCTGGCTACACGCTCCAGAAGTGCCTACTTTGGAGTAGACAGGAGATATTGATCTCCTGGGCCTGCAGGGCAAGAGGCTGTGCAAGGACAGTTATGGACATCGTCAAGCAGATGCAGGGGATGCAGGAGAAGAGGTACAACAGGAACTCGCCAAAGTGCCATGTGAAAGAAGAGTAACTGCAGCAGGCACATCAGAAGTCCAGAGAGGCCAATAGTTGATCTGGTGCTGAGACACAGGCCTTCTGCTTTTACAGAGAGGTGCATGCCATATTTGGAGACATGAGCACCACCCTACTCTCCATCGTGGATACCTCTGAGGATCTCAAGCCACAGGCCCCTTGTACAAACAGCAAGGACAAGGAGGTGAAGGAAGGATGGACCTGCAAGATGGTCCAGCTGTGCTGCGAGCCAGGACCTCTTTGAGACTTCCCCACAGTTCAGTCAGTCTTGGCAATCAAGCAAGGGCAAGCCCAATGCAGGGGAAAGAACTTCAGGAAAGTGTGTAATTCTATTTCCCATTACAATGATGTACTACTGATGGTGCCCCAATTTAACAGGATACAACTATTGACTTTTTCATTAATCTACTCATACTAGAAGTAGTGGTGGTACAAAAACAAAAAAAGCCCACATGGGAAAGTGGTAGCATTATTTGCTTTTCATTCTGCTTTTCAGCTGTGGATCAGTTTATGTATACAGGGATGTCCCTTGAATCCTCCTTAGAGATCTCGATGAAACTTTCATGGAGATACTCTGCAATCTGCTCCCAAATGTCTCTAGGGCTGGCTGCCTTATTTCTTCCTCTGTGATAGGACACTTTCCCACACCAGGCAACATTAGCTTCAGCAGGCACCATTGCAGTACACAGGCTAGCAGCATACGGCCCCAGTCTGTGGAAGATGGTACTAATATTCAGTGCCATTGTCCTATACTCATAATTGCTCATTTTTATGAAGCTCCCTCCTCATTTCCCTCATTCCTGGCATGCCCTACCCACCATGGCTGAAGCTGCGAGGGGCACCATGCACAAGCATTCCCAAACAGAAGTAGGTCTTCTTTAAAACTTCAGGGGAGCAAGGGAAGGGAGTTCTGAATCTTAAGTTTAGATTTCCATGGTGACTATACTGAGAATGGTACTTCTCTGTGTTTTATCTGCAGCTGCTGCTGTTGAGGTCTTGAGGGGTTTCCCCTCCACACCTATGGAGCACCTGAGCCAGATAAGGGAAAAAAAAGAAAAAAAGAGGTTTTCTTGGGATAACATGTTCAGTGAGATCCTGTAAGCCAGTGCTGCATTAGACTGTGAGCAAAGTGTCTGGAATGTGAAGCTAGCCGGAGGAGATAAGAGTAGACAGGAGAAAGCCCCAGCAGGAAGAGGAGAGGGAGATGTACCAGGACATAATGGGGCTTGTCTGGCAGCAGACACAGATGCTGAACACTCTTGTGGACCAACAGGTTCAACAATCACAGGCTTGGTTCCCGTTGCAGTCCATGGAGAACTTCCTTACAGTTACCTCCCTACACCCTCCCTCAACATTCTATGGAGTATCAAGGGCCACATCGCTACACCTACCACTCCGCCCTGGGGGAGAGTGAGGACAACCACAGCTTCACATGCACAGATTTGTGAAAGCCACGGTCACTGTACATGTAGGTAAAATGGACATGAATGTTCTTCCACCTGTTAAGTTCTGTTCCATCTTCATTTATGTTTTTAAAATATTTGCTTTTAAATTACACTGATTTTTCTGTGCACTGGTTTTGTTACTGCAGAGCTGTGCAGACTCCATGCTTCTGTCAGAGATGGAGACAGTGGGAGAGCCTCTGGAGTTTGTGGGATTTAAAAAACCCCACCACAAATTACAGGAATATAGATGACATGGAATGGAGACTGTTGCACGCTGCAAGTTGACCCTTTGCTCCCAGGCACCCTTGCATGCCTCATTTCTGCCATTCATTGCCAAAAGCTTCCCAAAAGACAGTGTGCTTGATGGTAGTTGGTTGCACACTGGGATACCTACCCACAGTGCACTGCAGTGTACATCAACACAAGCACTCTTGGTGAGTATGCACAGTACCGACACAAAGAGCCAAGTATTCCTAGGCACAAGAGTGGCAGATTTTATGCCAACGTAACTTGTGTGGACCAAAGTTTGGAGAGTAGATATGGCTTTACAGTTGACAGAAGTAGTGCAGTGTCTACCCTTATGCTTCATTGACCTCAGTACATCAACTAGGGCTCCATGCTGCTCAGTGAGGTGGTGTTTACAACATCACCATAATGGAGCACTTACATTAGTGGGAAACAAATGTAAGTGTAGACATATTAGCTGCTAGGCTGATGCAAGGTGGCTTACATTACAAAGTCAGGTCATTGTAGACCAGGCCTTGGTATGTTTTCAAGGTAATGCTAATTTCAGTGCAGTTCTACCAGGGATTAATTTTGGCCCTTTGTACTGTGTTCTCAATCATGTGTACCAGCAGTTTTATATAGGGAGAAATGCTAGTAAGTGGAAAAAATGTACTATCACTTTTACACACACAGAGACACATGCAAAGCTTCAATTGACATGTTATATTATAAATATTGGGTATTGTTTTAGCAGTGATTTTATTAGGGCCTATCTAGTGATAAAGCAGTAACTTATTAATTGAACTCCAAAGCTTTAATAGATACTCTGCTTTCATTCAATACATGTGATTGCTGATTTTGTTCAGATGGTCCTATTTATAACAACACTAACCACCACCAAAAAGTAAGCCCAACCAGCAGCAAAAAGGGCAGCTTCATATACAATATCAGAAGCAGCAGTTATTATCCACCATCTCAAATGAACAGCTAATAACCTGGAACTAAATCCCTTCAGGCTCCATTTATGATATGTACATACTTCTGCTGGAGTGATGACAAAATACTCCATTTTCTCAGGACTAATGACCCTTCTGTAATATGTACTTGGGGGCTGACACTCCTGTGGAATGATTCGTGTGTCAACAAAGTAACAGAGTGCAACCACATTTGGAAAAAGTTTTATGCCTAATTACGGGCCAGGGATTTCAGCACTTCCAGCCCAGAATAGGCCCCTCTGGAGCTCTATCAAAGCCGTGAAGCATGGTTTTGGTCAAGCAATTCTCTGCAGCTGGTTTGTTTATTTGGTTTTGATTTGGCTTTTAAGGTTCAATAGGAGCTCAGGATGGAGGTAATTAGGATGACCAAATGTCCCAATTTTATAGGGACAGTCCCAATTTTTTGGGGCTTTGTCTTATAGAGGTGCCTAGTATCCCCCACCCCAGTCCCAATTTTTCACACTTGCTGTCTGCTCACCCGAGAGGTAATGAATATGTGATAGTTCACCATGTAGAAATGAGATACTAGACACTATTAAGTTTTGTTGGTTCCACGATGTATTAAAAAATAGTCTTGTCATAGAATCATAGACTATCAGGGTTGGAAGGGACCTCAGGAGGTCATCTAGTCCAACCCCCTGCTCAAAGCAGGACCAATCCCCAACTAAATCATCCCAGCCAGAGCTCTGTCAAGCCTGACCTTAAAAACCTCTAAGGAAGGAGATTCTACCACCTCCCTAGGTAACGCATTCCAGTGTTTCACCACCCTCCTAGTGAAAAAGTTTTTCCTAATATCCAACCTAAGCCTCCCCCACTGCAACTTGAGACCATTACTCCTTGTCCTGTCCTCTTCTACCACTGAGAATAGTCTAGAACCATCCTCTGTGGAACCACCTCTCAGGTAGTTGAAAGCAGCTATCAAATCCCCCCTCATTCTTCTCTTCTGCAGACTAAACAATCCCAGTTCCCTCAGCCTCTCCTCATAAGTCATGTGTTCCAGACCCCTAATCATTTTTATTGCCCTTCGCTGGACTCTCTCCAATTTATCCACATCCTTCTTGTAGTGCGGGACCCAAAACTGGACACAGTACTCCAGATGAGGCCTCACCAATGTCGAATAGAAGGGAACGATCACATCCCTCGATCTGCTGGCTATGCCCCTACTTATACATCCCAAAATGCCATTGGCCTTCTTGGCAACAAGGGCACACTGTTGACTCATATCCAGCTTCTCATCCACTGTCAGCCCTAGGTCCTTTTCCGCAGAACTGCTGCCTAGCCATTAGGTCCCTAGTTTGTAGCGGTGCATTGGGTTCTTCCGTCCTAAGTGCAGGACCCTGCACTTATCCTTGTTGAACCTCATCAGATTTCTTTTGGCCCAATCCTCCAATTTGTCTAGGTCCCTCTGTGTCCTATCCCTGCCCTCCAGCATATCTAGCACTCCTCCTAGTTTAGTATCATCCGCAAATTTTCTGAGAGCGCAAGCCACACCATCCTCCAGATCATTTATGAAGATATTGAACAAAACCGGCCCCAGGACCGACCCTTGGGGCACTCCACTTGATACCAGCTGCCAACTAGACATGGAGCCATTGATCACTACCCGTTGAGCCTGACAATCTAGCCAACTTTCTACCCACTTTATAGTGCATTCATCCAGCCCATACTTCTTTAACTTGCTGACAAGAATACTGTGGGAGACCGTGTCAAAAGCTTTACTAAAGTCAAGAAACAATACATCCACTGCTTTCCCTTCATCCAAAGAACCAGTAATCTCATCATAGAAGGCGATTAGATTAGTCAGGCATGACCATCCCTTGGTGAATCCATGCTGACTGTTCCTGATCACTTTCCTCTTCCCTCATTATAATGAACACCCCAAAAGACAGGCTTTTTTCAGCCCAAAGCACGTTTCGAAGAGGATATGAAGCCTAGATACTAGTATGTCCTACAACTTCCTGACATGGATTTTGACAGTGATGGGTTAATATATTTAGCACAAATAAAAAAAGATTAATGATGCAAACAACCAAGTACAGCTTCAATTGTATTAGCTATAGTGTTTGCCTTACTAGAGGTTTTGGCTACATCTCACTAAATCATAGGGGCGAACAGAAATTGTTGATTATAAATGTGCAGACAAAAGGGACATGATGTACCTGTAATCATCTTGCACTAATCATGCCATATGCTTAGGACACTTGCTCACGTGAGCGCTCTGTCTATGAGAAAATCTGAGTAATACTAGCTACCTCACCTGTAAGATAGCTTTGAAAAGTACAGTGTTAGTAGAGCTAGCTGGGAACTGTTCAACAAACTATGTTTTCATATAGAAAATGCTATTTTGTGAAAAATGAACTTTGCTGGTGAAAGTTATCAGTTCTGATGGCCCAGGATGGAATATTGGTCTGAAAGAAACTCCCAGTGGTTAGGGCACTCACATGTGATGTGCAAGACCCAGGCTTAAGTCCCTACCTGATTCAGACCAAACACTTAAACCTGGGTTTCCCATATCTCAGATGAGCGCCCTGAATACCAAGCTACTGGCTCTTCTGGGAGCTTCATTTGTCTGTGAAAATTTTTGGAAAAAGTCTTGGTTTTGTTCCACATACTAAACATAGAAATGTTGAAATCTTGATATTTTTCATGAAACAAAATTCTTGGTTTACATCCAGCTCCAATATTAAGGCCAAATTCTGCTTGGTTTCCAATGGTACTATTGCTAAAAGCCCAGCCAACTGATTTTGATTACACTTGTGGTTCAATATTAAAAATGTTCATGAGGCCAAATACCCAAGTTTAGGCAATTTACCTCTTAAATGAAAGGATTATAGTAGAAAAAAGGGAAGTATGCATACAAGGAAAATGTGGTCTCGATGAAATGTCTATAAGGTGGATCAGTGCTGGGTCCAGAACTAGTCAAGATTTTTCATTAAAGGCTTAGATAAAAGTTGAGGCTGACACAAGCTCGGAAGGGTTCAAAGCGCTTCAGAAGACATGATTAGAATTCAAGACAACCGTAACACGTTAGAGAAATTATCTCAAATTTGCACTTGTTTGCTGAATTTCATCTTGCTAAGTATGACACTGAGGAAGGGGGGAAAAAAATGGATGCACAGCTACAAAACGGGGAATACCTGGCTTTGGTACTGGAAAATAGGAACCCTGTCAAAGGCAAGATACATTTTCTTTGTCCTGGTACAAGTCTGGAGGTATCTGCACAGGCAGCTTGTTTGGAACATAATATTCAAAAGAGAAATAAGGAAAGGTACACCATTGTACCAGAAGAACAAGACAAAAAGCTGATGGATAAAATTTAGTCATGGGCCGGGGGGAGAGATGCACAGCATGCTTTTAGCTATGATATAAATATAGGTGTGGGGGGGGCGGGGTTAGAGCAAATCTTCTGTGTAAGGTACACTGTGTTCTGAGAGAAACAGCTTCCTGGAGGGAGTGGTGTGGAATCATAAAAATGTAGGGCTGGCAGAGACCACTGGCACATTAGCCCAAGCTTCTCTTCTCTGGTCTCATGGCATTCAGCTCAGTCCTGGGTAGCCCTCCTGGGTGTGTCCAGTTTGCAGTCTTATGGTGAGAGAGGGAATATGCAGGTGAGGCAGAAGAGAGCAAACTGACTGAAACAAAAACAAAAGAGAGAGAGAGGAGAGCGCGAATGACTGTGGCAGGGCATAATACTAGGATGCACAGGACAAGACACAAGGAAGACTATCCAAAAAGGCGTGCCAAAAAAGAAAAGTTTTGAACCATTATTTTATACCCTTCTCTGTACAAAAAAAGGGCGTCTGAGATTATGAGTCTGACCAAAGGTTTAAAAATGCTCTGGTTTGTGCCCTTTCATATTAAAATTGCTCTCTGGTACTCTTTTGCTTGAGTTATACAAAATTTTAAACAGAGAGATAAGGAATTGACCCCCAAACCATTGTGCAGTATTGCTCACCTCTACGCATTCAAAGTCATGAGCCAGGCCCCCCAGAAAATCATGAGATGAGTGGGTTTTTTTTTTAAAAAAAAAAAGCCAAAGAGATTTAAAAACATTGGAAGGTTTATATTAGCTTTCTGGTTTTTGAGCTTAAGGTGCCTTTGGGTCACATTTTCAGGCTTTTCCTGCAACCATAAAGGCTAGAAGCTTAGGGCCAGATTTTTACTAGGCACATTGAAAGTCTCAAGGTGCTTATCTGGCCCTTATTGTCATGACCCCAGCTACACTGGCACAAGTTAAGCATGGGTCCTGGATTGGAGGGGACTCAAGAACATGGTCCGACTCCGAATCCTGTCTAGAGGGTCAAGGCCAGAAGCAGCAGTCTGTACCAGTGTCACACACTATCAGATCAGCTCAGAATTGAGCTTGATGAACTGCACTAGGTCAAAGCCATGTAAGCCAGCCAAATTAGGGTTAGTGGAACTGAGGCAGGAGTGGAGCAGGGGTTCAGGAACCAAGGCAGGGAGGCATCAGGAGATAGGCTTTGCTCCTGACCCTTGGTCTCCTGCTCAAGTATCAGGACTGCTCCGCAAGGTCTGTTTGCCGTAAACAACGAGGGATCCACCTAGTTGCACAGACACCCTGCAGGTGTTTTCCCTAGGCCTTAAATAGTATGCCTGTGCCAATCTGGGAATACAGTTTGCTCCAGTAGTCAAAAATCTCCCTGGGTGGGACATCCAATGGTGCTTGAACCCATTGGGTTATAGGCTGCAGCTGCCCACTTTGCCCGAGTAGTCAGGTTGCAGTGTGGACATGGCAGCCGGCAGCAGACCTAGGCTCCAGATCCTCACACTTGTGCCTTATTTTTAAATGAAAGCTGAGATTCTCATAAAATCACTAGACGCCAGAGCTGGGTTTTTTGCAGGAGTGGTGGGTGAAATTCTGTGGCCTGCGTTGTGCAGGAGGTCAGACTAGATGATCATAATGGTCCCTTCTGACCTAAATATCTATGAATCTATGAAACATCCCTTTGTCTCTAAGGTCATGTCTTCAAATCAGAGTTTATGCATATCCAGGCTGCCTCAGGCATGGCTACACTTGCAGATGTAGAACGCCAGGAGTTAAACCAGCCCTATGAGGCCACAGCAGGGAAAGCTCTGCCGTGTGTTCCCACTGTCAGCTGCAAGCGCACTGGCATGGCCACATTTGCGGTACTTGCAGCGGCATTGGGAGCGGTGCATTATGGGCAGCTATCCCACAGAGCACCTCTTCCCATTCTAGCACTGTGGCTTGTGGGAAGGGGGAGGGGAGTGCAGGGCATCCTGGGTCCTGTCCCAATGTCCCGTGATGCATTGTTTCACATCCCAGCAATCCCTGTGCTTCCATCCACATCTGGCGCCATCTTTCAATGGTTTTTGTACTGCGTGCTCTGTCTTCCCGTTCAGTCTGCAGGACTGGATCCCGAACTTGTGAGAAATATGCTGATGGGTCTCACCAGCACGTCACGAAATGAAGTCGATTACTCCTTAAGCTACAAAGTGACAGTGAGGACTCCGACAATGATGTCAACTCACATAACGCATACAACACGAGATTGCTTGTGGCATTCACGGACATGCTCACCACAGTAGAATGCCACTTTGGGGCTCGGGAAACGAGCAGTGAGTAGTGGGATCAGATTGTTATGCAAGTCTGGGATGACGAGCAGTGGCTGCAGAACTTTCGGATGAGGAAAGCCACTTTCATGGGACTGTGTGCTGCGGGCGCAAGGACACAAGATTAAGAGCTGCCCTGCCGGTGGAGAAGCACGTGGCTATTGCAGTCTGGAAGCTGAGAACTCCAGACAGCTACCAATCAGTCACTAACAAGTTCAGAGTAGGAAAGTCGGCCGTTGGAATGGTGTTGATGCAAGTTTGCAGGGCCATTAATCGCATCCTGCTCAGAAGAACCATGACTCTGGGCAATGTGCGCGACGTGGCTGGCTTTGCACAAATGGGTTTCCCTAACTGTGGAGGGGCCATAGATGGGATGCATATTCCAATTCTGGCACCAGACCATCTAGCCTCTGTGCACATAAATTGGAAGGGTTATTTCTCGATGGTTCTCCAGGGACTTGTGGATCACCGTGGGCATTTCACGGACTTTAATGCAGGCTGGTCCAGAAAGGTGCATGACGCACGCATCTTTCAGAACACAGGCCTGTTCAGGAAGCTGCAAGCCGGGACTACAAGATCACTGTAGGGGAAGTCGAAATGCCCATTGTGATCCTTGGAGACCCCGCTTACTCTTTAATGCCACGGCTCATGAAACCATACTCAGGGAGCCTTGACAGCAGCAAGGAGCGGTTCAACAACAGGCTGAGTCGGTGCAGAATGACTGTTGAGTGTGCTTTAGGCCATTTGAAGGGCCACTGGCGCTGTATGTATGGGAAGCTGTAAGGATTAGGGATGCGTTGAGGGAACAATTTGATGCTGAAAGCCACCAGTAATGTTTGGTGCCCTGCATGGGAGTGAAGTGCAGTGGTTCCAATGCTAATAGGCATCTGTGTTTGCTATGTATGATGCACTGACTTGCAGTGCCTTTTGCTTTCCTGGGCTACAGTATCTTTTACTTAATGCAATAACGAATGTTTGCAAAGCCAAAAACGTCATTTATTGAAAAGAAACAACAGCTGGGGAAACACACATGGCATGATAGATGTGTGCTGTGTGGGAGGAGGGAAGGGGATGGGCGGGGAACAGGACAATCACAGATTTGCCTATGTCTTGTTATCATATTCAGCCTTCCTGGCTGGAATGCCATGCAGTGAGTGCTGCCCTTCAGGCTGGCTAAAATGCATGGTGATGGGGGTTGAGTGCAGTGGGTAAGGGTTGTAGTTTGCAGGGCTGGGTGGTGAAGCTACAGGTGTTGGAGGCAGCTGGTGGTGGTAAGAAACCGGGTGCTGGGAGAAGTGGGTTGGTGGTAACACGGGGGCACAAGGGAAAGAGTTTTGGGAGAAGAGCTGCAGGGGCAGGAGGGCGCAGATCTGCTCCGTCCGGAGTACTGTGAGCGCCTGCAGCGAGTCCGCTTGGTGCTCCACAATGCTTAGGAGCTGCTCTGTGCTTTGGTGCCGGCGGTCTGCGTTCTGCTGGCGGAGCCTCCTCTTGGTCTCCCACCACTCCCGTACTTTTTGATTTTCAGTAAGGGACTGCTGCATGACTTCATGCAGAAGGTCCTCCTTGGTTCTTCGCAGACGCTTCCTGATTCTTTCCAGCCTTTCGGCTGTTGATAACAAGGACGGCTGGAAGCTCAAGGTTGCATCAGTAAAGCCAAAATGCAACACTTAACAGAGGCAGCATTGTTCATACTAGACAGAGCAATGATTCGGCTGAACTTAAAGACAAGCACAGTGCACACAATAGCAGAAAGTGCCCATCCCAAAGCGAGTGCACATAACCCACAAGAGCCCCGAAATGGTGAGTCAGCACAGGGGCAAGGAAGACTGATTGTTTCAGGGCCATACTGTCCTCTGGGGTTCTGTGCCTTGGGGAGAGCCAACAGCTGCAGGGGGCCCCATACTGAACACTGTCCCCACATTTTCCACAGGATGAGTTAGTCCTGGAAGATCTCTCACTGTTGAAGATGACCTGGGAAGGAAGGGTGGGTCTTCTACTACAATGCGGCTTCTGCCCTGGTCCTTATGCTGCTTGCCTGTGTGCAGCAATGGTCCCCCTGTCTCTCACGGCACAATGGTGTGGACATGTTAGCCTGACTGGGACAAGGAGCACAGTAGCTCTGCCAAGGAACCTGTGCAAGTGGGTTGCCCAGCTTCTGCATGAGACCTTTGATAAGATCACTGAGGCCAATTACCACAATGTGAGGGAGCACATCAACGCCCCCTATTGCGCATCTAGGCATGCACACAGCCCTAACCCTTCTTTATGCAACCCTCCTTGCCCCAAAAGCCCACACCAAACAACTACCTTCTAAAATAAAAGCCACTTACCGGGCACTTCCTCTGCTGTTTGTTCTTCCACAAACACCATCCTCTGCGACTGGCTACCTTCCTCCTGGCTTGAAAACAGCTCCTGGCTGCATGCATCTAGAGATGCCGGGCTGTCCTCTGGCTCTGGGCCCCGCTCCTCCTCAGCACCCTCGCTCCCGCTTTCCTCCTCCTGCCTTGTTGAACTCTGGGCTGCTATGGCCTCTGAAGTGTCCATGGTGCTCTTCGGAGCAGAGGTGGGGTCGCCCCCAAGTATCATGTCCAGCTCTTTGTAGAAATGGCAGGTCGCAGGGGCAGCACTGGAACGGTTGTTTGCCTCATAGGCTTTGCGGTAGGCATTCCGCAGCTCCTTTAATTTAACCCTGTACTGCATTGCACCCCGGTCATGGCCCCTTTCTATCATGGCCCTTGATATCTGCCAGTAGATATCATAATTCCTACAGCGAAAGTGCAGCTGGGACTGAACAGCTTCCTCCCCACAAACACTGATGAGGTCCAGCACCTCGCCATTGCTCCATACTGGGGATCGCCTGGCACATGGAGGCATGGTCACCTGGAAAGATGCGCTGAGAGCACTACATGCCTTGCTGAGCAAACAGGAAGAGGAATTTCAAAATTCCCAGAGAATTTAAAGGGCGGGTCTGATGGTTGGTCACCTGAGGGCAGGACAGTAGACCAAAGTGATGACCAGAGTGGCTAGAACAGGCATTGTGGGATACTTCATGGAGGCCACTCAGAGCACATTAATAGACCAGGGCGTCCACACTGGTACTGCGGCGCTCCAGCCGGGGCGCAGCAAGCTTTATGCTTCTCGTGGAGGTGGAGTACCAGGGGCGCTCCAGCTCTAGAGTCCAGGCGCTCAACGTGCTTTGCCAGTGTGGACACCTCAGGAGTTAGGATGCCCGGGGCTGATTTAATGTGCTGTAACTTGCAAGTGTAGCCAAGGCCTCAGACAATGCTTTAATGCTAGTACCAGTATAAAAGAGTTATAAGCAGAGTGCAGCGTATATATTTGCATGTATGCTTGCTAAACTTGTAATCCCACTTTTGAATAAATTAGTTAGCACTAATCAGTTAAATCCTCATAAGAATATATCACTAGTTTCATGTTTATTTCCTTTCTCCCACTTGGAATCTATCTTGGATCACACATGGGGAGCGGGGAGGAAGAGAGGCCAGTGAAGTGGCGTGGTTTCCACCCTCAACTGAATCAAAGGCCACACCCTAGCACACAATATACTCCATAACAAATACATTGGTCATAAACAAGCAAACCCCTCCCACTCACCCTGAAATTCTCCCTTCCCCCCCAAATAACAAACAGCTGCCTCTTGCATGGCTGTGGTCCAGCTCCAATGCTACTTCTCTCTGTTCTGTTCCCCAGGCCCTTCCCCAAACAGGTTGATGAACTCCAGGCCAAGGCCATCCTCCAGTGAGTCCCTCTGGCCATTCCCTCTGCCACAAGGGTTTCCTCTGGCTCTATTAGTCCGTCTACCCCCAGTCTAAAAATCAGACTGTTCTGCCTTGAAAGCCCATCAAACATGGCAGTAGGCTCCATGTTCAGGGGGTGCTGAGAAGTTGGTCAAACTCCTCATAATAGAGGCAGGTTGACAGCGAGTTTCCATTCCTGACTACAGTGTCTTTTGCCTTGTGGTACACACCCTACAGGTTTTCTATTCTAAACCTGCACTTAATTGTTATGCAAGACCTTGGTGTGTGCCTCTGCCCAGCTAGCAGCACACGGTGTTACGGAGCTCCTGGATGAAGCTCTGGAAAAGAGACTGTTTGAATTACATGACCTGTGCAGAGATGGAGCAGGCTATGTGGAACAAGGGATTTGAACACCAATCAGGTATATATAAACGGTTAGATGGCTTCCAGTGCCTAGAAGGTGAGTAGGGAGTGAGTAGGTAGAAGAGCAGGAAATACAGCCTCTAGGGAATTCTGGGAAGGCACTGGAGGACTATCCCAACCCAAGCACTGTAACACAGGCTTTAGCTGCATCCATATTGCAAAACGGGCAGAAAGCAAAACCCAGGATCTAACCTATAACCCCAGCTGGGTAAGCAAATCCAGGTTCAAATACACATAAACCAGAGTAAAAGTTTGTGTGTGGACAGTAGGGGGGAAACAGAGGGTTGGGCTGAAATCCAGGTGAGAGCGTGAGTTAACTCTGTGGTGAAGACCCTAAAGAGAGGGAGCATCATTAGAACAGGATGCTCACTACTACTTTAAGGGAAAGACAACTTTGCCCACTTTCTGAGTTTTGAGAGTTGAACTTTGTTTTGTTAGTTATGGTTAGATCAATACTCCAATTTGGCACAATTCATTTTAAGATTAAGTTTTAAATGCATCTTTCTCCTAAACAATTCTAACTTCTGGAAAATGTGTCAGAGTTAATTTATCTTCTTCCTGACACAAGGTTTTGCTTCCATCACACAGGACTTCATTATTCCTGATCAGGAATTCAAAAAAAAAAAAAGTCTCTAATAGGAGCTGGCTATGATTGGCTATAAACCCCAGGAGGTGCACACATTACTGGCCTTTATGAGAGGGTACTAAGATACTCTAGTAAACATCTCCAAAAAACAAAACAAAAAAATCCATAACATGTAAAAAAAGAAACTCAAGAAAATTATTTGTAAGATACCTTTTCTGTAGGAAAAATAAACTAAGTTGTTTACTATAGCACAGCACAGGGCATATTTGCTGCCAAGAGTTTTCTTGTTCTTCATGGATTTTGTAAAAAAATAGATTACAAAAATGAAGCATACTATTTCTCTGCCTTTTTTACTCCCCTCCTCCACTCCCCATTCAATCCTTGTAAAAAGGTAGGGATTTAAAAAGTGAGATAAAAACTTTCATCCCCATCAAACTTTTCATAAGTTTCTCCTCTGCACTCCAAAAAGTCAATTAAAATTCCAGCTTCCCTCCCATTTTCAACAGTTATTACTTTGTCCCGCTCTATTCCCGTGTTCAGGTTAGCACATAGTCTGAACAGGTCACTTAGGCCAAAGTTTTCAAACATGACTGAAGTTAGGTATCTAAATCTGTAGAGCCAAGCTATGCCATTTGGGAACTGGCCCGAGTGAGGATGGTGCAAGCTACTCCCCAGAGTCCCCCTTTGAGTGCAACCTGCAGTTGTGACTGGACCTTGTGAAAGCAACACAATGAAAAGAGACTCCTTGCATGCTCTTCCTCCTTTCTGTACTCCAATCTCACCACAGCAACATAAGGGCCATTCACTATATGGCCCATTTTTAGTTTGATATTTAGACAAAGTTTTCAAAGGGATTTAGCACCCACAGCTACCATGGGAGAGAAAAAAAAACAGGAGCGGAGAGTACTTTCCACCTTCAGAAATCAGGTCTTTTTATTTGGGTGCCTGTCTCCAGCACCCAAGTTTGAGAATATTGGCTTTACCATCTCTATGCTTCACTTTATCCACTTATAAAATACAGATTCCAATCGCTGCCCTGAGGTAAAATGTTCTTTAAAGTACTCTGGGGATCTCATACAAGTATATTTTTGTATACTTGTATAATACATTAATTGCTGCTGCTATTCGGAATGAAAACTGACCTGTTGGTGCAATGCAAGAGAAGTTTAATTACTGGTGTTACTAAATCCCATTCCCAAACTGATAAAGAGAACCAGCCTAGCAAAAAAGAGGAAAGTTTGGCTGGCATATCCAGCACCAACAGCAACTCTTCTCAGCAGATAGACAAGCAGACATTAATATACACTAAATGGCCAAGGAACCAGTTAGCATTATTAGAAATAAATAAGGCTAAGTTTTTGTCATGGTTATTTTTAGAAAACGTCACGGACAGGTCACGGGCAATAAACAAAAATTCATGTAGCCTATGACCTGTCTGTGACTTTTACTAAAAATAACAACTGGGGGCAGGGCTAAGTAGGGAGGAGGAATGGAGTGCCATGGGCTGTGGGGGGGAGGAATGATTGACAGGCTGCTGACAGCTGAAGCGGAAGAAGTCACGCAGGTCCAGTAAAGTCACGGAATCCGTGACCTCCGTAACTAAATTGTAGCCTTGGAAATAAATAACTAGAAATGGGAGGCAAGGGGAAGGGGAAATGTGGAAAAGTAAGGTCTTAAAGTGTTAGAGCCTTCTAACTATCACTAGGAATGCACAATAAGGAATAGAGCCCACTGCATGGCAATTGTACATTAATGAATGTTCTACACTCACCTGCTCAAACACCCAGTGTATTTAACACTAGGAACGGATGAACTTTTAAAACCAATATAGGATTGAGCGGTGCACACATGCCCATGGAATCTGCTTCATGGTGCATTTTAAAGAGTTTATTTCCTCTGTACTAAAGATGAATCAAGGACAAACAAGCTGGAAGACAGGGAATACTGCCATCGCTTTTGAAATTGAATCTCCCTGATGTTTTGATAACACTACTAATTTGGGGGTGGGGAAAATTGCGTGGTTTAATTTAGGTTTGGGATTCCTCAGCAATGATGCCTTCCCATAGACCTGACTGGGAGGTGGGGGAGTGGAAAAGGGAGAAATCTTTTACTAGAGTCCTAAAAATAAAGTGTATTACACACTGTCCCACTATAGTGCCATTTAACTTGGTGTAGCAGATTCATCAACCCAAATATAAACAACTCGAAAAAATGGTGAGGTATTTTGACCAAACAGATGATTTGAAGGGCATGGCAAAGAAGCAATCTGAACAGCTGTCAAAAGGGCAGTCTTTCCACAATGTGGTTAATGTTCCACAAAGTTCCCCATTATGTGCCTGTAAACTGCTTTCCACAGAGGCACTGCATAGTGATGTATTGTTTCCACATATCCATGCTCACTTACCCTATCATTAAAAATAACTTCAATAAGAGATATAATTCTCCATGATCAAAGCAAAACTGCAACAGAGACAAATCCCATGCCCGTTCTTGTAAAAGCTTAAGTTAATCTACACAATGCCAAAAATTTATTAAATTAATGACTTCTGCATTTGGCTTACCAGCCTACACCATGTTTATCTGAAATACATTTTTATCCTTCAGCAATCTGGATTGTCATATCCATAAACCATTCCAGTCTGTGCCTGTTAGGAAACTAAACCATCTAGAGTTTTGCTAATGCTTTCCATATTATGCATATTTCCTTTCAAATAAAGTTTCCTCCAGAACAGATTTCTCCTAACAGTTTTTGAGGCAATATTTCCAGAGCTCATAATTCAGCCCAATATCCCACAAATTTAGAGATATAAAAATTAGCTGTTTAGCTATCAGCAAAAGTTCCACTTTGACAGTAGCTACTGTTTGCAATCTCCCTAAGTTATATAGGGTCATGCGTTTTCCTCCTATGTAAAGATACACAGAGGGGGAGGGAAATCACAAACCCATGTGGGTTTTGATGTGAAACCACTGAATTAGATTCTGCTAATCTACCAACTGTCCTCCATCCTGCACACCCCCTCTACAGCACTAATGAGATCATGGTAAAGGAGTGAGACCATAAAAAGCTGTGAAGACCAAAGATCCATAGGAAATGCTGATCTCAAGTTTGCAGCTGCTAAGCAGGTAAATAGAGGGACTGAACCATTTCACCAGGCCCCTTCCAGGACCACCCTTTGATAATAGCAGCATAACTGGTTTATAGCCATGCTGCCACGCTATGCTCTGTGATCCCTCCCCTGTTGGCTGTAGACTCATTGACTTGCGTTAGACTACTTACAGTGCATGGAATGAATCACATATGTAAGTCTTTGCAGGACTGGGGCCACAGAGTGCACAGGAGAGTCCAGGTATTTTCCACGTTAGCTACTTTTCATAACAGAGCGTGGGTAGGGATGGATTGCCATGAGATGAAAACCAAGCCCCCATGAAGTCAATGGAAGTTTTGCCATAGACTTCAGTGGAGCCGGGGTTTCACTCATAGTGATTAAGAATACCACTTAAGGATTGACGTGGTGTTAGGTTCAATAAAGGTTCAGGTTAGAGGATTGTAACCAACCCAGAATCTCTCACTATTATTTTGAGAGAAGATAGACAACTGCTACAGTTCCCTCTTCCCCCACACTGTTCTCTTTCTACTCTATCCCCGCTTCCTCCCACTGTCTGCTTCCACCGTCCCCCAATTCCTTCTTGTTGGCCAAAGGTGGCTCAATACCTCCCTTGAAGTTCAGAGAAATACCTGTTCATACCCCCAGAGGGCACTAATGCTCTCTGTGAAGAGAAGATTGCATCCCACACATCAGGAATCCCAAAACACCTATCAAAAAACCAAGCTTTTTTCAGGGGCTGGTGAAATTATACTCAAATCATTAATGTGATAAATTTCACAATATTTTATAGATAAATGATTCAACATTTCTTTTTTCATTCTTTCCCCAGTTGATAGATCTGAGTATGTAATTTAGGAATAGACACCAGGGGTGAAACTAGGCCGGTACAGGGTACCGGTGAGAAGTGGCTGCCGGTGCCGGCCCACATGCAGCTGATGTTAAAGTGCTGCCGCGGCCCCTGGGCCTTTTAAATCACCAGGCCCCGGGGGCAGCTGCCCTCTGCCCCCCCATGCCCCCATCAGCAGCCCTGCAATTTAAAAGTGTTTGGGGCGGGGGAGAAGTGGTAAAAGAGGCAGCTGTCCTGGGGCCAGGCGATTTAAAAGGGCCCGGGGCTCCCGGCCGCCGCAGCAGCAGCCAGAGCCCCGGGCCCTTTTAAATCCCCACCAGAGCCCCAGGCGGCGTGGGCCAGGCAGCACGGATGGGCTGGCTGGGGGACGCTGACCCCAACTCTGCCCCTTCTGCTTGAGGCCCCAGAAAGTCATCTGTGCTACTTTCACCCCGACAGACACCTATCATGTGTGATGTCTAAAATACAAGTCAATGTTTCATGATTTGCCCAGCCAATTCACTTTTTGCAAGAGGACCCAAATACCATCCTGCTTTCAGAAACTGCTATTGCACCCCCTATTGGAAATAGATGTAGAACTGAAAAAGAATCTTGGTCACTTACATACGAGTTAAAATGATTATTTCCTAGTGTTTGTTTTAATTATAAAAAGGTCAAAATGTTTTAAATATATAATTTTAATGTTTGAATATTATTTACGTAGAATTTTAGATAAATACATTGACTTAAAAATGAGTCACCCTAATGTGCAAAGGCCTGGAAATTGATGGCGAGTTGCATGTAACCCTGTAGAACTATGCTGATTTGTGCCAGTGTAGGATCTGAACAAAAATGTTAAGCTTCAGTACAAAGTGGATCCATATTGATATGAAGGATTTTGAGCTGCTCTATTTTGTTTCCAAGCACAGAACAGAAAAATGCTGCTTTAGCATCATTAACAGAGAATAGGGGGAAAACCAAAATAAAATTAAATTGGTAAGAAATAAGGTGGCAGTAGTAGACCATAACATTAAGATGCACAAGTTAACAAATACATATACGGTATATTTTAAAGGTTTATAGTTCAAAAGTCTGGTAATTTAAGTGTGCGATCCATGTTGACACACCGCCAAGGGCAGTGAGATGGTAGTTCTAAGCAGCTGAACCTATGGCTGGTGTGTTGCTGGGCAAATGTGGAGTGAGGTTAGTTAAAGGTCATTCCAAAACTGTAGAAAGGGGTCAGCTAGGCCTACTCAGTCCAAAAACAAGTGTGGGTCACCATAGATTTAGCAGTTATGATTGGTCAAAAACAAGGGTGGGCAAACTTTTTGGCCTGAGGGCCATACTGGGGTACGAAACTGTATGAAGGCCAGGTATGGAAGGCTGTGCCCCCCAAACAGCCTGGCCCCCATCCCCTCCCACTTCCCACCCGCTGACTGTCCCCCTCAGAACCCCTGACCCATCCAAACCTCCTGTTCCTTGTCCCCTGACTGCCTCCTCCTGGAACCCCCTGCCCCAAACCGCCCCACCCAGGATCCCACCCCCATCCAACCCCCTCCCCCGCTCCCTGTCCCCTGACTGCCCCGACCTATCCACAACCCTGCCCTCTGACAGGCCCCCTGGGACCCTGCCCCCTATGCAACTCCCACTGTTACCTGACCCCTAACCGCCCCAGAACCTCCCCCCACATCCAACCGCCCCTTGCTCCCTGTCCCTTGACTTCCCCCCGGGACCTCCTACCCAACCCCCCACCCGCCGTGCATGCCGCCGTCCCCTTACCAAGCCTCTCTGAGCGGCAGGAGCTCACAGCCCCGCTGCTTGTGCGGCAGCGTGGCTGCAGGAGAGGGGCCGGGGGCGAGCCTCCCAGGCCAGGAGCTCAGGGGCTGGGCAGGACGGTCCCACGGGCCAGATGTGGCCCGCGGGCCATAGTTTGCCCACCTCTGATCTATAAGTATGGACCAATCAGAGAGGGTCTGAAGGTGATTGGAGGATAGATATGCTAACGGTAGGACTGAAAAATAAGCCAATTAGAGATCAGGCAGGCAAAAGTTGGTTGGTTAGGAACAGGAGAAGATCAGAGAAACCTACAAGAATAGCAAGGAAGAAGCAACTCAGATATAACTATCTCCAACCTCCTTTGAGTCAAATTCTGCCCTGATTTACACTTAAAATCAAAGTGGGTCACACATTTTAAATCAGGGCATAATCTGGCGCAGTCTGTAACCTTGACATCATCTCTCTACCTCCTCTCATCTTCTACTGCAGATCAGCTAATCATCTCACCACCTTTAGAACGAGGTTTGTGAACATCACTGCCTCTGCTGAAGTCCTCAGGTATATCATCATCTCCTCTTGTCTTGGTAAGGCCACAGAGGAGGAAGCTGCAACTGTCAAGACCCAGTTCCTACAACTGCAGCATAAATAATAATAATGTGCAACATTCTATTTCCTGATTTCTTCTCACACCAAAACATGCAACTGTGTTGTTCCCATGTTCAAATAATTCCATTGGCTACTCATTCATTTCAGGAGCCAGCTCAAAACTGCCCAATTCTGAGAAAACTGAAATTCTCAGAAGCTCTCCCTCTATTCCCCTCCCAAGTCTCTCTGCTTAACAAGCACTGGCCTCCTCTCCACAACCTCACCAGGGCAGCTGTAAGAGCCTTCTCCTTACTATAGTAACAGAGAGCATTAATTTTGCCATATTTTTGGCATATAGTTCACATAAGACATGCTGCAGAGCATAAAGTTGCATTTGCTAGTATTCCCTAGTGTGCTATAGAAAAGAAGTGCCTTACCAAGAAAAATAGCTTATTGCAGAAACATCTGCATTAGCTTAACTTGAAATATTTTGCACTGGGATAAAAATAGAAGTAGGATGCTTGTCAAGTATTTTTAAAATTTTAATCCTCAGATTTACTCCTGTCGTCAGCCTGTAGAATAACTTGAGTTACAGCTTCTGGATTCTAAAATTCCTGTCTTGAATTCATTGGCTTTTCTAGTATTCCACAGTATTATTTTTCACAAAGAATAGATCCATTGAAATGTGACTAACATGTGCAAGAACTGAAATCCCTTTTCATTCATATTTCTCATAAAATGATTAAGAAAGTGACCCTGATAATAGTCGTGTCTTGTTCTGTCCCCGGTTTGCAATCTCCTTCCCTTCAAGCAAGTAGCCATAATGTCATTTCATTCTTCTCTGCCGCTGCCACCACCACCTCCTTCTGCTAACGCATACCACGGCACATTTTTTGTTCTCTACTTTTTCCTCTCTTCCCCCAGATAGCATGCTTCAGGCTTCTCTGGTTTGTAAGAGACTTTCCCCACTTATGCTTTTCTTTGGAAACCATCATTGTTCCCTGTCTTCTCTTGTGGCATACACTCAAAAGTAAAAGCGGGGAAAATATAAGTCCATTTCCTCCTACCTGGGATAAGTTTACAACGGATATTCTGGAGAACCAAGAGGAACATTGCTTTGGAGCAACACCGTGTAGTATCATGTTTGGATCTTGAGAGTGTAGATTAGATGTTGCCAAAGGGCATGGTAAATCAAAACGTCCTCTATTGGTTACTAAATAGAAGTTAATCTGAACAGAAACCCAACAGTAAAGTCAACAGGCTCCCCCTTCCCACCCCAGTTCAAATGCCACACTTCCCATTTAATAGACATGCTTAGTAAGCATTTTGGATGGATAATTGGTAACCAAAGGTCCAAAGTATTTATTTTCATTGGTATTCATTTACTTCTCGCTTAATGGAGAAGATTCTTTTATTAACAGGCATTTGAGATGGGATTAGTCTGTTGGAGATCTGAACCCTACATGTGAGAGTCAGTCTGAAGTTGTTCTTTTTTCCTTTGGACTGCAAGTCATTTAGATGGCAGATGTTTGCTCAGATAGAAAATTAGAATCTGAACTATTTTAATTTTTATCCATTTTGCGGTCTGGGGGAATACAAGTATCAAAGTGATCTTCAGAAATATGTAGCTTATTTATATCCCTTTGAGGAAGTTCACTCAAGAACCCTCAGAAGTGTTACATTTTAACATGTTGACAGGAATAATAGAAGATATACAAACAGATTGTCAGACAATTAGAAATTAAAAGCAGCATTGGCAGTTCTAGATTACTTATTCTTACTAGCCAGCCTAGATAAGAGCCCTGGGGAAGAGAAATAAAGGACCAAAGTAATGTTGGAGGGACACTGACCAAGCTATAATTAAAGTTCTTCCACTAAAAAAAATTATTTGGATGGATGGATAGAAATACTAAGACCTGAAGCCTTTTAAAATCATGCTAGGTTATGTCTGATTCTATAACCTGATTGGAATATGTGGAATATGTTTAACAAATTAAAGCACAGATGTCAAGTTTCTACATTCTGAATCTTTCCCAATTGGCACAAATATTTGTAGGAAGCTCCCACTAACTATGACACAAGCGATCTTTAATCTTTGGATAAAGAATTTCAAATCTATCAGCGTGGCATCATATTACTAAGAATAAAACCATATGTCACCTAATGACTCAGAGGAGAAATTGGCACATGGAGCCTTTCACATCTTAGCTGCCAGTTTGAATCTGGCCCATGTCAGTAATGACCAAAAATTGCTACCATCTGAAGGCTATTTGGTAGCCTATGTGAGATGAGTTGACCATCTCAAGCCAATTCTTAGAATTAGGATGTCTATCACAAAACCACTCCCACAGATGGCTCTAACTGGTACACTTGTTGGTGCTCTCAGTTGACAGGCCAAGGACTAAACATCCCTGGAGAGTGAGCTATCTTCTCCTTTGTAGAAGCTGCCCCTCCAAACAAGGGAGGAAATTTTAACAGGTCAAAGCCGGAAGTTTGCACTAGTACTGTCTATCCTGTAGCTCTAATATGGTGACATCTAGAGCTGGGAAAAAATTTTCAGCCAAGATTTTTTAATTATTTTATTTAATTAGGCAAAAATGCACATTTGGCAACACCAAAGTGTTTTGCGAATTCATAGCAGTTTTGCAAAATTGTTTATTTTGGGAGGCAAAAAGCCAAAGTTCTGAAAAAGCTTAATATTTTGTTTTGACATTTAGAACCACATGGTTTCATCGTTTGGTTCAAAGTGATTTTATATTGAAAATTCCTTTAATTTTATTTTTTTTAAAACCCCAAATGTTTAAAAAAATTTCTCAAAAATCTAAATACATTTCATTTCAGGTCAAATAAAACTGTTTGACCCAAAATGAATTTAAAACTTTTTGATTCATCAAAAATGGGGAGGGGGAATTGTTTTTGTCCAACTGGCAATGAATTTTCTGACTTTTGAAAATTGCCAGTGAACGGGGGGCAAAAAAATCCATAATTTGCTGAGTTCTAGTGACAGTGCTAGACACTGAAGCTGTAAAGTCTTGAACTTTTCACAAGCACTAATATTCACTTTATTCCTCTTCCTTTACAAATAAAGAAGGGAACAACGTTACTAGTAGAAAAGATTAAAATGTTAGAATAACAAGCATAGAAGGATCCAAAATTATCTTATTGTATAATGGGTAAAGAAAATGATAAATGGGTAAGAAGCAGTTAACATCTTTTGAAATAGTAGTAGCAGTCCTGAAGTAGGAAAGAACTGAGGGAGTAATGGTAATATGTCGATTGCTTTGGTAGAATACCGAAAGTTCTGAGAAAGAAATTCTACAGCCTCTTGGGGGAAAAGTTACTGGAAGACCTATCCCAGATGATCAACAGGGAAAATTCTAGAATATGACTGCTCAGTTCTCTTGGCAGATAAAACGTTACATATATATGGTATTGTTGTTAGTTAGATTTAAAACTCTCTTATGCGGATTTAAAACTGTCAAAACCGTTTTATGTGGAAAAATCTGAAGACAGAGGGATGTGCATATGCAAAATGCATCTGCACTGGCTACTGTAGAACTAGGAAACGTGGAGATCAGAGATGAACAAATTAATTTACACTGGGCCTAATCTTGTTTCTAATGAGTCAACAGGAGCATTGTTATAGAGATGGTCAAGAATGGATGTATACTGCAGGAGAAACTAGAAGGCTACTTTGAGAACAGGGCTCTTCTTCCTGAACAGACTGCTTGTGTCTCATAAGGTTTGTTTTGTGCTGGCAGCTTTTTTCTGGCCACAGCCTGTGAATCAAACATACATACCAGAAAGCAACACCGTTTAGTTAGTCCCTTTTGTAGCTATTATAAATCAATAGTTGTAGAAAAATATGTACTGTACCAAACAAGTATTAACCTGACAGTGTCCTTTTTAAAGACTATAGAGAGTCTAGTTATTACAGTAATGCAGGCCACCTGAATCCTTCTTGTGCTGTCAAATGTTGCTTGGGGCACAAACAAGGCTCTGCCATCTGTCTATTCTGGGTCATTCTTTGCATGTCCTCTATGTGGTTATGTACCATAAGTTTTCCCTCTCTGCGTAGTGTTTGATGGAGAGATTCTTTTAGTTGGCCCTTTTTGTGGTTTCCTCCAGCTGCCCAAAGGCACACCTGCCAGGGCAAACACTCTGGGGCTTCATTCTTAACACGTATCCCAGATACTTCCATCTTTTTAACTGGATAGCTTTTGAGATAAGGTTGAACTGTGATGAATCTCGGCACATGTCATTCATTCCATTTAATACCTAGCATGCTTAAGGCATTTGCTTTTGAATAATCTGAATAATAACTAAACGAGTTTATATTCATTAAGTCAATACATTGCTACATGCTTATTTCCTCTTTGCTACTTATGCTATTTACTATTTTCCTTTCACTTGTGTTAAGCACTGAAGTGAGACTCGCCAGTTATATTTAGAACTTTTCTAGTTAGCTGGCATCCCTCTCTCTCTTCCATTCACTGACACAGAGATTTTGTCTGGGTTGCAAACACTGCAAGAGACAGTTTAAAGTTTATATCTTCATTTAAAACATTTTTAAAGAAAATAAAAAACGTGTATATTATTAGATTTGGATTAAAAAACAAAAACAGAACAAAAAAAAAACCAAAAAACACAAATTAAAGTTTGAGCCTAAACTGGCAATAATCTTTAAGAAGAACTACAATACATGAGTAGACCCAGTAGTCAATAAACAGAGCAATAGTGTTGAATAATGATACAGACATCTATATTTAAATGTAATAGTGTCTATCTGAACACTTGGCCCTCTATACAATTAAAAATACAGCAAGAGTAAATATCCTTAGTGCAGTTAAAATACCAAAACAGTTTTTAAAAATCAGGGGAAACGGCATCATTCTGGGATAGGTAATTAAGCAGCATGATGGGTCTGGCTCAGCAAGAGTTTTCAAGTAATTGATTTTGGTGTGAAGTGCAGGGATTTTTGACTTTGAACTGGTTATGGCAAAAGGAAGATCATACTGCAGCTAGTAGCTGGACTGGAGGACTAGCAATAGAGAGCATGCTGTGTGCCTGGAAGAAGGCTTATCTCCCCTTTGCTGTACTTGAAAAAAAGTAAAATATTTCACAGTAATTAGGTAAATGGTTGATAAAATGCACATATCCATCATTGATCTGAAAGAGAACAGCTGCCACCCCTCCTTTACAGGTGGGTTTGGTTAAATAGTCAAGCTGGCTGGCTGTTAATGTCCAATCAGACTTGAACACAAGTGTTCCATCCTGTAAGGTGGATTCCTACATGAAGGTGTGGAAGTGTATATGATTTTGTATTATGTATATGATTTTGTATATGAAGTGTATATGATTTGAACTGATACTGACATTTTTTCCATTGATACTGATATAATTTAACTGGTTAATCCTTTTTCAGACTTCATAACAATGAGATCCAGTCACTATGTAGACATTAAAGATATATATATTTTAGCCTGAAATTAGACATGTCCTGTTTATACCTAGTCAGGAGAGAGGAAAAGTTGTTCAGATTCCAGGGTAACACAAGTTAATGTCAGAAATTCCAGTATCTTGAACTTTTATCTGGACCAACTTTGGGCCAAAAAGTCAAAATATCAATTCCCCCCACAAAACAGAAAGTTCAGAAAATTTCTGTTTGGAAATGTCAAAGCACTTTGTTTTGGTGAAGTTTGACACTAAACAGAGTCCACCAGAGCAAGGAGTTGTGGTTAGGTGCCTCATGCCCCTATTTTCTTCTATAAGATAGGAAATGTAATCCAGTCAGGGAGGCTATGATGCACCACAATGGATCAACCATGCAATGCCGTATGGGAGAGCCTGGCCCACAGAGAAGAATGGGGACATAAGTAGACTGAATCTATATTTATGCATACAATCAGTAACTTAGGTACATGATGAAAGCTTAAGTACTGTCAAAAGACACACCCCTCCCTAAACAAACAAAAACTTACTTTCATCCCCAAATTCCCTGTCTGGGTTTCACAAATGACCACACACTCTTCCAAGACAAGTATATTTCCTAAGTCAAAAATCCTGTCCATTCTGATTGCTACATAGGTCAGTAAGCTTGATAGGAATGGTGTTGGGGAAACAAAGTACACTCCGTGTTTACCCCAATGTCATAAGGAGAAGAGACCAGGGAAGAAAATTTAAGAGGTAAGACGACCTGCCCATTACTATATTTCTAAAGCAATGCATTTCTTTGTGTGAAGTTGTTCTGCTTAAATTCTGCATTTACCCAGTTTCCTAGTTATTGATTAGAGCCTCTAACTTCTAAAATTTTTACCAATTCATACGATGCATCTCTACCAACTTGATCAAGACTTTTTCATGCTTTGGAAATGTCCTTTTATATCCTTCTCAGAGTTTCCTCAATCCCAACTCTTATGTTTTTATCATAGACTCTTGAGATATTATTTTTATTTATATATATATATATATATATATATATATATATATAAAATATTGCCCGAATAGTATTAGATTCTGGATACGGGGTATCATCTTTATTGCCCTATGCTGCACCCTTTTCAAGGTAATAAATAGCTTTTCTGTGGCATGGAGACTGGTACAGCACACAGTATTCCAGTTGGGAGACAAAATTCTGATCTCCTTTACACCCATAAGGAACTTTGTTAAGTTTACACAGGTTGAATAAGAGCATAATTCGGCCTAGGCAGTCTTATAAAGATCTAGAATAATAGTATGACCTAAACCATTGGTTCTCTGCTCTGTACTAATGTAACCAGGTAAACAACTACAATGACTCTAGTAATGTTTTTGTTGCTTTCAGAGTGGTAGCCGTGTTAGTCTGTATCAGCAAAAACAATGAGGAGTCTTTGTGGCACCTTATTTATTTGGTCATAAGCTTCCGTGGGCTAGAACCCACTTCATCAGACGCATGGAGTAGAAAATACAGGAGCAGGTATAAATAAATGAAAGGATGGGAGTTGCCTTACCAAGTGTGAGGGCAGTCTAAGGAGACAATTCAATTAACAGCAGGGTACTAAAGGAGGAAAAATAACTTTTGAAGTGGTAATGAGCGTGGCTCATTTCAGACAGTTGACAAGAAGGTGTGAGTAACAGTTGCCACTTTTAGGTCTGTTATTGAGCGACCAGAGAGATTGAAATGTTCTCCTACACCACTAGCCATCAACTACAGCCCCCAACTAAAACCTCTCCAGCACATCATCAAAGATCTACAACCTATCCTGAAGGACGATCCATCACTCTCACAGACCTTGAGAGACAGGCCCAGGGCCGGTGCAACCACTAGGAGAACTAGGCGGTCGCCTACGGTGCCAAGTGGTTGGGGGCAGCAGTGGAGCGGAGGTAAGCTGGGGCAGTGGGGTGCAGGGAGGGCCGCCTGCAGCAAACAACAGGGTGGGGGGCAGCACACAGGGGAACCGCTCCCCGCCCCAGCTCACTTCTCCTCTGCCTCCTCCCCTGAGCACCGCCCTGCTCTGCTTCTCTCCCTCCAAGGCTTGCGTGCCAAACAGCTGATTGGCGCCGCAAGCCTGGGAGGCGGGAGAAGTGGTGGTGTGCTCGGGGTGGAAGTGGAGCAGAGATGAGCTGGGGTGGGGAGCTGCTGCACGCGGCTCCCCGGGCTGAGGAGGGGAGGGAAGGAGCTGTGGGGAGCTGCCTGGGCCGAGGGGAGGGAGGGAAGGAGGGAACGGCGGGGAGCTGCTGCAAGGGGGGCTCCATGTGCCGAGGGGGGGCAGCGGCGGGGAGCTGCCCCGGGGGGGCGCCTCAGGGCGGAGGGGGGGCGGGGAGCTGCCGCGGGGGTGTGGGGGTGCGGCGCAAGGTGGAAGTTTCACCTAGGGTGTGCAACCTCCTTGCACCAGCCCTGGACAGGCCAGTCCTTGCTTAGAGACAGCCCCCCAACCTGAAGCAAATATTCACCAGCAACAAAAACCCCAACCCAGGAACCAAACCCTGCATCAAACCCCAGTGCCAACTCTGTCACATATGTATTCAAGGGACACCATAATAGGACCTAACCACATCAGCCACACCATCAGGGGCTCATTCACCTGCACATCTACCAATGGGATATATACCATCATGTGCCAGCAATGCCCCTCTGCCATGTATATTGGCCAAACCAGACAGTCTCTACACAAAAGAATAAATGGACACAAATCTGACATCAGGAATCATAACATTCAAAAACCAGTAGAAGAACAGTTCAATCTCTCTGGTCACTCAATATCAGACCTAAAAGTGGAAATTCTTCAACAAAAAACTTCAAAAACAAACAGACTCCAACATGAAACTGCAGAACTGGAATTAATTTGCAAACTGGACACCATCAGATTAGGCCTAAATAAAGACTGGGAGTGGTTGGATCATTACAAAACCTAAACCTACTTTCCCCAATACTAATTTCCCCCTACTGTTACTCACACATTCTTGTGAACTGTCTGAAATGAGCCACTCATTACCACTTCAAAAGTTATTTTTCCTCCCTTGGTATCCTGCTGTTAATTGAATTGTCTGTTAATTGAATTGTCTCGTTAGACTGACCTCACACTTGGTAAGGCAACTCCCATCCTTTCATGTATTTATACCTGCTCCTGTATTTTCCACTCCATGCATCTGATGAAGCGGGTTCTAGCCCACAAAAACCTATGCCCAAATAAATGTGTTAGTCTCTAAGGTGCCACAAGGACTCGTTGTTTTTGTTGCTTTCGTAATTTTACTGTTCATCATATTTCCAGGGAAGTTTTCCTTGCTAAAGATAAGCCTGCCTTAAATGTTATTTGCTATCAATACTAACTGTTTGAAATACTCCACTGATATAGTGATGGAACAAGCTGAGTATAAGTACACTATAGATCAAATTATCTACCTGAGATGGCGGGCATATTAAGATCACTTGAACTTCATTTGCATGATCATTCTGCTAAACATACTAGCTGTGCTGCTGACTGAAGCATTTTGAAAGACACTTGAAATTGCTGTTTAAAAATAAAAAACACCACATTGCATCATTGAGTATGCAGGAAATGAAATGTGTTATCTCTTATCAATTTCAAATTAGGTTCAGCACATAACTGTCTGAAGTGAGCACACCTAGCAATAGTTTACATTTGTCTCCCAAGTAAGCTTTTTAATCAAAAGTAATCTGGTGTTAAGCATATTAAAAAGCCTTTCATTAAGCAGGGATGGGTTTGATTTATTCATACGCTGTGCAACATATGTTGCTTATACTGTGGTCTACAGCAAATAAGTGTTTCAGTTTCTGATTGATGTTTTGGCATGCTGCCTGTTTTCAGTTTTTCATTGTGCAAGGTAGGTATTACAGTCTCTGTGGTTGCTGGCTTTCAGTGTTGCAGGGGCCTCTTAACATTATAAGAGACACGCCCTTTGAGGGGGGGAAAAAAGACATTAGGTGGCACAGGTGATTTTCATTTACACTAAGGTCTTTTCACACTGCTCTAGCAATTTCAGGTTACGTTAAGATCCTTTGTAAGGTTTCAGAGTAGTAGCCGTGTTAGTCTATATCAGCAAAAAGAAAGAGGCGTACTTGTGGCACCTTAGAGTCTAAAGTTTATTTGCGCATAAGCTTTTTTCATGTTCTGTGTGTGTATCTCTCTTCCTACTCTATTTTCCACTGCATGCATCCGATGAAGTGGGTTTTAGCCCACGAAAGCTAATGCTCAAATAAATTCGTTCATCTCTACGGTGCCACAAGTCCTCCTCATCCTTTGTAAGGCCACTCTATGCGGCAAGAGTGGTGTAAAATGGTCTTTGTCATTAAGAATCAGGCCAAAAGGTTCTTAGTTGAATAAAACGTTTCATGCACGTGTGCATGCATGCACACACAAATTTATAAAACAGTTCAGCAACAATTACAAAAGCTTTTACATTTTATGCAAGTCAGCCAGTCCAAAAACCACCACAACACATGCATATCCCACACTTCTAAACAGAAGGAGAATGGTCAGGACAGGCAGTACAGCAGGTCCGGGCTCTGTTACACACTTCCTTGGACATCTCGTTTTGAACCAGATTTCTAAAAGTATTTTGGAAATCCCAGTAGATGCCCATCAGCATCTTCAGGTGCTGAAATCGCCTTCAGTGGGAGTTAGTGAGATTTTCAAAAGTACCTAGGCACCTAAGTGCCTATCTGCATCTTTAGATACCTAAATGCCTTTACAAATCTGGTCCTCAAGTTCTGTGCCTCAGTTTTTCCATCTGTAAAATGGAGAAAATAATGGTTTCTTTCTCCCATCTTTCTTACCTGGTTTGTAAGCTCTTTGGGGAATTTCATATATATATTATATAGGTAAAAGCCAGGCTCTATTTAAATCAATGGAAGCTTTGTCAGGGCTCTGGTGTTGGTTGGGTTCTCTAGGTCAGTAGTGTTCAAACTTTTTTTCTGGGGACGCAGTTGAAGAAAATTGTTGATGCCTGTGACCCAGCAGAGCTGGTGACAAGGCGTTTGTGGGGTGGGAGGGGCTCAGGGCTGGGGCAGAAGTTTGTGGTGCGGGGGTGAGGGCTGCGTTGTGGGGCCAGGAATGAGGGGTTCAGGGTGTGGGAGAGGGCTCTAGGCTGTCAGTGCAGGCTCTGGGGTTGGGCCAGAGATGAGGGGTTTGGGATGCAGGAAGAGGTTCCAGGTTTGGGGGTGCTCAGGGCTGGGGATTGGGGCATGGGGTTGGGGCACGGACTTACTTCTGGCTGTTCCCAGTCAGCACGAGAGCCAGGGTGCAGAGGCAGGCTTCCCGCCTGTCCTGGCAGCGCAGACCATGCTGCACCCTGGAAGCAGCCAGCAGCAGGTCTGGCTCCTAGGCGGAGGTGGGCAAGCAGCTCCACGTGACTCTCGCCCGCAGTCACCTGCCCCCACCCCCAGTTCCCATTGGCCGGAGCCGGTGCTTGGGGTAGGGACAGCACGCGGAGCCCCATGGTTCCCCTGCCTAGGAGATGGACCCGCTACTGGTCGCTTCCGGGACGCAGCACAGTTTCAGAAAAGGTAGGCACTAGCTTGTCTTAGGTGGGCAGCACCGCCAACAGGACTTTTAACATCCCGGTCGGCAGTGCTGACTGGAGCAAGGCAACCCAGCACCTTACATGCTGCGACCCAGGAGTGGGTCATGGCCCACAGTTTGAAACACACTGCTGTTGGTGGTACCATAATAATACTAATTATAACAGCTTCATATTTTTATGCTTATCAAATCACCAGTCAAACAAGTATAAACATGCATTCTTAATTAGAAAACTCACCAAGACACAGTTTAACTTACAATGAAAGCTGGATATTTGAAATACCTTCTGTGGGTATATTGAGTGCCTTTCATAGATCGGAAACTGAAAGGTAGATGCTTTGATGCATTGTCAAACTCCCATGCATTGTATAAACTCATTATGTGCAGAGTACAATTAAGCAGAGCAACAGCATAATGTGACTTGTTCCTTACTTTGCCAAAATGGGTAGAGTGAGCTCAACCACATGCCAGATGCACAAATGAAGTCTGTACAGATGAGTACACAGTTCTTGAGCAGCTTTAGGCATCTAGAAGCTAGAGAGTTATCACTGAATAAAAAATGATACTACTTTGTATCTAGATAGCACCTTAAAGTATTAGCTAAATACTCCTAACATCTAAGTGAGGTTGGGAAGTAAACTTAGATGTCCCAATTTCACAGAGAGGGAAACGGGCAGAGAAGTGATGTGACTTGCCAAAGCTACACAGCCTATCAGTTGCAGAGTCAGGATTAGAACTTAAGAATGTCTAACTCTGTACCTAACTCTGTACCTACTACCTATTTCTACAGGCCAAGCTGTCTGTATAATAGTCAAGGTACTAGTAATAACTCATGTCAGCTGCTAAAATGCCTCTAGAGGTATAAATTGAAATCTAGGATGTGGACTTGGGAGGAAGAAGGGAAGGCAGTTGACCCACAGGAATACAGGAGCAAGGCCATTTTTAACAGTACTGAAGAATACACTTGAGATGAGTATACAGCATCCACAATGTTAAAATATTAGACATGACAAATGCACAGAAGACACGTTAGCCCTGGCATCCTTAACATCCTGGTGTCCTTGTGATTTCAAGGGAAGGAATAGAAGCTGAGTTTCTTCTCTGCCTCCTCCATCTCCCAGCCCACACTCCCTTCCTGTATTACCCCTTCTTTCTCCTTCCCACCTGCTGATCTACCTTGCTTCTTTGGCAAGCAGCCTCTTGAGCGTGGAGTTATTCTGGGTTATAGAGAATAGAGAGTTCCTACCTGTGAGAAAGTGGGTGAGATTGCTATGCTGGGAAAACCACTGTTCTGTCCTTCCTGATAAGAAGAGCTTCCCCTCTGCCCAGCCCAGGACCCCAGAGACCTCCCCAAGCCCTAGGAAACTGGCCTGATGTGCAGTGGTTTACAATTTGCGTTTGCATGTGAGGGCATGTTCCAGTTCTGCTTTGAACTGAGGTGGAACTGAACTGGAGGAGAGTATGATCTAACAACAGACAAGATTCACTTGGAACCTTTATTGCTTCCCTTCATTGAAAGTAATGATCAACTGAATTACAAATAAAGACAATCACACTTGTATTTGAGATGCAGGCTCATCTGTGTCAATGACATGATACTTGTATGAACAAAACATATAATTATAGTGATAAAGAAAAAAGATTACATTTAATTAATTTTTCACACATTAATTTGGCAATATTAAAAACATTGTAACATTAATTTAAACTAAATATCAAGATTTATTGAATTCACAGCATTGCCATATGGAACATTTTTATATTCTATTCTGTCTACAAACTTTAAAGTGCATCTATACATTTATCCAATTAAATCAGATGGAAACCTAATCTTAATAAATAGCACCATCTAGTGGAGTCCTTTTCTGAAAGCATCCGATGAAGTGAGCTGTAGCTCACGAAAGCTCATGCTCAAATAAATTGGTTAGTCTCTAAGGTGCCACAAGTACTCCTTTTCTTTTTGCAAATACAGATTAACACAGCTGCTACTCTGAAACTTTTCTAGCTAGTATACTGCAAAGACCTCAAGGAGTGTTTATTTAGGAACAAACCTGCTATAGCCGATAGGAATATAATTTAACTGTTAATATTTAGTATATTTAGTAGCCTTAACCAAATTAAGTACAAATGATCTTCTGTGGCACATATGCAACATAATGTCTTGAACGTGGATTGCACAAATAGTTGAGAATTTTAGTACTTAGTTCGGTTGGGTCTAGGCCTGGATAGCTCAGGGGATTAAGATACAAAACCTACACACCATAAGTAAAAATAATCCAGGTTATTCAGTGGCATATGTGAAATGGGTCCAGTTTCTAGTTGACCGGGTATCACATCATAAATCCACAACAACAAGTGGCACTAACTGTCAAACACTGACTGGAGACTGAACTACTGTTAACATACAGAGGTGGCCCCTTCAGATTATGGTTGAATGAAAATCGGTGGGCCAGTGAGGGAAAGCCTGAAATGCTGCTGCTTATGCTAGATCAACTGTCCGGATATAGACTGAGGACTTTGTTTTACAGCCCTGTCAATCCAGCAGCTTTCCCCAGTGCCAAAATTACAAAGAAAGTAACAGAACGCCACTTGCCGTCACCTTCAGCCCCCAGCTAAAACCTCTCCAGCGCATCATCAAAGATCTACAACCTATCCTGAAGGATGATCCCTCACTTTCATAGATCTTTGGAGACAGGCCAGTCTTTGCTTACAGACAGCCCCCCAACCTGAAGCAAATACTCACCAGCAACCACGCACCACACAACAAAAACACTAACCCAGGAACCTATCCTTGCAACAAAGCCTGTTGTCAACTCTGTCCACATATCTATTCAAGGGACACCATCACAGGACCTAATCACATCAGCCACACTATCAGAGGCTCATTCACCTGCACATCTACCAATGTCATATATGCCATCATATGCCAGCAATGCCCCTCTGCCATGTACATTGGCCAAACCGGACAGTCTCTATGCAAAAGAATAAATGGACACAAATCAGAAGTCAAGAATTATAACATTCAAAAACCAGTCAGAGAACACTTCAATCTCCCTGGACACTCAATTACAGACCTAAAAGTCGCAATTATTCAACAAAAAACAGACTCCAACGAGAAACAGTAGAACTGGAAACCATTAAATTAGTCTTGAATAAAGACTGGGAGTGGATGAGTCATTACACTAACTAAACTATTTACCCATGCTAATTTCCCCCCTACTGTCACTCTCACCTTCTTGTCAGCTGTTTGAAATGGGCCATGCTGATTATCACTACAAAAGTTTTTTTTCTCCTGCTGATAATAGCCCACCTTAATGGATTGGTCTCATTAAGAGTTGGTATGGCAACCCCCATTTTTTCATGTTCTCTGTGTATATATCTCTTCATCAGATGCATGCAGTGGAAAATACAGTAGGAAGTGGACTTTAGCCCGTGAAAGTTTATGCTCAAATAAATTTGTTAGTCTCTAAGGTGCCACAAGTACTCCCCGTTCTTCCTTTAAAAATTAAGAATTTTAGTACTAAGAGCTAGGGAGCTGTTTTTCTTGAGATCAATGAGTGCCTGAGGGAAGAGTCATACAATCACAGAGTTTAAGGCCAGGAGATCATCTAGCCTGACCTCCTGTATAACACAGACCACCAGAATCACCCAGCACCCGCACACTAAACCCAACAACCAAAGTATAACAGTCCTCCGGAGACGACATTACAATGTGCCACAGGCAGAGAATAGGAGGGACCAAGGTGCATCAATACCTGAGGTCTCTGCAATGGCAGGGAAATGATTAAGTGAGATACAGCCAGATAATCCTGGCAAGTGACCCACACCCACATACTGCAAAGGTCAATCTGACCTCGGGAAAAATTCCTTCCTGACCCCACATAATGGTAATCAGTTAGACCAGGGGTAGCTGCATGCAGCTCTTCAGAAGTTTGTATGCGGCTCCTTGTATAGGCAGCGACTCCAGGGCTGGAGCTACAGGTGCCAACTTTCCAATGTGCCGGGGGCGGGTGCTCACTGCTCAACCCCTGGCTCTGCCACCGGCCCTACCCTCACTCCACCCCTTCCCACGCCCTCCCCTCAGACTGCTGTGCCCTTGCTCCTCCCCCACCCACTCCCAGAGCCTCCTGCATGCCACGAAACAGCGGATTGGGGAAGGGAGGGAAGGGGAGGCGCTGATCAGTGGGGCTGCTGGTGGGCGGGAGGTGCTGGGAGCTGTGGGGGAAGCTAATGGGGGGACGGACTGCTGACATATTACTGTGGCTCTTTGGCAATGTACATTGGTAAATTCTGGCTCCTTCTCAGGTTCAGGCTGGCCACCCCTGAGTTAGACCCTGAGCAAATGAACAAGAACCAGCCAGCCAAGTGCCTTAGAGAAAGAATGCTCAGTGCCACCTCAAAGCCCTGGCCCTCCCCATCCAATGTCCTATCTCTAGTTATGGCCATCCCTGATGCTTCAGAAGGCGCCCTGACAAGCCCTAACAGAATATATTACCCTTCCTGACCCCTACAAGTGGCCAGCTGAAATCCTGAAGCATAAGCTTTTAGGAACATAAAATATAAACTTGAAGTAAGAACCAGGGCTATTGAGCCTGCCCCCTACCTTTATAAGCAACCCCGCCATACAATCCCATTCATAAATGCATCCAGCTCTCTCTCAAAACTAATTAAGTTGCTTGCCCCCACAAATCCTATTGGGAGGCAGATTCCAGAACTTCCTTCCCTTCCCTGATGATTGGAAACCTTCTTCTAATTTCCAGCCTGAATTTATTCATGGCTAGTTTATACCCATTTGTTCTTAGGCCAACATTGTGCTTTAGCTTAAATAGCTCTTCACCTCCCCTCATATTTACAAACAGCAATCATATAATCTCTCAGCCTTCATTTTGTTACACTGAACAAAGCAAGCTCTTCCAGTCTGCTCATATAAGTTAGTCCCACCATTCCCCTGATAAATTTAGCAGCTCTTCTCTGCACCTGTTCTAGTTTGAAGTCACCTTTCTTGGCCAGAATTGTACACAGTATTCCAAATGAGGTCTTACCAATGCCTTGTAAAATGGCATGAGTACCAGTCGCAAACATAATAGAGAAAAAAAGTGTCACCTTTAATGTCTCTTATTCTTTGCATTGATCTTTTTCAGAGTAATTTCAGTCTATTTCTATTTAATTTAGGATACCCAACCTTCTTCTATAGAACTGATCAATAGACAAGGCAGATATTCATCCTACTCCAAGAATCTGTCGGGATGAATGGAAATGCCATGAAATGGTTCAGAGCCCTCCCACGCCCCTTCTGTCTAACCCAGAGGGTGTTATGGACACTGTTCCTCTACTTCCACAGAACCAGTCCTCTCCTCTACATTATTTAGCACCTTTCTGTGCAAGTCAGAGAGCTGGGAAATCAACAGGAGCTGAAGTGGCAGCAATGCAGGGACGACACCCAGCTCTACAGCTCTTTTATGTCAGAGTTACAAGGCATAATCTCCCAACTTTCACAGTGCTTAGCCAAAAATCAATATCTGGATTAAGAACTAGCTAAAGCTGAACGCTGAGAAGACTAAGGCCGCAGTAGTGAAATGCTAAATTGGTGGGAATGACGATCAACCACCACCTCCAGGGCATGAGCAGAAAGGTCTCTAAACTGGTGACATTTCAGGACCAGGGATGCACGTGCTCCTCTGGCTGAGTGCTGGACATGTGGCCACACAGGGAGGAGAAGAGAAGGTTGATGCCTCAGGCCTGCTACTATGTGGGAAAATGGTATTCAGAAATGTATGATGTGATGTGTCCTTGTAAGCCACAACCAGCCATGCGCTGGGCACAGCCAGCCATTTGATCTACAAGGTGATGGCATCAGAGGTGGCAAGAAGCAACATCTGTACCGAGAAGTGGCAAGAAGCAGTAGCAGGATGGGGATGATGAACAGTAGCAACAGCAAGGGTGGTTGAGGAGCAGCAGTGCCACAGAAGGTGGTGACAAGCAGCAACACCAGAGCAGGGGGAAGGGGACACAGCAGCAGGAAATGGTGGTGAAGGAGAACGTACATGTTGCCAATGGCACCAGAGTGATCATTTATTCAGTGCTATGCTGATGGTCTCATGAAAGGGACTAGGACTATTGAGCACCAGGACATGGACTTCTGAGAGATCATGCAACTGCTGACCAGTCACAGATGGAAAGCATGTCTAATCTTTTATTACTGAATTCAACCAAGCTCCTGTCCCAAACAGACATCTAGTGGCTATTATATTGCCTTTGAAACAAAAGTCCTTCCTTTTATCATTTTAAAATTTGCTGACTTTCAATTTGTTCAGATTTTCCCTTTTTCTTACATTATGGGAAAGGGTATATGAGAGAGCGAGTTTTCCCTCTCTAAAACAAGGTTTGACTAATGTATTTTCATTAAAGCTTGCTCTGCAAAGACAATGCCACTATTGGGGAGGGAGCTAATTTCTGTTTTGTCTCCTTTCCCTTTTTCTTACATTATGGGAAAGGGTATATGAGAGAGCGAGTTTTCCCTCTCTAAAACAAGGTTTGACTAATGTATTTTCATTAAAGCTTGCTCTGCAAAGACAATGCCACTATTGGGGAGGGAGCTAATTTCTGTTTTGTCTCCTTGTCACAGAGTTTACTTACCACTGGGGAACCACCTTGTTGCTGAATCTGGGGATTAGCTCTGCCCAGTCAGATGCCTTCCTTTTCTCACCGGTGCCACAGCCCCTCTTGCTCTCCAGGAGTCTCAGGGGCTCTTCTTCATGGCTTCACCCTCCAGCCAGGTCACTATACAGCTTTCCCCTTCCAGGTTCATAACAGAGTCTCACTGGACCAGCTGTCCAGGTGCTATCCTAGACAGTCCTCCAACTCAAGACTGTGCCACTTTCTCAGTGGCTGGTAGTAGGAAAACCCATGCTGTTCCAGCCCAGAGATCCTACAGTCATCAGCCAAGGTCTGCACCATTTCAACTCTTGCTGCCATTTCCCTGTTCTTCTTCCAGCTCCAACCTCTGCAGTGTTCTTTCTCCCCCACCCCTCTGAGTAAACCCCATCCCCAAGAGTCAGGATCACAGAGCTTCTACTTTACCAGGCTCAGAAAGTGACTACAAACCTCCACACTTCTTCTCTCACTTCTTGGCCATATAGAAGTCACTGCCTACTCCTGCCCAGGTGGGCTACATCTTCAATTACTGCTTGTCAGTTAAGCCTAAATATCCCCCCAGGTGCAGCCTACCACATAAAACAGCCCCTTCTGAGACACCTTAACCCCTTTAGGGATAATGTAGAGTGAATACCTCATCACAGTCATACATGATCATCAAAATCATCACCTGAGCTTTAATTGCAGACTCTTTACTGGTCATGATAAATAAGACAGCGATAACGCAGCTTGAGTTTCAGATCCCTCTTAGAATTTGCAGGACTAGAAGTTAGAAAGAATTACTGAAATTTAGCACACAGGGATGTCACTAAAAGAACAAATATGGTACCCTATGTGACAGGGTCAGGCCAGATGGCTACAGGAGAGTAATTTTTTTTTTGAAGCAAAAGATGTTTTTATTTGCATAACACACTTACAAAGTAAAAGCAACAGCATATGCAATGTGTAACACAGCAACCAATCACAATTGTTTTCTCATTAGCTTCAGGAGAGGGAAGTGTTCAAGCTTGCCCAGGCCCAGAGCGGGGGGCTTCCTCGACTCTTGTGGTCTTCCACCCTTCCGAGTTTCCTGGTGGCCCAGAGCAAAGGGGCTTCATCGACTCTCGTGGTCTTCCACCCCCTCGAGTTACCTGGCGCCACGCCCAAGTGTCACCGACAATTTCCTCTTCTGAAAGCACCCAACAAGAGGGGCAGGCTGTGGGGTGGACAATCCAGGGCGGGGGGGCACATGCACCCACGTGTGAAAGGATCCTTCTAAGGTGGTGGTGTCCGCAGCAGCAGTGGCTGGGGCTGGGGTCCCTTACTCTCTCCCCCAATCAAAGAGTCAGACAAAGGGACCCGGACGGGGACACTGAGCAGAGAACCTCGGACAGTGCCCACTGCTCCTCAAAAGTATCAAGGGAGTCGGTGGACGCCGCCCAGAGGAACTCCGCCCGGATATGTGAACGGACCGAGGATTGGAAAACGGCCCCACAGTCACAGGAAACTCCATCGGCCAACCTTCTCTCTCTGATTTTATAGATGGCCGTTTTAGCCAGGGCCAGGAGGAGGCTAACTAGGAGATCCCGCGACTTTGTGAGGCCACCGATGGGGAGTGCATAAATAAAAAGGTGAGGGGAAAAATGCAACCAAAAACATAATAGGAGATTTGTGAGGAGCTGGAACAGGGGCTGCAGCCTGGTACACTCCAAATATATGTGCACCAGGGTTTCCCTCACATCGCAAAAGGGACAAGTATCTGGGACGGGGGTGAACCGCGCCAAGTACGTGCCCGTGCTCACAGCTCCATGACGGATGTCCCCAACGGACCTCGGATGGGCCTCGGAGGTGGAATATAGGCTGGCTCACCGGGGTTGCTCACCCTCCAATGGTGGCAGAAGGTCTCTGTAGCATTCATGCAGGGTTCATGCATTGGCAACATTCAGGGCACACCTGGAGTGTTGTGTAGGAGCAGTGCACACACGGCCCCTCTCAAGGGCATGAGCCTTGGAATCTCGCCCAGATGACATGAACCGTGGGAAGCCTCCCAGGACTGGGCTCAAGGCCCGAGAGCAAGGAATGCAGTAGATAGATATTGGTAAATAAGAATATTAAACAAAGCCAGTGTATTCCTTTTATCTGTTGGAGTATGTAATGCGAGGGGGGAGAGAAAGAATAAAAGAGAGGGTGGAAAGCTGACAGGAGACCAGCCCGTCGGCAGACCAGCCTGCTTGCTTGCTTAAAGCCTTGTTCTGTCTTGTATTTGAACCGCAACAGGTCTCGCCACTTTGTGTCGGGGCGGGACACTAGGGTGAGGGCGTGAAGGGTGTGGAGCACGAGTGTGTATAGATGTTTCCTTGGTTTGGAAGCATACCGGCTGCAGTTCATGCAGCTGACTCGCAGTGAAGGGGTGAGGGGGTCGATTGGGTCTGCGGGGCAGGGGTCCAATTAAAAGGTCTGGCGGGCCTGGGGTAGAGAGTGGGTGGGGCGTGCACCCGGTCGAGGTAAGCTTGAGCAACGGGCGGCAAAGCGGCCTTCGCCTCCTGAAGTACGCGCCGGGGAGTGCGAGGTCTGGAGAGCCCCATGCACCGGGCGAGCATCAGGGGATCCAGCCAGTATCCCCGGTCGTAGTCCAGGAGGTCTCCGACTCTCGTGACTTCCACCAGGATCAAGCTCTGGCTCACCAAGCGGGACTCTGCCACCTGCACACGGAGCTGGGGGTTGTGTAGCAGGGGCTCCGTGAGGAGATCTACCCCCTCGGTGGCCGCCATGGACCTGGTCATTAAAAACAGTTTCCAAGTCCGGAGGAGGTCCTGGTAGAAGACCGGCAGCCCCGAGAGGTCTCGTGGAAGACCTCCCGGACGGAGATAAAAGAGCTGCCGGTCATATTGGAGCCCTCGGATGCGGCGCAGGATGGCACGCACCAGTATGCTCCACGCCGAACTGCCTGCACCATAAAGGAGCCTCTGTAGGGCCTGGAGGCAGAAGACACGAACCTGAGTGTGTAGACACTTCAGGCCCTGTCTTCCTTCCTTCAGGGGTAGCTGAAGAACCCCTACAGGGGCCCAGTGCGTTCCTGACCAAAAGAACCCCAGAATTGATGTCCGGAGGTTGGTCAGGAAACCTGGGGCCGGGACCAGGGTGTTGAGCCGGTACCAGAGCATGGACAGGACTAGTTGATTAAGCACCAGCGCTCTCTCTCGGAGGGAGAGACATCGGAGTAGTCCCGTCCATTTCCGAAGCCGCTCTATCACTCGCCCTCTAAATTTTCCCAGTTTTCCAGCGGAGAGGGTTGCATGGCAGAAAGGTAAACGCCGAGGTAGAGCAGCGGACCCGCGCTCCACCGGACGGTCTGAAGCGCAGGTGGGAGGGAGCTCGCCTGCCGCCAGTCTCCTACCGCCAAGCCAGAGCTCTTGACCCAGTTGACCCGGGTGGAGGAGGCTGCCGAATAGATGGCCTGGCAAGCCTCCACCCGCGCCAAGTCGCCGGGGTCCTGGATCACGAGGAGCACGTCATCAGCATATGCTGACAGGACCAGCCGCAGCTCCGGCTCCCGCAGCACCAACCCTGTCAACCTCCTGCGGAGGTGACAGAGGAAGGGCTCGATCACCAGAGCTTACAGCTGGCCCGAGAAGGGGCACCCCTGCAGTACTCCTCGCCTGAAGCTGACCTGTTCGGTCAGGGTCCAGTTGAGCTTAACCAGACACTCTGCGGAAGTATACAGCACCCAGAGAAAACCCACAAACTGGGGTCCGAAGCCAAATGCCCGCAGAGTGCTCAGGAGGTACCCGTGGTCCACCCTATCGAACGCCTTCTCCTCATCTAGGGACAGGAGGGCGAACGACAGACCATCTCTATGCCTGAGTTCCAAAAGGTCCAGAGCCATAAATAGGTTATCAAAGATACTGCGGTCCGGGATGGTGTAGGTCTGGTCTGGGTGGATCACGTCTGCCAGCACAGACCCTAGCCGCAGCGAGATTGCTTTCGCTACGATTTTGTAGTCCGTGCTGAGGAGCGAGATGGGACGCCAATTTTGTAAATCGTGGAGGTCCCCCTTCTTCGGCAATAAGGCAAGCACAGCTCGCCTGCACGAAAGAGGGAGGACCCCACTCTGCAGAGACCGGCCCAGACGGTGACTAGGTCTGGGCTGAGGACATCCCAAAACACGCGGTAGAACTCCACGGTCAGCCCATCCATGCCTGGAGACTTATTAGTGGGCTTATGACGGAGGGCTTCCGAGAACTCGGCCACAGTGAGAGGCAACTCTAGCCGGTCTCGGTCACTTGCGCTGACCATAGGGAGCTCCTCCCAAAGCACTCTGCAAGCACTAGGGTCGGTCAGATCTGGGGAGAAAAGACTTGCGTAGAAGGCTCGGGCCCTCCCACACATCTCTGCTGGTTCCGTGAGGGGGGTGCCATCTTCTGCCAGGAGGCAGGTGACGTGTTTCTTGGCCCCCCTCGTTTTCTCCAGGGCATAGAAGAAGCGGGAGCCGCGATCCATCTCCCGAAGGAGGCAGATGCGGGATTGAATAAAGGTGCCCCAGGCCCAATGGTCCTCAAGGGCCTGGAGCTCCTCCCGCTACTCCTGGCATGCTCCGCAGAGGAGCGGGTCTTCGGGGCTGGCGGCCAGATGCCTCTCCAGCTCTAAGACCTCCCATTCCAACTGCTCTATCACCGCATTTCTCCGTCAGCTGGTGCCCAGGGTGTAGTCGCGGCAGAAAAGCCGGGCACGCACCTTCCCCAGGTCCCACCATCGCTGCGCCGAGGGAAAGGCACACCGCTGCCCTCGCCAGGCCAGCCAGAATTCCTGGAAGGACGTCACGAAGCCTTCATCCTCCAACAGGCTGTTGTTAAAATGCCAATAGGCCGGCCCCGGCCTCTCCGCACAGAGGGAGGCTGTCATGGTGGCTAGGTGATGGTCAGAAAATGGGGCCAGCCGAATGCTGGAGAAGTGGGCTCGTGAGAGATGGAAGCATGATAAATAAATACGGTCCAACCGGAAGTGGCTCGACCAATGGGCTTCAATGCGGAGAAAGGTGAACGTGGAAGTGTCATCCGGGTGGTGGTCACACCAGATGTCCACTAGGGAGTGATGTTCAACTATCTCCCGGAGGGTGTCCGCGGCAGCTGGGCTCTGCTCGGTCCCCGAGCGGTCTCGTTCCTCGAGGGTGGTATTAAAATCCCCTCCCAGGACCAGGCATCATGAGAATCTAAGGTGCCGAGGAAGGCGGACGCCTGCTGATAGAATTGCAGCCGCTCTGGGCCCTATGTCGGGGCATAGACGTTAACGAGGTTAACCACGAGCCCCTCTATATGGACCCCGAGATGCAGCAGGTGACCCTGCACAGCCTCGGCGACCCCTAGCACCTCGGGCTGTAGGTCAGGGGAGAACAGGGTCGCCACTCCAGCCTGCTGAATCGTGGAATGGCTAAAGTAGACCCTATCCGCCCACTCCAGCTGCCAACTATCTTCGGCGGTCGGATCCGTATGGGTCTCCTGCAGGAAAATCACAGAGTACCCTCCCTCCGGAAGGAAGGAGAGCACCTGGAACCTGCGGAAAGCCATCCTACAGCCCCGGGTGTTCAACGTTGCGATGGTGAGAGGTGTCATGGGGAGGACCGGGAGGGATCCTCACTGTCAGGGACGCTCGCATCCCCCAGCAGGCCACGCAACAGTCTTTGACCCACCCCATAGGTGAGTAATTGGTCACGGAAGACACGGACCCGCCAGTAGGCCGCAGCATCCTGCTTCCCCGTCCCTTTACCTTCCCGCATGAGGGGCCTTGCGGCCCAGAGGATTTGAAAAAAATCCCCCCATCGCTGGAGAGCAAGCTGTACCTTGTTGCGGGAGCCACGGACATCCTCTAAAAATTTCCGCAGCTCTCCTCGCAGCTCATGGTGGGGTGGGGTTACGGTTTCCTGGTTGTTTCCCGGTGGGGCCCTTGGTGCAGCCCCGTGGCCCACTAAAACGGGCAAGCAGGGTGCGGATCCCCGACGGGGTGCCTGATGGGCTGGAGCTTCTAGGCCCGCCTCAAGCCCTGGGACGATAGGGGGGGTGGAGGGAAAATAACAGCCCCTAATGGGTCGGGGCAGGAGAATGCAGAGCCGCTCCCTGGGGGTCATCGGTTGGAAAAGGGAAGGAGACAGCCCCGGGGGCGGTGATAACATCGCAAGAGGTAGACTGGATAGGGGTAGGGGCAGGGGCAGGGGCAGAGGCGAGGTTCTGGGTTTCAGGAGGCAAGCAGCTGGATGGTGGCGCCTCCCGATCAGACTCAAGGGTTAAGGGGGTGAGGAGGGAGCTCTCAGTGATAGCGGCCACGGGCTCTGTGGTGGATTTAGCGGCCACACCATCAGGAGGTGGATTATCTTCTGTTGGGCCGCCACCCGGGAAGGAAATCGATTGCTCCGCACCAACGGGGGATGCCCCTGGCGGCTCGTGTCCCGGCCGCGTGGTGCCGGCTGTCACCTGAGCAGGCTCGGTGGCAGTCAGCGGGGTGCCATCAGCGGCCGGGTCAATGGAGGAGTCCAGGGGCTCCTCAGAGGTGGGAGCAGAAGCAGCAGTTAGGGGGAGGGAGCATGGGGAAAAGAGGGGTGGAGTGAGATTGCCCAAATCGAGGTTTGCTGGCAAAAGGTCGTCCTCCCCCTGGGCGACTGGGGTCAGATCTAGGGCCTCAATCTCCTCGAACATGGAGGAGAGGACACTTTCCATCACCCTGGGGTTCTCCCCGCTGGCATCCGCCACGACGGTTGCCTTGGGGTTCACGGGGGCTTCAGGTAGTGTCAGGACAGAAGGGGCTTCCTCGAGGGTCTCGGACAGCAGGGTCTCCCGTGGAGGGGAGACACTACCTTCCGGTGCTACCAGGTCTTTCCCGGCTGACACCGGTGGATGGGACGCACTCGTGGGCAAAGCGGAAGGTTCGGCATCGGTGCCCCCTTCCTGGTCTTCCGGGGGGCGTCTGCCTCGAGTAGATGAGGCGGAGCTCGAGCCTTCCGCCCGCCTCGCTTCCCCTGGACTAGGGCCCAGCCCTCCATGGCATCATCTGGGGGCTGGTTAGCAGGGGTCATATCAGGGAGTAAAGGCGATGGCTCAGGGACTTGGCGGGGGGACAGTGTGGCGGCAAAAGGGAGGGAGGATTCTCCCTGGGGCAGGCTCTCTCCCATGCTTGGTGGTATCTCTGCCACGCCCTCCTCCATAGGCCCCACCCGATTGTCAGCAGTGAGGGCGGGGCTCTCCCGCTCGTCTGGGCGTTGTAGGGGAGGTGTCCCTTGGGCCTGAGCGGGAGAAGTGGTGGTCCGAAGAGGAGGGGGATGGGTTCGGGTATTGGGCGGCCAGGGGTGTCAGCAATGACAGGGCCGATGTCCTGCCAGGTCTTGGGGATCCCAGGTGCCCCTCCTTGCTGGGCTAAGGGGCAGTCCCTCTGGACATGTCCTGACGCCCAGCAGAGGTAGCACCGGGCTTCCCCCGTGGAGAAATACACCCGGTAATGGGCCCCCTGGTGGGGGACTAGGAAGGACCCCTCGAGCGCCTCTCCGTCATGCACCGCCAATGGCAGTAGAAGCTGCACGTGCCGGCGGAAGGAAAAGATGTGACGGAGGGTGGGGTCCTTGCAGCCCAATGGGAGAGGGCTGATGACAGAAACAGGTTTCCCCAGGGTGGAAAGGGCAGGTAACAGGGCAGCATTGGGAAGAAAAAGAGGGACAGAGGTCAGGACCAGGCAGACGCCCGGGTTCTCCCAGCAGCTCTATGGGGACAAACACCCCCTCACCTCCAGGCTCCTCTCCACTGCCTCCTGGGTGGCAGCCTCCGATGCTAAGAAGAAGACGACCTTCCCATACATTTTGGAGGCCACCACAATGGCCGAGGGCCCCACCACCCTCGCCAACACCCGCACGTAGGTCTCCACGTGGGGTGAGGTGGCACCAGGAGGCAACGGACGCCGTGCTTCCTTGTCATGGTGGGGAAGGGGCCCTGGTCAGTGTTGATGGTGGCGGAGGCGGTGGGTGGGAGAGATGATGAGGCGGCAGGCGGGGGGGCTGCCGCCATCCAGGCATGCTTCCTGGGGGGTGAGGGAGGGACACCCGCAGAGCCGGTGGAGGGGGCAGCAGGGAGGGACGCCATGGTCGGTGGCAGGGCCCCAGCAGAGGGGGGGGGTGGGCCTTCCACGAAGGGCCTGGTGGTTTTAGCAGGGCCCTTACCCTTCTTCTTGCCCTGGCCTTTCCCGCTGGCTGGGGGGCTCCCCTAGAGTCTGGGGAGGTGGTGGGCATGGCAGCGGCAGAGGTCACCCCGGTGCCCTCCATTGCCGATGCCCCAGTGGGGGTGGTGGCAGGTCGTTAACAGGAGTTGGGGTCAGGTAAAAAGGGACAGGCTGTGGAATGGGCAGTTCAGGGAGAGGGGCACCGTACGCTTGTCCAGAGAGTCCTGTTTGGTTGGCTGGTGCTTCTGGCCCACAAGGTGGAATCAGGGCGAGCAGCTAAGTCCAGAGGCAGATGTTAAACAGCCAGCAATGACGATGGAGGGGGCAGTGATGAGGATAATGGTGTGGGGATTGGGAGGACACAGATGGATTGGGGGGCAGCTCCATGCCACACCCCCTGTGTCCCTACAAACACAGTCACGACACAGTCAAGGCCTCCCCCCACACGAGAGCACAGTTCAAAAGTTACTCAGTCTTAGGCCCTCTCCACAGCGATTTGTAGATTCCCTGGGCGGTGTTCCTCCGGTAGACGGCTGTTTCTCTGTCTGTTCCGGGCTTTCTTTTTCGCATTCCAGGGATGCCAGAGCAGATGATAAGAAATTCTCTCAGCCGGAGACAGGTCCGCAGACGAACAGCAAGCGGCTGGGTCTGGGGCCTGGGGCCTTCCATTCCCCCCCTCTGGGAAAGCGGGCCGGCAGGTCCCCCCTCTCTTGGGGGGGGGGGGGGTTTCAGCTGGAGCAGCAGCAGCGTCCGAGGGCGGGCCGGGGCGGGGTGGGGGAGGGGGCTAACAGCGAGCCGGCAACCGGCCAGCATTCTAGCAACAGCGGAGAAAGAAAAAAAACCAACAAAAAGAAAAGAAAGGGGGGAGAATCTGGCCCGGTTGGGGAGGAAGCCAAAAGCAGGGGCAAAAGCAAGGAAAGCCCAGGCCAGAGGGCAGCAGCAGGAGAGCAGGCTAAGTAGGTCCCTTTGCCCTGGGTAAGGTAACAGGGAAGGGTTTGTTTTTTTGTTTTTTTTTTGAAACAGAAAAGAAATTTATTTGTAACACTTACAAGAATTACCAAAGGAAACAAAACAAACTATGCAACAAAACAACGCAAACAGAAGGTATAACACAGCAACTTTCAGGAGGGAGAAGTGTTCAGGCTAGCCAGGGCCCAGAGCGGGGGGGCTTCCTCGACACTCGTGGTCTTCCACCCCCTGGAGTTACCTAGTGCCGCGCCAGTGTCGCCGATTATCCCTCTCCTGAGAGTGCCCGGCAAGATGGGCACTGCTGTGGGCTGGGCGGTTTAGGGGTGGGGGGAGTAGACACCCATGTATTATAGGTGTCACCCCTCCTAGATGACAGTAATGATGGTATCCACAGTGGCAACAGCTGGGGCTGGCGTCTCTCGCTCTTCCCCTCAATTAAAGGGTCAGATGGAGGGAACCAGACAGGGTCACCGAGCAGAGAACCCCGGACAGTGCCCACCGCTCCTCGAAGGCGTCAAGGGAGTCGGTGGACGCCACCCAGAGGAACTCCGCCCGGATACATGAATGTACTGAGGATCGGAAAAAGGCCCTACAATCACAGGACGCTTCATGGGCCAACCTCCCCTCTCTGGTTTTATAAATGGCTGTTTTAGCCAAGGCTAGGAGGAGGTTAACCAGGAGGTCTTGCGATTTGGTGGGGCCACGGATGGGGAGTGTATAGATAAAAAGGTGAGGGGAGAAATGAAGCCAAAAGCGCAATAGAATATTTGTGAGGAGCCGGAAAAGGGGCTGCAATCTGGCACACTCTAAATATATGTGCGCCAGGGTTTCCTTCACATTACAAAAAGGGCAAGTATCCGGGATGGGGGTAAACCATGTCAGAAACACGCCCGTGCTCACAGCTCCATGAAGGAGCTGCCAACTGATGTCCCCGACGGGCCTCGGGACCAAGGTGGAATACAGGCTGGCCCACCGAGGTTGCTCACCCTCCAAGGGTGGCAGAAGGTCCCGCCACTTTGTATCGGGGTGGGACACCAGGGTGTGGGCGTGAAGGGTGTGAAGCGTGAGTGTGTATAAATAATTCCGTGGTGCGATTTGAAAACTGACCAGCTGCAGTTCATGCAGCCAGCTTGCAGTGAAAGGGTAAGGGGTTTGTTGGGATTGGCACGGTAGGGGCCCAATGGAAAGGTCCGGCAGGCCTGGGGTAGAGGATGGGCGGGGTGCGCCCTGGCGCAAGGCTCGGTTGACATAAGCCCGAGCAGTGGGGGTCAAGGCGGCCTTCACCTCCTGAAGTACGCGCTGGGGGGTACGAGGGCTGGAGAGCCCCATGTGCTGAGCGAACGTCAGGGGATCCAGCCAGTCTCTCCGGTCGTAGTCCAGGAGGTCTCCGACCCTCGTGACTTCTGCCAAGACCAACCTCTGGCGCTCCGAACGGGACTCCGCCACCTGCACACGGAGTTGGGGATTGTGTAACAGGGTCTCCGTGAGGAGATCTGCTCCCACGGTGGCCGCCACGGACCTGGTTGTTAGAAACAGTTTCCAGGTCTGGAGGAGGTCCTGGTAGAAGACCGGCAGCCCGGAGAGGTCTCACAGAAAACCTCTCGGACAAAGATAAAAGAGCTGCCGGTCGTATCGGAGCCCTTGGAAGTGGCGCAGGAAGGCATGCGCGAGTATGCTCCACGTCGAACTACTTGCACTATAAAAGAGCCTCTGCAGGGCCTGGAGGCGGAAAACGCAGACCTGAGTGTACAGACACTTCAGGCCCTGCCCTCCTTCCTTCAGGGGTAGATGAAGAACTCCAACAGGGGCCCAGTGCATTCCTGACCAGAAGAACTCTAGAATCAATCTCCGGAGGTGGGTCAGAAAACCCGGGGCTGGGGCCAGGGTGTTGAGCTGGTACCAGAGCGTGGACAGGACTAGTTGGTTAAGCACCAGTGCTCTCCCTCGGAGGGAGAGACATCGGAGTAGCCTCGTCCATTTCCGGATCCGCTCTATCACCCCGCCCTCTAAATTTAGCCAGTTCTCCGGCGGGGAAGGATGCGTGGCGGAAAGGAAAACACCGAGATAGAGCAGTGGACCCGAACTCCACCGGATGCTCTGAAGCGCGGGTGGGAGGGAGCTTACCTGCCGCCAGTCCCCCACCGCCAAGCCAGAGCTCTTGACCCAGTTGACTCGGGCGGAGGAGGCTGCCGAATAGATGGCTTGGCATGCCTCCACTCGCGCCATCCGCCATCCGCCACGTCCGCCATCACAGACCCTAGCCACAGCGAGATTGCTTTCGCTACGATTTTGTAATCCGTGCTAAGGAGTGAGACGGGACGCCAGTTTCGTAGGTCGCGGAGGTCCCCCTTCTTCGGCAGCAAAGCGAGCACCGCTCGCCTGCACGACAGAGGGAGGACCCCGCTCTGCAAGGACTCAGCCCAGACGGTGACTAGGTCTGGGCCGAGAATGTCCCAGAACGCGCGGTAAAACTCCACGGTCAGCCCGTCCATGCCCGGAGATTTTTTGGTGGGCATGTGACGGAGGGCTTCCGAGAACTCGGCCAGGGTGAGAGGCAGCTCTAGTCGGTCTCGGTCGCCCACGCTGACCGTGGGGAGTTCCTCCCAGAGCACCCCGCAAGCGCCAGGATCAGTCGGGTCCAGGGAGAAAAGGCTTGTGTAGAAGTCACGGGCCCTCCCACACATCTCCTCCGGATCTGTGAGGGGGGTGCCGTCTTCTGCAAGAAGGCAGGTGACGTGTTTCTTGGCCCCCCTCATTTTCTCCAGGGCATAGAAGAAGCGGGAGCCGCGGTCCATCTCCCGAAGGAGGCGGATGCAGGACCGAACGAAGGCACCTCGGGCCCGGTGGTCCTCAAGGGCCCGGAGCTTCTCCCGCTTCTCCCGGCACGCTCTGCAGAGGGACGGGTCCTCGGGGTTGGCGGCCAACTGCCTCTCCATCTCTAAGACCTCCTGTTCCAACTGCTCTATCGCCGCATTTCTCCGTTGGCTGGTGCCCTGAGTGTAGTCACGGCAGAAGAGCTTGGCGCGCACTTTCCCGAGATCCCACCATCGCCGCACCGAGGGAAAGGCATGCCACTGCTCTCGCCAGGCCAGCCAAAACTCCCAGAAGGACGTCACAAAGCTCTCGTCCTCCAACAGGCTGTTGTTAAAGTGCCAATAGGCCGGCCCCGGTCTCTCTGATGGCGGGAGACCGTTATGGTGACTAAATGATGGTCGGAGAATGGGGCCGGCCGAATGGCGGAGGAGTGGGCCTGTGAAAGATGGAAACGGAATAAGTAAATACGGTCCAACCGAGAGTGGTGTGACTGATGGGCCTCCACCCGGACAAAAGTGAACGTGGAAGTGTCATCTGGGTGATGGTCACGCCAGACGTCCACTAGGGAGTGATGTTCGACTATTCCTCGGAGAATGTTTGCGGCGGCCGGGCTCGGCTCGGCCCCTGAGCGGTCCTGTTCCTCAAGGGTGGTGTTAAAGTCCCCTCCCAGGACCAGGCACTCGTGCGAATCTAGGGTGCCGAGAAAGTCGGACACCCGCTGATAGAATTGTGGCCGCTTTGGGCTCGTTTGCGGGGCATAGATGTTAACAAGGTTGACCACGAGCCCCTCCATACAGACTCAAAGGTGCAGCAGGTGGCCCGGTACTGCCTCAGTGACCCCTAGCACCTCGGGCCGTAGGTTGGGGGAGAACAGGGTCGCCACTCCAGCTTGCCAAGTTGTGAAGTGGCTAAAGTATACCCCGTCCCCCCACTCCAGCAGCCACCTGTCCTCGGCGATCGGGTCCGTATGGGTCTCCTGCAGGAAAACTACAGAGTACCCCCCTTCCCGAAGATAAGAGAGCACCTGGGACCTGCGGAGAGCCATCCTACAGCCCCTGGTATTCAGGGTTGCAATAATAAGAGGCGTCATGCGGAGGGCTGAGGGGGTGGGGGTTTCTTGTTGGTGGGGGTGTTCGTGGCCCCCGGCGGTTGCACAGCAACCCATGACCCATCCCGTGGATGAGTAGATCGTTTTGGAAGCCGCGGGCCCGCTCGTAGGCTGCAGCACCGCGCTTTCCTTGCCCCCTGCCCTCCTGTATAAGGGCCCTTGTGGCCTGGAGGATTTGGTCAAAGTCCCCCCATAGCTGAAGAGCCAGCTGTACCCTATTGCGGGCGCCACGGGTGCGCTCTAGGAACTTCCGTAGTGCATGCCGCAGCTCATGGGGGGGTGGGGTTACGATTTCCGGGGTATTCCCTGGTGGGGCTCTTAATGCAGCCTCGTGGTCCGCTAAGGCGAGTAGACAGGGTGCGGACCACCGATGGGGCGTCTGACAGGCTGGGGTTATTAAATCCACTTCACGCCTTGGGGTGGAAGGGGATGGCAGGGAAAAAATTGCAACTCCTAATGGGTCGCGACTAGAAAGTGCAAAGACTGCTCCCTGGGGGGAATCTGCAAAAGGCGGGAAAGAAATAACCCCAGGGGCGGCATTAGCATTGCCGGAGGAGGGGAATTGGGCAGGGACAGGGGTGGGGGCGGGGGCAGAGGTAAGGCTCTGGACTTCATGAGGCGAGCAGCTAAAAGAAGGTGCCTCCTGAGCAGAGTTGAGGGTTAAGGGATAAGGGAGGGGGCTCCCAGTGACGCTAGGTGCTGGCTCCGTGGTGGTCCTGGCAGCCATGGCATCAGGTGGTGGACCACCTTCTGCGGTGCACTCGCCCGGGAAGGCAATTAGCGGGAGGGAGCATGGGGAAAGGGGGACTGGGGTGAGGCTACCCAGATTGAGGCCAGCCGGCAGTAGATCATCTTCTCCCTGGGTGACCGGGGTCAAATCTAGGGCCTCAATTTCTGCATACACGGAGGAGAGGCCAGCTCCTGCTAACCCGGGGGCCTCTCCTCTAGGGCCCGCCTCAACGGTCGCCTCGGGGTTCGCGGGGGGTTCGGGTGGTATCCAGGCAAAAGGAGCTTCCTCAGGGGTCTCGGAGGGGAGGGTCTCTCATGGAGCGGGGATTCTGCCCTCCAATGCCAGTCTGTCTTCCCCTCCCGACACCAGCGGATGGATCTCACTCGTGGCCATAGCGGAAGGCTCGATATCAGTGCCTCCCTTCCTGGTCTTCAGGGGGGCTTCCACATCGGATGGGTGCAGCGGAACTCGAGCCTTCCGCTTGCCTCGCTTCCCCTGGACTAGGGTCCAGCCCTCCATAGCGTCGTCTGGGGGTTGGTTAGCAGGGGTCGTGTCGGGGGGCGGAGGCGATGGTTCAGGGGTTCGGGGGGGTAACGGTAAGGCAGCATGAGGGGCGGGGGGTTCTCCTTGGGGTGGGCCCTCTCCTATACCCGGTAATATCTTTGCCACACCCTCCTCCATAGGCTCTACCAGATTGGTAATAGCAAGGGTGGGACTCCCTGGCTCGCCTGGGCGTTGTACAGAAGGTGTTTCTTGGGCCCGGACAGGAGCAGCGGTGGATCGAGTAGGAGGAGGGTTGGTTTCAGGTGCCGGGCGGCCAGGGGCGTCGGCAACGACGGAGCCGATGTCCTGCCGGGTCTCGGGGGTTTCGGGTGCCCCTCCCTCCCGGGCCAAAGGGCAGTCTCTGCGGACATGCCCCGCTGAACGGCAGAGGTAGCACCGGGCCTCTCCGGTGGAGTAAAAGACCCGATAGCGGGCTCCTTGGTAGGGGACTAGGAAGGACCCCTCGAGCGCCTCTCCGTCACGCACCGCTGCCGGCAGTAGAAGTTGCACTTGCCGGCGGAACGAAAGGACGTGACGGAGGGTGGGGTCCTTGCAGCCCAACGGGAGAGGGCTGATGACAGAGACAAGTTTCCCCAGGGTGGAGAGAGCGGGTAACAGGGCAGCATTGGGTAAAAAGGGAGGAACGGAGGTGAGGACAAGGCGAACGCCCAGGTCTTCTAGCGGCTCTAGGGGGACAAACACACCCCCCCACCGCCAGGCCCCTCTCCACTGCCTCCTGGGCGGCAACCTCTGAAGCTAAGAAAAAAACGACCTTCCCGTACATTTTGGAGGCCGCCACAATAGCCGTGGGTCCTACCACCTTCGCCAACGCCTGCACATATGCCTCTACGTGGGGCGAGGCGGGCACCAGGAGGCAACAGACACCATGTCTCCTGGTCAAGGTGGGGAAGGGGCCCCGGCCGCTGGTGATGGTAGCGGAGGCAATGGGTGGGCGAGATGACGAGGCGGCAGGCAGGGGGAGCCTGCCACCACCCGGGCATACGTCCTGGGGGCTGGGGGAGGGACGTTCGCAGAGCTGGTGGAGGGAACAGCGGGGGGGGCACCACGGTCGATGACAAGGCCACAGCGGTGGGGGCAGCCCCTGCCATGGAGGTCCTAGTGGTTTTAGCGGGGTCCTTTCCTTTCTTCCCGTCCTGGCCTTTTCGGCCAGCTGGGGGGGGGGGTTCCTAGAATCTGGGGGGGCAGTGGACATAGCAGTGGCAGTAATCACCCCGGTGCCTCCTGCTGCCGGTGCCCCAGCGGGGGCAGTGGCAGGTATTTTGACAGTGGTGGTGGTGGGGGGGGGCTCGGGGGTTGGGTAGGGGGGGAGGTGGGGAAGGAACAACTGTTATTGGTAAAGGGGCCTCCCCCCTCATTCCTCACCATTGTGAGCAGGGAGAGACGGGGAGACACCGGAAGGAGGAGGGGGGAGGGGGAAGCAGATTAACCGCTCCTCCCTGCTGGGCTGCAGGCGGGGGGCGAGGGGTACCAAATGGGTTGGACTGGAAGGGGGGGAAAAACAGGAATCGGGATCCGGTGATAGGGGCAAGCTGTGGGATAAACAGTCCGGGGGGGGTGTGTGTGGACCCACGCACGTTTGTCCAAAGAGTCTCATTTGGTCGGCTGTTATGTCCAGTCCGAAAGGCAAAGTTCAAAGCAAACAACTGGATCCGAGGCAGATGGCAGGTTGCCAGCAGGGACGGACGGCGGCGGGGCAGTGACAGTTGTAATAATGGACGGATGGATCAGGGGGCAGCTCCGTGCCACACCCCCTGTGCCACCACAAACGCAATTAAGCCACAGTCAAACTCCCCCCCACGAGATTACTCAGTCTTATGGCCCCCTCCACGATGATTTGTAGCTTCTCTGGGTGATTTCTTCTGTCTGCTATCTTCTTCTTCTCCAGCTGTGTTGGCTGTGTTCCAAAGCTTTCGGCAGGCCGAGAAAAATAGCAGAAAGAAGCTGACAGCAAAACGGCTGGGTCTGGGGGCTTCCACTCCCCTCTCCGGATAGCGGGTCGGCAATCTTCCCCCCTCCTCCGGGGGTTTCAGCTGAGGCAAATAGCTGCGCCCGGGAGCAGGCGTGGGGGGGGGGGCGGTGCTGGCGGCAAGTTGGCAGCTGACCAGCACTCAACGGCAGCAGAAAACGGCAGAAAGACGAAACGAAACGAAAAAGCGTCTGGCCCGGTCGGGGGGGAGAACTAAGGCAGGCTCAAAAAGTAAGAAAAATCCAGGCCAGGGGGCTTTAGGAAAGAATAGAAAGCAAATAGCTAAGGAACAAGCGAGGGACATTCCGCTTCCCAACAGGGAAGGTTCCAGAACAATCAGGAACCTTCTGGAGACAATTAAGACAGACAGGCTGATTAGAACAAACTGCAGCCAATCAAGAAGCTGCTAGAATCAATTAAGGCAGGCTAATCAGGGCACCTGGGTTTAAAAAGGAGCTCACTTCAGTTTGTGGTGTGCGTTTAAAGAGCTGGGAGTAAGAGGTGCTAGGAGCTGAGAGTGAGAACGCGGACTGTTGGAGGACTGAGGAGTACAAGCATTATCAGACACCAGGAGGAAGGTCCTGTGGTGAGGATAAAGAAGGTGTTGGGAGGAGGCCATGGGGAAGTAGCCCAGGGAGTTGTAGCTGTCGCACAGCTGTTCCAGGAGGCACTCTAGACAGCTGCATTCCACAGGGCCCTGGGCTGAAACCTGGAGTAGAGGGCAGGCCTGGGTTTCCCCCAAACCTCCCAGCTCCTGGTCAGACACAGGAGGAGTTAACCTGGACTGGGATTCACGAAAACGGCCAAACTGAGGGCTGCTGTGAAGCTCCAAGTCGAGCAAATCCGCCAATAAGCGCAATACCCACCAAAGTAGAGGAGGAACTTTGTCACACCTATAATGTCAGTGATACAGAGTCAAGTGTTGGACATACTGCAGTGACAGGAGCTAGAAAAACAGATTACATAAATAATTCTCTACAGTATACCTGTGATAATATATTTCTCTGGTTCCAAAAAGCTACGTCTAAAAATACTAACCTCTTTGCAGTGTTCACAGAGCTTTTTCTTATGACCATTGTAGGTTATGTTGATAGATTAGATTCGTCATTGACAACACTTGTATTCAATGTTATTGTAGCTGTGTTGGTCCTAAGATATTAGAGAGACAAGGTGGGTGAGGTAATATCTTTTATTGGACCCGCCTCTGCTGGTGAAAGAGACGAGCTTTTAAGCTCCTCTCTCTCAGCAACAGAAGTTGGTCCAATAAAAGATATTACCTCACCCACCTTGTCTCTGTAATTGACAACAACTGGCGTTCAAGTTTTCTTCCTATGTACAGCCAATTCCAGAATTGTTTTGTGCCCTTGAATTGTAGAGGCTACAAAATATAAAGATTCTTGGCTCTTGCACAGCTAAATAATTATCACTTATCCTGGCAACAAATACACAAAGGGTAAAAATCACATGTCCTAATCACATTTGTACAATATTAATTTCCTCAGTATACAACTCAGCTTCTAGTTAACCTTGAAACTCACACAGCACAAGGGTCAATTATATAAATAGGATATAAAATTGAACAAGTCAGAACACGGTAAGAACCCAGAAAAAGTTTCACATACTCAGAAAAAGTAATAAGCAAAACTGATTTATGAAGCTACCTGCCATACAGGGTTGTATTTTACTGTAGATATATTGTGTAAGCTAAAATATTACTGTACGTTATTGCAATGAAATGAGTTCAAATGTCCAGGAGCCAGTGTCCTGTGCTACCATACAAGAGCTCTGTGTTTGATTCCAGGCTCTGGTTGTTATTATTATTTATAACTGTAGTGCATAGGATCCCAAACCAAGATTGGGAGCTCCATTGTGCTATGAAACATAGCAAGAGACAGTCTCTCACTTTCTGGATTAATACAGGTTGAGAGCACTATATGAACATAGATTATACTAGCATCTCAACACTGTTACCTAGGAGTCTAACATTATAATGGGTAAACCATCTGTGTGTGAGAGAGAGAAAAAAGTGGAGTGGAGGTGGTTACATTTAGATCTGGCCTCTCTGACTCCAGAAAATATTGAAAGGATTCTGTCTGGAAATCAGAAAGAGGTTTGCACTCAGCCCCACTCCTTTTTCCATGGCTTCCTAACAAGCATCTCAGTGAAGTGTGTTTATTTAAAATCAGCAAATTGAATTGAGATTGTTGTACAAGAACCCCTTTAGGCCTGTAATAACAGTAAGCACAAACCATCACCAGAGCATGGCAACCAGAAACAGAGAGTGGACCTAATCTGCCTTCAGCTACACTGGTGTAAATCCAGAGTACCCCCCTTGAAAAATAGTGGAATTCCTCCAAATTTATACCAGTGTAATTGACAGCAGATTTGGCCCAGCTTGTTCAGTGGCCGCCAGGGTCTAAAAAAACATGCAGTGATGCACAGATGTGCAGTGAAGTTTGAAAAACATGCTCTGTGTTTTTTGAAAGCATGCACCATGAATATTAAACAACCCCCTGCCAACAGCACTATGTTCTCTGTTACATGCAGCATTCTTCAGAATTCTAATGACAAGTTAAATTCTAACATAGAACAGGCAGGTAAAAGTTCAGGGAGCAGTGACAAGCTATGGTGTCTAAGGGATAAAAGACTCTTCCATAAATTTACATATTTCTTTCTTTTTTTGGTCTGGGAAGCCAAAATAATTTTTTCCAATAGACCACATCTTGTCTCTAAATTGGTCCATTTTTATCAGCATTAGAGGTTTTGGAGAAGGATTCTGATTGCCAGACTGTTCCCTCAGGCCTATTTTGCTTTTGGGGAAAGGGAAAGGCTGCTGGCTGTCCCACTACCCTCATAAAAGAATGGGTCAGCCAAATGGGTCATAAAGACAATATATGCATGGTGCTGCATGAAAATTGTGGAATCTACAACTCCCCTGGTGACCACAATTTTCTAGTGACCTTACAAATGTGTTGTGAATGTCTTTGCAATTGGATTTCAAGGCAGTAAAGGGATAAAATGATGTTTTAAAGTAAATGTTTAGACAGCAAGGTAGTGGTGAGAGAGTACTGTGGTGATGCGACAAAGGACTGTTTGAATGACTAGAAAGTGTGCACAATGCCCTACAGTCCTAACGCTCATCCGCTAATTAATCTAATTTTTTACTTAGATCTTCCTGAAATATATCAGATCTAATACTTTATAATAGACTAAGAGATATGAGAGGACTCCATTTCTCAAAAATTCACCACAGCTTCCAATTTATCATTTTACAACGATAAAATTTAACTATAGTTTGTGATTGTTTATCTGCTTGAAAGAACTCATTTTTAAGTAGCAATCTTAGATCGGGGTGGGCAAACTACAGCCTGTGGGCTGCCAGCCATTTTAATCTGGCCCTCGAGCTCCCACTGGGGCGTGGGGTCTGGGGCTTGTCCCACTCCGACACTCCAGCCAGGAAGCAGAGTCCGGGGTCACTCTGCACAGCTCCTGGAAGCAGCGGCATGTCCCCCTTCCAGCTCCTTCGCATAGGAGCAGTCAGGGGCCTCTGCTCTGCACCCTGCCCCTGCCCCAAGCACTGCCCCTGCAGCTGCCTGTGGATGGGGCAACGCGCAGCAGAGCCGCCTGGCCGCACCTCCACATAGGAGCTGGAGAGGGGACATGCCGCTGCTTCCGGGAGCCACTGGAGGTTAGCACCACCCAGAGCCTGCACCCCTGAGCCACCCCCCTGGCACGCCAACCCCCTGCCCCAGCCCTGATCCCCCTTCAACCCTCCAAATCCCGCAGCCCCAGCCAGAGCTCTCATGACCACTCCTGCCCCAGCCCGGAGCCCCTTCCTGCACCCTGAACTCCTCATTTCCAGCCCTACCCCAGAGCCCACACCCCAAGCCAGAGCTCTCACCCCTTCCTACATCCCAGCCCCAATTTCATGAGCATTCATGGACTGCCATGCAATTTCCATACCCAGATGTAGCCCTTGGGCCAAAAAGTTTGCCCACCCCATCTTAGATGGTAGCAAATTAAAGCTAATACTTTAGTTCTTTGTTAGAGATGGTGCCTTCTCTGTGCTCCTGAAGGCATATCCCATGGATCGTCATTTCAATGAGTCCCAATGTAAATTTAAACTCTTGTTAAATATCCATTTCTAAATTTCACTTTTGAGTGAATATTTGCTTGAATAAGCAACCATAAAAGGTATTTTATCTCTGTTGCACTGAAGAATAACTTAGGGATGCTTGCTTGAAAGGTAAATGCCACTGCACTGAAAGACCAAAAGTAGACTCTGGAACAGCAAACATTTTAACACTCTAAGGATGCAGGGATTTAGGATCCCACAACTGCACAAAACCATACAGGTAGACAACAATGGAGTATTCAGCACAACTTATTCCTTATCCGTTCAAATTCTTCTCTATCTTGAAGAAAGCCAGTGTACCTTTGCAAAGCTGTAATTGTCCAAGTGATGGACTGACGCCCCAACAGTTGGAGGTAGACTCAGATTTTGAACACCCTAAACATGAGGATATCTAAATCCAGGGGCTCAATTTGGACCTATCTCTAAGTTATTGATTATAAGCTATTTGCAAGAAGAAATAAAGCTGCTTTCTAGAATGAACTTCTAGACTTCTTCAGACTTCTGACAGAGTGCAGCGCTCTGTCAATTGGGATGATGTAGCCTGCTCCGCACCCACCTCTCTCCCATAGTATGCTGCACACAGACCAGTGCAGAGAGGAAGCAGAGCCATGGCCCTACCCCCTCCCCATCTCCTCTGGGGTCATATGTTTCCCTGGGAGCACTCCGAGATAATATCCCTGTGCTCCCACAAGAGCAAAGACTGCAACCATCCCTTGACTTTACATTGGGCATACAAGGGGAATGTGTGTGCTTGTTTGTGTGTGTGAAAGAGATCCACTGAATTCCTCCATGCCCCTGAGTTCTCATTCAAGAGGACTTTCTAATCCCAAGACATGATGGATCAACATGGTTTCTTAAAAGGAATATAAGGTTGCCAGTTAATTATCCTTGATGTTCTTCCTCATTGGGTTTATAGCTCCCCTTTTCCAAATTAGGACAGTACAGGTTGGGAGGGTTTGGAATTATTATTATTTATGCAGAGTATTACCACAACACTAAATTAACCATAAATTCCTTTAAGTCCAAAGGCCAAATGGTATTTTATACAGTTGCTGTAAATATGCCTAAAAAGGCTAAATAATAACCAATTTACTACATCCAAACAGTAACAAAACATTTATAAGCATTTGATCAAGATATTTACAAACAGGCTAAACCCAGCGATGCTTAGAGCCATATTGGTCAGCTCCAACATTGTCAAGCAGGTATTAGCAACACACCCTTTAAGAATTTACTTTTTAATACTCTTTAACAAACAAGTGATGTCATTGCCACTTACTGACTTCAGTTAGAAACCAATTTGAGACAGTTCATCCTTATTTCCAGTCTTAATCCAGATAAGATTTACAACTGCCTTTCTTCCCAAGACCATTCCACCCTGTCTCCTCCCCTTCTTCTTGCTGACCAACAGTCTTTCCATTGCACCTGGGTTCACATAAGCTTTAACTTTGGCACGTGAGTTGGCTCATTTTAAGACAGATTCTTTCTGTCTTAAAACCATCTGCGGTCAGATGGTCAGAGGCCTTATTTCTAGAAACTTTCCCTTATCTCATTAGTTATTCTTTAAACCAGAAGTCCTCTCTACTTTATTCCTCCTGACTTTATTATTTTCAAGGCCTTCCCTTCTACTTGCTAGTCCAGGCCTTTCTTTACAACACACACACATATATATATTTCCTTAAGCAATTTTAACCAAAGTTAACCCTAATTCTTTAATTTTATATTTATCCTAAAGGGGGGTTATTAATTCTTTTTATAGATGCATATTTATGCTAATAAACTCTCCTGCATGAGTAATTTTATGACTCTAAGACTCATTTTAAAAGATACATTCTTTTACCTAAAAGAAAAGGAGTACTTGTGGCACCTTAGAGACTAACCAATTTATTTGAGCATGAGCTTTAAGTGAGCTGTAGCTCACGAAAGCTCATGCTCAAATAAATTGGTTAGTCTCTAAGGTGCCACAAGTACTCCTTTTCTTTTTGCGAATACAGACTAACACAGCTGTTACTCTGAAACCTGTCATTCTTTTACCTATTACACTTAATACCCTTTTGGGAAATTATAAGCATGCAAAACATCCCAAGGGAAAAAGAGCACATCTCTTACGAACAGCTCCTGTCAGAAACCTTGCAGCAGACTTTCCACTATGATAACATATTGCAGATAAAAAACAAAGAAAGGCGAAGTAAAAATGGAAGTTAATGATGCACACGGAAATTGTCACAGAAAACAGAAATCGGAATAAGAAAAACCAGAGATCATCTTTTGTTGAAGCACCATCTTAAAAATAAACCCGAATGCTGTTAGTTTCAACTGACAGGTTGACTGATTCTGGGAAAACAAGACATAAGAACATATAAGCAATGGTGTGCTGTGCTTCTATGACACCAAGTGGTTAACCTGCAAACTTGCATGCCAGTTATTATTCTGTGCTCCTGAACCATAGGCCAGTGACACAGCTCGGCATAGAGCCCAGGTCTTGTGAATCCCAGCCCAGTGTTCTAGTCACTAGGAAATACTGTTTCCCCAGCCTCATAGCTGCCCCTTTCTGTCTCCCCCAATACCTGGGACCAAAGTTCTCTCTTCCAATAGACCGCCAGCAAATAACAATTGTGGTTCTTATGCTTATTCACTCCCTTTCACCCTTCGATGGGGTGTTCACTTATTTGTACTCAAGATAGTGTTCACTTTGGAGAGCAAAATCAATAGATTAAAAAGGAACAATCTCTTAGGAATCACACAAGCAGTCTGTGGCTACAATAAACACCCCATCCAGTTGTTTTTAAAAATAGCTCACAAAACAAGAGATTTTGTTTAAAATCTGTTTAACATGAAAAGCTTCAAACCAAAATGACAATTTCTCACAGTGGGCCACAAATGGAAAGGGAAAGATTAAGTCCAGGGCCTTGAATTGGCCCTGGAAGTAAAACGGAAGCCATGGAGGACTTGGGTGATGTGTTCTCCGTTTTTTCTGCTAAGGAGGTGAACTACAGCATTCTACTGGTAGTTTCTGTGTTCACCATTAACCCCAGATATAATGAGTTACTGTACTCCTGTGTTGATGTAATGAACACAGATCACAGTGATCAAATTTTCATCCTAAAGAAATAGGCATGATTATCTAGCAAGCTGGATGTGAAAGAAACATTTCTCGCTCCTAATGCTAGCTCAGTGCCCTGGATTTGTGAAAAATCAAGTAAGACTACGCTGCCTTAGGCAGGCAGAGGGTAGATACCTTCAGTGGAGGTCAGCCTCATGGCTGGATCCTTGAAGTATTTCTCTTCTCACCAGTATCACTGTAGTCCCGCCTGCATCAATTGTGGCTGCTCTCTGTCAAGTTGCTCATCTCTAGCACGCAGTGGGATACCTTAGTGGAGTTGATTTCAAACGGATTAGATTTTGTTGTTACCAAATAAGAAATGCAATTGCCCTGCCTGCGTTTTTTCAGTTTCAAGTGTTTCCTAGAATGTGGAATGTAAATGTGACTCTACCTGAAACAAACCGAAATATAGCAGAGGACACAGTTTGCCAATTAGGCATTGGCTAACACTAGATGTCATATGGACCTGTTATCACTCAAGTGAGAGTTTGTGCTTCAGTGAGGCCCAATCATTCTTCTAACAACCTGGTGTGTAGGGAGATTGCACCTGCTCCCTTCAGCAGGCTGGTGGGGGGGTGAAGCCATGATCCCACCTCAAACCTGCCCCTGTCAACTCCTCTGAGGCAAGATGCAGCCCCACGTACACAATCAGTAGACTCTGCACTCCCCAAAGTGCAGGAAGCGAAACTGGCATTTGTGTGAGGTATGCATTTGGGGAGGCTCCATACACACCAGTGCACTCCCCGACAGGAGGCCAGTCTCACTCTAGGCCTAAGAGTTTCATAAACTTTTATTTGCTCAGCAATGTTACTACACGTTGTAATTCTCCAGAAGAATGTATTACCTGGTGGAGTCTCTTCCTTCCTTCCTTCCTAGGCAGCAAACATCACTGACATCTAGCACCATTTATCAAAAGCAGAATCAGTATTAATACCCTGAGTCCATATTAAACTAATATCCCAGGGTGTCAGGGTGAGTGCAATCACTAGAAGTCCTGTCTTTCAGGTGAGATATAAAACAACCTGAGATCCTGAGCACTTGTGCTAATCAAAGATCCCCAGGCACTTTAAATGAAGGCAGCAAAGTTAGCCCTGAAATTTTGGCTAGATTACGTCTTTGCAATTGCATTCCATCAACCTAAATGAATCCTGTATTCTCCTTTACTTCCTAGTTCCCATTGTACACTTTGGTGTAAAATTGGTGTGCACTATTAAACAGCTGAAATGTGCCACCCCAGAGGTGGCTTCAGCAGTGAGTGGTTTGTAAAATGCTGTGGGGATGGAAAGCATAATGTAAATATAGCAGTTGTTGTCGCAAAAGGGGCGTTATTCCGCCTTTGAACGGATTCAGCCCTGAGTCGGTAGTCCTGAGACCATGGGCCCCGTTCCAAATGGGGCAGAATTAACTGGAGGTATTTGAAAGAGAGGGACTGAAACATTGCCAGCACCAAACTCTCAGACATCATGAGTCAGCCCCACAGGGATATTTTTAGATAGAATGCATGCTGGATTCTTCACTCACCTTCCGGTTTTGAGTCTTGAAGCTGCACTTGGCTCACATTTTCAAGATTTTTTTCCCCACACCCAGGAGGACCAGCCATATTTTCCCTCATTTAACGGAAGCTGTGACTCTCAGGTGATACTTGTCTCCAGGAGCTGGGGCTTTAAGTGAAGCACCAGATCACAAACCCCGCAACCAAATCTTGAGGCACTCGCAGCACGGTGACGGATGTGTCCACACCATGCTGCCGCTCCATCCCCTCCCTTCTATAGAAGCCTTTCCATGCGAGTTTCATATTTGTCAATGCCCCATGCAAATTCGGGAGCAGATGTTGGTGGACTCAGGGAGTGGCTGTACTTTACAGCATGCTCCCATCCACATCCCGTGAATGTCCAAAAGGGAGTTAATACACACTAACTGGAACCTGTGCACAGAAAATGGGGGATTTCACTCCTGCAACATGTTGTCTGCGTCATTCTGACTGTACAAAACCCCTCCAGGGGATGCCATGGGATACCAGCTCCTCAAAGCCTAAGGTGTGGGTAGCAAGGTTCTTCTTATCCCTGAATCTGTAGGGGAAATCACTGGAATCCTTCCGACAGGTTTTCCCCTCTGCACTGGGGAATCTTTCTTTGTTGCAGGGGGCATTCTATAATACTGGCTCAGCAACCCAACTGGAAATGCCCCTGTCCTCCATTCTCTTCTTCTGGAACTGGAGCCAGTTAAATAACTCCCTCTACAAGACAATAACACTCAGAAACTTCCCAGAAAGAACAGCCTAATTCAGCCCAGGTTAGATAAAACAAAAAATGTATTTGCTGTAAAAATACACAGGAGAAAAACATGCCGAAACAAAAGAGAGATTTGTTTAAGTGACCTGCAAAATTTCTATGAAAAGCTGAATGTAGAGTAGCTATTCCAAAAAACTATTCCGGAATAACTTCATGTGTGGACACTCTTTTTCTGGGAATAAGAGGGTCCTGTTCCAGTTTAGCTTAATCCACTTTGAAAGTAAATTTAAATAAGTGGGATTCAAATGTGTCAAAAGTGTCCACACAGAGTTATTCTAGAATAGTTATTGCACTTTAACTTTACACCCTAGCTTTTAGACTGTAGACAAGCCCTTAGTTACCAAGTTAGAAACTAGATGGTTATTGTGATTTAAAGCATGTCTACACAGAGACACTAGGAAAGTAAAAACAAATTAAATAAAGGTGTGAATTTAAAGCACATTGAACTATTGTAAACCCCTGTATGGATGATCTCTCTCATTCAGAAGTAAAATGGCCTTAGTTCACTTTAGCTTTTAATTCACAAAGGCTGGAGGATCTGGCCTCATGTAGTATATTTATAGTATGTCTATGTTTAAGTAAGAAATCTTCCTTCCGTTCTTCCGCTTCCTTCATAATTGCATTATTTGCTTCAACAAGGCTGTTAATCTGCTTCAAAAGATACTATTTAACGTCTTAATGAAGATGAATTATTTATATAGTTCCATATTTTGCCCTATTTCTCAGTACTTTAATTAATCTTTCTTCTTGATACATATATTTCTATTAGAATTTGTAGTTTTATGCGCACACACAATGCTAACAGATAAAAGGGGGAAATGCAGTAAATGCAAGTAAAATGTACATTTCTAAGTACTGGGAATCATGAATAAAAATGCATTAACATATCAATGGTAACACACTACTGCATAATTGAAGTGTCTGCGAGTGATCCAATGTTATGTTTGCAAATTGGTAAAAAAGTCACTTATGTTAGCTACCCTAACTCACATATTGTTGTTTTATTATGCCATGGTTCTTTATATTGAGTCAACTCATACAACAACCTTCCATGCCTACATTCAATGATTTCACACATGAAGAAGAACAGAAAATTAAAACTAAAACAATAAAAGAAAATTACAAGAGAATTACCAGGCTGATCCCACCCTGTATCATATCACTTCCACCCTCCAAAAAGCCCTGTTAGAATCTGCTTGCATTTTTCCTGCTATGCCTTTATAAACTTATTTCCATAAACACTTACATTGTTGCCTTTAAATTGTTTCATACGTCAAAATTTTACACAAAGCAATCTCTGCCATTTTTCCATATCAGTCTTTGACACTGGGATCATATAATTTCTCCATCTGAGTAAAATTACTCTGTTGGCACAAGAAAGAACAACTGATATCCACTGTTTAAAAATTCTTGTTGGAACCTTCGGCATTTATGCCTTGGTCCTGCAATGAATGCCTCATAGACATCCACAATGAGCCCCATTGACTTCCGTAGTGTTCTGCTTATACAACATAATTTGCAGGATTGGGGCCTTAGTAGTTTTATAACAAAATTATCTGTGCCAATGCTGGCTACCCTTTAATTCTCCCAAGTAAAATTATGAAAAGAAATAATAAGTTATCTGTGTGAATTCAAACTATATGGAATCCCATTGAAATCAGTTGGAGATCTGCACAGAATTTGAACATACCTTGCCACATCTCCAGCAATCACCACTTTCCATTAATCCAACTCCTACTCACATAGCCTCTCTTGAGGGGCTGCAGACTCTGTTGCTGCTCTGAGATGGGAAGTCCCTCTAATGCCAGGTGGGAAATGGAGGCAAGGCCATCTACATGGCTTCTCCGATATGTATCCCATCCTACTTTCAACCCCAGTCTCTCTGCTAATGGTTCAGGCTACCACTACAGTTCTGGAATTGGGAGACCATCACCTGTAGGCCACCATTTTTATTCCATACAGTTCATGACTAGATAATTCAAGTGACTGGTAATAGGAGAGAAAGTCCTTCACCTTTAGGCCACCACATTTATTGTTCATTCAGGAAGGGCACAAAAGCGAAAACTATACAGTTTATAGTCCTGGGGTAAGAACATATGCAGACATGTAATCAAAAAAGTTAATGGGGCAACATATTTTATTCATTTTCATTAGGAAATATACATGTGTATAGTCTCACAGGTCTATAGTCATTAAAGGTAGAAAAAAATCCCTGCTAGATTGGGCACTGGCAAAAATTCCACTGACTACAGTGGGAGTGGAATTGGATCCTAAATTAATCCCCCAGCAAAGACAGGACAGGAGACATCTCTTATATTAAATTGATGTTACCCTTGCATATAAATTAAATTTTGAAAGGTCTTTTTCAAAGCATTGATCTGTGCTAAAGTTAGCAAGAGCTTATGACCGCCAGCTACTGTATTATACCATTCATTGGCCCCAGGAAGAGAATTCCTAAACCATAGCCAACCATCATAGCTGCTATAAGTAGTGCAGCCACCCTGACTGAATCCATTACACCCAGCTCTCCTTTGTACACAGAAAATATGAATATGAAGAAAAATAGAAAAAATATTTTCAATGGTATGCTCTTCCAGTGTAGCCACAGGCAACACAGTATTGAGAGAAATCTGGCTTCAGATTACTCCACTCTGAGCAAAATACTTTCTCTTTATTGAAAATAATTACTATGTTTAACCCTTTTAGAAATGTATTAACGTATTTGGATAATCAGACACCAATGTAGGAGCATTAAATAACAGGGCTAAATTCAAGCCAAAGTAAGTATGTAATAACCAATCGCTTTCTCCTCTTGTGCTTCACCTCATAATCCTTTAATTTAACTTACATTACAATTTAAATGTTCAGAATATTTAGCTTACTTTCTAAAATCCCTTAATGCTAACAAGACACATGACAAACTATTCAGTCACTTTGTATTTATGTTGTATCCCTTTCCCCATGCCTTGTTTCTATTTAGTCTATTTAAACGATTTCTTCAGGGAGGGAAACTTGATTTCTTATAATTCTTTCAGACACCATACATACCAGTGGCACTAGATTTAAAAAAAGTGAAATGGTTTCTCATAATCTTATTAACTTGTTTCAACAGCATCTTCTCCTTTACATCTAGCTGGTCACCTCTGGCTCCTCATTTAGAGGTGGAGTGGGTAGCTCCATAACGGAAAGGAAGGGAAAATTGTGAACTCTGATTAAGTACATTGAAGGCTCTGCTTATACTGCAAGATAATATCTAAATGGTACACATTTTGCTTGATATTGCTATGTTCAGTTTTGCTGTGAAGTCTGTAGTTACCCCCAGAGTAACTACCACCAGTGTTAACACTGTGAAACCAAATACAGACAAGATTCATGGGAATAAAACTACTTTTCTCCACATATAACTATGATTGTTACCCTTTAAGAAAAAGATATTTTAATAGTGTTAAAATTATTGGTGCAAAGGAGGAGGTGACTAATTCAGACAATTCCTATTATATATAAACACTCTCACTATGGGCCCAGTCATATAGTCCCAAATAAATCAATGAAATAAGAATGAAACTCATAGAAATAAAGGTTGCAAGTTCAAATAGATTATCTGGAAATTGTTGGGTAGGGACTGAAAATGTAGCATCTCCTCAGGGATAGTAAACGGAAAACTATATCAGGAGATAAGAATACTTTCTATCTGAGAGACAGAGAGAGAGATGAAGCAGCTAGCTGCAAAGTGATCTTTTGAAGGCTACAGCTGACTCCGTCTGCCAGTTTTAAAGGGCCAGTTCCCAGAACACCATGCTGGCAAGAAGCTTCTATCACAGGACAACAGGGGAGAGTTAGTAAGGAATATAAGAACATAAGAATGGCCATACTGGGCCAGACCAAAGGTCCATCCAGTCCAGTATCCTGTCTACCGACAGTGGTCAATGCCAGGTGCCCCAGAGGGAGTGAACCTAACAGGTAATGACCAATTGATCTCTCTTCTGCCATCCATCTCCACCCTCTGACAAACAGAGGCTAGGGACACCATTCCTTACCCATCCTGGCTAATAGCCATTAATGGACTTAACCTCCATGAATTTATCCAGTTCTCTTTTAAACCCTGTTATAGTCCTAGCCTTCACAACCTCCTCAGGCAAGGAGTTCCACAGGTTGACTGTGCGCTGAGTGAAGAAGAACTTCCTTTTATTTGTTTTAAACCTGATACCCATTAATTTCATTTGGTGGCCCCTAGTTCTTATATTATGGGAAGAAGTAAATAACTTTTCCTTATTCATTTTCTCCACACCACTCATGATTATATATACCTCTATCATATCCCCCCTTAGTCTCCTCTTTTCCAAGCTGAAAAGTCCTAGCCTCTTTAATCTCTCCTCATATGGGACCTGTTCCAAACCCCTAATCATTTTAGTTGCCCTTCTCTGAACCTTTTCTCATGCCAGTATATCTTTTTTGAGATGATGGGACCACATCTGTAAGCAGTATTCAAGATGTGGGCATACCATGGATTTATATAAGGGCAATAAGATATTCCCTGACTTATTCTCTATCCCTTTTTTAACGATTCCTAACATCCCGTTTGCTTTTTAGATTGCCGCTGCACACTGCGTGGATGTCTTCAGAGAACTATCCATGATGACTCCAAGATGTTTCTCCTGGTTACTTGTAGCTAAATTAGCCCCCATCATATTGTCTGTATAGTTGGGATTATTTTTTCCAATGTGCATTACTTTACATTTGTCCACATTAAATTTCATTTGCCATTTTGTTGCCCAATCACTTAGTTTTGTGAGATCTTTTTGAAGTTCTTCACAGTCTGCTTTGGTCTTAACTATCTTGAGCAGTTTAGTATCATCTGCAAACTTTGCCACCTCACTGTTTACCCCTTTCTCCAGATCATTTATGAATAAGTTGAATAGGTTTGGTCCTAGGATTGACCCTTGGGGAACACCACTAGTTACCCCTCTCCATTCTGAAAATTTACCATTTATTCCTACCCTTTGTTCCCTGTCTTTTAAGCAGTTCTCAACCCATGAAAGGATCTTCCCTCTTATCCCATGACAACTTAATTTACATAAGAGCCTTTGGGGAGGGACCTTGTCAAAGGCTTTCTGGAAATCTAAGTATACTATGTCCACTGGCTCCCCCTTGTCCACATGTTTGCTGACCCCCTCAAAGAACTCTAATAGATTAGTAAGACATGATCTCCCTTTACAGAAACCATGTTGACTTTTGCCCAACAATTTATGTTCTTCCATGTGTCTGACAATTTTATTCTTTACTATTGTTTCAACTAGTTTGCCCGGTACTGACATTATATTTACAGGTCTGTAATTGCCAGGATCACCTCTAGAGCCCTTCTTAAATATTGGCATTACATTAGCTAACTTCCAGTCACTGGGTACAGTAGCTGATTTAAAGGACAGGTTACAAACTATAGTTAATAGTTCCGCAATTTCACATTTGAGTTCTTTCAGAACTCTTGGATGAATGCCATCTGGTCCCGGTGACTTGTCACTGTTAAGTTTCTCAATTAATTCCAAAACCTCCTCTAGTGACACTTCAGTGTGTGACAATTCCTCAGATTTGTCACCTACAAAAGACGGCTCAGGTTTGGGAATCTCCCTAACATCCTCAGCCGTGATGACTGAAGTAAAGAATTCATTTAGTTTCTCTGCAATGACTTTATCGTCTTTAAGTGCTCCTTTTGTATCTCGATCGGCCAGGGGCCCCATTGGTTGTTTAGCAGGTTTCCTGCTTCTGATGTACTTAAAAAACATTTTGTTATTACTTTTTGAGTTTTTGGCTAGCTGTTCTTCAAACTCCTTTTTGTCTTTTCTTATTACATTTTTACATTTAATTTGGCAGTGTTTATGCTCCTTTCTATTTATCTCACTAGGATTTGACTTCCACTTTTTAAAAGATGCCTTTTTATCTCTCACTGCTTCTTTTACATGGTTGTTAAGTGATGGATCTGTTAAGGAGCAGATAATCAGAAGGGGAGAACCACTTGGAAAAGGGATTGTAGATGCACACCATTTTTGTACCATAGGAGAATGTATTTTGTTACCGTAATTTAAGAAATTATCATTCCAAGTGTACTTTTAAATACTTAAGAAGCACATATCTATTGTATAGATCTACATGTATCAGTAATGTCACATCAAAATGTACAGCTCCTGCAAATGGAGGTTTTCATTTACTTAATTGCTCTTCCTTATTTTTATTAAAGACACTGTTAACAGAAGTCACTTAACTGTTATTTAGAGAATTACTTTCGTATTTAGTGTGAGATATTTTTAAATCTAGAACTCCTAGGGCAGATCAACAAAGTTACTTAGGCACCTAAACTCTAGACTTCAATGCTTTAGTCTTGGGTTTAAGTACCTAAGTTCCAGTTTTGACTCCACTGTGATCCATAAAACTCCCACTGAATCCTGTAAGGGCCTAAACTCACTTGGTGCCTAAGTTTTCAGGGTAGAAGTTTCCTAGATGCCTATGTATCTGCCTCTGGGCATTCCTCCTTCTAGATCTGATCACCTATCTCCCTGCCCAAACCCCAGAGCAATTCACACACAAGGGAAAGATAGGTTTTTGTCCATCTAAATCACATTCAGGGCCCTGTCTGGTAGGCAGACTCAGAGGCCGCCTACCAGAGCGGGTCCCACTCAGATTTCACCTGCCACAAGAGGAGAAGGCAGTGTTGCCACCCACCTTGTAACTTTTAGCTCAGCAGTTAGAGCACTTGCCTGTTATGTGGGTCTATGGGGAGAAGAGGCAGCTTTGATCCAGCCATAGAAACTTTGACATCTATGGACAGATTGCTCAGTGCATGAAGGAGAAAGGCTAAAAGTAGGACCAGCAATAGTGCCAGTTGAAAGCCAAGGCACTGCGGCAAGGAGTCAAGGAGCTGTGTATCAGAAGGCAAGGGAGGCCAACAATCAATCTGGTGCAGAGTTGCAGACTGTTGCTTTTACAAAGAGCTGCATGCCATCTTTGGTGGAGACCCACCATGCCCCCAAGAGTTCTGTGGATACTTTGTAGAAGCCCGAGTCACAAGCCCCTGCCATGAACAGCAAGGAGGAGGAGTACGAGGGACAGGCAACCAGCGGATCCATGTGCACAGCAAGCCAGGACATGTTTTTGACTCTATCGCAGTACAGCCAGTCCCCACAGTCGAGCATGGCTGAGCCTGATGCAGCAGGGGAAGGGACCTTTGGTACGCATGCAGTTTGCTTTGAAATGACAAGGATGGAGCCCCCAAAGTAGCAGGACACATCTGTTGATTTACTCTTTTACTTGTGCGGGAAGAGATAGTGAAACAACCAAGAGAGGTAAAGTTGCTATCTGCTTTTCATTCTCCTCCAGAGTTAGGCAGAGGGGGCCACGCGGAGCAGTTTGTTTACGTGCAACAGGATGTCATCTGAATCCTCCGTAGACATCTTGATGAAACTTTCATGGAGGTAATCGGCAGTCCTCTGCCAAAGCTTTCTGGGAAGCTTATTTCTTCTGCTAGGGTAGGACACTTTCCCACAGCACTCAGCAATTATTTTAGCAGGCACCATTGCAGCACACAGGCTAGCAGCATATGGCCCCGGGGAGCAACAAGACGCCAGCAGTAACTGTGCCAGGAGTTACATATCAGCTAAAATCACCCCCACCTGTGGAAAATGGGGTCAGTATTCAGTTCCAATGCCCTATAAAATATATTCATGCCTGTAAGCTATCCCCAACTATCCCTCTTTTCCCCAGCTCCCCTTTCCCTAGGCCATACTCATCATGGCTGTTGCTGTGAGTGGCACTGTGCTGCATCCATCCCAAGGAGAGGTGAGAATGCCGTGCTTACAGCTTGTGGGGATCAAGAGGAGTGAGTTCAGTATCCTAAATTTTGATTTCTGTCGTGAATACACTGGCAACGGTACCTCTGTGTGTTGTATCTTCAGCTGTTGGTATTGTGGCCTTGAAGTCTCCCCTTCCACACCTGCAGAATGCCTGAACCAAATAAGGAGGAGAAAGAAGAGTACTTGGGATGACATGTTCCAGGAGGTCCTGCAGGCCAGTGCTGCATCAGAGAAGGAGCACAGGGCCTGGATGATCACCCTTGCAGACAGCATGGAGGATAGGGTGGAGAGGAGAAAGGCACAGGAAAAGGATAGAGACATCCAGCAGGAGATGCTTATGCTTCTCAGATAGCAAACACAGATACTATAGACTCCAATGGACCTGCAAGTTCAACAATCCTATGATCGCCTCCCTCTGCAGCCCAGAGGGACCTCCCTTTACACTCTCTCAATATTCTACATAATCCCTTTACACTCTCTTGGTGCACTACCCCTACCATTCCACCCACAGGGACATTAAAGAAAATAACCGCTTCACATACACTGACCTGTGAAAGACATGGTTGGTGGATGTTTTCCTGAAATTAAAATGACTGTTCTTTCCCCTTCATAAGTTCTGTTCCCTTAATTTATTAAGTGTTATTAAGTTCTACATGTTTTTTTAATTGCCTGGTTCATATTACATAATAAAATCCTAAATTTTGGAACATAATTCATCCTTATTAGTTCACAACATATGCTGACTCTTGATGATCTGGTCTCATAGCAATCAATTTCCTGTTGCTGCACTGTGTCACAGAACCCATAAAACAATATTAATAGGTGCATTGACAATGTTATGTTCCTACATACACAGCAATAGCTACAAGATTCATTCCGAACCACAAAAGAGAAAGGCCAGATAGAGCATGTGAGCCAGGATGCTTGCGGCAGCCCCCATTGAAAATGCAAAGGGAAGGACAGGCTGCAAAAAGGAGAGCAGATTCTCCCAAATACTGGTGGTTAACACTGAAGTACACTCACCAACCAGTCACAGACTGTGCTTCTGATCCCCCACACTTCTTATCAAGAAGCAAAAAAAGAAAAGAAATCACAGAGTCCCCTTTATTGCATTCCAGTTCTCTGGCTCCTAATCAGCACCTAGGGTTCAGTTCAGTGAGAGTTATTTGAAAAACTCCGCTCAAATACATAAAATGTTCTTCTGAACTCCAAAGGTCAGCCACATTACCATGGGTAGCGGGGTCATCACCCCGCTCCGGCCCTGAAGGGGTTAAAACGGCCCTGGGAGAGGGCTGCCCTGGGGAGCCAATAGTAAAAGCAGCCCTGCAGAGGGCTGCAGCTGGGGGAAGCAGAGTGAGTAGCTGACCACAGCAGGGCCCAGCTGGCCCTTATAAGAGGGCTGTGGGCCAGAAACAGGAGAGTCTCACTCTAGCTCTGGAGTGGGAAGGGCAGGCAGGGCAGGGCAGGGCAGGGCAAGGCAAGGCAAGGCAAAGGCAAAGGCAAAGGCAAAGGCAGCTGAGGAGCTCCAGCCTGGTAAACCCCCAGGCTGCAGGCCTTGGTGAAGGCCCAGAAAAGTACTGGGGCTGCAGAGGGGCAGCCTGGGAATAGGCAGAGGCATCTGGTCCTAACCCCTTGCCATTGATGAGTGGCCATTACTGCAGTCTGCCCCAGTGAGCGGGGCTTAGATGATGACTGGCAGTAGTCAATGAGGCAAGGTGGGTTTAGAAGGTTGGGGGTTCCCCAGGGAGGGGAGACCCAGAGTGTGGGGGTACTGCTAGGGCAGAATCCTAGGATAAAGGGCACCAGGGTCTGGGAAGGACATGGATGCCGGCAGCAGGCAAGACACTGTCCTGCAGAGGGCGCTCCAAAGGCTGGAAAGAGCTAATTCCCAAGATGACCAACAGGAGGCGCTGCACTGGTGAGTCCTCGCCTCGCTACACCAGGTCAATATAGGTTTGGATCTTACCCAAAATATCAGGCTGCCAGCCAATCCTTTAGTGTATAAAACTAAAGATTTATTATAAAGAAAAAGAGAGAACAAGAAGAGAATTGTTAAATGATAAAGCATTCAGATACATACAAGCGGCAAAGAGTCCTGTGGCACCTTATAGACTAACAGACGTATTGGAGCATAAGCTTTCGTGGGTGAATAGTGGGTATTCACCCATGAAAGCTTATGCTCCAATATGTCTATTAGTCTATAAGGTGCCACAGGACTTCACCCACAAACGCTTTTGCTCCAATAAGTCTGTTAGTCTATAAGGTGCCACAGGACTCTTTGCTGCTTTTTCAGATCCAGACTAACACAGCTACCCCTCTGATACCAGATACATACAGAGACCTCAAAGTCCATATATCAGTTTCTTAGCAGTATTGATGAGTTTTCTGGCTTGAAAGTCCCTCTGGAATACCCCCACAGCTTGGATGAGTCATTCAGTCCTTTGTTCAGAGCTTCAGTTTGTAGAAAAGTTACTCCAGAGTAATGCCAACGAGCCTTCAAATGACCAAAGGTACAGTCAACTGTCATCTGCACGGGCTGAGCCTGTAGTTAAAATGCTCCTTGGTGCTGTCAAGGTAGCCGGTGTATGGCTTCATGAGCCATGGGAGCAAGGAGCAGGCTGGGTCTCCCAGAATCACTACTGGCATTTCAACGTTCTCAAGGGTGATCCACCAGTCTGGAAAGAAAGTCCCGGCTTCCAGCTTTCTGAAGAGTCCTGTGTTCCTAAAGATGCATCTTCCCTGACCAGCCCATATTGCTGTTGGTAAAGCATCACTGGTGATACACCAGTGCTTGCATTACTATAGAAAAGTAGCCCTCTCTGTTGATGTACTCTGTGGCAAGGTAGTCTGGTGCTACAATAGGAATATGTATACCACCATCTGCAGCTGCTCCATAAATGCCACTGACAACCTTGAATTGTTTCTTTCTGTGTCCCACAGCACTCTAGCCCCCAAGAAGTCATGTTTCCCGTGGCTCTTTTTGCTGCTCTGCAAATACTGCAGGATCAGGCCCCTCATAATCACAATAGAGTGCAGAGCGGTGCAGGATCCATCCTTCTGTCACAGACGGCGGGCAGCAGGGAGGGATCCATGGGCTTGTGGGGATTTTGAAAAGAGGCATGAAATATTATGGGGTGAGGATGAAATTATGGGATAGAGAATACTGCATTATGGAAAGTTGAACCCATGCTCCCAGCCACCCCTGCAGGACTTGTTTTCACCCTGGGAGGCATTGCAAAAACTTCCCTAAACACCCTGCGCTGGATGGTGGTGAGTTGCACAGTGGGATAGCTACCCAGGGTGCACTACACTTTGCATCAATACAAGCACTTCTTGTGTCAGCAGTCCATGTGCTCACCAGAAACATAATGTGGAGACGCACAAGTGATATAATAACTGCGGCGGCTGTATGCCAGCGTAACTTAGGTCAACATAATTTTGTAGTATAGACGTGGCAGGTAAAGTCCCAGATAACATCCGTGGAAATAATAAACAAACAAGCATATACCACATTAAGTGGATGCATTATATTATAGGGAGTGGTGCTCTCTCTTAACACACTATTCAGCTGATACAAATGAAATATTCAGGTTACATATTTACATTGTTTCATTAGCCACTCGAGAATAGGTATGCTGTTCTACATCTGTGTGATGTTAGTTATTCTCTTCTCATGAATTCGGAAATCTGAATCTCCTATCCAAGGTGCAACACAATTCAACTGCTAATTCAATATTTTTCATAAGTCACTCTGTGAAAAAGTGTTCCTCATTGGACATCAGTGTTCTCTTTTCCTTTAATTGATATGTGTAAAAACTTGTATCATTTGTATGGAAATGTGGGGGATTGGCATATCTCTTGAATTATATTTTGGGATAAACACAGAAGCACAGATGTCAATGTGCTAATTATCCATTCTGCTTAGATTTTAAAATGTATTTCAAATTTAGGACAACATAGTGAACATCAATATGGCAAGTTGTACCTTTTACTGTTGTTAACATTTCTGTATGTAGAAGGTGGAAGGTGAAAAGAAAGGGGGGAAAGAGGTGGGGGGAAGGAGAATGTCTCTAATCAAATCCATATTGGAATGTTCTATTGCAGGGGTGGGCAAACTTTTTGGCCCATGGGCCACATCGGGGTTGCAAAACTGTATCAAAAAAGCAAGTGTGAACAAGAGGAAGCTGACACAAGCTTATGCCTACTCCTGTATCTGGCTTTAAAGAGGCACACCAAAACATGTTTATATAGTTCTAAATAAACGTTTGAATTACAAGATCCAATGTTTACAATTACTTTTTTTTCTGGTTTGCCACATCTAAATGGTAGCTTTTTAAAAACAAGGCAGTGGGGAGTTTTAAATGTATTGCCAATCAGACTGTCAGTTTTAAAATAGGTTAAATTTAGGGTCTAAATTGAATAATTGTATTCCCTTTCGGAGGGCTAAATCTCATTAGTACCTGCAGCAGTAGGTCCTTGCAAAAATATCGCTGGTTATTTCAATCAAAGCAGCAGAGGTAGTAGCACAATAGCATGTATCAGATGGATGTTTAGAATCTTCCTACAATGCCTGCTTATTTTCAGAATCCATTGCTTTCATTCATATAGATTGTTCTTTTTCATCTATGAGCCACGTTTTACCTATTTAAAAATGAAACTGCAAATTATTTATGGATGAGCATATGCTCATTCTCCCCTGCAATTTCTGAACCTTGGTCTCTGCTGTAAATTGCTCCTGTTTGTGCATATCTTACATGCCACATACAAAATCTCTCTGTAGGTTTAAGCCTCCACAACAAAATGCAATTGTACGAAGCATGACCTGCTCCTGCATCCATTAAGGTTGTTGTCAGTCCCAGAATAAACTCTTCAGCGTTCTGCCCATTAAAATATGTTTGAAATTAAACAATGTTCAGTGACTGAAAATGCAAAGCTTACGTTAGAAAAATAATGTTTAATGAGCAACCCAATAGCCACAATAGGATTTCATCTCCTAGGATGTGAGGGTTTTGTTTGTTTTTCAATTACCATTGTTTATAGTAACTGGATCAAACGTTTAAAGAGATACTTTCAATTTGAAAATCTTGTCCTTGAATCACTCTTCTAGCCAAGCTGAACTCGCTACAGGAGAAGCAAGGGTGGTTATGGGCTAACTTTGAGCTCCTGTGATTCTAGAGCACTATCTATCTGGCACTCAAGGGGATCACCAGGCACTAAGAATGCTACAATCAAACTCCCTTGCTCCCAGCAATGTTCCCTATACCTAGCCAGAAGAGGGTGTTTCTTTGATTCTGTGCCACCCAGGGATTCTACTACTGGGTTTCCAGATGCTTCACAGTCCCAGAACAGCTAAAAGCAGCTGTTGCAGATGCAGGAATTAGATCCCATATTTGCTCATCAAACACACGTCTGCCTATCTTATGCCTGATACTTTAGATTATTAAAAGAGAAGGAACGTTAAATATCCAATTTCCTTGTCACAATTTATGCCCTCTATTTTCTTTTTGCATCATCACTCAGTGAAACTGAATTTAGTTTCACTTTTCTTTATATTTATTTTCTCTTTCAAGTTCTTAGAACTGTAATGTTTTGGTTTGCAAACACTGAAGGGAAATTTTGAGGGGGTTCTTTTAACAGATGCTTTCAACAGAATTTTTTTAAAAAAATGTGAAAACATTTCTATTGGTCTTAAGTGTCACTATTTTTACAAAAGTTTAAAATTGAACTACAACTAAGTGTCCCTTTAAAGTGGGTTTACTGTTTGTAAAATATGCTAATTTGATAGCACTGGAGACTGAACTCAATCCTTACAATTATGGTACAGCCAGTTATAACAATGTCAAATTCCCCACATTATCCCATCAGTGTCCTTTCATCCTGATTTGGAAGGATCATCTTTAAGTCAGTCTCTGTGTCCGTTCAGTCCTTTGCCTCCCTACTGAGACTACACCAAACTAATCAGCGAGGGCCAAGTTCAGTGGTTGTTAAGGAGACACTGGTAGTTGCAGTTCAGTTTCCAGCAAACTAAACTGGTTTCAAC